>NC_140192.1:9461733-10061733 GCF_965226575.1 Pagrus pagrus
TGAACATTCACATCATAGATAGATAGATAGATAGATAGATACAGTCATGCCAGAGCACCTCCCCTTTTCAGCCCATTTACTAGAGGTTTACTTCCACTTGGGTGAATAGTAGTAGTAGTAAAATACACTGCCTATCTATCTGCTGCTCTGCCTCAATCCCCTCCCCTCACGACTCCCCCCTCTCTCTCCCTTTTTCTCTGCATCCCTGGGCGGCAAGGGCGGCTTTAGCAGCATCCGCATCAAGCCCTGGATCGACTGCGCTCCCAAACAATTACTCGCTAGGCCCCGTGACAAGAAACAACCGCACCAGGCTCGCTGAGCAGGAGAAAAAAAAAACCACACACACACACACGCACACATACACACATCCAGATTAACACACACATACACACACAGCGTCATTGACATTGACGACAGTGGCTTTGATTTACCGATTGTAGCATCCTGGCGGTCCATCATCAAAGGCTACTCACTATTTTGCAGCTCGGCGGTTTTTGTAAGATGGCAGCCTCAATAAATAATATTGTCACAAGGCGGCAGCGTCAGTCCTGGTCGGCCCGGGTTCTGAATTATCCTGCGATGGTACCGCGGGTCGGGAACATTAGGGATGCTGCCTTCGACCGCGGTCAGCGTCGGATGCTGATGATGGAGTCGGTCGGTTGATACGCGCATCAGCTGAGAGACACACACCCACCTCTGGCCCCGCCCCTCCGGCTGCATGATACAAACGCCCCCTTTTGGCTTTAATCCAGCGCTCTCTCCCTCAGGGAAAATCCTATACAGCCGTATACAGTCCCCCTAGGATGGAGGTGGATTGGCAACATCAAGTGATGCTGGAAAAAATGCTTGTTTTTTTTATTTTCAGGCATGTTAAAGGATAAGTTCATCCAAAAAAAAAATTTATATTTACTCATTATCGACTCAGCCGTGTGCAGACGGAAAGTCAGGTGAGGTTTCAGAGTCCACAAAACATTTCTGGAGCCTAACAGTGTCGCAGCAGGCTCCGAAACAGCTGAAGTAGATGGGGACTTGTTTTATACTGGCTCCATCCAGCTCGTCTGGAAGTCCCAACATCCCAAACATGATTTGAAAAGACAATATTTACCATACGGAAGAGTATTAGGGCTCGGGGTGATTATTTGGGGTGGCTGTGGCTCAGGAGGGAGAGCAGTCCTCACCTCCACCAATGAGAAGGTCGGTGGTTCAATTCCAGGCCCTTGCAGTCTACATGTTGAAGTATCCTTGGGCAAGGCACTGAACCCCAAATTTCTCATAGTGGCTCTTCCATCCATGTTTGCACAGGGCCGTAGACAGGATTTTAGAAATACTGAGGTCATGCCCCCCGAATTTTGAAGACTTTAGTATAAATCTATGCATTTCTCTGAATTTAGACAGGACCAATAATCGCTTAGGAAATAATATCAGTTACGGCAAGTAGATGAGATTGGACTGAAGGCTGTGATTGAAGATGGGTGTGGCGTCATGAAATAATCTCTAGTGTTGTAGAAAGTATCATAACAAGTCGTACTAGAATGAAAGTAAAGATATTGTGCTAAAATATTACTTTGATAAAGGTGAAAGTCACCCATACAGTGCTAAGTGTTAAAATATCAGATAGCAAATGTATTTATGTATCAAAAGTAATTTTCTGGCAATATTTGTAAATTATTTATATATTTATATGAATGTATGTACTGTATACTAGTCGACCGATTTCCAGTCTGGCCGATTATTGAATAGGATATTCACCATTTTTCTGATTGTGGGTATCACTGTTTTTTTTTAAATCTGATTGCCGATTAAAATTAAAAGTTCACTACTTTGGCTGTAATGTAGTGATGCACTTGAGTAAATGTTTACTTATATTTCATCACTGGTAGTAAAGTGTTAAAGACTACTGGAGGTCATGGTTCAGAACGTGACACAGCGTGTGTGATCCCATCACATGATGATTTGGTTAAATAACGTTAAAGCGATGCTGCAAAGGGTGAAATATCTTGATTTCCAGTAACTGATACGGGTCAAGTTACAAATACACTGGATCCTACTCTTGCCATGATGAAAACGATCTTTGGTTGTCTGGTTTTGGGCGATGCTCGGTCCAATCGCTGACTCGGTTGTGGTTACACAACTCAGCCAAAGAGTCATGTAACTCAGCTCAAGGCAGGCTGTCCTCGTTTTGTGTACAATCAAAAGAAAGATCCCTCTCGTCCCAATTTGTACACACTTCTTCAGCTGTCTGTAACAGATATGTCACTCCTCAGTTGTGTCGTGTTGCACACTGTGACTGCTTGTCATATTTACTTTGTATGTCCTCGATGCTTCCTGTTCTCTCTATGCTCTATTATATTTCTGTGTGACCTGCCTGACCTGTTGTTAGGTAGCAGTTTCCTTTTCCCCAGTCTCATTTTTGCCTTTATATATTTACCCTGAAAATGTTGTGAGATTGTTTTTCTTTCACTAAATGATTTTTTTTTAATCCTGTGTGCCGCCCTTAATTGTGGAGCTCTTGTTCCTGATCATTTTCACTGATCACTGATCACTTAATTATAGCTTTGTGTCATTTTGGCAGGAATATCTCAGCTTTTTTCTTGGTTTAACTGTTTTTCCTGCTCTTGGCATTTTTTTTTCTTCTCATACCGTATACTAAACCACCACAACCCGACAAGAGGACACAACAATACTGCAAAACTACACCTACTTGACAGCACATGTCTCCTCTGTCCAAAGCTCAATGTCTTTCCTGTTCTTTCTGCTGTTTATTTATTGACTGTTGTGTTATCTTTCAGTATTTGCATTAAAAATTTGTAAGTATTAGGAGCTTTTTATTGCTGTTTTGCTGATCCCCAGCGTGCTCCCTGTAGGATATGAGAATTGCTATATATACACGTCAGGGTTATGTGTGTTATCGAGGGAGATTACAACGGGCAGTTCAGTGGTTCAAGATTAAAATTTTGGTGTTCATCGTAGGAGAAGCACAAATGGAATAACATTAATTGCTCGGTTTAAATCAAGTGTTCTTGTATAACACGTGAAAAGTATGTAAAGTATGAGAGCTTTAGCAAGAACAGGTACACATACAGTGAAATGTAAAGCTATGGGGCTGAACATGCAAAATAACATCATCTTGAAATTATTTCTGCGATTGCAATGTGATCAGAATTTTAGTGGAAATTTTTGGATGAAGATATTTGCTGGCGTCTGTTTCTTTACATCTGGAGAATATGATGCGTAGGCTGAAACAGTTACATTAATGATTCGCTTCATTTATGTTGTGATGCATTTTTACCTTGATCAAAAAATGAAAGCGCCTGATTAGAATATTGCGCTTGACTGTATTGCAATTTTGGAAAATATTCTGATTAAATGTGGACCCCTGTGCCTAAAATCTGCTTTGACTAACAAGTACTGGGACAGAAGATGAATGTTATTTAGTACTGAGTAGAATAGAGGAGCAGTAGGACTCTTATGTTGTCTCTCTGGGGCAGTTGAAACAGCATTTATCATTATTTTCAGAATTTTTACAACCCAAACAATCAGAATTGGGTGCTCCACATGACCTGTTAACACACCTCTAAAATCTGTGGAATTACCCTTTAAGAAATGGATCTAAATACTTCTCCCACCACTGGTATTGAGTGATCATGTGATATGATGCATGTGAGTAATCATTAACCTAGTCTTCTACAGGACAGGGTAGTGTGTTGCTCTACAGTATAGCTGCCCAAATATCATTGTTTACACAAGACAAGTCAAAACTTTTCAGTTTGAACTGGTCTAGATCATAATTTAGGCCAACGTTATGTTTTTATACCATTAAACTGGCAACTCTCTAAAGAGGAGGCCTCTTTTCTGTGACATTTGCTTTACTGTCCATGAGGGGGCGGTGGTGTCTATTTCCTGGCAGCCTGTACTTTTTACAGCTGCAGTGCTGCTGTAAGCATGGTGGAAGCTTCATTGCTCAGGTCTCCAGGGATTCTCTGGCTCCCTCTGGCCAGTGTGGGGCGCTATCCAGCTGAGCTAAATTAGACCCCGGCTCTTTGTATATCTCTGTTCTCCCCCTTGTTTGGTGTCCATGTGCTGACACAAGGGAAGCTGCAGATGTAACATCTTTGCAACATACATTTTGTTTATTAAGAATCAGAAAACAAGATGTTTATCTAGTGCTTCTCTCATTTCCTTTAATGCCTACATTTGATCTGTTTGGGGTTAATGAGTGTGTGATTGACAGGCCTACACTTTTTATTGCATCTCTAACGACATCCTGTAGGGTGCACGTCAGATGATCAGCACTTCAGGGACACAAGTCTTGGGTCACTTGATTTTTTGGTGCGTTAGGACTGATGCTGACTTAAAGGTTACCTTTGTTGTCATCAGTGCATGGCTAATTTCCTGTAAATGTTTAAAACTGAGAGGCACGAGCTATTGATTACGTCAATTTATTAGGGAGAGTATTATAAACACAGGTAATGATCTTTACTCATATGGTAAATTAGAAATGCATGAAGGAGTTTCATTTCACTTCTACAAAAGATCTTTCAAAGCCATATTTTATCTACAAGAAACCGCCATATCTCAAGGTTTATCTGTGATCACACTTCATAGTACTGCAGCATTATTGTGTGTTTTGACTTTAAATTCTTGTCTTTATCAGTGTTGTTGCTGTTTAATTATCATCTACGGTCATTGGTTTTCTTTATTGTGTTTAAGCACATATCTTATTAAAATATGGAGCCTAAAGTGTGCCATAATCCCACAATTAGATTTTTTCCAAGTGGTTTATTGAAATCTATAAATAACTATTTGTTATTTTTAAAAACTGCTTATTATTCGTTATTTAGAAATACACAAACTGGCAACTAGCAAGGCTCCTGACACTGATAAAACTCAAATACCATTTGATACCAACAGCGTTTCACTATTGGCTCACAAACCTTGTTAGATGCTGGAAACAACCGTCAGAATGCTCAAATCATTTTGAAACATTTTAAAATAATGGATTCACAATCATAATAATGTTTTTTAAGGAGCAGAGATACTTGTATCTGCATCTTTTGACAAGCCCTGTAGATGTATTATTTCTAAAACTGATTTGTCTACATGAAAATATGAACAATATGACCTTTAAACAACCACAATTCAGTAACATACAATATGCAACAAAGGTATTGTTGTTTTTAGACACACATAATCAGAAATATCTTAAAATATGTAATAATTCCATTTACTAATTCGACACACATTTGTTAAACCCCCGCCCTAAATTGCTAATTCCCTGGTTCCCTAATGCATTCATGCTGGGTTATCCAAGCAGCCCACTGTTCACATCTTTGAAAGGAGTGGACTCCTGTCATCTTGTCTCACTTTAGCTGCGATCCTTTCGTGCACACATCAGTTTCTCCGCTGATCCTCAGAGAGAATGTCTGACAGGATGACCGACGTTATCTCTACAAATGGCAGGACTCTGGGCCGCTGCATCTGTATTATCACAGGAGCATCCAAAGGATTCGGACGGGCGCTGGCACACCAAGTAAGTGATCAACTTAGGGGGAAAAAATTAGATAAAAGAAAAAGACAAGCAAACGAATAAATATCTTGTCTCCATCCAGTTGTGCTGCTTTCTGAAACCTGGCTCTGTCCTCCTGCTGGTCGCTCGCTCTGAGACTCTCCTGCAAAAGCTAAAGGAAGAGCTGAAGGGCTTTATTGAGGAGCAGCAGCTTGTGGTTCACTGCATAGTGGTCGATCTGAGCACGCAAGAGGGGGTGAATGAAGCTGTCAGGGTGGCAAGGCTGGAAGCTGAAAAAGAAATGGATCATGTGCTTCTTATCAACAATGCTGGTGAGTACTACATTGCTGTCTTTGTTGAAATCTGTCCTACTTAAAGCTGATTTTGTATGCAGATCTCTAATGTCTCTCTCTGCTTCCAGCTTCTTTGGGTGACATCTCCCAGGTTGCCAGTTTCACTGACCTCGATGTGGTGAACTCCTACATGTCCCTCAATGTTAGCTCCGCTCTGGCGCTGACTGCAGGAATCCTGCAGGTTTTCCCGTGCAGACCGGGCCTGCGATGGACCGTGGTGAACCTCTCCTCAGTGTTTGCAATGCAGGCCTTAGCGTCCTGGGTGCTGTACTGCACTGCCAAAGCAGCCAGAAAGATGATGTTCAGTGTGCTGGCTGCAGAAGAGCCAAATGTCAGAGTCCTCAGCTACTCTCCAGGTATTTACTACAACTTTGTATATTGATCAGGGGTATATTAACAGAAATACATGTTTTGAGCATAGACCAAATACATGTGATACAGAGCAAATAAGGCAACATATGACAATTTTCCAGTTTGCTAAAACTTCTGGTTTCCTTCAGGTCCTTTGGACACGGAGATGCAGAAGGACATCCTGAGGTTAACAGGCGTCGATTACCAACCCTTTCCCTGCCAGGACTCTGCGGTCAAACTGTTAAAGCTGCTTCTGAAAAACGACTTCTCCTCAGGGACACACATCGACTTCTTTGCAGTGTGATACCAATATGAGACAGTTAAGAAGTTACAAATTGCTTCTTGTAGGTAGAAAGACAGATTATCGTGCGTAGTAAACAATAACTTTGAAGAAAGAATGTTGGCCGTTCGGTTGCTGTGATATTATTCATGTCTTTAATCTGCGATGTTGGTTTGTAAATGATGTAAATGTCCCTCCTTCATATTAATTTATGTTAAACGTGTTGCTTTTGCTGTTTTCCTTCTCTGTTCATTGACCAGTTCATTGTTTGTTGATGTAAAGCAGGCTCTTTAGCACTCATTAAATGGACATCTTAACCAAGATTTCTGAATACCACTGTTTATTAACACAACACAGAACTTTCATTAGCCTAATATTCCACTAAGAATCGGAAAATTAGCCCACTCACGATAAAAAAGCCTCATGTACCTCAATCAGAAGAGGCTAATCCAATCCGGCTCAGTCTGAACTCATTTTCAATCAGATCAAGAGGGGTGGTGTAAACATTCGATAATTCAAACGCTTAATCTGATCATTTTTCTCTGGTTGAAATAAATAAGTTCTTCCTGTGCGTATTCGCCTCACATGGGGGTCACATTAGGTGAAGTTGCGTTCAGGAGGAACAGAAAACATGGCAGTAACAAAACAGAACTGGTCTGTGTTTGAACCAGAACCACCGAACCAGAAACACAAATATTGTTCCCAGGATGTGGATCCATCTTAAAAATTCTTCTTCTTCTGTTACGTTTCCAGCAGATTTAGATGCTTCACACCTGGCGGAACCACTTTGCATATATCAAAACAGTTATGTCCAAATTAAATAATTTGGCCCGTGTAAACATACATCTTGTCTGATCACTTTACTCCATGTAAACCATTAAGTTGTAATCTTTAATCAGAATTATTGAATTGTCATTGTGGTCATTTTAAGGTCCTGTGTGTCAGATTTGCAGTATAATATTAATAATTATGTTTTTATTGGTGTATAATTGCCTGAAAATAAAAATCTAGAGAGGGCCTTTCCTGGTTTTAGCAACCACCATGGGGGAGGGTGAGACAAGGGGAGTTCAGTTGGTTGCAACCACACGGCTAGATGCCACTAAATGCCACACACTGGAAAACAGTAGTATCGATGATGTAATCTGGGTACCGTGCATGGCTGAGAATAAAACTGAAACCTTGAAGTTTAAAGGATAAGCAAGACATTCTGGCTAATACTGATAGGTCTCTGAAGAAGAAGAAGAGAAAGTTTGGATGAAAATGTGAGGATGCTCTCATGTTGTGGGCTCTGACCTCCATTCTGGCGACTCTGAAGCTTGTCCCCCCTCCACAGAGTGTGTGTGTCTTTGAAAGCAATGATTTTAAGTTATGTCATAACTTAACTAGAGAGAGAGTTTGAGAAAGCACCAGAACATGGTAGGCAGAGAGAGACTTCTCGGCAGCTGTCAAGCGTCACCACACACTCCTGACAGGCAGCAGCAACTGAGGGCCAAAAATAACCCTCATGGTCTGGGCCCCTACCAATTCATGGTCGGGGGCCGGGGGGCTTTCTGTCAGCTAACAGGAGAAAAAGCAAAACAACTGACCATAGAATGAAAAAAAACAAGATGCTCAACAAGTTTCGACACGTTTCAGATGTGTTACTTTCTGACAAGGTCGCTGGTTTTAATGACAGCTGGGTCCTTTCAAGACATTTTATTTCTCAGTGGACCAGCGAGACAAGTCACCACCAACCTATTCTTTGCATCTGTTGGTACAGTTCAAGAAGTGGATGGCTATTTTAGTACCGCGGGTGTGGAATGTGCAGTTGTCATTGAAGAACACAGAGGGCGAGGATTGGTCTACGAGTTCCTCAACTACGCTATCGCTGTATTTAACTCCTCTGTGCCTCTCTAACACTCCTCTCTCATCCGTTCACCGCTGACCATCGCTGTTCACCAGCATCTCAGGAACCTGTGCAGCTACCATGGAGAACGTGACAATATTTGACTCACCTGGAAAGGGGAGGGGTCTGAAGGCCGCCAAGGAGTTTTGGGCAGGAGATGTGATTTTTTCTGAGCCCAGTCTCGCAGCTGTCGTGTTTGACAGGTAAAGTAATGATGGAAATTGTGACGGTGGACGCTCAGTGGTGGGGGCTGTCTTTAGATGTGGTCATTCTGGGGATATTTGGGTATTTTAACAATATATTTTTTGCGTAAGAAATCAAGATTTTTTACGCTGTTTGCCTTTTTAAAGGCCACACGGTCTGATTTTTGTTTTGACAATGATACAAGTGTTCCCTAGTCTTGGGGTAGTTTGTCATGTTGATGTGATTTCACGTCGACACGTGCCTGCAGCTCATCCTCAGGGGAAAATTTTTACATAGCTGTAACTGAATAGCTGCTGGTAACATGTAAGAACAAGCATGACAGCAACCTTATCTGAAACAACCAGAAACAAAGTTCCTCTTGGTTAATAACTAACCTTGAAATGTGTAAGACAAAAATGTGACAGCTAAAATCAGTCTTCTAGATAACAATGCTTTTTTTCATTTACTGTCAGAATTCCCATGTGTTTCTGAGTTATGACTTTTAAGGGATCATTTAACAATATCTTGGAAAATAGCAAGGTGTAAAGTCCAAGAAAAGTTAGGGGCAGCCTATATTGAATATGTTTTTCATAAAACTAACTAGACTTTACATCAAGTTTCCTCTGTTGAAGAAGTACCCATAATCCGAGGAACCCTAATCCTGGCTATTTTTAAAGCTTTTACAACTGACTCTCTCTCTGAAGACTGTGAGGTGGGTTACGGTAATGTTTTGTGATGATATGATCAAAAGGAATAACCTTTAATCCTCATCTGAAACATTGTCTTTAAAATATTGCACTTTTACAGGGCATTTGGTCACCACTAAGGCAACTCCAACATGCTTAACTCTTTGTTGGACAGCTGTCTCTTTGGTCAGTTCTTTTTCTGTCGTACCCCCTCAGCTCAGACGGGCTCAGGTACCCCTTCATTGATACCACCTGTCAAGATCCTAATGCATTTATTTGAAATGTCTAAACATGTCAATGTTGAGGTCAACCTAGTCAAGTCTACAATAGTAGCCTACTAGCTACGTCTTGTTTCGAGTGTTTTAACCATTCATACAAACTCGATCACCAGAATAAACGTTCAATGTATGTTTACGTTACGTTTATTCTCACGTTTCTTTATGTTTAATGTTGTGACAGCCCTGTCCTTATGGTGTGGTTAGGTTTTGGTACAAAACCCACTTGGTTAGTGTGAGGAAACGTCTAGTCTCTGTTTTGGCCACAAACATGGCAGAGACACCCTGTTTTGTCGCTGTTTTGTCCAACGTTTTTTGTTGCTCCAACACGGCAAATTGTCCAGAAGTCTCCTTAAAAAAATATCCACTGCGCTGTTAAAATTAAAATATTGACTTTACGTAGAAAAAGTCAGGAAACCAATAACCTCAAAATTACCAAGTGAATTAGCCCATTACATTTAAGTTGTATGAGCTAAAAAGTTTGAACAACTTAAAATTGACAAAGTGACTTTACTTGATACAACTGAGCAAACTGATGACCAAGTGTTGTTCAAACTTTCTATCTCATACAACTTTATTAACTAAAGTAAAGTCAACTTGCAGCACAGCGTACAGGTGTTAGGCTGCTCTTAACTCATTAGGTGGACATTTTGTTTTTCTTCAAATTGTTGTTTTTTGTGTTTTTTCTAATTAGTTGAGCTACTCCACAATCTTTTTACGCACCCCTGGGTAAGTGCAGTTCTAAGCCTACCCCTGGGTCATCCCTGTCTCTTGTATCTACAATATGCATGTGCTGTGACGTACGTATCATGACATCTTCCATTCTTCTGTCTCCTCTCTTCTTCTGCAGTCTAGCAGAGCGTATGTGCCACAGCTGTTTCCGCAGTCAACCGAAGCTACAGAGGTGCGGCCAGTGCAAATTTGCTCATTACTGTGACCGAACTTGCCAGCGTGCCGGCTGGGCCGAACACAAGCAAGAATGTGGTGCCATCAAAGCTTTTGGCAAAGCACCGAATGAGAGCATCCGGTAAGTGGAAATGATAAGTAAATGGTGAGAGACAGACAGTATGTGTCAATCACTTCTTTTAACTTAATATGAGATAATGTGTGTCTGATCTTCTTGTGACCCTTGAAGTCACGTCTTCCTCTTCTTCACTGTTCTTTTGTGTGGTCAGTTTGGTGGCCCGCATCCTGTGGCGTCTCGACAAGGAGGGGAGCGTGGTGTCTGACATGCAGCTGACCACGCTGGACGAGCTGGAGGACCACATCCATGACATGCAAGAGGATGAGCTGAAGGAGTTCAAAGTGGACATCCACAATTTTGTAGACTACTGGCCCCGCTCCAGCAAGCAGCACAGGATTGAGGAAGTCTCACATCTTTTTGGCGTGGTGCGTTTATATGTGTTGTCCTTTTATTGGCCATCACATGTCTTTCTGTTATGTAGCCCGGTCTAATTTACAATTAGAAAATTAAATTATGCGTTTAAAAAGTGATGGCGACATGTAGCTAGCACAGGCTTATATTTGTCCTTTGACCCTCAAAGAAATGAGAGGAGACATCGATGCAAATAGTGAAAAAATACTAATAAGAGTTTTATGAAATTCATAATGTGAACAAGCGGTGTGTTAACATGAATATGTCCCCTTTTCCTCTCAGGTTAACTGTAACGGTTTCACTGTGAGCGACCAGAGGGGCCTTCAGGCAGTAGGAGTTGGGCTTTTCCCAAATTTGTGTCTAGTGAATCATGACTGTTGGCCAAACTGCACTGTGATCCTCAACCACGGCAAGTAAGTAAAAACAACAACACTTTATTTGGGAGTACTCTTCAATGACTTTTTTGTAACGTGATTAAAAGTTGTTTTCGGAGTTTGTGTGTATCTGTGCTGCTGTGGATGTGTGTGTGTGTGTGTGTGTGTGTGTGTGTGTGTGTGTGTATGTGGATGTGTGTTCGGTTTGGTGTAAAACTGCTTCCTGTTTGTCTTTCAGTCAATCGGCTGTGAATACTTTGTATCATTCTCAACGGAGGTGCGTTACCTCAACCTGAGCCTTTTTTTTATTCATTAGATCACCATTTAAACTGCTTAATCAACATGTCACTACACATAACCGCCTTCCTCCCTCCCACTCCATTCGTTTTAGAAAATTAAGTCTCTGTCCGTAGTTCCCTTTGCACTGTAGGCTCGATGTGACTCTTCACATCAGATGTCCACGTGCTTCTTGAATGCTCTAACTTAATTGAGCTTATTCACCATAACAAAAGGCTGATATGGGTTTTTTCCCTGCACATTTCGTCACCTGCCTAAAGCTCGTTTTTCACACTTTATCTAACCATCCATCAAGTCCACACAAAGATTTCCTTGCGTGCTGCCACCGGTCACTTTGTGTGTTTTTCCATGTGTGATCACGCTGTGTGTTTGTCTGTCAAACAACACAGGTTGCTGTGTGAGAGTGAATCAGCGGCTTCTCTCATTTATAACAACTATCCTTCCAATTGGTTCACCTCTAACACCATGTCCCAGCAAGCTTAAACAATACCTCCATTTATGTATTGTGTTTTTAAAGCTAAATAGTCACGATTATTGAATATTTAAGCCTTATATTGTTATTATTGATTTTTTTGTTGTTTTTTTTGTGTGGATTGGTTTGTCACACATTTGTTAAATGAAGGGAGAAATCGCAAATTTGATATATTTACCGTCCATAAAATGTCCTGTGAAGTGAAATCAGTGTGTTCAAACAGCTGCTAAATGTAGACAAGGAAGCACACGGACTTGTACTGTGATGCCCGGACAAATGGGCACTTTTTACAAGGACAGAAATACCTGAATGTATACCATTTAATGCCAAAATTACAAGAGGAGTTTGGGGATATCGCAGTTATTAGATGTTACTACATGTGCGTACACACAGCTAAAACAGTGTGTTCACATGCAGCCCACACAACCTCTGAATATGGTCTGAGGGAAAGGATCTCAAATGCGTCTTCAATGCGTCTTGGGGGTGTTCACACCTGAACTTAGAGCTGTGAGATGAAATAGGATCACTCTGGACGTCTGTTGATAGCAAGTATGAACAGGGGTGTAGAAAAGGAAATGAAATTCATGAAATGAATGATCTGAATACTGGCTTAAGTGTGAAATAATCTCTCTGATACATATTAACATCCACTTCTCCAATCCTTCAACTGGATTGACTGAACTGAAAGAAACACTCTGGAACAGGGTTTCACCATTCATCTAAAACTATAAATGAATGAATTGAACAAGTCAATCTGCGTGTGTTTCTGCACGTCTGCTTTTCTTTAACCGCGTTTCTCTTCCTCAGGATCGAGCTGCGTTCTCTCGGTAAGATCGAAGAGGGAGAGGAGCTGACAGTCGCATACGTGGACTTCCTGAATCTGTCAGAGGAGAGACAAAGACTGTTGAAGGAACAATACTTCTTTGACTGCACATGTGAGCACTGCAAGAACCGAACCAAGGATGACTTGAAGATGGCGGGAAGGGAAGTGGAGGGAGTCAAGGTTTGTCTCTATTGAGAGAATATATTGGATAGTGCACAGGGCAGAAAGGACTAAGCCCTCTCATTGCATTTAGTACTGGATGATAAGGAGAGACGGGGAAACATGAGGAGCAGAGCCACTGTGACTATTTTTAAGCAGAGATAACTCCCAACAGACTGTATGTGTGTGCATAGGAAAACAGTGACGTAAACTTCAATCTCTTAATTACTTCAATTACTTATCAGTATTTGAATGTATTTCCATGCAAGATGAATTATTATCTGATCTATTTTACACCACATTATGTAATCTATCTTCAACTTCCAATTCCAAACGGCTAAGGGTGATCATTTAATACTCTGAGATGTGTAAATCAATACTTGACACACCATAAAAAGAGAGATAATCACCATGACCTTGAATGACACAGTTTGTCATTATCTCAATCTGTGAAACATTACACCTCTGTCAGAGTGACGGTTGCCAGTTCGCTCTGTGTCTGTATGTGTGGGTCACAAGTTATAAATAGCATGTGTACGGGAAAAGTATATGGAGTTTATCACTGAAATCTGTCATACTGACCATAACTAGATAATCATGTTATGCCAGATTTGGCTGTCTAATAACAACTCTTAAGAATTGTCTTGAATAGTATCGGGTAAATATTAGTTTTTTTTTTATCAGGGAAGTAAACATGACAGGGCTTCTTCAGCAGGGTAAAGGTCCTCTTAAGATAAAAATAATCAGGCCTTCACCTTTATGGACTGTGTAAAGGTGACCGGTGTTGTCTTTAAGAGTCTTTCATTGGCAGTGTGTTAATACGTGATCAGTGATGCATTCATTAAAATTCCCTCACTAAAATGTGATTATTGTCTCCCATCTTGAACTCGTAGCCTCCACCGGAGCAGGTGAAAGAAGCAACAGACTATTGTTTTGAAATGCTGGTGAAGATGGACAAGGCTCGATTAAGTGGCGACTACCATGAGGTAATACATCAAATCACCTACGACACTAAATACAAACCGGAATGAGTTGCTCAACGCGCTGTGCTACAGTACGTCAATGTTTTTAAAGATCTTAATTTTGTTTTTGTTTTTGTGTCTCTTCAGGTGGTAAAACTCTGCAGGGAAACCATCAACAAAACAGAGCCGGTTTTGGCTGACACTCACATCTACCTGCTGAGGATGTGGAGCACATTAAGTGAGGTGCAAGCTTACCTGCAGTACTTTGAAGACGCGGCAGACTACGCCCGCAAAATGGTGGATGGATACGTGTAAGCACAAAGACACTTCATGTTCTTTCAGAGTCTCAAGTTCGAAAACTTTCATGAAAACACTCAAATCAAATCTTTTCCCCGACAGGAAACTGTACCACCCCAACAATGCTGCTCTCGGTATGGCTGCCATGCGAGCAGGAGTGAATCACTGGCAGGCCGGGCTGATTGAGGTCGGCCACTCGATGGTCTGCAAGGCCTACGCCATTCTCATGGTCACCCACGGCCCAACACACCCCATCACCAAGGATCTGGAGGTAAACTTTACTGTTCTGGTTCACTCTCCCCACTGTCATAGCATCATTTAAGGCAGCAGCAGGCTGCTGTTTTCATCAAAAGAGTTGTAAAACCCCACCTGCTTCGCATCAAACAGCAGATAGACACAGTTACAGACGAGCTGGTCAACATGGTGAAGCATTTAGCAGCTAATGAGCCAGACTTTCAAACACGGAGCTAAAAAAGAAAGTAAATATTGAACTGACATTTGTCTGGTGGCCATAAACACAACTCCAAATGAATCATAATCTTGCAAGAACAAGTTTAGCTAATGTCAACCGTTATGTTCATAACTTGCTTTAGTCGCTCTAAAATCATTTCAAGCTGCCGTAAATCTCTAAATCTGTACACTAGTGCACCTGGATGTGGCTATGCTTTTGTTTAGCCCTGTAAAAATATGTTTTTGGCTAAATTTCTGTGAAAAGATACAGTTTAAGAGCTGTAGTATGGCTCATATCTCAAGATAAGTATTTTAACAGGAGATTTTACAGGTGAGAACGTGTTTTCTTACATGGTAAATTCAGATTTTATTCTGTTTAGCTTCTATAACACGTCTCCTTTCAGAGTTGTACAAATAATTGACAAATACACGCTTACATGTTTATATTAGTTCAGATTACTGTTCTGATTCACCTGTAGTTTCCCCACATAAGTTTTAAAAAAATGTGCTTGTGCAAAGTCAAAGCTCTCTGGGTTACAGGCCTTAATATTTACTGTGACAAATTCATGGGTGAACATTTTCAAGCGCCGACGTTTCCCTCCTGATGTTTCTACAGGCGATGCGTATGCAGACAGAGATGGAGCTGAGGATGTTCAAGCAGAACGAGTACGTTTACCACAGTATGAGAGACGCTGCTCTGAAGAACAAACCAATGACCATGATGCATGAACCCAAGGGTGTGGAGGAGGGCATCAAGAATCTCTTCCACCGGAGGAAGTAACCACAGCATCGCAGCCATTCGACGATCAAGAAAACCATCCCATTGTTTACCGTTACCAGTGTTCTGAGTGTTGGTGTGCGAGTCCACTCATTTAGTCACGTGGTCATTTTCTTTTGTAGTTCCACTTTTCATTAAAAACATGTCACGTCACAACTTGGGCATTTTGTTTTCAATAAACCCAGTGAAGCTACAGAAAATCATCTCAGCGATGTAGTCGTATTATTTAAACATGCGGCGCAAACATTTTGTACCTGCAGCTCATTGTGCCATCAAAACTTTACGTGAGAATTTCCCCCTTTTACACTTCCACTCAACTCCATTTTGGAGTCAAGTTTGACTTTTGGCAACTTTATACAACACTGCGTCAACCCTGAATAAGGCTTGAACTTCCCAACCAAATATCCCACCAGCTGTTTAAATAATTGTTGCTTGCACAAATGTAATAAAGTTGAGTGATATTCAATTAGGTAGTTTTGCTCTAAATAGCTTTTGTAATACGTCTTTGTATGAAAGACATTTTCTCTTATTTCCTTTTCAGTGTGACTACAGACATCCTTTAGTAGAGCAATGGTTTAAGAAAAGGCCAAATAAAAATGTTTTCCATTTAAAAAGAATTGAATGTTTAAAGTGTTTTGCAGTCAATATCTTCAATTTCAAAACTGTCCAAAAGGTGCAACATGGCCTGAAAGTGTCCTGGAACAACCTTTCCAGAATCCACTTATCTACAGTGGTGACTTGTTAAGTGTAATGACGGCAACCCCCCCACCCACCCAAGTATTGACACAACAGCTTAACACTTAATTTGCAGCCAGTGGTTTGTTGTTGTGGCCAGCTGCTACATTGAACTGTTGTGGAGCAAATCACTCCCCCTGCTGTTCACATCAGTTTAACCCTCCCCAACCCAGTTATCACTTTTAGCGACATCCTTATCCAACATTAAGGCCCCGTGACTGCACAGTCACACATTGTGTGTGACAAGACAGTGCCCAGAGTTACAGCAGCAGAGTAGAGATTAGTGATCACTCGTGTACCCTTTCTGCCCTGAAAATTGATTAAGCCCTTTTCAGCTCCTGTTGCTCATTATGCAATCAGTTCTGTCTCGCTCCCTGCAGTCAAGACAAGTGACCTTTAGTCTGTTTAAGTCCAAATACTTTTTGCGGCCTCCCACGATGTTCCAGTAACGCAAAGACTTTTAAATCCATTTTTGAATTACTGCCAGTTTAACATTTGGAAATAAAACTTGCCAGAATCTAGTTTGTCAGTCCCATTGTATGTCCAAAGAAACAAAGACAGCTGTGCCTTTCATATTTTTATTATCCCAAGTGAAGTAGTCTTTTTACACACGTTTGCTTATCCTCTTGTATACAATGCCACCAAGAGTCATAGTCTGTCAAAAAACAAAAAAAGGGAAAGTTTTAGAAACTTGTCAAGAGTCATGCAACAATGAATCAGCAAAATTATGCAGCACTTTGTATAACTCACATTGCAAATTGTGTTGGCATCCACCATTTCTGTGCAAGACTCGATCCCCTTCAGGCTGACCTTCAGTTTGTTGCCGTCACGCTTAACCACCGCCTCGAAGAAGAAGCAGGACGAGATAAGTTTATATCCCCAGACAGACGGATAAGCGTTTCTTGACCAAGGTCCAAAATGATTTAGTTACAGTGTGAAATTACCAGATAGTGCAAGTTTGAATCCTTAAATTTCGTGTCCTGGTTTACCTTCATCTTCTCTCCAGTGATGGTCTCCAGGTCTGCCTCCTTTCCAATGGTGAAGGTATTGACAAGGACCTTTGGGCCGGTGGTGACCGTCACTTTGAAGTCGTCACCGTTCTCCTCGATCTCAGAGACGCTCTTGATGTCCTTGCCTTTCTGGATGAGTTCATCAGGGAGACCTGAGACAGAAAAGCAACTGGTTAGGAAACCACTGCAGAAAGTGTTGCATCTGCTTCCGGACAGTTGTAAATTTAGACCTGTAGGTTAACATTGCTATGCAAGTCAACAATCCATGCTTGATTGCAAAACATTTAACAAAAGCCCAGTTTTACAGCCACTGTGTCAATTTGAAAGCTAGTAGTCAAAAATAACTTCATGAAAGAAAGCTGAACACTTACCGATCGCCTTCATGAAGGGCTCAAAGTTCTCCTGAGACTCCAGCTGGTATTTTCCAGAGAAAGACATGGTGACAGGCAGTGAAGATAAAGTGAGAAGTGGATATCTGCATGTTTTTATACTCTCAGACTCCAGCCCAGCAATCATTAACCACAGGTGTCTCCAATTAAGGCAGCTCCAGCCCACTTCTGGGCAGATCCACCACCACAGATAAGCACAGACAGAGATAACAAAGGTACAAGGTGACCAGACTAAAGTTGGGTAACTCTGACACAGAGGGGAAAATAGTAAATGTGTGACCGCATTTTGAAAGTCACACACTAACATATGATGACACTGTGTGTATCGTACCCCAAAAACAGCTGACTGGATATGATGTTGTTTGTTTTCAGTCTGCTGCTTACTTTCTTTCGTCATCCTCTTTCTGCCTCCTCGATCCTCAATGTCTCACAGTTTTCCACCCTTCTGTCTTTCCTTAAATCAACTCCTTCATATCTGTCCCTCGGTCCTTTGTCTAACACAGCTTTTTACACATTTTCTTCTTTTCTTTTTCTCTTTGTGAAAATAATATAATACGTTTTACAGATGTTTTTTTCTCTGAGCGCTGAATGTCATTGGTAAAATCTTCTTTTTAAACATCCCCTGCATTTCAGATGAAACGGTAATAAGTTAATACAACAAAATCTGCCATTGAAATAGGTGAAAAGTTACTAAGAACAAAAAGTTAGAGGCTGCCAACGCAGTGACCACGGTTTGAGTCTGTGTTTCAACATTTGTAATAAATTCACAGTAATTTCAAGCCAACATAAAACAGATATTTTTGACAGGAAGTCGGTCCATCTGCAGCCGTGTTTTTCACAACAAAATGGATATATATATTTAAGAAGACCTCGGTACATCTTCTGCCATGTTTGTGGCAATCAAAGCATGATTTTTTGTCCAAAACCTAACCAAAGCAAAAGCATGGCACTGTGACAAGAGGAAAAATGAAAATTGAATCTAAAGAACCGTAAAGTTTTGATTTATCCGTGGTTTTGCGGGAACGTACTTTATTAACATTTATTCTAGCGACAGGGTTGCTTCAGTTTAGATTAATAAGAAGTGTGCATAGTTTTTATGTTATATTCGTAGTTAAAATACCTATTTTTGTGCAATCTGTCATATATTCATTTTATTAAAAGGTTGATATTTATGCCATTTTTTTCAGCAGCTGGTAAAAACCATGAACAACTGAACTCAGTGTGAACAGTAATCTACAAATCATTACAAGGGTCCTTTACTCAGATGACGTTACTATTCAAGATAAGAGAACACAAGAGAGAGCTTTCACAGAGCAGATCAAGAGATGAACATATAATTGAATCAGGCACACTGTCAATAATCTCTCATCAGTGTTTCAGAGTGGTGTAGTAAATCTATTTGGCCCTCACCTTTTTTACAAAACAGGAGCTTAAGGTTAAACCGCGAGGTTAACAAAAATGGAACAAAGGTGACTACCGCACCAGATAACTGTTATAACTGTTGCAACAGTGTCACTGGAGCTGCCATGAAAACACACACAGTGTCATGTTAGGGTCCTTTGGATTATGCAAAGCTGAACTTCTGAAAGATAAAGACGGCTGTGGGCTTTGTACATTTGGTGATAGTAACACTGAGCCTGATAAGCTTTATGCTGACTTCCTCTAAAAGGATTTAAAAGGTTTTGTGACTCTTAAGTAAAAAAACAACACTTAATACTCTCTCAAAACTTTATTTCAACATGCAGATATCTGGATGACCACTGTCAGTATTCATCCCTATTTTCATACATAAAAATATATTGACAAAGGCACTCTACAGAAGTACTCCAGGGGAAAGAGCAAAATCAGACAAACAGAGAAGAACAACCATGTGAACTACAACTAATTGTCCCATTTCGTCTCCACGGCTGAAGAGTTTCCCATGAGACCTTGGTGTCAGCAGCAGCTCATTGGTGAATTCGATGAGGAGAAGTGTGACCTGCCAGATGCAGGAGCCTGAGGATGATGTCACCGGTGTCGCTGCCTTCGAATTGGCTGCTTTGGTCGTCTCCCTCCTCCTCGATGAGGCAGGATTGGTCTGTGGTGCAGCTCTCTGTGGCAGATAAGTAAAGGAGGAGTTATTACTCAGATGATGGTGGTCTCTCGTTGCAAACATACAACTTTACAATATGTTGTTATCAGCTTTTGTGACCCGGGAGCATGAACCTCTTTGAGGAATGATCAAAGCAAAGTTCACGGTGACTGAAGAAGAAAATGCACAGACAAGAGTATGTTGCTTTTTTAACTTCACTTTACACTGGGGAAAACATTTATGGTATCAAAAATACCGGTATAAGTAAATTATAAATATATTCACATGTATGCATATACAGTATATCGGAAATCGTCTGATTGCCGACAAAAGAAATTCACTTAAAAATGTGATACTTTGGCTCTGATGCATGCAGTCTTCAAAGTAACAAGTAACTAATGCTGTCACATACATGTAGTGGAGTAAAATGTACAATATTTGCCTCCAAAATCTAGTGGAGTGGTAATATAAGTTATCAGAAAATGGAAATACTTAAATAAAGTACAAGTTCCTGAAAAATAAGCTAAATCAAAGCTTGTAATTTAATAGAGAGATGCTAGAAAATCACATAAATCAATCAAGTAACTAAGTATATTTGATCAGGTACTGTACTTGAACACAACTCTGAGGTACTTGTATTTTAAATGTACTTTTACTTTAGTAAAGGGTCTGAATACTACTAAATGTACTTCCTGACCTGCATCGCAGCAGAGCCCTGAAGCAGCGCAGCGTCCTCCTTCAGATCCACAGGGTCTCCCTCCCGCCTGGCAGGGGGTGAGCAGGTAGTTCTCCTCCACACAGTGAGCTGTTTCTGGGGAGCCCAGCAGACAGCCGAGGCCCTCCCCGCAGCAGATGCTGGGGCCGAAGCAGCGGCCCCTGTCTCCGGGGCCACACGACATGCACTGGTGGAGGAAATGACTGATTATTAGGATGTAATGTCAAAGCAAGTTAGGACTGTGCAGAGCATATTTATTAGTGAAGCTTTCTGAAGGGACTCTTTGACTTTTATTAGCTTTTTTTTCTGTGTGAGCACGAGAGTTTCAGTCAAAAATGCAGATCTTTTAAGTGCAACTGTCAAGATTCAAACAAAACTTTTCTCAGAAGCTACTTTGGTTGCTCTTTTTGAGGTTTCTTCCGTTTTTGTCCCTGTTTAAGTTTTTTTTGTGAGCTCTTCCTGATCTGAATCAAAGATGTAAGAGGTACAGATTATAAAACCCTTTGGGTCAAATGTGTGACTTGTGATTTGGGTTATTATAGTTTGGGATTTTTCAATAGCTTTTATTTAAATTTCATTTTCATTTTTGTTTTTAATTTAGTGTAGTTTGGTGGGTATGCTCATTTCAGTTGAGTTTTTATTGTTTAAAAATGTTGAGTTTTTATTAGTTTTAGTATTTTTTGAATATCGGGTATTTTTCAGGGGTAAGATTTAGAGAGTTAGCGAGTCACCTAGACATCCCATCAGTCTCAATAAACACATCATGCACAGTATAATATCAAATTGTTTTTGCTTTTTGTCTTAAGTCTAGTTTTTATCCTCATTTCAGTCAACTAAAATGTTTTTCAACACCTAGTTTTCATTTTAATTTTAGTCAACTAGGCTATAATAACTTTCCTGAGTTGTTGTTGTGGATTCGTCTCTGTAAATCGAGCAAACATTTCTCAGTTTTATGCTTCACAATGGAAGTCAAATAGTAGTAGCAGCAGCCTCTCACCCTGCGCAGCGGTGCATCCATGATGGACCTCTTCCCTCCGATGGGACAGTTAGAGATGTAACACGCTGAACATACAGACAGGAGGAAAACAAGGCACACGGACACGGCAGCTCCAGTCATCTCTGCTGAGAGAGTCAAAGAAAGATGGAAATATAAAACCAGTTAATACCCAAACAATCTCAAAATTCAAGAAAGATATGAATCGACAGAAGAAAAACTCACTTGTTGCGTAATCTCTTGACGAGCAGTCGACTTCAAGTGATCGTTTCAGATGTTCAGATACTTCTTGGGCGTCTCTGACCTGTCTTATATACCTCCAGGGCTTCTTTGGAGAGTGACACAGAAACCCAAAAGCCACTTAGAGATCCTTAATGAGCCCCTTTAAGTTACCGTCA
Source organism: Pagrus pagrus (assembly GCF_965226575.1). Lineage (NCBI taxonomy): Eukaryota > Metazoa > Chordata > Actinopteri > Spariformes > Sparidae > Pagrus > Pagrus pagrus. The sequence goes on from NC_140192.1 coordinate 9,483,552, forward strand.
CCTCTGGAGATGATGAAGCTGACCACTGGGCGGGCCGCGGGTCAAAGGGCCAGCCACTTCTGTGGCCCGCTGTGCTTTTTGCTATTGAGAATCGTTTTAGAAAAGGCCCGTGGTGCGTGACCGTGCATGTTAGAGACGACAGGAAAGGAAGCGAGGTCAAGTGGAGAATGGAGATGAAATTATTCATAGTGGACACGTGTATAGTACAACTTTAATCTGCTTTTACTTAAGAAAGAGAAGAAGAGGTGCATTTTAAAGACTTATTAAGCATCTTTTCTAGGTTAGAATATGAAAAAAAAGCCAGTTTCAAAGGTCACGAAATGAAGTTTGTCTCTAAATTCGGCCTGGTGAGCCGCCATGTTGGCTCGGAAGTGCTTTACACAGACCGGATGTTTGTAAACAACCACAGCAACGACAAAAAGACACACACACAGACACACACACACGTACAAATCTTCCTTTCTATTTATAAAATCCTTAATTCCTCACAGGAATTGACGCACACATCGTCCGGGTCTGAGGTTGATTGGTCTCATGAGCTAATTAACACAGTTAATGATCGGCCACAACCCATTAAACAAGGTTTCTCCGTCTCAATGATATGAGCTCAATTATGAGCTCCCTCCTGATCCACTGACTGCCACCTCATCTCAATTAAAAAAAACAAGTTGATAACGTCGTCTTTTGTTCGCCAACTTCGAGCAGGACATTGAGACGCGGGCTGACATTCGTTTATTTAGACTTCAAACCCACAGACACATCGTAAAACTTAACTTAAGTCACCACAAACAAGATGAGCTGTGGTCTTTAAAGTGGTGGAAGCTGGACAATGGGACTCTCTTGCCTCCTTGTGGCTGTGTTGACACATTTGATCTATTTGTGCATTCATTTTTCAGCTACCGGTCTCATCTGTCAGGCTTTTGCAGAAGGTGGACAAAATAACAGGAATACCTTTCATGCAATATTGTGCAATCTATCCTTTAGAAAGAAGAAAGAAAGAAAGAAGCTTTTATCTAAAAAGAAGGAAAGAAAAACTGAACATCAAAAGGTTTCACAGGGGTTAGTGTGTGTTGCAGGGCATTTCTGCTGGATTACATTATATAATACATGTGTTGACATTGCCCTAACACTGTGCACATAAATAACTGACTATTAACTTTATCTCCTAAAAGACCTGAAATACTTTTTAGAGCTGTTCAGAAGCTTAAAATCAGTTTGTATTCCTACTCAGTCATTCCTCACAGACAGATCTCTGAGAAAGAGAAAGGCGGAGGTCATCTGCTGCATGTCACTTCACAGCTGTTAAACATTCAAACTGCATTGTTTTCTGGCGCAACATCTGATCTCGCCTCCCCGCGTTCCTTCCAAAAAGCTGTGCAAAATCCCTATTTCATAGAGAAATGGAGATGTCTATCTAGTGTTTCCTTATTTTTCTGCAGGAAGGCACTAGGCTTGTTGACTTCCTCTCCCCTCCCTTCCTTCCTTCTCTCCGAAGGTACTCATCTGAAAAATGAGAACAAAGTGATTGTTCCTGTTCTCTTTCTTAAGTCACTTCAAATGCTATCCGTGGACGAGCGGCTCATTGTCAGGAGAGTTGCAGCACAAGCAGGAGGGAAGAGAACGCAGGTACGGGTACAACAGCAGCAGCTGCGAGCAGCCACCACTTCAGCCACAGCATCACAGAAAACACACTCGGCTACACTCAGCTGGTAAGTTGAGAGCAGCCACCACTTCGCCGCAGCCTCACACAAACACACACACACTCTTACATGGCACTGACTGGCATGTGAGGAGGGGCTTCAGTTTTTAATGGATTGTTTGGAATGCATGGTGTGGCAAAGTACAGGCTGGGGTCTCTGCACAGTGGGAGAGGTGAGGAGGATAAAAGAACCGGATCAGAACCAGGAGATGGTTTGAACAAGGGATTACTGAACATTTCAGCATGCAAGTGAAAATGTTTGGGAAGAGGCGAAATAACTTTCTTCGTGCTTTCTGCATGTGGTTTATGTTTTCTATACATCACTAACATCCAAGTGCTTGTGTCCCTGTTGTGTGTATTTGCATGGTTTGTTGATATGGAGCGACGTTCCCTGTTTTATTTAAAGATATTCTGCAGAAACAAAATGACACCGTGAGTTGTATAAATGTGATTTTGTGATTTTATCTGCACTGATCATGTTCATCTCATCTCATCTCATCACACCAACATGACTGAGATATTATTCAATCAAAGTATACCATCTGCATGAATCAGAGTCTTATGTGTTAATGGGTGAAAAAGTTGATTATTTAGTAAAAAGTATATTTAGAAAAATAACTTTTAAGACAATTTTCAAGTAAAATACCAAAATATTCCCTCATTTCAGATTCTAAATAGAAAAAAAGACCTTCAAAGATGTCAGGTTGTTAGAAAATAGCAACTTGAGCCCAGCCAATATATCAGTCAGCTGAATTCATCTGTTTATTATTGTTTCAGTGCGCTGATGTCGTTTTAAACTGTTAAATATCCTGCCTGCACTACATATTCTTGTCACAAGTGAGTGATCCTTTTTTTTATTCCCTAATGTTGCATCCACCCCAAAAATCAAGTGTCTATCAGGCTCTAATTGTTACAGTCATTCTCCACTATAGTAAAACTAATATATGAGAAATGATCTGCAGCTTCATGGACAATAAGAACCTTTATTTGCAGAATTGCAGCCCTAAAGATGATAATATGTGTTTTTGTGTGTATTATTATGAAGGAAGAGTCGTTGCTCTATCTGCAACGACCAACAGAGATGTAACCAGATGTGGTTATGGCTACAGTGGTGTTTGGATCACAGCAGTTTCTTATTGATAAGCACCGAGCTATTTACAGGAGTAGTACAGATATGCACCACATTGCTAAGCACGATTTAGACGTCATGCAGAAGTACAGGACAGTTCCCCTCTCAGATTCACTATCTTTTAACCCATGACCATCACCTACACCAAAGTAAGCACGCAGAGACTTCAGTGGAGATATCATTTATAAGTACGTGGCATCTTATCATGTCACATTTTAATTCTTATCAGCTTCTTAATCAACCTCAGACTTCAGGCTGCTCACAGAGATACAGATTGAAAACACCATGTAGCTTTTATCAGTGGGGGAGAAAAAAGGGGAAGCTCTTCCTGGCTATCAGTGCAAACTAAAAAAAAAAAAGATGAACAGAGCAGAGAAAAAAGACAAGGAGAAGCGAAAAGTGTGCGGGAGGTAGAGGTGAACATTTCACTGATAACTTCCTAATTTCAGGAGAGGAGGAGATCTGTGAGAAAGGAAGAAGTGAAAGGTTTCAGGTTGAAAACCAAAATGTGTGGGTGTATACTGTTCTCTATGTGTGCCCGGTTACTTTTCTTTCCACAGAAACCTTCAAAGAAACAGTTTCATGTCATAAGTAAAACCAGACGCAGAGGCATTGGATTCACTTTTGTAAACCTTTCCTACGAATGACGGGTCTGGTTTTGAGGGCTGCACTTATAATTTAGAGGAAAGTACATATTTGAGGTTCCTACTCTACTTCATTTTTCTACTTTACTAAATTGATTTAACAACTATAGGTACCAGTCGATAATGACTTTGGCCTCTTGTCTGTGAGGTTTCAGCAGGTCCATCAAATAGACCCTCAGTAGGATGTTCAATGCAGGACTTTTACTTGTAATGGAGTATTTTACATTGTGGCAAGCTATTTGATACCTAAAGGAGTATTCCACCACATCAGCGTTGCACTTCCACAACATTGTCAAACTCACAATGACCAGTTTAAAGAAAAAAGGATCAGAAACGATGCAGCAGAACAGAAAGAGATTATACCACGCGTTCTTCTTCCTTGTCATAAGCTCACGTCGACATTGCCCACAATGCAACTTGACCACAGACGGTTCAGTCTGAGATTTGAGGGTGTGTGAAATGAACTCTGTTATCATTTTTCAGTTGCAAACTTGTAGTCTTGGGACCCATTCAATGCAAGGCAGCACATTTCATGCAGCGGCCCCAAGAGCCCCAACATACTTTGTACAACTTTTTTGTAGTCCCTCAGACCCTTTACGTAAAGGATCTGAATACCTCTTCCACCACAATAACTAACTTCAACCATCTCTTCTTTTCAAAGGGAAAGAAGATGGAAACAGACAGAGTTCATTATTCACCAGCAAGAAGTCCTCCTCTCAGAGATGAGCTCAGACAGGCATCTCAGCACAGTTTCTACCTAAGCCCACCTCCGCTTTACATTAAGCCTCCAAAATTCTCCCCTCCCAGATACCCCAACATATCACCCACCAGAGACACCTACAGTGCGTTCAGCCCACCTGCTTTCTATCCCATGCTTGGCCCCGGTTATTCACAAAAGGAAGGATCCCAAAAACGCAAAAGAACTCCTTTCAAAATGGACGCCCCAGAAGGTGAAGCTCCTGATAGAGCAGCAGAGGAGGCAGAAGAAAGCAGCAGAAAGAAGACGGTGGACCTCACCCACATCCCGTTCTCCCTCCCACATCGCCCCATGCTTTCCCCAACCCCGAAGCCCATGCCTGGTATGATTGAACTTAACAGACTGCAGCTTCATCACAGATCACCAGGTATGACTTTACCTGTGCAGGTGAAACAGGAGCCTCTCAGTCCTTCCCCTGTTTGGCCTCCCTCTCCCCTCCTTCTCCACCCTCCCTACTTCCCATCTCTCCACCACAGCCTCCTCCCGTACCCCTTCTTCATGCCTGGCCCCGTCATGCACCTCTCCCCTGGCTCTTTCTACCCCAGAGAGGACCTCCACCTCAGGCATCGCAGCCGTGAAGGACCTCCTCGCAGTGGGGCGACCAGTGCTGAAAAGCTTGGTCTGAACGTCCACGTGGATGACAGTTATTATGTAGATGTGGGAGGAGATCAGAAGAGATGGAAGTGTCGCATGTGTGAGAAGTCCTACACCTCTAAGTACAACCTGGTCACGCACATCCTTGGGCACAACGGCATCAAGCCGCATGGATGCCACCTGTGTGGGAAGCTGTTCAAGCAGCTGAGCCACCTGCACACTCACCTGCTCACCCACCAGGGCATGAGGCCCCACAAGTGCACGGTGTGCCACAAGGCCTTCACTCAGACCAGCCACCTGAAGAGACACATGATGCAGCACAGTGATGTGAAGCCATACAGGTACGTGATTTGTAGCATGTTTTTTTCTGCTTCTTGTTGTTTTGAGCTGCTCTGTTTTTATTCTAATCTTTCACTTTACCTGCCCCTCCAGCTGCAGTGTGTGCGGCAGAGGTTTCGCTTACCCCAGTGAGCTTCGCGCCCACGAGCTGAAGCACGAGAAAGGCCAGGAGAACGTATGTGTGGAGTGTGGTCTGGATTTCCCCACGCTGGCCCAACTGAAGAGGCACCTGACCGCCCACCGTGGCCCCACCCTGTACAGGTGAGCACAAAAACCAACTGTCCCTTTGCTAAAACATCTAAATGATTGTGATTTAAGCAAAATCACAACAGTGGTATCACTTTTCCCATTTAATTCCTCGTCAAGAACGCAAACAAGTAAATCTCCAAAATGTTGAAGGACTCTGTTGTCTCTGTTCTCTCTTCGGCTCTGTAAAGAGGTTTTTGCACCTGTTGTCCCCGCAGGTGTGCAGAGTGCCAGAAGACTTTCCAGTACCCGAGCCAGCTTCAGAACCACATGATGAAACACAAAGACATCAGACCGTACATCTGCAGTGAGTGTGGGATGGAGTTCATCCAGTCACACCACCTGAAACAGCACACGCTCACTCACAAAGTAGGTTTAATTAGGAGGGTGGCGAGAAAAGACAGCCTTTGTCGATGTCTTTTGACAGGGGTTGGAAGTGAAAGCATGTTTTTTTGGCATCAAACAGAGTTATCATTTTGCTGTCACACATTTTTATTAATGCTTTTGCACATTTTGGACAGTGAAGATTGCTGAAAGAGTTTGGACACTAGCCAAGCATGTTGTTTTGGCAGCTGTCTCAAAGCAATTGCCCCTTAAATTCTGTCTCTTGGACCTATTTTATCCACTTAGCACCAAGTTTTCTTGGCATCATTCTATACACCTTTCCCCCAAAAAGGACGTATTTGGTATCTATGAAAACTTTGAGATCCTCAGAAAACATTAAAATAAAGATAGCAAAGTAGAGCTCAGTGGGATTTTAGAGGCTAGAATAACCAGAATTTTAAGCAGAAGACACACTCGTCTGTTGACCACATTTCTCACACCACTACTTCCACATTCTCTTGTTCTTCAGGGGGTGAAGGAGCACAAGTGTCGCATCTGCGGGCGTGAGTTCACCCTGTTAGCCAACATGAAGCGTCATGTCCTCATCCACACCAACATACGGGCCTACCAGTGCCACATGTGCTTCAAGAGCTTCGTCCAAAAACAGACTCTCAAGGCTCACATGATCGTCCACTCGGACATCAAGCCATATAAATGCAAGGTTGGTCAAACTTAACACAGCACGTGTTAATCTTATTTGTTCTCTTGTTGAGAGTAAGAGGGGAAGATCGATACAACTCTCATGTCTTTACAGTAAAGAAAAATGACATATGTTCAAGTGGCTGGTATGACTCTTAATGGGAGTTAGAGGCTGATGGATGGGTCAACAACCATGACCCAAAACGACCACGTTTTTCTTATGGTTTCTTACCAGCAGTCATCATGGCCTTTTTAAACCATCACCGTACATGTGCTCTATGTCACAGTTGGTAGCATTTTACATGCATCGATCCCTTTTTTATTTAGAAATTGAGTCCGCCAACATGAACTAACGACCGGATTCCAGCACAACGCAGAAGGTCCACAGATCCCCCTTAACGATGTGGTTATTATTGTAACCATGACTACAAAGGTAACCTTAACAAGGTACCTGAAAAACAATGTTTAGCACAACCTAGCCATGTCACTTTTTTTTGCCTAAACCTAGCCAAACCTTAGCACTGTTGTTCTGAAAGGCAGTTACTAACAGCAGTCAGTGAGCTTAGCTTAGCTTAGCTTAGCTTAGCTCAAAGACTGGAAACAGAGGAAAACAGCTAGCCTTGCTGTGTCTGAAGGCAGCAAAATCTGTCTTCACTAGCACTTCTAAATCTCACAAATTGTCACGTTATATTGCATTTCTTTTATCCGTACAAAATGTGATATGCAGGAGGTTATGGCAGATTTGTTACTTTTGGACAGAGCAGTGTAGCTATTTTACTTTGTGTCCAGTTTTTGTGTGAAGCTAAGCTAACTGCCTTCTTGCTGTAGCTTCAGATTTAGCGTCAGACTTGGGAGTGGTATTGATCTTCTTATCTCACTCTCCGCCAGACGCTTTTTTTGCAAAACTACTCCTTTAATATCCACTCCTTTTCCTGTAAGGTGGATAAAGGCATCAACGCTCCAGATGCTGTACTATAAACAAAATGTAGCAATGCGTACTTAATCGCACTCAAGATCCAAATGTGTAATATCTTAGTGGTAGCTGCTATTAAAGGATTTCCCCACTTTTCTGGAGTGTCTGTTTTGACCTTGGTGTTTTGGTCCGCGGACTGAGACGATGACCAGATAGCAGAGAGGCTTTTGGCAGTAGGACCCTCCTCGTCCATAGGAAGGATATCGCCGCACAAACTGCCTCTCTAACAATGGCCCCCCAGCCTCCCCGGAGAACAGGGCCCTCAAATAGATTTCATCTTGCTTTCTCTGCTGCTGGAGGGAGCTTCCTGTTTTCTCACGGTCCTCTTGGACAGTTTACAGTCCCTCTCTCCTCCTGAAGGAAAGGACCACCCTAATAAAAAAGAATGCAGAGGAAGGACAGCGCAGGAGCTGCCCTTCCCTGTTCTCCTCCTGGCCCTGTCTCGATGTTGCTTCCTTTCTCTCTCTCTCTTTCTGTTTTTCTTGTGTGTGTGTGTCTGCCAGTGAGAGAGAGAGGGAGAGAGAGAGGGGGGAAGACAAAGAGGAAACGAGGAAAACAAGGATAGAAGGAGGGAGACAGGGTGTGTGCATGTGTGTGTGTCTATGTGTGAATGCCTGCGCATTCATTCATGATTACGTGTAGCTCTATAACCAGGCATTCAGCAAAAATTAGTCATCTAACAAAGGAGCTTTGGCAGAGGAGGAAAAATAATAGGTGGAAGGTGTTGGCCTATTGTTTTTGTATCCTCAAATAGTGTTTACTGCAGCCAGTGGTGGGAGGTAACTGAGTATAATTACTCAAGTACTGCGCTTACATGCAATTCAGAGGGATTGCATGGTTGTTTTTACTCACTCAAGTGCATTTATTTTACTGCTGGATTGAGAATTGACATATAAAACATATCATAAGCCTCTTAAATATGCTCATATGTCACTGTACAATGTGCTAACAGTATACAGATTAGTAAAATTAGTACTTTTTTCTTCTACAAGGAACTTTGTATTCTGTTGATTCTGGCCGACAATGTGGAAAAAAGTTGATGAAGCTAAGTAAATGTTGGTTTTGTGCCGTGCCACCAAACTACAAAGCAGCGTCTTCCCTCAGGCTGTGAGCCTCTTCAATTTATCCTCACTAAAACACCATTAAAAAATTGTTTTATTTCCGACCTAATGACAGGAATTATGTAATAATGATGCAGAAATAGCCAATCTTCGCGCTGATGGTCTTGTATGCTTATGTTGATGGCATCAGCATTAAATTGAACCTGTTTCATCACCAGTTAAAAGCTTCTTGTATTATGTTAAAGTTACATTTTTAAACAGAGTAAATTAGAACTCAAGTATTGATACTTTTAATTAAAAGAAAAGTTAGACATTCTCAGAAATATGCTTTGCAAGGATTAAGACGAAAAGATACCACTCTCACATATGCTTGTAAATATGTAGCTTTAGCCAACAGCCATTTAGCTTAGCTTAGCATAAAGACAAGAAAAAGTGGGAAACAGCTAGCCTGGTTCTCTCCAAACAAAATACACTTACCAGCACCTCTAATGCTCACAAATCGACACGTAATGTCTTGTTAGTTTCATCCATACAAAAATGGAATTGTACGTTGCTGGTGATGTTGTGTTAAATTTGCTGGATTTCTTACTTTGCTAATGAGAACTTGCCTTAAACTTCCCTCTTTTGTCTTTCAGCTTTGTGGGAAGGAGTTCAACAGGATGCACAACCTGATGGGCCACATGCACCTCCACTCAGACAGCAAACCCTTCAAATGCCTTTACTGCCCGAGCAAGTTCACGCTGAAGGGAAACCTCACCAGACACATGAAGGTCAAACACGGCGTCATGGACAGAGGGCTGGATGAAAGATGTAAGGATGCACGAAACATAAATGGTTTATGCATTTTTTCATGCAAAAGTTGATTGATGTAATTAATTATGTCTCTGACTTCAGTGTTTAGGCAAAGAGGACGATTCTGCCTTTCCAGCCCCATGGGCCTCCTCACCCGCTTCAGCCAAGAGGAGCCGTTTGACCTTTCCCAGAAGCCTTCAGGCCTGCCCAGCCTCCGCCTCTCCCAGTCTGATGGCGAGAGCGTCCCTGGAAGCTCGTGTCAGGAGGAGGATGAGGAGAGTTTGTACAGGAGGAGCCAGTACAGCCCCGAGGTGGACCAACAGGAGCTGGAGGAGAGAGGGCAGGGGTCCCCAGCTGAACTAAGGCCAGAGGAGAAGCAGAAAGAAATGTATCAGCACGGTTTAGATGAGAGGGAGTCAGGGAATGAGGGAGACGCTGTCGATCCCAGAGGTGACAAGATGCACCTCTTAAAGTCAGAAGAGATGGCAGATGAATCTGATTCAGAGCTGGGCGACCAGGAGTACGATCATGAGGCAGGTCGACGACAGTCCTACGATTATGACTCTGATTCAGAGCTAGAAGATTACCAAGAGATAGATGAGACAGAGCAGAGCAAACAGCACCAGACTAGATTGGAGAAAGGCGAATACATGGATTCAGAAGAAGAAGAAGAAGACAAAGAATGATCATTTTTAGTCAGAGAATGAGAAGAAGATGCAGTATTTAGGGAAGGCAGATGTGTTTCTTTGACAGGAAAATGGAGAGGATGTTCAGGAGACACACCCCTGAGGAGAGAGGAAAGAGTGGAGGTCTTTAAATAAAACTGATTATGGAGGATGTGGTGTAGTAGCTTAGCATGACAAAAAAAAAAATAGGAAGACATCATCTTTATTAATAAGAGCGACTGAAATACAAAACTGTGAAGAATACAGAACATATCGTACTCTGATTAATGAGTCACTGACAGGATGACAGGGAGGACAATGTGCATTTATGAGTAGAAAAGTCTGATTAGGGTGCAGCTTTTTGTAAATAAAACGCCGAAATGTATTTAATAATTTAGTTTTTTACAATCATTTTGCAATACCCACTCAAATATGTAATTTTGATTTCATTTTTACTCCGTTGTCTGTTATATTAAAATCAAAAATATGTTATTGCTCAAATCATTGTGCATGTTTTATGGTTATTTGAGTGTCTTTCTAAAATAAACTGTGATTTTGCTCCTTTTTTTATGTCTTCTGTTTAGATTTTTTTAATCAACATGCCTTTGTCAGTGTTTATATTGTACGGCAGTGTAATGGTGGTCTGCAAGATAAATGCTAAAATAAAAGCTTGAAAACACAAACCTGTGCACTAAACCTGAAGCTTGTGGTTTTTTTTACGCCTTATAAACATTCCTGTGAATAATCTGAAAGAATTCGAGCCCTGGTAGTAAGTGTCAGTCCTCTCCGTCTGACACGTACTTCACCAAACCAGAGATGATTGCTGTGGCTTTTCAAAAAGCTTGCCTTTCTCCCCCCAGCTTCTCTTTCAAAGTAGAGGAAGAGGAAGAGAAAACACCTCTCCCCTTCTCTCTTTTAGGTTGTGATCAAACGGCAGTGACGGACACAGTGGGTGTCCCAGACAAAGGCTTCGTATGTCTGTATGACTCAGAACAAAGCATTGTTTCTGCTCATTGCAGAAGCTCCACTGAAAATAGAAATACTACTCAAAGGAAAGAGAAAGTTTCATGGAAAAAAGTAGAGGAAGGTGCATTATCATTCAGTGCATCATGTGGGGTATCTCACATGTATCTAATCGCTACAAGGAAGTAACTGAGCAAAGAATAATTAAAAGTATTGTTTGGAGCATTTCAATCCACACTGATGGGCGATAGATTCACCTCATACTTCACATTAATGTGCCAGTTCAGGTAAACATTGAGTCATTTCTTGTCAGATGAAATGCAGAACAACAGCTTCTCGTTTTCTACCAGTGACGACCACCGTGTCCTACAGGGCGAAACTGCAAACAGTTTGAGGAAGTTCTCACATCCTCCTCTCCTTTCCTTTCCTCACCTACACGTTTCAATCCCAACCGCTGGGCTCAGAGACGAACCGTCAGCAGCATCACATTGTGCAACCTCTGAGGGACACTGTGTCTCTGAGGCCGAACGAAAGAAGGTGTTTCAGGAAACTCTACCTCTCCTGTGTGATTTTCATGAACTGAAACTTTACAGACCATGAGAATCAAATCGCACAGGCACACAGGAGAACAGGTAAACCATTGTCTGATGGGAATATGAGTCATGAAGTGAGAAACAGTTGGTGTTCTGCTTTGCAGTGAAAAGCCAACACATTTACCATAACCATGACAAGATGACAAGAAGGTGTCTCTATAGGAAAAGGACAAATCACAGTTTATAAATCAGTGTGTTTTGTACGACACAGAGATAATTAAAGTGCTTCAAACTGTGGGATTCATAGGCTACTGAACAAAAAGTTAAAATATAGTTGATGCTACACATTTACACTATAAATTCAAGGCAACTGTCCTGAGTTTTACGAGCAAAAACTTCTGTATTTCAAAAATTGTTGAGACTGAAATCTTTTATAATTTTTCTTCAAAACATGAGATTTTTATTTTACTGTGTGCTCAATAATACTGGTGATGGCCTTAAACAGTGTAGTAAAACTGGTGGTTTCTTCTACATAATAACTCCAAGAAATGTTAAATCAAAACTCTCCCTGATGCTCTCCATCATCACCTGCAGTCAAATATGGCAACATTTTAACCCAGTGACAAATATGTACATAACACTATAAACTAAGGTTAACCATCAGTCTATAGCGTTGGTGTTTTTCCATTGCCTTGGTGTTGCATCTGAGGATGTGATGTGATGCTTATGGATACTTGTGCGGTCAACATTGTCGTACATTAGATGCTGACTCTTTTCGTGTTGTCACCTCTGTAGCAGCCAAGGCTTTGCCTTTTTGATGCACCATCAAACAATTTTTTTACACCCACAAACATCTCCTCCGACCTCATACGATCACCTGGTTACACTGCTTGAAATCGCATAAGTTGAAGACTGTTTTAATGTTGTTTTTTGTGATGATTTGTCCCCTAAGATCCACTGGCTTAGTCAAATATCGGGCTAATAATAATAATAGTAATAAAGATTCTTTAAAAACAATCTCCACTCCTCGTGGCAGCACTGATTTATTTTGGGTTAAACAAGGTGATGTCAAGTTGTACATTACAGGGTGGTGCCCATCCTGTTTCATTTCCAACAAAATGTGCTTGTTATGTAAGTCGACACATTACTGCACTGCATTTTTTTTTTTCACTGCAAGTGTGATGCTATACAACATGTACTTTCATGTATATGATATATATACAAATCATAGAAGGGAATCTTCTTAAGTATTTCATGTCAAAGAAATTCACAGATTTAGTTCGACTGAGCCAGAATATCATCTTAACTAAATTTATTTTACTCATTTGGTTTAATTTACACATTCTCTGACGTCTTAATATCATAACGCATACATTTATCTATTTTGTTTTCTACTATTACGGGTATGCTGTATGAGCTTGTGGATTGAGCTTCATACACAGAAACTGTACACTATATTGTTTCTTATTGCTGAGAAGAGCTACCGCACCAAAATCCCTTGTCATCATGTAAAAAAAAAAGTCTTACACTGCATTTTTTGTGTCACATGTCGCCCTTTCTCACGTACTGATTCAAACATTTCTGTCCTATAACATACGGCGCCGTGGCTGTGAAATACAAAGGAGGCAGACGGGGGGATGCACATAACGGAGATAATGAAAAACGAATACTTCTCAATTCTTTGCATCACTGAACCACATCCACCTTTTTTAGATGAGGAGAATAGTGTGGCAGGAAGCTTCAGATAGGATTTTTTGATGGAAAGCGAGTTTTGCAACAACAAGAAGACAAAGTTGGGCAGCAACAAATCACGACAAACGATGAATAGAAAATATTAGACACCATTCACTCCTGAAAAAGATAGCTGTATCCAGAGTTGTGCATGTAGATGTGTTTACTTCCTGTCAGTTCTCTCTAGTGCAGCTCGAGTAAGAGCTTCCTGTTTTGCTGGTGAGAAAACGAGATGGTGCTAAAATTCTTCCACGTTTTGTTTAACAAAACTGTCCCACCCCAGTCTCAACCTGTCACCTCCTTTGAGCCACAGCCAAGGAGCTTACTGTAATTTAATTATAGCAGAGACTGAATGGAGAATCAAAAAGAGTGAGAGGTCAGAGAGGACAACAGCACAAATAAACACATGTTTACACTCAACAACTCAGCTCCCAAGTTAGGGTGCTGTCATCCCTCCTGCTTCATTTAGAGGAGTGTGTTACTATTTTAGGGATTGTCTAAAATCTTTTAAACATGACTGGACAAACGTAATGTCCAGAGGAGCTTCAGAAAGCGGTCATCCATGATGCTGAGTGACCAACACTGGAGCTTTTTACGGTTTTAAACACAGTGCCACAGGGCAAGTGAGGCTGCTGCGCCTCTAATTCAATGTTTATCTCCTGTCCTTCTTATACAAACAGCACCCTCTAGTGTTCAACTAGATGATAAACAGTCAAAGTGATGAGATAAACTATGAGATCAAAAGTCATAATAATTAGTTTTTTTAAAAAAGTCAAAATTATGGGATGAAAAGTCACAAAAAATGAAATTATAAGATAAAAAGTAAACATTTTCACATAATTTTGACTTTTATCTCATCATTCCTACGTTTTAAGTAAAAGGCTGGTCAATATATTGAACTTTATTGACTTGATAGAGTTTAGACTCACCTTGCTCTCACATTTGCAGTGTCTCATGTAGCCCAAGTTGTTAGTCTTTGTTGAAAATAAAGCTACTTTATTTATTTATTTTCGTTATTCATGAATAATTAGGAAAATACTTTTTCTGTGAAAAGGAATATTTAAAAAAGGATTACAGGATTACAGGATTTCCGTTTTGTTTGCCAGATCTCACTTTTGGTATAACCCTCTTACGGCAGTTTGAAGGAACATATCGAACCCCCCCGCCTCCCGCTAAGAAATGGTATCGTCCAAAAATGGCAGCCTCCGTGTTGAAGCGGTGTGTGACAGCAGCAGTCAAAGTTAAATGTTTATCTCCGTCTCTTGCAGGTAAACACATCTTACATGTGGCCGTGCGAAAATTACAGTTTAGTTTTATTGTATATTTTTGTTTAACTTCTATTTATTTGTCTTCCATATTCCGTTTTCATGTTTAGAGAGGACGAGCTAATGTCCCCAGTTCATGTTATTAGCTAACTGAATGTAGCTTCTTTAAGGGGATACCTGCACAACCAAGATTTCAACACACATTACTGTCGTTTTGGTGCTTCATAGTAATACTAACCAGCTTATAAACGTTAATATGTATTTACATGACCTGGTTGACTGTTTGTCTTTACAGCCAGAAGATGGCTCCTCTCAGCAGCTTACACAGATACCAAAGTGTGGGAGGCGAGACAGAAAGATCCTCACAACCTGGGTAAGAGTCCATACTGGTCATGCTAATATTCACATAACGCATTTATTGAATAGTCTAGCTAATAATATCTAGAGGCAGGATTTTGGTCATATTCCAGGGGGATTAGGAGACTCTAAATCCCTTATAGTTATGAATGTAAGTGTGAATGTCTGTCTACTTGATATGTGCTTAAACATGGTATAGACTTTCAGGCTGATTCTTGCACAAGGTAAACAGTTATAGAAAATGGATGAAAGACACTGAAGGCTGCAGACTGAAGGATCCAAACTGAAAACAGTTTATACTCAAAGTATGAACCTGTAAAGCTAAAGCTATGACTGGATGTCAAACGTCAGTACTTTTTGGGTACGGACTGAAATGCAATGTGTTGACATCTGTCAAGTTACAAAAGTTGGCATTGAATGCCTGATCAGAGTCTAAGTAGTGTTTTTTCTTTGAGAAGATATTTCCTGATTTAAATCGTGATTTTGACCATTTTTATATTGTAATTTTAGCTACAGTTCTGATAAAGTGCATCTATGTGACACTTTGTAGCAATTTACATGTATGAAACATTGGCTGCATTGTCATGTGAGCTGATTTCTGACATGACCTGACGTGAAAAATGAAACCCTCTCTGTCTCTCTCGGTTGCCTACACAAGCCTGTGGACGATTTGTTGAAGTTGTTTAAGATTTCTTTAAGGTTGGATTTTCCATGATCGTACAACAGATGCGACTTCATGCAAGTTCTCGAGTCCCTCGTCTCAGTGCCTTGATCTGCAGAGAGCAACAGTAGCTAACATTAGTTTAGAAATGGAGTCTGCTAACATAAACTAACAACCAGCTTTTGGCACCACACAAAAGTTTCAAGGAGCCACTTAAGTATTTCTAAGTGTTATATCATAGGCAACTGGACTTGTTTCAGTTTCTTGAAGATGTTAGTATTGTGTGTTTAATTTTGTTTAGAAACTAAATTAAACAATGAAGTCAAGATTCATATTCCTCAAAGTAAGTTATCAAGAAACTATCGTGTGGATGTCGACGCTTAAACCCAAGTCTTGTTATCCCGCTGGAATTAAAAATTGTGTGTTGCCAACATATCCACGTCCAGATGATAGATTGCAGGGTACATACTGTAGCTGTTTGCAGCAGTTTGTAGTAGTGTAGTGTAGTGTAAGTGCACTCTGTCAACACAGGGTGGCAGTGTTAAACTTCAGCATCATGGTGGACCGATTGTTAACTGTTCAGTAGCGTTGATATAGTGACACAAGCCTCACCATGTATTAAATTAAATAAAAATCAATCATACTTCAGTTTGAAAATGTAAAATAAATCACAACTGATGGTGAAACATTTGATGACATAATCAAACATTTTTCAATGGTGCTGTTATGTCCAAGGCAGGTGTATACTGTCAAAGACATTCTCAATAGTTTGTTTCGTTACACACTGTTATAACGTCTCATTGATGTGTTTGTTTTGTTTTTCTAACCCACAGCTACGCTGGCCACCATTATGGACACAACATATGAAAGGAATTTCCCAGTTAGCTCTCTGACTGTGTCACGGGTAAGCTGAATCTAGATTCAGATAGGCTGTATTTTATTTCAAACCTTAATGGCAGTAGAAATAAAGTGTTCAGTATCTATTTATATTTTCTGTTTGTGTTTCAGTTTGTTGACAACATTTCATCTCGAGAAGAGGTTGATCAAGCGGAGTACTACCTCTACAAGTAAGAGGAATCATTTTTACTCTGTCTCCATCTCGTTTCTGTGTCGCATGTCCGCTGCTTCCTTGGTTCTCTGTGGTATCAACTTTTGTGCTTTTCTTGGAATGGATTGTCTGTTTGGTTTGTCTGTTTTGGTTTTTGTTCAGTCACATGCTTTTCTTTGTTCGGGGCAACTCCAGATTTTTCCTGTTTACTCCCTCCTCTGGAATCTGCACCCATTCTCGAGATTACAAGATTTAGTATATTTCTCAATCGCACCCTTGTTGAGGGCGCATTTATTTTCACTACAGTTGAAGAGTAAACTATCTTTACACCTTGGGAAGTTTGAAAACACGAATGATTATTTTTGATACGTTCAAATGTTTTTGATGTGTCTGGAAACTTGTATTTTAGTTATTCATGCTGATTCTTCAGCGAGCCAAACTTGATCTTTGCTCTTCTGGTGATTCAGCAACTGATAGTTTACCACAGACTCATGTAGCTGAAAATGTGGTCACATGTCTCTTCCTCACATCTTTCATATGATTTTATCTTTTATATTTATAAAGCAGACCTTTGGTGGATGTACTGTATGAGAAAATAAAAAACAGTTTTTTATTCCTCCAGGTTTCGTCACAGTCCGAACTGTTGGTACCTGAGGGACTGGACCGTTCACAGCTGGATCAGACAGTGTCTAAAATACGGAGCCACGGAGAAGGCCCTGTACACACTTAAGAACAAGGTACACAACAGATTATTATCCCTTCATTTAATTTTTTTAAACAATAAACTGTACACCAGTTCAAAATTAGAAGACTCTTTGGTCAAGGTAAAGGAAGCTCATCTTCATAATCAGAGAGGAAATGTGGTTAGAGGCCTCTGTTAGCTGCACTTATCTGTCAGTGTGAGCAATCACAGATCCAATCTTAACCACTCAGATTCAAAACGGATGTTAGCAGCTTCAACAACATCGTACATGTTTGACATTTTCAGCCCAGCATGTGTACTGCTCCTAAATGAGTTGTAGCATCTGCGAATCACTAAATTATTTTAAAAGCAGAGAGGTACGCTAACCAATGACGTGTTTACGGTGAGGTAAAACAGAGCATGCTCGACCAGTGTCTGTTGTTGTTTTGATGTCATGTCCATGCAGGATTAGAGTTCTCGATGTCAGAGATGCATTTGGGATCGACAGTGTGCTGTACACTGTGTTTACCTAATCATGTAGGATAAACAGTTCATGCCATACACGTGATGCAAAATCTGTGTGTGTGTGTTTGTGTGCAGGTCCAGTATGGAATATTCCCAGACGACTTCACCTTCAACCTGCTAATAGATTCTTACATTAAGGATGGAGACTTTAAAAGTAAGTATTTTTCCAAAGCATGTTTTCAATCAAACATTTGAAATGAAAAAATAGGTTCAGACAGACTGAGATGACATAAAAACCCCTGCAGGTCTTTCAAAACACATTCTTGTTGACTTTGCCTTTTGCCAGGTGTGGGAACAGGCTGTCTGTCAAATCACCAAAATCAGATTTCAAACACTTTATTTCCTTGTTTGCAAGAGACAGAGTGCAGAGGAAGCCACATTATTTTCTGTAACAAGATTAGACTAAACAGTTCATGTGTTTTTTCAACCGGTGAAGTTGGCATCATTTTACATCGTTGGCATACCAATGTTTTCAGTTGCATGTTGAAATAATGGATTCCCTGAGTAACTAAAACCAGACATATCTTAATTCATCTATGCTGTAGAGCAACATTATTGTTAAAAAGCTATTAAATACACATCAGTGAGCCCAAACGCAAGTCAATCAAGTCAGTGCAGCTGTAAATACTCACTAGCAGAACCAAATCTGTTTAAAGCTGCGGCTGAAAACAGTCCCTGACAAATGCACTACTTCTCAAGTGTTTCCTCTACATTCATTCAGGCGTGTTGAACCACCACTGTAAGAACATTACCACCACAGCTAGATAAAATGGAAAGTTGAATATTATAATCTACATAACAAAATAAAAAACACAAACAAGCAGTCCCACTGTGTAGAAGAAGGCCTTTAATCCTGATCAAAATGAAATCATTTACTGTCGCACTAGAACCAAACTAAGACCAACAGGGACGATTGCTCAACAAAATAAAAAAGAATTCCACCTATCACCACTGCTACAAAACAGTTAGAGGAAATGCTGCTCTTACATCACATTTTCTAATAACTACAGGACCCAGCTTTTTTTGGAAATTAAATAATGACCTGTTTTCAGTAGGAACATAAAAAACCTGAGTGAAAACATCAGAAAAATGAAAAAAATGTATGCTTGGCTGAGGTAGAAAAGTTGATGTGTCAATAACAACAAAATGCAACAAAATGCACCCCTAGTGATGTACATGAAACATGTGATTTAATTGTCACCCAAGTTTCCACTCTTTTAGAGAATCAAAAAATGTCTTTAGATGAAAACAGCTGAGTGGACCAATAAGGAGAACTTAAACAAAGAGACTTTCATGTTCCTCAAAGTAACATGAAACACAAGAAATTATATTTATATGACTATTAGAATAGAATAGAATATGACTATTAATTGACTATTAATTATGGAAAGTAATGTTTTTATTGTTCTCGTACAGGTGCGTGCTCCGTGGTTGAAGAGGTGATGCTTCAGGAGGCGTTCGACCTTCCATCCACACAGATCCTGTCTCTGTACGCTCTGGGCACTTACCTCGCAGCCAGACCACAACTCACTGTGAGTGAATCAGCAGCAGCAGCAACACGGGAGGTGTTATGAAACCAAATGATGCCAGAATATACTTATGTTTAGAAATACAGTACATTAAGACAGACTCTGCACTGAAGTCATCAACTTACACTCACACTTGTTCCTCTCTGTGTTCAGGTGTCAGAGGAGCGAGCGCTGGGAGCATCGCTGCTCATCTGTGGAATGATGCAAAACAACACTGTAGGCCTCAACGCTCAGCTGCTCGGCAATGCTCTCCTAGGTGTGTGTTTGAGTCTCTTCCCCCGCAGTGTTAGTTTGATTGATTCATCCAGTGGTCTTTTATTAGGCTGCTTGTCTAATTTATCCTCCTCCTCCTCCTCCTTCTCCATCTCCTTCCAGGAAAGGTGGAAATGTTAAAGGGCATACATGCCGTCTTCAAAGGGATGCCTCTCTTCTGGGGTCACGGCTATCTGGAGCGAGCGCTGGCTGTCATGGAGAGAGCTGCTTCTGGTGATGTCAAGCTGTCCAAAGACACAGTAAGAACTTTGTGTGCATGTATGTGGTCATCATACACACACAAAATCAGCTGAGCAAAGTAACCTTTTTGTGGAAAATTTTAAAGGTCATGTTAATTGTAAAGATATTTATTATTTACATGTTTTATTTTGATGATCCCATGGGGAGATGTAGATACAACTGCTCAAAAGGCCAGTCTTCATAATGGGGTTCTAGGTATGGGCATAGTCAAAAGTTTATCATGAACAATATATACCCTTAGTGGCTGCTTTAATAGGTACACCTATAAAATCTAATGTAATCAAGAACAGCTGTCCTGCCTGCAGATATATGTGTATTATCAAGGTTTATTAAGGTGGTATCTCGCAGTGGTGAAAACACCAATAGACGACATTAAAAAGGGTAGAAATGCTTCGATCGGGGCCAATGTTGACCTTATTAGGCAGATCAAGTTTCCCCATTAAATACATTACATTCCTTATTGGTGTCATCATTAACTTAATCGTTTCTGTTCTCACTTACAATCATTAAGTTACAGAGGGCTGGCAACTCAATATTTAGTAGCACAGTAACCCCTAGCATCATGTACTCCGTATCAGCAGATAATCTGAGTTGTAGTTTTGGGATTGGCATCGAGAGAATGAAACTTGCATCCCTAATTCTCAGAATCAGAAATATTTTATTGATCCCCGAGGGGAAACAGAGAAGACGATAAGAAATAAGAGTAGGTAAAAAAACTGTATGTATGTATTTCTATTAGAAATAGAACTGCTACTAGAAATTGAGATATAAGACATGATATTTCACAGAAAATCATATTATATCACATAACCAGAGGAAACATGGACCAAACGTCTCCAGTGGCTTTTTGATGGAAATAATAAAAATAATCATAATAATCATAATCCACTTTATTTCTTCCAAAAATGAGACGCAGGCAATCACAGAGAAATAAAACAATATAAAAAAACAATATAAACAAGAATATCCAAGAGTGATTAAACAAGCGAGAACGGACATAAACATTCCCCTTTTTATTTTTGGCTGTGTTTTCCTCAGAGTAGCAACTGCAAACGTGAGTTTATTTGTTCATTTAGTCTATAATGGAGACGTGAAAGCAAACAGAAATGTTGCCAGGCTGCCAGCCAGCTTAATTTTCTTAAGAGCGCAGTGAAAGTGAGACTAATGGGGAACTAATCGAAACCCTGGTGGTGTTTTTGTTCTATAGCCATTACAGTGTACAATTTACTTCATAATGATACGTTAAGGCAAAATACTGGTCTATTGGCAGTTTAAGGGCTAATTGATTTTCATTATATCATCACACAAATACAAGATAAAGAAATATAACAAATACTGTTCCAGACGTCACTCCCTGCACTCATTTGGCCCTTTTTTTGTCGATGTTCTTCACTGACTGAGAGTTTGACGTCAAACTAACATCTTTCTCACAGCGCTGATTCAAAATTTGGATTACAATTTCTTTCAAATATAAATCTATGTGTAAACTAAAAAGGTCTTTTCATCGTGGCACTGATTCACACAGCAGACTTATTAACAACACAACATTAAACACACACACAGAATAGAGACTGTTGTTACTTTCCAGGTGGAGTGTGTGACACGAACGGTTTTCATTGATCTGCTGAGATGAAAGACACACGCTGTCATATTGTTGTCGTTTTAACATATATGCACACGCACACAGTCGGGTGTTGTGCCTCTAATCCGGCCTGTGCTGTCTAGTTCAATAGTTCGGCTTTGTCCACGTCTAATGAGATTTTGAAGAGCCTGGAGCACCGAGGATGTCTATGAGAATCGCTGCAACAGGAACTAAATGGCCTGTGTCAGACGGCCGTACGGCAATAATGTAGACAGAGCAGATAATCACCGTAGGACATAGAGGACATATCACATCTGAAATGGAGGCGCTGGTGTCTGCCGCCTCGGGTCACAGTTAATCTTACCTCTTCCGAAGATTAAGAGAGGAGTTGTCAAGTGACGTGTTCGGCCTCTTTCATCATGACTGACCTGTTCTGTAATCTTTAGACATGGAACTGGATCTTCTTAAACAGTTTTTTAAAAATAGGTCGCGTTTTCTAGTTGTTTTATTTTCTTTAACGTATTTGTTTTATTTGGGCATCACATCATATTTACACAGCATTTGAAAGTACAAACATGTCTAGTTTTATATTTCTTGAAACAGAAACACTCACATATAAAGACACATCTGGGAATCGAGACATAAACAATACAAAATAAAAATAAACATTAGATTATAAAAAGGAAAAACCACCCACCCTCCAATCGGTCCTCTTTAACAAATTGGGTGTATAAGAGTGTATAAAAACTCGTTCTGTAAATAGTAATCTAATCTAGTGATCTGAATCTTAATTCTGAGGCTGTTCTGTAAATAATTCTCTAAGATATAAAAAAACTTGCAATCAACCCACATCCATTTCAGGCTTAAAGTGGAAATTGACAGCTGTTCAACCTTCACCCCTCCTGGCGTTTCCCTGTGGTATTACTGTTGGTGATGCTGTCACAAACACAGCGTTGTCCAGACTGCTGTCCAAAGGAAGAAAACAACTGTAATAACTCCAATCCGGCAAAGAAACCCCAAAGTTTTGTTACCTACTGATCTTGTAGAAAGAAAGCCAGCTGTGAACCACCTTGAGACCCAGAGGTGAGGTGAACAGTTGAGGAAGCATATCATTCACACAACAACCGTGATTGCCCGTCCGTTCACTATTGTTTCTATCACTCTCCCTCCCAGCCTTCTTTGCCTCCATCAACAAGGTTCCTCTATGTTTTTATTTTATTTTAGTTATTCCACTTGTTGCACCTTCACCTTAGGATAGCTACTGGAGAAAACAGTGCCTCTTCCTGTTTTGGTTGTGCGATGACAGACACACTTCCTTTGTGCCGTAATTTTCTACAGCCATTACTCTGCAATCAGTATTTACTACAGAATGCAAAAAAGTTGTCTATTGCCAGTTTAAATTAATGTGTCTAGTCCTGCTTTATGTCCGATTTAAGACCCACCTATTCTGAGTATGGATATGGATACAGATAATTTAGTTTGCTGAACAGATACAGATAATGTTGTACTCACTTATTAGACTTATTCAGCATTTTAAATAACTCTCGTACATGATGCCTCTACAGATGTGCAGCTGGTTATTAAATAATGGTTGCACATTTCAGCAATGGCAGTCTCGAATAATTTGATACGCGCACACACACAAAAAAAACATTTCTGGTGGTAACAGCTACTTCAGAATATTGATATTGCTAACCTACTAAAAAACTTAACGTGGACTTTATTATCTTTCAGCTTGACTACATGAACGACTTGCTGCAGGAGCTGTCTTCTACCTCAGACTCGGATTCATCTGGAGATGAGTCGGCAGGTGAGGACAAGAAAGAAGACGCCGTAGATGAGGATGATCAGGCTGAGCAGGCTAAGCTGCCTCAATATGTTGAAAGATTCAAGGTGGGTGTTTGTTGTTTTTGTTCGTAATGACAACAGATTTTATGGCAGGTTTGTTTCACATGATTAACAGGATTGTCTGTGTAAAACCTGAGTGGGTGTGTCATACGGGGGTATTTTGATTTGTTACATTTTGTTAATTGTTAAGATGAAAAAACGGAAAATGTTGTTGATAATTCTAGTGCACTTGCATATTTACAGTAAATGTGTCAATGCAAAAAAAAAGTGGCTATTGGGCAGCATATTAAGGGTTTTTAATTAAAAAGTCATGGATTTAAAAAGTTAATAACTCTGACCAAAAATGAATTAACATACGCTGCTCATTGTATTTAATTATTTATCTGTTGCAAGTAAAATAGGGACAGAATGAAAATGTAAAATCTAAAAACCAAAGGTCTGTTTTATACAATTTAGCATCAGTGAGATTGTTGTCGATTCATGTGACAAAACATTGTAGCCTAAGGCAGCGTTCATGCACGTCAACTGTGCTCATGTTTGTCATGCAGGGGGAATTTGTTTTAAACGGCCAGTTGATGATTTGACTGAGATGGCTTCATTGATGGCTGTCCGACTAATGATAGAATAAATAAATTTAAGGGGGCGGCCCAACTGTTTCCCCACACAGCTCTGAGGAGATTTCCTGTAAAACGTTTTTGTTTACGTTCAGTGTTAGTCACCAAGATGCATAGTGCATGTCCTCGAGGTACTACAAACATGTTGAGAGCATTTCCTTCCTCAAAAAACATTTTCATTCGTGTTTACTAGCAAGCTGTCTTCGTCTTTCTCCCTTTTGTTGGCACTGTGATGTGTTTCTTGACATATTACAACCACCTGTTGATCAGTGTCTGGTCAGTGTAGTCCGTTGCTGTCCCACATGAACTACAGCTGTATTAAACAGGCTAGAATGTATTTTGTGTTCATAGTTTGGCGTACACATCTTATGCAGATACACAGGTCTAAACTTTGTCACCCGAACTTCTCAAAGCAACAAAATGACCACCATGCAGGTAGAAATTTGGTTATGGTTTTGTTGTCAACTAAACATTTCTGGCGCTTCACAGCAGAACAGCAAAAAAAAACAAAACAAAGCAAAACAAAACATAAAATGGCTCCAGACAAGTCAACCAGCTTAATACAAGCCTCCAGAAGCCCCAAGATCCCAAAGTGATTTGAAATGGCTTTAATTGCGCCCTTTTTAAAGCCAAAATCTTTACTCTAGCTGCTGAGTGAAAAGTGTTAGATTGCACCCAGTCTGAAGTGGGTGCATGAGATCGATCGTAAATAACAACTTTTCTAATCAATTTGGGATCTCAAGGTTTACGGAGACTTAGATTACGCCAACAGAGCCATTATGTTTTTTTTTGTTTTGTTTTTGTCGTCCCCCAGCACTGAACAGATGATGATAAAATGTATTTTTCTGATGAACTTACCCTTGAATGACTTTTACAGACTTTAACTGAAAATAATCTGTCTCATTTGGGGATTGAAGAGTGTTTTAAAAGCAGCTTGTTTGAAATGTGTTGAATAGAGTTCACTGGTTTGGAGGGTTTCACCCAACTCATTTACATGAAGTGATGAAGTCACTGTTGGACGCTTCAACGTCTTTTTGTTTCCCTCCTTATTCAGGAACTGAGCAGCCAGCTGGAGTCTCAGGACAAAGTGGACTCTGCCTCCTTCAAGGCTTTAGTGACCGCTCTGGCCCAGCAGAACCTGGCAGCTGCGGAGAAATTGGACGTGGAGCAGTACGTAAGCCGGGTGCAGGGCTGGGAGTCCGAAAGGAAACAGCTGATCCAAAGAGAGAAGGAGATGAGGGAGAAGGCCGAGCAGGAGAAACGGGAGAGGTTAGCCGCCAAGGCTGCAGCTCAGCAGGCGTAGAGACTGTCAGTCAAGATCACTGAACTGTCCGTCGAGTATGTACATTAAAATTGTGTATACTAAGGAGATAAATTGAGTTTTATGTCACTTAAATTTTGAAAATATCAACATTGTCAACATAACATCTGCTTGTGTCATTATTACTTTTGTATTTGTTAATTATTGTGTGCTCATGTGATAAGTGTTGCTCTGTTTTAATTGAATTAAAAAGGGCAAAACTAAATATATTGTCAAAAAAAATGTACTGCCTTCTGCTGTGGCCTGTGGGATGATATCCTTATTGGAACGTATGCACACATCAATTGTTAAGCCTGACAGTCGGGTGAACTCATGTAAGCAGAAAGTTGGGAAAGCTGGAGAAAGATCACATCCTCCCACTCCCTTTCCTCTCTGCCTGCACTTGTGTGTGTGTATGTGTGCCTGTCAAAAGCATCTTTGGAGGTTTTCTCACAGGGGATTGAAAGGAGTACTGCACAGAGGAGTTTGCTGATAACCAATCTAGAGACATTTTTTGCATGGAAAGGAATATATTTATGACCAGAAACCTTTCCGCTCACAGAGGAACACATATGTCATGCTGTGTAGATCCTGATAACCATAAGAATAGAAACAACGTGCACTTTGCTGTTTGTCTAAATAAAAATATCAACATGAGACTGCAGCATCAGCTGATACACGAGGACTACACGTTGACTGACAAACAGAGTAAAGCCGGGGTTGTTTTGTCTGCGTGGAAAGATAAGATAATAGATCTTTGGAGGAGAAAATGCTGTTGTGGTAGTGCACATAATGCATTCACTCCACATTATGTTGCAGCTATTCAGTATTCAGAGCATGATCTTGGGAAACCAGCCTGGTATGCAGGCCAGGATGAATGAGCGGCACAAAAATGCTTAAAACAAGAACCATTGTGCTCCTTACTGACTGCTGTTCTGAGAGCAGCTCTTCACTCAGAGTCAGTGTTGGCTTACATACATTTTGAAATACATTTTAGCTGTTATATGGAAGTGTAAATTCCTCCACCTCCTGAAATTGAGCCTGAAAGTTTTTTACAGGCTCATAAAACAATTGTGGGTACACACAGTTTGTTGGCAAATATATTTTTTCTGTTTTTATTCGTGTCTAACACAGCGTCCCAAGTTTTTTTTGGAATCAGAGTTGTATTAGATAGTTTAAAAGCACTGACACATTTTTGCATGCTAACCACCTAGCCCTGGCCTGTCGTGGTCCATAGCTCCTGTGTTAGTTTTGTTAGCAGCAGCTACAGTTAGCAGCAATTAGCAGTTACTCTGATGATATGTGTGAATTCAACAGGCTGCAAATTCATACATAATGCACCTTTAAGGCACATGGTTGGCATTATTTTATATTTTTCTTGCCCTTACCTCGATATGTTTTCACTTTTGTAAAACATTGCTTCAAGGTCATCTGCTCTCACTGAAGATTAAGATCCCTGAAAACAGATGAGTATATACTTTGAGAGCATACGTGTAATCAAACAGGAGTAAGTAGTGTTTTTGTTTTGGACTGATACATCTTCTGGATGGGAGTAAAGTGAAGGAGTCAAACAAAACTACAGCTCCCATGTTCATGATGAATGCATTAACATGTGACATAGTGCACAATGTGACTCTACGGCACAGAGGAGTATCATAACTGTATATACTTCAGAGTCCTCTTTTATTGACCAAAGTTTATGGCAGCAAAGAGACAAAACTCATGTACTGCTTGTCATATATTATTTCACCTCAGTCACACTTGCTGCATTGCTGTAAGCGTTCAGTTAAACATTGAGATGACGCTGCATATGCATCGTTAAAGTCTAATTATCCAAAAAGTGCCACTATCTTTTCTTTATCGGTCTGAGCAAAAGCTCAAGCTTTTATTTAATGTGACGCTTATCTCCCACTGATAAAGCCTCAGCCCTGTAAAAGCTGTAGAGAATGAATTAGCGCTAATCTGCAATAAAAGTGGGTCGTGTGTCATTTTCTGTCAGCTTCTTGTCCTCATGTTAAACTCACTGGTTTGACAGCAACTCAAGTGTTTACATTTCTTGCTGTCGTCGGAGACGGTTTTTGACCACTATATCTGGTGTTTGAGCAGACAGGTGTGCTAACACTGCTGATGAAGTCAATCAGGTGAGACATGATGAAAGGAAAAGGTCAGGAAGTTTGACATGCACATACATCACTGGTTATCTGATGCCCAGAGGCTTTTAGGTGTTTTAAAAGACCTGTGCGTGTTTTCGTTGAGGGGGAAACTATCACGGTTTATTTGGGATATGTAAATATTAAAGAATCTGCAGGAGCAGAGGGGATGCATTAGACATTATCAGTGTGGAGCCTGGAACAGCTGCTGTGGTACAAACCATTTATCTCTACCGGGAAAACCTTATTTGTAGAATAAGGACACTTCAGCTGGTTGGAGAATTTATAATGAAGTCAGCACATCCTCATCTAATCTTTCAGGTTTAGTACAGACAGTCCACTCTGAACTGTACCTTCCTCTAAATGCCCCATTCACACATTTTTAACCACTTGTGGCAGATTTTTTATCTTTTATATTCTTGTCATGAATATATAAGACTACGTTGTGTTTTTCCCTGTGAACTTCACTTCAACAGAATTTAAAGGATTGCTTTGTTTTTTTTATTTCTAAGTGTGATTCATGTCTGAAACGGGAGCCCGCTGCGTCTGTCCTGTTCTCTGAAGCAGATTGCATGATAAGAAGCTGCAGGTCGTGTTGCTCCTGGCCAGTCTCCAGAGAAACGTGTTTATTAATCTTTCATTATTCATCGAGGTCGACGCCTTCATATTTAACATTTAAAAGAGATAAGTGAAATCGAATAATGTTTCATTTTTCTGTCTGTTTGTTTTCAGGGTATTCGTGGCTTTTATGTGTCCTGACGTTGGTGATTATTAAACAGTTATGAATTAGGCAGATGTGCAGGGGTAATTGGATTTATTTGCTGTCTGATTCATTTGTCATTTGTCATTTTGTCATTATAATCATCATCATCAGCTGTGCAAATGTTTGCTTCAACGCTGCAGAAACATGACTAGTTTTTCAATCAAAAACATTTGCTGCAAAATGCTGCCTCATAAAACCTAAATCCTAAAGAGTTCAGAAGATTTTGTGCACCTTATTTCTAAGTTTTTCCAAGACTTAAGTATTCTGTATTGTCAGACAGTAATAGCTCAGATCAATTTGTTACTGTATTTCCATATTTGATATACAGTATACCCACAACAGACCCAATAAGGCTCCCCGGCCTCCAGAATGGCCCGATATCCAGCTATCCACATGACAGATGTTCTGTGTAACAGATGGCTCTTAGACAAACATGACCCTGAAGTGTATGAGGATATTTGATGCTCTGATACTCGTCGGCATTTCCAGTATCTCTCTCGACCTCTGACCACTCAGTACCGCAAACATTTCATCAGCAGAGCTTTGTGAGAGAGTATTGACCCAACACTGAGGTGATGTGGATAAAACACGTCTGAGTGTTGAGCAAGTGTTTGGAGAGATGTATCACAGCTGTCCCACTGGCCTGATGAGTGAGAAGCAGGATGTTATAAAAACACACCCACTCATAGCAAATGATTTCATTTTCTCTCCAACCTGAGAGGAGCATGCGGTGACTTCTGTTTTCTGAAATAGTCAGAGGGAGATTCATTTGTCAAGATGAAGCAATCAAAAAAGATAAGACAAGACTTATTAGTCTTAGAGAAAATGATCTTAGAGGTGAAATATCAGCGTCATAATAACATATGAGTCATGATCCAACAAAATGCTTAGCAGGTGGATTTAGTTAGAAGACTAAATGACTTTCACATCAATGAAATATTCTGTTAAGGGGTTTTCATGATGCTTTAAATAAGACACATATTTTGAGGCTATAAATGGTGAAATCAAAGAAGAAAGTAAAAGTACCCTGATGACGATAAACGTTGACGAAACAAAGTGCCACCATTAACAGATGAACGATGGAGGAATGATCAAGGAATAGTTAGACATTTTGGAGAATACCCTTATTTACCGTCTTCCTGAGAGTTAGCTGATGAGATCTGACGTCTGTGGAGAAAATATGAAGCCAGAGTCAGCAGCTGCACGGCCCTGACTGGCATCGGATCAGAGAGAAACAGCTAACCGGGCTCGGTATGAAGATCACAGAATCTATCAACCAAGTGAACAATGATCACTAAGTAACATGTAAATCTTGATGTTTTAATCTGTGCAGTGTGTGGCTTTGGTATCTGTCAGCTCCCAGCTATTTGTTTGACTGTGTTTTGACCCTTGCCCACTTCTCAGTTCAGTGAGCCTTTGGACCTTGTTTTTGATAATTAAATCAATGAGCTCTGCCTCAGTCCTCTGCTTTAGGGTCCCTCTCTTGTATTCCTGTTCACCACACAATCTGCTCTTCAGTCCCCATCGGCCCCTGGTCACTTCTTCCAGACCACGTACTTCCCTCCTACAGCCCAGATCTGCTCTCCTCCGTCTGGCCCCCTGACTTTCTCTCCTTTGCCCATCACCTGACTGGCCCACCCGTCCACACACCTGTTCCCACTCTCTATCGGCCCTTTTTGGTTAATTTGCCTGTGTTGGACTGCAGCCTTCTGTTTTTGCCTCTTGCCTGCCTCACCATCCCGTAAGCCTTTGTATCTTGAATTTCTTTGGAATAAAGTCATCGAACTGCACCGTCTGCGTTTGGGTCCTGCACCCCCTGTGTTCCTGTTTCCTTGAACTCACCAGCTGTGACACAAATCTAATTCAGGAACTCAGTTTGAATATATATGAGCTGATTAAAGGAGCAGTGTTGGGCGGGTTCGGCCCTTTGGCGGTGGCTTTATTGCACTTTCATTAATGTATGCATCATCAGCAATTTAACATCCCGTGTTCTCCTTTCCATTGTGCTCTAATGGGCAGCTAGGGTCGTCTGGTCAGGTAAAGATTAGCTGTAAATGTCCCTAATGTGGTTCAGAGTCTCTCTCCCTGTTAATGATTACCACAATAATGTCTACAACTCATGGTACACTATGTACAGCTTCTCGCGGTGACGTAGGTTCTCTGTATTACCAATGAATCTGAACTGTTTGGGTGACTAAACACTTTTCAATGAACTTCCCATAATGTTGCTGTGGTGTGAGTCACACACTCTTCACGGATAAACTGCTCTGAAGAAAAGTAGTTGTGAAAAGTTTAACTATTGTGTTTATTCTGGGTTTGATGTGCGCCAGTGGATAACTGACAATAACTGCATGAACAAACATGTTGACGCTAGATGGGTGTTTCAGGTTCAGATCATTAAAGGTCGTACCTGCAGCGGTCACATACAGCAAATCTGTATTTTCAGTTAGATATGATTACATTTGATTCCGTCATCAACATGAATGAGATCTGACGCCTGCTGTGAATGAGCTAAAAAGGCAGACAAAGTGTTTCTGTTTTTCCATGTTGGCATCACATGTCAAACTCAGTGCCAGTTCAAACAGTTTACATCTGATTCTCTGCACTGCGGCTTTGTTTTGCTGAGTGAGATCACACACGGATGCTATCTTCAAATCTACCAGACCCCAGAATAAACACATCCAAACTCTTTCTAAACTTTACATTTAAAAACAAGCTGCAGGCAGAGCGTTCTCAGGGACAACAACCCCCGTACCACCTGGGCTGACTCGAGTCTGGGATTCCCAAGTGAAGAGCGCTGACTCCACTTAC
Organism: Pagrus pagrus; assembly: GCF_965226575.1. NCBI lineage: Eukaryota > Metazoa > Chordata > Actinopteri > Spariformes > Sparidae > Pagrus > Pagrus pagrus. The sequence continues at coordinate 9,514,349 of NC_140192.1, forward strand.
GATAGCTAGTCTGAGACAAAGTAACTGAGAACTGCAGTATTTGAAAGTACCAGTTTCAGTTCGATGCTGAAAATAGCAAATGTAGACAAACATTTTATCTGGACCGAGGGCCAGGGTTCATAAAAACAAGAGCTCTTGTCAGGCATCTCGTATAAATCAACAACCTCAAATCACCAGACTAATGTTTTTCCATATTTTAACCCCTTCACTGCCGTCACATATATATTTCTGTTTTTTGCACATCTCCAGGCAGCTACTAGATTTGATTAGATTCATGGTATAAACACAAAAACAGTTCACAGTTTGACGTTTAAATAACTAGTTCAATGTTTTTAGAAATACGCTTCTTCCCTTTTTGCTTTTTGAGTTAGATATATAGATATTGATGCCACTGTTTGTGAAGCCAGCAGCCAGTTTAGCACAGAGACTGGATTAGCAACTTCCTGAAGTCTACGCTCCCAGCCAAGATTTGGGTTTTTTGTACAGATCAAACAAACAAGATACAACATGCTTATTTATGAGCCTTACTGGTAGGAAGATTTGAGACCTTTGGACAGAGCCAGGCCAACTGTTTCCTCCTTTTTTTCAGTCTTTATGCTAAGCTAAGATAACCACCTACATATTCATGATAGAGCCGTGAGTCATATCAATCGTCTTATCTAACTCTCTGCGAGAAAGCAACTCATTTCCCAAAATGACATCGCTGCAGGACCGGACAGTACGAGAGAACTTTGAAACTAATGGCAACCTGTGATTGTTACAGGGAATTACGCTCTGTCATCAAGGCAAGTGCTTTATTTTGGTTGACGACTTGGCATTTTATTGTGAAAATGAGATGTCACTGCTGTAAGGTTGAGGAGAAAGGAGGTTTCAAGAAAGATGAATCAACTCAAACAGGTGAATTCAGTGCTTAACACCACTATGAGACCAACCACAAATCCTGCAACAAGTTCAGTGGTTTTCCTGTGGGGCCCTTAGTCATCACAACTTTGAGAACTCCTGCTTTAAGCTCTGCGAAACTCCATCTGTTGACACAGACCGTGTTATAAGATGAAAAGCTCACTTTCTGGTCAGTTATGACACGTGGGTATGTACGTGCATCCCCGCTCGCATCCCTCAGGATTACACCTGAAATGACGACAGTTTAGTTTGACCCGAATGTGTCTGTACTTGTCCACAGAGATACGGTCATGCTCAACAGGTGTTGTTCTTCTAAACAAAAAGGCTTGTAGCCAGCTGTGATCTCAGGAGATAAATCATAGGCACAGACGCATTGTGGCAGGGGAAATAAACCAGAGCTGCACTTAAGTGCTGTGGCTAATACAGTGCACTGCACATCTGTAATTGCATTTGTAGTTCTTCTCCCTCGCTATAATTGTGCCTATTTTTCTAAAAAACAAAGTCAGGCCTATAACAAAAACAATTATGAGTGTTTTCCACGAATTGGCACTACTTTGAGGATATAGGAGTTCAGAGACAACAACAAATCCTTTCTAACGCACAATGTAGTAATTGTTTGGCACAGGAATTAAAGCCCTGGAAGAAATGCTGTGTTTTTTCTTTGCTTTCTTTAAACTACAAATAACAGAACGTACAAACAGAAAGACCCACTCGGCTGTGTGATTGTCTATCTGCAGAACATAAGCCGGAGTTACATTCACAGGAAGGTTGATTCTTCCAGCAGTGCTGGTGGTCATTACTCTGAGATTGAAGTGTGACCACACCGCAGGTTATCTGACTTCGACAAACAAATCCAGGAAAAGCACATTCATGAGAAGCCTAATCTTTCAAATCTGCTTAACAGAACATTCTGCGAGGCTTTACACCAGACGTGCTTGTACAGAAACACAGACCAGGCGGCTGAGATCATATTTTATATATAAACGCACAGGCTGACACACACACACACACACATTACATAACAGCTGTTTTTCAATGGGTTGACAGGTTAAAACAAATGGTGTTACATGCAATCTACGTATGAATGGCATCCTTAAGAAAATATTATTTTTTCAAGGCAATAGCACGCCTATAATTACACAGGGTTTCCCCCTTTTCTGTGTCTAAATCAATGTCAGAAATTGGTGACAAAGAAAACAACAAGTGTGTTTTCCAGGAGCACAGGGTCAGTCTAGTGGGGTGACGTCAGGCGGCGCGGCTCAGGGTCTCAGTTCCTCAGAGTTCACCATGTCCTGTGACGGCTGACGCAGTCTGGTAAGAGGAGGGAACAGCCTGAAATAGTGGACAAGTGAGCAGATTTGTTCTTGTTCAAGTTTCTGTACTTATTCGAGTTATTCAAGTTGACGATCCCACTGCCTGTGCTTCTGTTTCACAAGTGATGCAACTGCAGTTAGTTCAGAGTTAACAATATCACACACAGACGACAAAGACACAATTGTTCCCCACACCCTCTGCTGATATCATCAGTACCTCCTAAAACTTGCCCACCTAAGCGCGGTGATGCTGGCGGTAGAGTGATCGAGAGCGTGTTTGTGGTATTTGGAAGCAGGTCATACAGGCGGATGTTGTTGCCAGGGGTGATTTCCAAGAGACTTACAAGGAGGTGACAGGGGCATAGACTTGTTAAAATCAATGGATGGTGTAGCGATCAAGCATAGCTGCTAACAAGCTAATCAATTGTATGTTTACTGCCTGCTAAATACTTTTGACTGTACAAGATAATATTTGAATGATATTTAAGAGACCACACTGACTGTGTGCTTGACGATGTATCGTGAGTTTTAATTTGAAAAAATGGTCCAATGGGAGACTTTCAGGAGGAGCTGATACCTGAAAACAGGGTTGTTTTTGCAGTTTAAGTCACGGGTCAGTGTTAATGTCGGGGACACTGGTGTCGTCACACTCTCTCAGCAGGACGTCGTGTTTATTTGCTCTGCAGTACATGATGACCACAAATGAAATGCAGCCGTGTGTGTGTGTGATTTGATTGGAAAATAATTGAATATTAATGACCTGATAAGATATTCTCACTTCTTGATCACAGAAAAAGTGTCTTCAACCTTACTGTGAAACAAAGTACTTAACTAACAAGAAATCCTTGGGGGATACTGAGTTTGTCTTGTTACCTGGAGGGACAAGGGAACAAGTGATTAGACTGTGCTGAGCCATTTGACATTTTGATTCTGCTTTTTTTTTGTATCCGTAATTACAAAATCAACAGTAAAGTTCAAACTTCATCCCAAATTAATCCTGTTTTGAGATAATTGTCAGGAAATCAATGCTGCTTCTCCTTTAACTTACTTTGGGTGCTACAGCAAGTTGGAGTATGATGCAGAATATATTTATATATGTATAATTAATATAAATCATATTTCTAGTGTATTGTGTTGTTCTAGATTACCTTTTTTTCTTCTTCTACTTCAACCAGTGTGGCAACCTGCTCTGTGAAGAAACTTTTTTTTTAAAGTTTTTTATTACTTTTAATGTGTTGTGGCAAGATGACATGAATATTTGGCTCTGACAGAACAGGTTTTTTGGCTACCTAATGGGTGAAAAGATTCAGCAGAGAGCTCCGAGTACAGGCTTCAACAAATTTCCCAAAATATAATGTCAAAACAACAATATATTTTTGGGGCCTTTTAAAACTCTTTGTCTTTCTTTGTTTTTAAAAAAAGTATTTCACGACGTTTTTACTTCACAATGTTTAACCATGTTCAACATTTGCTGTGAGTTTGGGTGAGAAAGCGAAGTGAAGGGGAGGGACTGAACCCTGCAGGAAGCTTGAAGGCAGAGCCATATTTCAATGAAGTCACTGGTGTCTGTTGCCTTCTTTCATCTCTCTGTCCTGGTGAGTGAAATATGCTTCTGTCTTGCAAAGCGAGCTGAGGATCTGATACCAAAACACCAGTGGACCTCCAGTGAACCACAGCAGCAGCAGCAGCAGCAGCCACATCATGCTCTGCACGGGATGGACGCCTTCAGAAGTTGATTTCCAGACAAGGTGCAAACTGTCTTCATAGGTGTGTTTTTCTGATTTTTACAATGTCCCCCTGGCTTCTCTCAAGAGCGAGTAAGTTTCCTGCACTGGACTGGAAATGCCGGCGTTAAGAAAAGTTGTTTCACTCATCTTCAACTCAAAGGAGATAAAACATGAATAACCAGTCGATGACAGGGAGGACCATGGTCCCGACCATCCCGTCTATTATGTTCATTTTCGGGGTGGTTGGGAATGTCATCGCCATCGTGGTTCTTTGTAAATCTCGCAAGGAGCAGAAAGAAACCACGTTTTACACGCTGGTGTGTGGTCTGGCAGTCACGGACCTCCTCGGCACTCTGCTGGCCAGTCCGGTCACCATCGCCACCTATGTGAAAGGATCGTGGCCCGGAGAGGACCCACTATGCCAGTACTTTGGATTCGACATGCTTTTCTTCTCTCTGGCAGGACTCAGTATCATCTGCGCCATGTCGGTGGAGAGGTACATCGCCATTAACCATGCCTACTTCTACAATGACTATGTGGACCAAAAGCTGGCGGGACTGACGCTCCTCGCGATCTACATCTCCAACGCGCTTTTCTGCGCCCTGCCGATCATCGGCTTCGGTCAGGTGAAGAAACAATACCCGCAAACATGGTGTTTTTTAGAGTGGAGGAGCAACAAGACCAGCGATGCCGCCTACTCCTACATATATGCGGGTTTCAGCTCTCTTCTTATCCTCATCACTGTTATCTGTAACGTGTTGGTGTGCGGGGCTTTGATCCGGATGCACCGGCGTTTCGTGCGCAGGATGTCGCTGGGAACCGACCTGGGGCGCAACGTGGACCCGCGGAGGAGAGGACGCAGCTTTGGGCGTCTGGCCGGAGCAGAGATTCAGATGGTCATTCTGCTCATAGGCACGTCGGCAGTGGTGCTTATCTGCTCCATCCCACTTGTTGTAAGTTCTCTTTTCATCCGCCCTCTGTGGGTTATTTCTTTCCATTACGCACGTTTTATGCACGGCTCTTTTACGCATAGATGTCTTTTTTTTTTTGTACAATAATTGGTGATGCATTTTGATCCAAATTCAAGTTCAGCATGTTGCTTTTTTGCTATATAACTTTTATCTTTGCCTTTTCAAGCCACTGTTCTCGAAGCTACTTGCATCTTTGTCAGTTACGCACGGCTCTTTTACGCACAGATGACTTTATGACAGATTGACAGTAATTGGTCGTGCGTTTTGATCCAGATTCAAATGGGTGATAACAAAACAACGTTTAACATGTTCCTTTTGTACTACATAAGTTTTTCTTTGCCTTTTTAAAGCCACAGACCTCGACGCTACTTGCATCTTTGTTCATTCTATCCATTATGCACGTTTTACGCACGGTTCTTTTACGCAGCAATGTTATTTTTGCCGATGGATTAAATTACTTTTCCTTCCTTGCTCTCTCTCTCTCTTGCTGCTCCAGTGTTTTTATTAGTGTCTTGCTAACTGTTCCTCTCAAACACTCATATGCACTCAAACATAGTTTGAGACATTTATCCATCTACTCAGCCTGTATTCTCTCTTCCCTCTCAGGCTCAGGTGTTTTTGAACCAGCTGTATAAGACTCCAGTGGAGCTAAAGTTGGAGAAAAACCCTGATCTACGCGCGATACGCTTCGCCTCATTCAACCCCATCCTCGACCCCTGGATCTACATCCTGCTCCGCAAGGCTGTTCTCCTCAAGCTCATTGAGCAAATCAAGTGCTTATTCTGCAAGATAGGAGCACGGAGGCAACAGAGACAGGGAAACTTCCCCTGTATAGATGCCCATCAGCTCTCCTCAGTCATCTCTAAGCGGGACTCACACTCCTTGGTTTCCCGCGACCTGCGAGATCTCTCCAGCTGTTCCCAGATCTTCCTCTACCTGCCAGAGGGAAGTGATGTGTACGCTGGAAGCTGTCATAAAGCAGACAGACTCTCTGGTTCACAAGCTTCATCAGTCAGAAACTCGCAGGCTTCTTATTTGTCTGAGCAGGGCAGCGTTGAGGCGCAGAGTAGAGACAGGACGAATGTTACCAGGGACCTTTCAGCCCTGCCTTGCCCAAAGGACCCAGCACTTCAGGTGTCGTTGAACACTGAGACAGTGGAGGAGAAATGCATCTGATTTAATTCTGAATGAGGAGAATTTCTCAGATTTCTCTGAAGTAGATCGCCTACTGATTGACTTCTAAACCTCTGAAAATGAGGGAAGGCACATTAGGATAATAACTGACTTGGACACACGAAGCGAGAAAGAATAAAACTTGAAGTGCTGTGAGCTTTATCTCCCCGTGTCCTCTTTTTCAGTATCCAGCTACCTCAAGTGATGGCTATCTCTGACTGTATGAGCAGATTTTGTCATTTTGCCCAAAGCAGATATTGTTCTAACAGAGATGACCCACTTCGTCATGGCTCAAGTGTCAGCAGTGGAAAAGATATCCTTTCTTATTTCAGCTACTCGATCATTGTGGAAACCTTTACTGTAAACTAGATGAGGCCAGTCATTTAGAATAATTGAGTCACACAATGAAAACAGTATTGAATGTGGTCCTTGTGAGTAATCACTGGCATGTGTGTGACTGATTTGTTCAACAAACTCTTTTGTGCAGTGCTTTTTGAAGTTGTGTTGGATGGTTTTTGTTCCTCGGCCCTGGAATATTCACACACAATTTATGAAAACTTTGTTTTCCACCTTACAAGGAGGGAACATAGATTCCTTTGCCGTAGTTACCAAACCAATAAAAGCTGACTGGAAATGTGCAGATAATGTGGTTTAAATCAGTGGACCGATGTTGCTTAATGTGGAGTACTAAAGGTCCAATTTGTAGGACTTCACAACTCATCAGATACCGAGGCTTTGGGACGATGGCTGACCCAACCTACAAAACCAAAGCGTCAGTATTTGATCAGTTGTGAAGTCTTACAAATTGGTCCTTTTAAGGTGAGCAACACACCTGTCAGCTTGAGAAAACAGTGTTTTAAATTATTGGTTCTCAACCTGGGGGTCGGGAGCCCCAAAGGGGTCACAAGTAAGTTTCCAGGGGCCGCAAGATGATTGTGGAGAATAAAATAAAGTAACACATTTTAAACAGGGCAATGTGTTTTCACTACTTTGCCTGTACCAGTGATATCATTTGAGTGTTTTTGAGAGTCAAGGTGAGCGTGAGTTCTGATTGGACACACACAAAATAAACTGCTCTTTTCGTTTTGGCACTTTCACCGTCCTGATGTGTCTGGTCGGGTCGCAAAAAGGTTGAGAACCACTGTTCTGAATTATCAGTGTTGTGTAAAATATTGTTTGTAATAAAATTATTCTTACAGTGCAGTGTTATTGTGTGGTGAGCACAGATGTTTTTGTTCCTCGGCCCTGGAATACTCACGCCCGTGTCATCTCAAATTATGAAAACAGGAGGGAACACAGATTCCTGTGCCGTAGTCACTAATACCAAACTAATTAAAGCTGACTGGAAATGTGCAGAAAATGTGGTGTAAATCAGTGGACCGATGTTGCTTAATGTGGAGTACTAAAGGTCCAATTTGTAAGACTTCACAACTCATCAAATGCTGAGGCTTTGGGATGATGGCTGTTTTCGTTTTGGGACTTTCACCATCCTGATTTGTCTGGGGGGTAAGAAAGGTTGAGAACCACTGCTCTGAATTATCGGTGTTGTGTAAAATATTGTTTGTAATAAAATTATTCTTCTCTACGAGAAGGTTCTAGTAAATAAATCATAACTCTGAAGGGACAATCGCCCAAAGAAGTGTGCTCATTTATTAAACTGTACGTAGTTTGATCAGTAATCATTCTCATGATCTTCCTGCACTAACATCCAGAATAGGTTTCGGGCTGCGGTAAGTATTTTCATTAGCAGTTATATTGGAGTCCTTCACAAAGAAATCATCAGTCTAGCAGCATTAAAGAACTTCAACAAATCATCCACAGGCTTGTATGGGCAAAAGAGAGAGATGGGGAAGGTTTCATTTTTGATGTCACGTTACAGTACACGGCCAATAAATAAGTGATTAATATATGCAAATTGCTACAAACTGTTACACCGAGCACCTTTAACTTCTCAAAAACTATGATAACAGCTTGAAATGGCTAATTTTGTCAAAATCAGCAGTCAAAAATACATATTCACTGTTAGAAAACAGAGAAAAACAGAAAATGGCTCACATTCTTGAAACAGGTTTTTGGCCGATTTGCTTGAATGCAGCACAAGCAAAAAGAGCTGAGTAACTGTCTTGGCTCTGTATCAGTAAGATCAGTAAATTCATAGATTCAAGTTTGTAAAAGTGCTTATTACAGCAAACAAGGGCCAATGATTCATATCGTCCTCGGATCAGTTTTTTAAGTATCTTCTTTGTGCCACATTTGTTCCAACAGCCAAATTCTCCTTTGCAGTGTCTTATAGTGTAAGTCGACCGACACCTTCAGCTGCCGTCCACATAATAGACTGAACTTTCGAACTGACGTTTGTTCGAAGCCTTCACACCCAAATAAGCTTTGTGTCTTAATTTCAGCAGCTTTGAAGCACACAGTCTAACTCCTGTTTCCTGTTTTCAAATCAGCTCCAGACTGTTGCTTAATGTCGCCGATTACATTCTTGCCTTTCTTGTTTCTCTTGTTGCTGTTTGTTTCGAGTTGTCATCTTGAATTAAATCTGTAGATATAAACTTTAACATTGTATTTAATTTTTTTTTTTACTATTGCATCACTTTTCCATATCTGTAAAAAAAAGGAACTGGTAATAACTGAATACTTCTGTGTGTTCAGGAGTACAAATGTGTGCTGCAAATTAACACCCACGCTATCGTTCAACAGCAAACATGCCCTTTTGACATGTCATCGTACGTTGTCATCACAAAGCGGAAGTTATAGTAGAGGCACCAAACTTCTCACACCCATTTTTCTCTTTTTTCTTCTTCTTTTTTTTTTCATCTCAGGACCCCTATTAGCACAGAAAAATTGCCCTGAGAAGATCAGGCTACCACTTTTCCAAAGTTTAGAGAGAAATAAACAAAACTTTAACACTCTGGGGTGAGGTTACATCAAATTAATAAAGCACATAAAACTGGTCAAGTGTCAAAAAGCTAATACCAGACGTGCACAGAAAAACAGAGGGAGTCTCGGTGTGATGGAAAAAGAAAAATCAGGGTCTCTGGAAGTAGACCTGGCCGAGAGAGAGCTTCCCCTCTGAAACAACAAACACAATCTAAGACTCCAATTTATCGCAATTAAGCTTAAACAAGCAATGCAGTGGCTAAGACAAACACTTTGCAGAGGAAAGACTGAGTGTCAGCGTGTCCTCCAGACTCTGGGAACAACACACATTAATTAACTGTGAAAAACGGGATCGTATAGTAGTTTCACGCCGATGTATTGAACAAGCCGCCACCTCTCAGCTATTTGATCCTATTTGCTCACACCAGAGTCTGTCGTCCTTAATTAAATGTATAAATGGACAATCAGTAAGGCTGCTATTTACCGTCTGTGTGAACAGGTGTACATTCACATGGAGAACAAATGAGAACAGCCTCTCTGACCTCTTTAAAGGCTTTTTATAAAAAAATCAGTCAGATCATTTTGTTGATGTTAAGATCAGAGATCCTCGGTCAATACAACTTGACACGGATGTCATTTAAACACTGGAGGAAACCTGCAAAGCTGCTTTACATCAGCAGTGACGCTTTATGCCCTGTCTCCTCTGTGCTCATTGATAAACAGCAGAAAACACCTGCTGATCCTCCACATCTGCTGTCACCCTCTGTTGAAAAGGACACTGAACAATCCTGTCCTGGAAATAAGACAGAACCAAAGCAGAACTGGTGGTACAAGCCTTCAAGTGATTAAATGAAGAAAAACATGAGTCCCTGCACTGTTTTCAGAGCGGTTCGTCTCACAGTAGTGTGAAGATCAACCTTTGTATGCAGCAATATGATCCAAGTGCTAATGTACGTTCAGAGCACCGAGGCCTTGTTCGGTGACATATTACAAAAACACTTAAAGGGTACAAAAATATAGTTCCTAACAAACCAAACAGAGATTTTATTTTTATTTTCCCAGAATCTGAGATTCTTGCTGTCACCATCAGACAGTTTTGATGGGGACAATTTTGCTGTGTAGAAAGTAGTGCCAAAGAAAACTGTTTTATAAAGACATGTTGCTTTTTTTTGAGAAATGTTCTCATTTTAAATGCTGTAAGCGCCTCAGCAACATTTCCACTTAGATTCACCTTCATTGATTTAAAAGCACATCAACAATCTTACACATGAAGACCAGTTTATTCGTCATGAGATAAAAATAAGAGGTCTCAGACTTTAGGTGGAGAAAGTCTGATGAAAAATGCAGTGTGACTGAGTTGTGTTTATTATGGAAAAGGTATTGGATCCTTATTTTTGGACCATTACTCGAGACTAAAGGTCTCTGCTGCACAGATCTCAACACCTGTAAAAATAAAGTATTGTATGCGGTGGAAGGTTTGACAAGAAACGCGTTACTATAATCACATTACATTTGTCTGCAATGCTTTACTGTTCCTGAATACAATAATCACATTACAGTTGTGAATCAAACAATTATTTAAGAGCATTGAAGAAAGATCTTGTGTATGTCCTCCTTAGTACACATACAGTTTATATGTGGACAATGTAAAGTTTAATGTTATAATCAGGCTTGGGGAGTAACTGAATAAATGTAACATGATTACGTAATTAGGATACAAATAAAAGGTATCTGCATTCCTGTAAAGTTACAGAAAAAAGAGATTACACATACATTCACCTTGGTCCTTGGTCTTGAGCAACAGGGATACACGATGATCCTGTGCGGATAATGTCCTTTTTAATGAGCCCTGGTATCATCCCAGATAAATGTATCAATATCTGTAACGTCCTTTGACACTTGCTGTTTAAGCACCACCCACTTATGTAATAGCTTTAGAAAAATGACGTATAGATTGCTTGCCTATTAACCTCACTATGACACTCGGCCTGCCCAAATGGAGCAACTCTGCCATTGCACAACCAAAACAGGAAGAGGCAGTATTTCAGATTAATCAAGGACCATACTCCTTGATTAATAGACCTTGATAGACCTGAATTAGACCTGCTTAATATGGAAAAGTGTCACGAGATGACTTTGTTGTGAATTGGTGCTACACAAATAAAGATTGATTGACTTTCCGCTGATGTGTGTTCCTCTTACCAGCAGAACTTCTTTCTACTAGATCAGTAACCAAAGCTGCCTGCTTATTTATTCAACCGGGTGTTTTGCCTCTTCATCGCGCTGAGATCTGGATTTATAGCTCAAATTGGGATACTTACGGTTGTTTTTTGCTCTGGACAGAAGCCAGATTGTTAGCAGCAGACATTTTGCTAACGCTGTGTTTGCGACAGCGGCGCCAACAGTAATACCACCAGGAAACAGTAAGAGGGGAAGCTGAAAAGCTGTCAGTAGTCAAATTGCAGCCTGTAACCTTTTCTTTTCGAACAGGACCTGGCCACGACACTGCAACAGAATACAAAATCAGAAACAGACGGACTCAAAATAGATCATTTGCTTTGCTTTATCTGCTAACTTTATCTGAAGAATCTGTTGTTGCAGCCCGGCTACGTGCAGCCGGGCCGTGTGTCCAGTCTGGTACAAAGATGTGAACAGCTCCAGGCTAGGAAGCCCTCACCCGCCTGACTCTGTTAAATCCCACACAAATATACAGTATATGTCGAGTGACTTATTTCAAAGATCTTAAAGCAGAATCATGTACACCAGCGAGTTCCCATGAAATCCACTGCTAATTGGTAACTTTGATCCTCGCAGTTATATAATAACAAAGCAACTAGGAAAAACTTCACCACAGGAGATGACCTGTCAGACAGCAAACCAGCCATACAGGGATATATATTGATTCACACATGTTTTTTAAACCTATTTCTAATGTTTTGTTGGCTTTTGAATGAAAAGTGAAATAGTTGTGAGTTTTCCAACAAGATAAACTGCCTTATTAGCGTCGACGATAAAAAAATGTTTGCCAGGAAATGTATTGTGTTTCCAGGAGATTGTCCAACAAGCATTATAGCGTCTGGTGATGGTGCTGATGTCCGTCACTGCGTGTGTGCGAGCGCATTCAGGAGGGTCACATTTATCGAAGCATTTTCCACAGTTCACAGTAGGTCAAAAGATCTCAGGGGGGATAGAGTTCAATGAGTCAGTTGTATCCATAAACTTCCAGAGAAAGTAATGTTTTTATTGAGTGTACAAACTGCATTTTATCGAGGGAAAAGGCCGCAGGGAGTTTAATGAAACATTAACAGTTGAAATCAATGAGTCAGCTGGCACTTGCTGTGCACAGCCTGGGTTTAAGTCTAATCTGCGATCTCAGCTTTGTGGACAAAAAGCAGAAAGAAATCCTTCATACGCTCATACAAAGCTATGATTAAAGAAAAGGATAAAAAATGGTGGAAAGATAAGAGGGGAATCAAGCCTGGAGCTACATTTTAATACAGCAACACGGGATCTAAAGCTCACTAATTTACTTATTATGTCCTGTTTGTTTGTAAGAGCTGTACAGAAACTGAAATATTTTACGTGCCAGACTATTTCTTGGCCAGGCACCTGGATTCCTGGAAATTTCAGAAAACCACATGTCAGTGGTATTGATCTTCTCATCAAACTCATGGCAAGCATGTGTGTTTTCCCTGTCCCTTTAAAGGCATACTATGCAGGATTTGTCAGTTTTGTCAAGTTGTTGTTGAGTCTCATTTCCAAGGCTTTTTCAGCTTACAGCATCATAACGTGATGATCTCAACTAGTGGCCAGGGAGGCTGACTGCTGCGTTGCCTAACATCACCTGTGTCTCTGCCAAAAAACTGCACTTTAGTAATGAAGCAGCAAATTTGAGTAAAAAAACCTGATTACTTAATGAATACAGTCCCTCTGTTAATCATTAAATGATCTCTTTGCAGCCACCACGTCACAAAAAATGCTGTTTCAAAGCAGTTTTGGTCAGATTGGACCACAAACTGTGGTGGTAAATAGTTTAACCACACAGTTTCAGGTCCACAGAGAGGTGGTCCAACAGAAAGTCACGTGCTCACACACATACTGGAAGCCAGCAACGTTTCCCAGCTCGCACCACCGTCCCTGCCAACTCCGCTCCTCAGTGAGTGATTCTTGGCGCACTCAGCACTTTTCTTTTTTTTTTTTACAGCCAACTAATACAACAATTTTTCTCTTTCATTCCTTAAATAATCATTATCCCAGCAATCACCTATTACATGCTGAGTAGAAATCCCCCTCATCATTTCTCAGCACCATTAACTTTTTTTATTTCCAAACAGGTTTATTTGACCTCAAAGCTTCTCCACATACTGTCGGCTGATGCTGCCGCTCTGCCCGGGAATCGGATTACTGCACCTCACTCTGAGGTTTTCCTACAAATGGTGCTCTGAAGCAATGTTGATGGCTTTAATGTTGCATATATCCTGATTCGTTTTAAGATTTCAGCAGCCCATAACTCAAACCCAGTTTCTTCGTGTGCCGGCGTTGGCAGTGACTAAACCGAGTCATTAATCACATGTTGTATATGAGCAGGAGAGCTAATATCATGAATCATCAGGTCTTTAAAAGCATATGTGTAAAGTGTGGTGTTATTATACATTTAACCAAACTAAAATATGGTTATTTTGACCCAATGGACACAACAGCTGTCACAAATATACTGTTAGTTGTACAACTCCACTCCCAAAAAGCATAAATAAAAACAGAATGCAATTCTTTGCAAATCCTTTTTGACCTAAATCCAGTTGAATACAGGACAAAGACGAGATATTCAAACTGATAAACTTTATTATTTCTTGTTAATACACACTCATTAATTTAATGTCCGCAATACACAAAGTGAGAAGAACCACAGCATCCTAATTTTTTGGGGAATCGGGTTGTGAAATTATTCATAATTTTATATTTATAATAATAATATTACAAAAATGTATTCATGACATTCAAAGCTGCAAAGATATGTCATTTACAATTGATGACAAATATTAAAAAATACAAAAAAACAACCCAAACACTGCATCAAACCTCGTTATTGGCGGCTTTTCTGGTTGGTTGGTGGTTTTGGTGTGCAGTTTTTATAGAAAACTTGTTCAGTCAGGAAAGAGGTGTGTCTGCTAGGAACCTTTCCATGAGAAAAGGTGATGACATGGTCTATCTCAACCAAATAAGCCACTAATACAGTGCACAGTTTTGTTTATAAAGTCAGGATTCACAAAACTCCAGTGAAATAAACAAATCAGAAGATATGACTCATGGAAGAAATTTGCACCAGCCGTGAGAGCAACAACAATTAGCGACGTTATGCTTCAGTTAACAGTTGATTGATCGGTCTTAGATGTCATCTTCTCCACATTCCTGTGAGTCAGCGATTCTGGAGAAAGATTGCTCAAATTTGATCTCAACAGCCAAACAAAAACACCCAACTCTTCAGCGCTTCTGCCCCTCAAATTCGCGGACGCTCACGGCCGAGGCAATGCTGAGCAAAAAGTAATGTGGCCGAATCCAGAGCTTCTGCTGCCTCGGGGTTAGCCACGGTAAGTAATGTCACACAATTGAGGACAAGGTGAGGTCTTAAACCAGGCTGGCAAGGTAATAACTCTGATGTTACTTACATGTAATTATGGTGTCACGGTGTCACTTCGTTCTTGTTGGTGAAACTTGGCAGAGGGAGAGAAGATGGCAGAAGCAGAAGCAGAAGAAGAGGCAACTGCCGATGTGGAACTGGTTCATCTGTTGCTGATTGGCTTAAATTCAGCTCAGCCACTTTGTTTGTTTCCCACTGACAGAGCCAGGGTTGAGTACAAACACACACAAAATACGGACAATGAGCAGCATCGTGAGGAGACACTCACTGACATTTAACAAAAGGTGTTTTTGGATTAGACTCACTGATTGCACCTTTACGACAACAGCACATCGATCTGGCAGAAGACATCCAGGCCGATCTATTCGCAGACTTGTTAACTGTCATTTAATTTCTGGGAAATAATTAGTACCTTTTCAGAACAACATGGCCAAGCCTGGGCCATGTGAGTCAGTCTGTTGAGCTTGCAGAGCCTGTTTCTGCTTTGGGAAAAAAACATTTTATGGAACTGATACCACGGTATGATTCATTCAGGGTGATGAAATTGACAGGTCAAAAGAAAATTGCCGTCTATTTTGGATACTTTGAAATACTGATAGGACTTCTGGATTTGCTTTAAGAGAGCCGTCATGGAAGACTCAGTTTTCCTTATAGGGAAAATGTTTGGAAAATGCAGTATATACTGTATGTAAGAGTGTTTTCAGAGTGGAGCAGAAACAGACTTCAGTCCACATCTGCACTCCTTCACGTCGTGACGTCTTTGGTTCTTTTTTTGCCTGCTGAAGAGGCGACATCTGATATTGTGTTTGCAAGCAGGCGCACTTGTTCTCTGTTCCCAGCCAAGCGCTGGTAAAGCACTTACGTTTATGTTGATCCATGCCACATGACAATTAGTGGCAGTGGAAATGAGGACGGCTCTCACTGCCTTTGGTTGAGAGGCAAAGAAACTCAAGAATCACACGTGGAAGAAACCTGAGCTGTACAAACACACATGTAATTCACATTTATTATGATTGATTGCAGGCATTATACTCAGAATAATTTGCTTATTAACTTCCCATAAGTGCACTGTTCCCACTAATTTCTTGCCCTTTTCAAATCAGTGACATAAAACATTTCAGGTTGACATAAAATAGCTGATTTATGGCTTGTTGCTGTTTTGTCTTGGTAGCCTTAATGATCCCTCCACTAAATCATGTGTCTCTAGTAATCTGTATCATTTACCAGAGGTTCCCATGCATGCTATTGGCTCAGAGGCACAAGTGAAAAGATACAGGCTGTTTTAGAAATGCAAACAGTGCACTTGCAGCAACTCGTGACTCGCAGAGTAAATGATGATGAGAGTGAGAATAAGGATAGCTAAGACCAGAATCAAAAGACAAAATCTGTTTTCTGTATCTGAACAGCCTCAACAGGGACAGCCTTAGTGATTAAAAAGAAATAAAACATCATCTGACAGAGTGGAAAAAAAAAGTGCAGGGGTCATAGCACCGATCTGTTCTGAACATCAGGACCGCAGGCATGTTGCTTTGAGAAACGTATCCCCTTGAAGTGCCCATATCTTTCTTGGTTTAATTAGAAAGTAAAACATAACAGGAAGTTCACAGTGAAGGTTGAAAGATGGCGATGAAATAGAAGTTTGAAATAGATACAAAAGCTTATATAACTCTCTCTATAACTGCCCAGCTTCAAGGGCCTTGATATCAGCCTAACCGGGGTCGAATATCGACTCTGACAAGTTCACATTCTTTATATTTTGGCTGGTCAAGCCATGAACTTTGCATTGAGACCTGCACCATGTCTGGCAGTGTTTTAATGTCTTGGACTCAGGGCTGTTTTTAGTAACAATCTGCGCTGCTACTTTCCATGGAAACTGAAGGAAAGAAGTTGGAAGAGAAGATTACACAGTCAGAGATCTAACCGTTAACGATCTAAACCCAAGGGTAAAACATAATTGGAGACTATATTTGCTCCCTAACTGATTCCCAGGCCTTCTGATACATGGATTAACGTCAGTACCCATTGAAGATGTTGTTCTCTGATATCTATCTGTAATGTTTGTAAAAAACATCAGTTAAGCAGTCTTACATGTTCAACTACTCTGCCTAGACTTCTTTTAGGGTTACAATGTACTGTTGTAACGTCAACGGTGTCTGTCATTACTTCATTGTATTTTTGATTGTCCCATTGTTAAAAAAATCTGGAGTAAAGAAATCTAACTATAAAGCAAGGAATCACTGTCTGTCTGTCTGTTATTTGCATATCTTGAGAACTGTTCTTCTGATCTACTCCACACTTGACAGGTTTGTTGCTGAGGACCCGAGGAGGAGCAGTGTTGACTTTGGTTCAATTTGGACCCACAACGCATTCAATATTAACAAATCTTGAATAAAGAGCAAACAGCCATCTGTAGCATTGGGGGTGTCTTAATGGCTCTGCAGACTGAAGCTGGGCTCACGATCCCTCTCACGTGATCTCATGGGTAAGTAGACTTAAACTTACTGTAGAAATGTAGAATGTTTACCAGCTGCTCCAGGATGCATCTCTTATTGGTTGTTGTGGTCCAGCTCAGAAAGTACCGATGTAATCATCCAGATTCTAAATTGGCCTGATCACCATGTTTGATAGTATCGCGGCAGCCATGATGAACCTGTGAACAGTTCAGGAGGCTCAAGACTGGATCGTTAAACCCCTCAAATTACCAGGTCTTCAGTATGTTTTCAAAGGGCACTGCACTGGTTTAAAAAATGTTTGGTAAAAATGTGGATCTTACTCTTCTAGGATTACAATCTGCACTGCAATAAACTTTTGATGTAAAATTGCTTGATGTTATTCAGTTTGGTGCAAGAAAGTGTGTTTTACAAACTTCCCAGGTTTCACAGTGTGGTTTGCTCTTACATGTACATATTTCCTTTTCCAGCAAGTGTTTGTCCACCTGAAATGCAAAACCAATGACACAAACGTCAGGTGAGGAGGCAAGTCGTCCAGTAGTTGTCGTCAAGTTAGAGAAGAAATCTTGTGACCAGAAGGACGCTGGCCGAATCCTCAGGTTGTCAGGATACATCTGCAAAACCATCCTGAATAAATAAAAGTTCAAAATAAGAATCTGATTGATCTTTCTGAGAATTTCGCTTTCAAACGTTGCTGGGTTTCACCACTGCTTCGGAGACTGTAATGGCCGTGGCCTGATGGCCACAGTTATAATACAATCAACAGTAGCGGCGACCTCCTTCTGTGTTAGATAACCACCACGAGAAGAGACAAACCACCTTTCCCCCTGTCAAATGAATCTGTTTAGGTTTCACCACGATCTGATCCCTTTGTCATAACATAATTTGACCACAATCGAGGACTCTGACTGTGGCCCTCACGTATCCTTCTGTGACAATCCATTTCCTCTTCATTTCCTCCGGAGCATCCTTCATGAACTGTAAGACCCTCCGCTGTGTTTGTTTTGAGAGTCTTTGCCGAGTGTCATCTGTGTCGTGGAGCCGCAGCTATGTTATCACGAAGTTCCTTCTGGAGGGTTAGAAAATAAACATTTGCAGCTTTGGGAAAGCAATTAAGCTTATAATCTGAAAGCTACGACAGGATCTCGAGTCACCATCGAATTTTAGGGGACATTTCAGACTCCCACTGGAGCAGCTACTTGATGTTTATATCTCTAAAATGAATCAGAGTCAGTCAGTTCAAGTCGTTTCTCAGAGCTGATACTGTATCAGGATGTTGTGGATGTTCAATTAATCCACCAGAACTTCATGTGTAGTGTAGAGAGATGTTGCTCTGTTTGCTTGTTTGCTTGTTTGCTTGTTTCCTTTTCTTTTTTTTTTCAAGATGCATAAGTCAAGTGCTGCAAAGACTCTGCAAATTCCTTCGAGAAAGATCTCAAGATTTCCCTAAACACTCTTATTTTTAATGGAGCCACCATTAGTGGCTTCATTCTTCCGTGAAATGAAAGTAAAACTGACATCTATTGTGTGCACTGGCAACATAAACAAAAAAACAAACAAACACCAAATTGAGATAAACATCTTTGTTCCCTTAGATACTTATATTGAGTCTTACTGAAAGGTTTGAATCTAGTTTGTGTAATTGTATTTTGAATTGTTTGCTGCAATAAGTGAGTTGATACTATAGAAGATCTTTGTAGTACTTTCTTTGAAATGGCTTTATAACAACAGTGTCATGTTGCCTCTCTCTCCCTCAATGAGTTGTTTATTTAAAGGGGCACACGTGAAGAAACAACAATGATGACTATATGGCAAAGAAGTCTACGTAGGCCTCCAGTGTTGTAGAGATGTATACTGAGGTTAGCATGCTAACCTGCTAGCCCCGGCCTGTCCTTTCTCCGAATACCACTTTGTTCCTAAAGAGGCGATAGCCTGTTAGTCCCTGTGGTTTCAGATGGGAGATATAAAAATGACGAGTTCGTAACTTAGTCTACTCTGTAAAAATAAGACTGAGACGAGTATAACTGCGTTGTTAACTCATCATTAAACACGCTTGTTTCAAACTCGAAGTAAGACTCACAACAACAGTTTGTCTTTCCACAATCACCTCTCGTTTGGTTGAAATAAATCCTCGATTTCTCAACTCTCACTCGCTGTGTCTCCACCTGCTGTGTCTTGTTGTCAATATGTGTAATCTAAGTCAGCTAACTGGCAGACTCAATGATGCTAATGCTAATGCAGTTGGTTCTTATGGTCAAAATGTACATAATATCATGCAGATTATGAAAGTTTATTAATATTCTGGTGTTTATTCCACAATTGTGACTTTTAGCTGATTCTGCTGAAGCTAACAGGAAAGGATGAATATAACTTGAGTGATATCAGCAGCCTTTTGTTTGCTGATCTACAACGATAACGACTTGACCACAGTCATGAGCTTTGGGATTCACACCCTTTGAATCTATATTCAAAGTAACTACAGATAAATGCTGCGTCTGAAGTAAAAATATCTGGCCCCTGTGGACACGCACACCCATGACCAGCCTATCTGCTCCTCTGTAGTCTTAAACACTTCCTTCAAATCCGAAAGAAGTTGAAAACTGTACTGATTTCAGGACAAACATCTTGAAAGACTTGATGGAAATCCTTTTCCTGCATGCATCCTTGTGATATGCATCATCCAAACATCATCCCTGTCCTGAAGAGAGGTTACAGAGCAGAGCAATGAATAGCAGCTGTTCCCTCTTGCGTAAAAGAAAAGTATCACCTAAACTGATTTGGGGCATATTTTACAGTTTTCGTCATGTTACATAACAACGGTTTCTCCTAATTAATTTGGTGATTCATTTTAATCTACTCCTTGGAATCCAAAGCCGTCTGCAAGAATAATTAAAGGATCCCTTTCTGTACGTTGTGATTGCATAACTGAACAGAAAAAGAGATTTTAGATGAATAAATATCACATTCACAGCTGAATTTGACCCAAAACTGGCTTCCAAGTCTGAATGAAATCATCAATGACAACATAGTTCCAGTCATAAAACACCACATTTGGCCTCACTGGCCACACACAGGTGCGAACATAAGCAGATACACTGTTCCAACTCAGAGTCGAGTGCTCTGAGAGTGGATGAACGAGTGGTACTAGCAGACAGAAAGAGAGAGACGGACACAAAAGGCAGAGGGAAGGGAAGGGTGAGGGACCCAGAAGGAGGAGGATGAGGATGAGGACGAGGAAGAGGAAGAGCGTCCAGGGAACCATTGTGGCCGAACACATCACGCCTGGCAAAATATCTACTGTACAGCCAAAGGAAACATTGCTGAAAGCGGGGACAAAAACACTCACAGGATGAAGCCTTATTATGCAGTCCACAATTTCAATATTTCCTACCATTCTCACAAAAGTTTGTAAATATATTAAATACCTTGTCGTGCATTTGTGTTTGCTTTGCATGTGTTCTGTGTTTGAAGGTTGCTATCTTTTCTACTGTGCATATAGTGAAAATAAAGTTGCAAGAGGGTTTTAAATGTAATGTGTTTTTGTATTAAAAGGTTTTACATAATGCATCAAGCTTGTTTTGTGTTGTTCACACTTCTGAGAATATCTGTGAGGTTTTCCATCAAACATGTAACAGCTGAGGAGAGGAAGGCTTTTGGTGAAAATGCCTAAAATGGAAACCAGCTGAGGGTCTTTTGATAAGACTCTCACAATCTGAGCAGTGCAACCAGCCCTCATACTCTGTTGACTTAATGCAATTGTGCAAACAATAATGCACTTTGCATCCCAAATGCAAATGAAGGTGTCTCCCTCTGCTGGCTGTAACGAGGTTTACACAAAAACAACAGGAAACTGTAGAGGATTCTCAGTTGTACAAGCATTTTCATTTACCTTAGAATTAAAGTTATGTTTGGACAAATGTGATTATGAAGTTGTCTTCATTTGGGCTGATTTTAATGGTAAGAGTTCGTGCATGCTTGTACAGAGTTTGTCTGGATGTGGATAAACAGTATTTTGGATTAAAATAACTCAAACAACTGTGTAGTGTAAAACTGCACAGTTTTAAGAGACCGTCCTCAAGCTTTTTTATCGACTCCACTACATTTTTGAGGCAAATCTTGAACTTTAAACTCCACTACATTTATCTGACAACTTGAAATACAACGGTAGTTACTTCACAGTTTTGGATTAATAATGCAAAATACACTCAACAATTAAATCAACATAGGTTAAGATAAGATTCTTGATCCTTAAAGTAAAATTCACAAGATACCCAGCAGTAAATTAGTCCCACATTTACCAGTTGCTAGATTAAAGTGATGTTGCCTACACAGCGATGTATTAATAATTATAATAGTATAAATATTTAAGTGTAATTATCCTGAAATGGGTTTTTTCTAATTTCAGTCTATTTTCTATCTGGATATTTGAATATAATATACCTCCTCCCTCACTGGGTAAACCAAAGGGCAAAATCCAAAGCAGCCATGACATGAGTGGCTCATTAGCATGACAGCAAGAGGGCACTAGTGCACCAAATGTTAATAAACAATCTTCACTCAAACACAAGAAGCCCAAGGAAAATTAAAACGTTACTCTGCACCACTCTTTACCTCATAGAGAAAGAGACACTACTTCTAATAACGTGCAAAAAACATGAAATGATGAGTGCTTGAATTTACTGCGCCAAGGAACTTTAACAGAGTTTACATTTAATAATATAATTGGCCTTTGTTGAGGTCGTCATCATCCATGTGGGTTTTTCACAGGCGCATGCCCGAGACAGTTTTATTTGGTTCATTATCACTCAGTCATACAATTAAAAAGACAAATAAACAAATGAGAAATATCTTATAAAGTCCAGGGTTTATGTAGAAAGCTGCAAGTAGTTTAACTGTATCATAATTACTGTATCACCTCTGTGGGATTTTCTGTCAGCTCTTCATTCCCAGGTCAGGTGACAACATGCAGATTATCATTCTTAATGAGGTCAGAGCATCTGCTGCTGTTGTGGGTCAGGAGGGCCGGCAGAGAGGGGCTTCCCCAGCCTCCTGCCAAACAGCAGTCTCTGGGCTCTGACACGGACCTGTCCTGCTGGTCACTCCTGTAGAGTCACGGGTCAGTTTAATCAAGTTTCACCGGAACACACAGGAATCGGTTACAGTTACAAGGTAGTAAATAAATTAAAGATGCCCACAAAAAAGAAAAAAACAAGACGGAGTGCAGAAGAGGAAACCAAAGATGTAGATGACGAAGACTCAGAGGATCAGGAACCAAAGCCTAAGAAGAAAAGTAAGCAGGTCAGTGAGCCAGAGGATGCTGGGAGATTGAAGAAGAAGAAGAAGTTTAAAGACAGCGATGAAGAAGGATACAACTCTGACACATCGGGGCCTGATGTGAGAAAAAACACCAAGAAAAAAGGAAGAGAGAAAGAAAAGGTCAAGAGGAAGAGGAAGAAAGCCAAAGAGAGCGAGGATGAGTTGAGCAGTGACTCTCAGAGTACTGATAACGAGGATAACAACAATGTCTCCAAGAATAAAAAGAGAGGAGGAAAACTCCCTGATGTGATAGAGGCCACTAAGAAAGGATCAAAGAAGTCCTCGGTCAAAGACAAGATGGGGGCAAAGGATAAAAAGTCCAAAGAAGACAAAAAATCCAAGAAGGACTCGGAGAAAGAGGAAGAACAGTCAGCTGGGGACGAGGAAGAAGGGAAAAAGAAAAAGAAAGACAAGAAGAAGAAAGGTTCAGAGAAAGGAGATAGTGATGAAGACACCAAGAAGACAAAAGGCAAGAAGAAGAAGGTTGAAAATTACGTTGAAATCTATGAGAAAGAGCTTCGCAGCTACGAGCCAGAGACGGTGGAGAACTACGAGGATGAGTATCACAAAAAGAAAGGTAGGTGAAATCTTTTTATCTCATACTGTAAAATGTGCAAAAGACAAACAGTAACAGTAACAGAGAACGTATTAATATGTCATGTACATGTAAATTCTGACATCTGACACTCAGAGGAGAGACGATGAATCCTTAATTGCAATTACAGGAGTCTGAGCGGCTCCAGCATTAATGTCCTCATGTTTTGGTTTGATGTTCATGGCAACTTTCCACCGAGTGAAGTCGTATCCGTGTCCTGCATCTTATCTTCAACCTACAGCTATATGACACCTGTCACTCAGTATTTTCTTTTTTTTACAAAAGTTGGCTTCACATCCTAATAAGGGCTTCACAGTGCTCTAAAGTTACAACTTGGCTCTCACTGTTAAATGTAAAAAACCCCAATGAAAAGCCACACTGAACATTTATCTGAGCTACACACACACACACACACACACATCACAGCCGAATCAAGGCAATTAAAACTAAATGATGACGGTGATGACGTCATGATGTTGTGAAGTCGCGTGGCATCATGGGAGTCTTCATTGTGAAACACTATTGCCGTTAAAAGAGATTCAGTCACTGTCGCTGTGTATCACCGTCTACGCCGCTGTAAGTTACCACGATTCTGCCCCCAAGCTCCTTGTAACACACTTTCTCTTCCCTGAAATCTCAGCACGCACCTCCACTTCTAAAACACACTTCCCTTTGTATTATGTCATTAAACCCTCCAGTGTATGAGGTGGTGACCATCACCGGTGATGAGAGGGGAGCAGGCACTGACGCCAACGTGTTCATCACTCTGTTCGGAGAATATGGCATCACTCCCAAAGCTCACCTGGCAAGCAAGTAGGTCCTATTCAGAACATTATTGTAATTTAGATGTAAGGTCACCTGAAGATTTAACCTTTGACAGAGGCCTCAGTCATAACCATATCAAGTTGGACTGCATATTTGATTGAGTAGGTTTTTGTGCTTGAACTAACCCTTTGTGTTTTTTATTCTCCTCTTTAACAGCACAGAAAAGAGGTACGTGTTTCTCAGCGCAGCGGTGGAGGTGGTTGTGGAGAAATGGCTGCTCAGACTGTGTGCTGTGGTTTTGGTGTTTAATTTGCAATCAGTTTGCATGACGAGATTTGCTGCATGATTTTGTCGAACATTTGCAAGGGTTTAATGTGCCATTACGCCTCGGGAGTGAATGTTTGTGAATTTTTTTGGTCTTATCCTTTTGCATTTATTTTGTAGAGAAGTGGAACAAGGATGAAATTCAGGGTGGCCTCCTAATTTTAACTGTTCTGTGATTTCAGGAGCCGCACGGCATTCGAAAGGGCCAAAACTGATGTGTTCAGAATAAGAACTCACAATGTTGGAGCTTTAAAAAAGATAAGGTACGATAGACGTGTCATCTCGGTTCGACCATGGTAAACCAAACACTGCTGTCCTTGGATCAGATTTAGGAAGATTTGTTTCCTCCTCTGAATTCACTCGAAAGAAGAATAAGACTTATTTATCAAGATGCTTTTCTTCTGTCGCTTCAGGATTGAGCATGACAACACTGGTATGAACGCAAGCTGGTTCCTGGACAGAGTGGTGGTGACGGATGTGATCAGGCCCCACCTGAGGTTCTACTTTGCTTGTAACAACTGGTTGAGTAGGGTGGAGGGAGACGGCCTTTATGTCAGAGACATGCTGGGTAGCATGGACCCCATGGACATGCCTAAATGTATGTAGACACAGATATGAGCCTACAGGCATACGTATTTTTACACTTAATAATAGGAGTGTTATATAACAAATTCATTTTATTTTTAAAAGTTAGTACTTGTAGCTTTCCAGTTTCCTCCAGTGATTAATTCAGTGAATCAGCCCTGCTTTGGTTGGAAGTGTTTGTTTTTAAATTGCTCTTAAAACTTTCGGTCTTCATTTTCCAGATAATAAATATATAGTGAGTGTTTTCACTGCTGATATAAAAGGCAGTGGAACAGATGCAGACGTCTTCATCAACGTATTTGGGGAGTTTGGAGACACAGGTGAATTACAATCTCACATGGGGTCACATAATGAACTTTTCAATTATTTTCTTCTTGGGTTTAAATCAGGATTTATCTGGTGTAGAATTCACACATAGTTTTTTTCTGTTCAAGGTGAAAGACGACTCGATAATGACAAAAATAACTTTGAAAAGGGCACCGAGGACAAGTTCACCATCGAGGCACCAAACTTGGGCAAAGTGAGGAAGATCACCATTGGCCATAATAACAAAGGCTCTTCAGCAGGATGGTTTGCGGACAAGGTAAGAAACAGATTATTGTTTACTTATAGCTTATTGTTTATATTGTTTTTGAGAAAAATAACAGTTTTGACGTTATTATGTCTTTGTGTTATGTTAAGGAGATATCTAATGAAGTTGGCATGCTAGCAATGTAAGCACCAACACTCGCTCAGTGCTCCAAGCTCAAAGGCTGGATTGCTAGCTGAACAGCTAACTAAGCTAACTAGCTAACAGTAGCTACAGTTAACAGCAACTAGCGCTGACTCTGGTGATATGCTCTCGTATATGTTTTGAGTATGAATTCGACAGGTTGCCATTTCTTACATATTGCACCATTAAGGGAAGTTATTTTAAATAAATAAATAAAGAAAGAATAATGAGTTATTTTTAGTTGTTACATCATTTGTCACCTAAGGGTTTTGAACACCTTATTCTGAAACAAAAATCTGTCTGTAAAGTCTTACTGTACCTCACTCTGCTCAGCTCTTGCCTCTGCAGAGGTACTTAAGACATGTGATCCTCTTATTTCCTCTCAGTCCTCTCATCTGAGACTGGTGTCCCTGCTCCTTCAACACATACAGTGTGCACAGCTGAGAGATGAGTTCATTCAAACGGGCGTACACATGCACATGCACGAGCTCACGCACACACACACACACACACAGGAGGAGGCACATTTCGTCATTCTACCCTCTGTGTAAAGGGAAACCATGCCCCATTAAGGGATTGCCTTACAGCAAACAGACAGTCGAGTCGGTGGATTTGTTGGAGACTGCAGCACAGAGTGATACCAAAGATCAACTGTGACAGCAGTAATGAATCATGATCTATTTGCATCTCACATGTGGTGAGACAGCCGCCATTGATGGTGATTTTATTGAGATGTATGTGGATCACAAATTATTTTGCCCTTTTCATTGCTGCTAAAATGTGTTTAAGCGTAATTATTATAATATTATTTATACATTTCTAACACTCTTTCCTGAATAGGATTACAAGACACAAAATTAAAATAGTTTCTATAGTTCATAAATCCATTAGCTGCTAAAGTACAATTATACATTTAATTTCAGAGTCAATCAACTCATAAAAAATGGCTGCAGACAAAGCAACAATCAAATTATGTCAGTAATCATCCTCAAAACATGTAGATAAACAAGTAGACTTTAAATAATAAACTGTCATTTGAAATGTAAAAACACTCCAACAATATACTTTATTATTATTTTTATATTGGATCAACAATAAAATGACAGACACTGCTATACTCTACAGATTTACGTTCCTCTTGCAGGTGATTGTGGATGATCTGGGAAACAAAATCGTGTATGAATTCCCAATCAATCGTTGGTTTGCCATCGATGAGGATGATGGGAAGATCCAGAGAAACGCTTTGGTGGGTGGGAGCCAGCCTACAGGTGAGGATGAAATGTGTTTATTGTATTACATACACTTGATCTTTTAATTTCTGCAAAGGAAAACTGATGTCAGTGAATGCAACTATATCAAGAATGAAAAATTAACGCAATACCTGGCAGTTTCATCCAAATGGATTTGGAATAATAATCTTCTTGCCTTGTCTGAAAAATACTGCATGAAGGATTTTAATATAATAACATTTCTATTGCCCAGGGACAGATCATTTGCTGTTTATTCCCTCTTATTCAGTCCAAAAAGAAAATGTTTTTTATGTCCAGCTTGCCAGGGTTTTACTGTGTGATTAAAAATTCTTGTGTCAGACTATCA
The DNA here is from genome assembly GCF_965226575.1 of Pagrus pagrus. Taxonomy (NCBI): domain Eukaryota; kingdom Metazoa; phylum Chordata; class Actinopteri; order Spariformes; family Sparidae; genus Pagrus; species Pagrus pagrus. The sequence goes on from NC_140192.1 coordinate 9,541,297, forward strand.
AGGTTCAGATCTGGTTGATCTGGTTCCAGCTCAGCTCCTCGGGGCGTATGGGTGCTGCTGTGAACCATAGTGACCTGCTGGCAGAGCCTCTGATAGCCCAACATGTAACTGTATCCTCCAGGTATCGTGTACAACGTTCAGATTGTGACAGGAAACATCAGAGGGGCCGGGACCAACTCCAAAATCCACATTGTGATGCACGGCTCGAAAGGCATGAAGAACAGTGGCAAGGTAATGAGAAGAAACAGTACACAAGAAACAGAATACACAACTTGTACTTCATTTACAAAACAATTTGCTGCAGCAATTGTGGTTACCTTATTTCCTCAAACTGGTAGTCCAATAAAAGCAGGTTCCCAAATAATGGCCTCCAAATAGTTTTAGCTTTGCTTTTTTGACAGTTTTGATGTTTTGGCACTGCACTACCCAATATTAACTTTTTAAGTGAACAGTGTGGGAAGTTTGGTGCATCTATGAATTCATAAATTTAGACCTATGAGTATGAATGTGATTACATCTCCTCTGGGTATATCTATTCTTTGGCGTGTTTGATCCAGGTGTTTTTGGAGGGAGGAAAGTTTGAGCGAGGCCTGACGGACATCTTTAATGTTGAGATCGCTGCGCTCCTCAGTCCCCTCAGCAGAGTAACCATTGGACACGACAACGATGGAGTCAGCGCTGGGTGGTACTGCGAGAAGGTACAGTGAACACGCACACGTATGCACACACTACAATCTGGTAATTCACAGTGAGTTAATTCAGCTGAGTCAATGTCGTTCGCAGGTGGTGGTGTACTGTCCATTCACAGGGATAGAGCAGACCTTCCCATGTAGCAAATGGCTGGATGAGAAGGAGGGAGACGGGCTGATAGAGAGAGAGCTCTATGAGATGGTGTCACTCAGGCAGAAGAGACAGAAGAGTAAGTTAAATGCCAATAATTATGGCTCGTCAGCAGCAGTAAATGCTGTCATTTTCACATTTTATGTCCTGAAACGCTGAGCAAAAACCCTCAAAACTCCATAATATTTATCTTACATTTGCATAATGACACAGCAGGCAGTCTGCGTTCCAGCTACTTTGCAAGTTTAGTGTGTTGGTTTGCCTGTTGCTTGTGAAGTCCAATACCTCTTTTAAAGAAAAGTTAATGGTGAGTGCTTTTATGTCCGCAACAGAACGCGAGCATTAGAGTCACAGTTGGGAGCTGTCCGCTGCAATCACTGGGAGTTTCTGCCCAAAAAATATTATTTCACAAACAAAAATTATATTTCAGTAGAGTAGAAATATTCAAACTGGCAGGCCTCTTGTCACAAACGGCTACTGCACACTTATTGAGCTCTCTCTAGCACAGCAGAAGGGAGGAACTACATTTCCAGTACCTCTGAGTCACAATGAGAAACTTTTAATGAAGATAAAGTGATATCAGTAATCTAACTTGAAGTATCATTCGCCATGACAGTGCTCCTGAATCAGAGGTAATTGCTTCATTTCTTCTCCTCAGAACACCCCTGGTCCTTGTGGATCTGGACGTCAGACCTGCCCAGTGCAGGAACAGACGCAGATGTCGCCTTCCAGGTTTACGGAGAGAAGGGCAAGAGTGATGAGATTAGGCTGGACAACAAAACGGACAATTTTGAACAGGGACAGGTGGACAGGTTTATGGTTAGTATCCCATATTTCAATACCAGGCACACTTAATATCAACAGTCAGATAATGAGGCTTCAGATGTAACTTTTATCTTGATGTGAACTTACAGGTTGAGCTGCCTGATTTTGGAAAATTGACCAAATTTCGTATCTGGCATGAGAAGAGAAATCCTTTTGCAGGATGGCATCTAAGTAAGGTGAGGGAATCTAATTTCTAATGATAATTGGATTAAGAGTAAGTACATTTTTAACGTACTTTAGAAATGAAGAAACAAGAAGGTCCAGAGGATTGTACAGCTTTGATTGTTCAGCACTTGAATAAAGCGATAATCCAAACAGTCCAGCATTACGCTTTTCCTACCTAGTCAACTCTGATGAAGACGTTAACGAAGGAGAAGTACACGTTTCCTTGTGAGCGCTGGCTGGACACAAATGAAGACGATAACGAGGTTGTGAGGGAGCTCCCTGCCACTGGAGAACTGATCCCTGAGCCACTACCCTGTATGTACACGCCTCAAGCAACCAACATCTGCACTGCCAACCAAATACAGAGAAGTATTGAACTTGATGGACTGATTCTGTTCTGTTCTGTTCTGTTCTGTTCTGTTCTGCAGTGATCAAATACAGAGTGACAGTTTGTACAGGGACTATCGGCGGCAGCGGCACGGATGCATCAGTTTTTCTAAATCTGATTGGAGACCAGGGGGACACCGGAGATCGGTGGCTGGTCAACTGCAAAAACAACGTCAACAAGTTTGAGAAAGGAAACGTGAGTACATCCAGTACATCACTGTCAGACGTAGAGCATAGTGAATCAGTCATTTCCTGTTTTATTTTGTTGGTTGTCTTCTCATGTGTCATGGTTTGCTTTACACTTCCTGCTCTGGCTTCTCTTCCTGCCTTATTCCTGTTCGCCTGTGATTGATTTGTTAATAAATCCCTGAGTATTAAGCCTGTGTCTGCGCCTTGTGTGGCCTCTGTGTTCCAGCCCTTGTTCCCTGTAGCTTTCTGGTTTGTTATTAGTTGTGCATTTTCTAGTCTTTTCTTGGACTCTCTTTAGCCTGGTGTTGCTGCCAGCCTTTCTGTCGCCTGCCTTTTTATCGGCTGCATTGAGATTTGGGGATTTTAGCTTTGTCAATAAAAACTAGAGCCTTTTGTTTTTTTTAAACCTGCCTGCCTTTTTCTCTTTCCTCTTTCACACACTGGAGCCAATCACTAATCAGTGTGCTTTTAATTAACCCAATTAGCCATCGCTGTAGCATGCTGCTTACTATACTGATGCCCATGATGACACATTTGTAAGTGAATATATTCTGGACTGATTATTGTTTTCACCCCAATGATCAGGCATTAACCCCTGCTGGAGTCTGTCTTATCTCTAATTAAACATGTTTTGTATGCATGAACTAAATTCTCCTGATGATAATACTGACATATATTTGTCATCCCCTATCTGCAGCACAAGTACAGCAACTCAACACTCAAGAAATATGTCATGATATTGGTCACATATTCCTCTCTGTGACATATAAGAAGATGTGATGTTGCTGACTGTTTGTCTTTGTAGTTGGATGAGTTTATAATCGAGGCAGTAGCCATCGGGCAGGTGCGCAGGGTGAGGATCGGACACGACGGCAGAGGCGGAGGCTGCGGCTGGTTCCTGGATAAAGTGATTGTAAGAGAGGAGGGACAGGCCGAGGCCAACGCTATAGAGTTCCCCTGCAACAGGTGCATAAGTCTCAGCGTGAATACAGAAAAGAGAAAGTACAAGTTATGAGATGTCACAGGTGAGAGGAGACTTTTGCTCACTGAATGTGCCGTGCAGGTGGCTGGATCGCAACGAGGATGACGGACAGATTGTGAGAGAGCTGGTGCCATTCTCAGATGGACAGCGTCTTTACAGTAAGTTAGAGGAATGTGGAATTTTATTCTAACATTTAAAAGTGAACTCCCCCTGAAGCTTAAGTTTGTGTCTGTGTCAGATGTTGCCTATCACATCGCGGTGAAGACAGGTGACATCCCCGGGGGCAGCTCAGACTCCAACGTGTTTGTCAAGCTCTACGGAGAAAAAGGCGACACCAGTAAGATGTTGCTGGTGGTCTCTGCCAACAACCTGGGGAACTACTTTGAGACGGGCCGCGTTGACATCTTCACGGTGGAAACCTTTGATATTGGACAGGTGACACAGCGGAGGCAAAAACATGTGTTGATGTCTTTCCTTTTGATGTTGAAAGTGCCTCCACAAGCTCGGAAATAATTTATTGAGAGGTTGCAGAGTTCATTCTAGGTTCATCCATACTGATGATATATGCTGTTGAAGTTCTTTGGATGAAATTTCACATGATTTATTCAATCATTGATATTACAGAAGTGGTCGAGAGATGATCATAACTTTGTACGAGGCTATTCTAAATTCGTGGCCTCCTTCCTTAGATATGGTTTCCATCTATTTGTAGACAGTGCCTGGACAATAACGGTCATTAGACTGGATCCAAGCAGTAAATTAGAGGTTTAAAACTGTAGAACAATTATGAATGATGTCCTGTTTTGTAAGCAAGTCTTCATCTGGACTCTTATTCCAGATCAATCGTCTGATGATTGGCCACACCAACGAGGGCATGCGTGCCGGCTGGTTCTTGGACAGCGTTCAGATCATGGTTCCAGTCCATGGGAGGCATTACATGTTCCCCAGTCACCGCTGGCTGGATGAGGACGAGGCTGACGGCAAGACAGAGGTGGAGATTTACCCAAGCGAGATCCTGGACATGGAACAACGTAGGAAACGTCCTCACACTCTCACACCACTAGAGGAAACGACACACACACCTAGATTCATGCTGGCATGGAGACTTTTTAATTTTGTCCTGTATCTCAAAACTAATCCTGTGGATTACTGGTGACGTCAAGAGATTGATTTTAAGATCTAGGTGTCATTTTGATCCAAATATAAAAGTGAATACTATTTAAAAACTTCTCTCTGACTGAGAATTATATTGGTTAGCTAATTTAATCACTGCAGAGCACCTTTTTATCTACTGTTTTGAAAAGTCTTGAGAAGTCTTCATTCTTATGTATGTGCATGTAATACATATATTTATCCATACTGGAAGAACTCATGGGTTTGAATGTATTTGTTTTACAATACCACTCACCAAGAGTCTCTTATGTGTGTCCTTTGTCAATCTGTACTTTCCAGTGATTAACTATGAGATAACAGTACTGACCGGAGATGTCACGTTTGCTGGCACCAATGCCCGAGTGTTCATCCAGATCTACGGAGAGAAGGGGAAGACGGAGATTATCACGCTCGAAAGCAGATCCAACAACTATGAGCGGAACACCACAGAAATATTCAAGGTATCAAACCTTGAATTGTTTTCATTGGAGCCAAAATGCATCTCTGTAGTTTAAAATGAAAGGCAAAGAAAAAGGAGGTAAGTGTCTAGATGATAAAGTTTGAGTTAAAACATTGTTCTTCAGATAGAGGCCAAAGATGTGGGGAAGATCTTCAAGATCCGCATCGGTCACGATGGCTCTGGAATAGGTTCTGGCTGGTTCCTGGAGACGGTGGACGTCAAACATCTGATCATGGCCCTGGTGCCCAAGGAGAAGAAGAAGGAGGACAAGAAAAAGAAGAAGAAGAAGAAAAAAGACGATGATGAGGACGAGGAGGGTGGAGAGGAGATGCAGGAAGTGGTGCTGACCTACCACTTCCCCTGCTCGCGCTGGCTGGCTGGGGGAGAGGAGGACGGCGAGCTGGTGGTGGAGCTGCTGCCTGAGGATGCAGAGGATCTGGAAGGTACGAAAAAAATACAACTAAGTGTAGTGTTGTGGAGAGAAGTGTTGAACGACTGAGTGCAAATTGCAGGGCTCCAAACATATCAATTCATGCTGGGTGAATTAACGTCGCTGAAAAATGCACCGAAAACCATTTAGGTCTTTTCTAATATTTGAAACATACAGTAATAACAAGGTAACTGCTGACCCCAAAATGGATGAGATGCTGCCCACAGCTCAGTGGAACTGATCTTTATGCATTTACAAATTCAGGAGAGATGAATAACTCATATACACTCTCTTTAAATTATACTGAAAAAGCACGACGACATCAATTATGTATAAACAGCTGGTTACCTCTCTCATCTTGTCGACTGTATTCGTCGTGGCTTGTTCGTTGCCATCTGAACAGGGCTCCACTCACAAATCCAACAATCCAAATCCAAACACTGCAGTCGCCGATTCTGTCGCCTTCTTTGTAGCTGATTTATTCTCACTTTAAACAAAATTTCATAACCTCTCTGAATCCAACACGAGATCGAAGGCTTCACCGACGCCCCATGATACACGTTTGCAGAAGGCTCAGTCACCCCTTCCCTTTTTTTTTTTTTTATTTAAATGCGTTTATATCATTATTTGTATTGTATTGCATGTGTGTGTGTGTGTGTGTGTGTTGTAACCTGAGCGTCTCTGTTCATTGTTTTGGTTGTTGGGATGGCCACGCATACATGTTACAGCGTGTGAGCCCCTCTCTGTCCGTCCTGCGTCACAAACTTTCTCATATTACAGCTAAACAGTGTAAACCACCAGATTCTTTCCAATACGATATTGCATCGATTCTTTGGACAACAATACGATATGATTTCGATTTGATTCAATTCAGGAGCCTGCAGTGGATATTAGTTGATATCATCTGCCCATTTAACACAATCAGTTACTTTTCTGCTTCTGGCCATGAAGAAAGTAAGTACACATAAATAATTGTAAATAAGTGTGCAGTAAAGTTTACTTTAAACTGTCTCCACTTACACATAAACATGGCTTAACAAGACCTTTTCCCAAAAGCATTAAATACTGCTCAGTAATAACTGTAACCTTTTTTTGCTAGCCACCATTATCTTAAGCCTATGGCATTTTTACATTACATAAATTAACCTAACGGCTATCAGACTTTTTCCTCTACTAGTTACTTACTGTACATGTATGCCAGGGGAATTTCAAAATAAAAGCGTAACCTAAAGATGATGGCATGGATTGACGTTTCCACTTTGCATCGATGGTATTAGATCGTTTATCATTAAATCAATCCGGATTGTTACACCCGTACATAAAATATGTCAACATGTGAGACAAGAAATGGGCTTTGCAGTTACAGAATTGATTCATATTTGATCAGCACTGTCTGGTTTGACAACTTTATTGAGTAAATTACCTGTTATAATTAAATGATACACCTGTGCCACCCTAACTTCTATCCAATCTTGTTAATGATCACAGATAGTGTATGAGGACAGCGCATACACCGACATACAGTATAAAGATAGAATTTGCTCCCTTTGTGTTATTTCCAACATTTTCTGGCGCATGTTTTATATCTTGTGCCTCAGTGTTGATGTTGTGGACATGCATGGTTTGATTTGACACAGTTTCCTGGCTGACAGGTTAAAGAGGTGTTAGTAATTCATCCCTTGCATTGTCTGACAGTCAACACCTATGAAGTGTGCGTCTTCACTGGTGACATGCTGGGTGCCGGGACCGACGCCAACGTCTTCATTAATATTTATGGAGAAAACGGAGACACCGGAGAGCGCTATCTGAAGAACTCTGACAACCTCAACAAATTCGAGCGGGGGCAGGTATGATGGCTTAAACAAAGAGATGACAACCGCTTTTTAATTCAGCTGAAGATAAAAATAAGGAATCTGATTCATTCGATTTTTAAAAATGTAGAATTGTACCCGGTGAAATGGAAAAATACTGAGAAATATGGGTCATAAAGGGGTCGAAGCACATTACTCATATTAGAATGACTCATTTTTACAATTATTCTTTCATTAACTTAGATACATAAACCAGGAACATGAAAAACAGCTCGACGTGGCATCCAGCTGACAACGGTAGAAATGTTTGTCTGAGCCTGGATCTCAAATACAAAAAAAACTTTAATTAGGGCTGCACAATTTTCTTTTCTTGGGAGGGTATCCTGCCGAAAATTAACAAGCAGTTATTCAAAGACTCAAGCACTTCCGCGCAACATGAGCCGTGCACCGAGGTGTGGGTGGGAGTGTATTCTGGTAGGATTACATGCTCTCCTGCAGGCGAGCCAGCTGTGACTGAGAGCAGCTATGAGGAGTCCTTTGTGTCATTGAACCTGTCCTACTTTTACTCATTACTTAATCCAGACCTGTGAATTATTCATCTCTACATTACACGTGGCTCTGTAGGAGCACAAAACTCATGTCCACAGACAATTAGGGTTTATTTCTTCCTGCGGATCAAAAGCAACAATAGCCTTTTGTCACTGAGTGACAGGAATGTTTGCTCATCCACAGAGGAGTCAGTTTAAATAGATATCTCACTGAATGAATAATACTGTTATGACAGTCCTAAAAGATGTATTTGGACACTTTGAGAGGAGTTGTTTCGGGACTTTCAATAGTATAACACCGTCTATCTTGTTTTCTCTTGTTTTGTTTTCTTTTGTATTATTTAGTTGTATACAAAATGTTTACAAAATTATAATAGTATTAATTAAAATAAAGTATCATCTATACATTCCCACACACAAGTTTAAAATAAAGACAAATAAACAAAAACAAAAGAAAAATCTAATTAAAAAAAGCTAGATGATCAGGTCTTGAATCCAAAAATGCAAGAAATAAATCCCATCTTTAATGAAATACATATACTTGTTTTGTTTGATCGTATATACAATCGCTATGCAAGAAGAGAGCTCATTAATCCTCAGCTTCACAGACTGACAGTAAACACTTTTCCAAGATGCTTCGCTTGTATGAGACAAAGGTAAAGCAACTTACTTTCATCGGTTCTCAGGGCTAATGCTCCTGGAACAATACCAAGAATACAGATCTCTTGGCACAAAGTGATGTTTCATGTCTTATCTTACCATAACAGTTGGAGTTTGTCCAGTTGTTGTGGAAAAATATGATAACTGAGCAGACAAGATCACCTGATACAATCAAAAGCTCCAGAGTCAAGATGTTTTCAGATATTAAAACTTGTGTCTGCAAGAAGTCTCCATCACCTAGTGTTGTGAGATTCATAACATGTAGTCGCAATTTTGAGGTATTTGTACTTCTCTTGTGTATTTCCATTCCATGGTGCTTTACACTTCAACTTTACTGCATTTCTATGGGAAACATTCTACTTTTTTATCCATTAAATATATTTCACAGCTTAGTTATTTGTAAATGTGTAGAGCGACAAATAAAATATCATGCATTGTTTTAGATTAAAACACCAAAGAGCTCCACTTCAGTCAACTACAATATAATTAATTAATTACACATTAATGTATGAATAATTTTACTCCAATAACAAAATATAACAATGTAAAGGAAACCATTCTGCATGATGGACACTATGTTCTGCTGGTCATATGTCTGGATTTTTACTAAAGTAATATGTTGAAGCAGGACTGTACTATACTTTTGTCTGTATTTTGCAGGAGGATGTTTTCACGGTGACAGCTGTCGATCTGGGTCCTCTGAAGAAGCTACGAATCCGCCACGACAACACTCACTCTTACTCATCTTGGTACCTGGATCGTGTTGAGATAGTGGACACAAAGGATGATACAACGTAGGTGAAACCAACAGAAAGTTTTGTTCATTTGTACACTGATGTAATAACAAGTCATATTTGAGTTAGAGAGCTGATCAGAAGTACTTCCTATATATGTCTATAGGTACTATTTCCCTTGCAATCGCTGGCTGGCTGTGGACGAGGACGATGGACAGATAGCAAGAGAGCTGGTTCCTGTGGACGAGGCCTTCATGAGGAAGGATGAGGATGAGGAGGGGACCAGCGCCACGCTGGGGCTCGAGCAGAAATGTAACACAGTTTCAAAGCTGGCTCATGTTTTAGTAGAGGGACCAGATGAAAGGGCACCCTGTTCAAGTATCTATCTAAGTGCTGGTGAAACATGCGGGTGTAGACGAGAGCAAAGGGGGACTCGTGTATTTCAGTGTGAAGATGAAAAGAATAAAAGTACTGACTTCTTCAATTTATCTTACAGCCATGTCTACCACGTTTACTCTGAAAATAAAAACCGGAGAAAAGAAGTATGCTGGGACCGATGCCAATGTCTTTGCCATCCTGTTTGGAGAAAATGACGACACAGGTGTGATAACTCACAAGTATCCTCGTGCTGCATGTTGTTGGCTAAATAATACCAAATTTGAATTTAAAAAAAATGCCACTCACAGGGATCGTCAACCTAAAGGCTTGCAAGAACTATAAGAACAAGTTTGAACAGGGGATGATCAATGAGTTCACTGTGGAGGCGGTGGACTTGGGCGACCTGGAAAAGATTCGAATTGGGCACGACAACTCAGGTGGGGAAAGAAAAGGCTCTGCAGACTGAAATTTAGCTGATATAAGCAGTAAACTGAATAACCTGCGATTGTTTTCCACCATCAGGGGGTTCATCTGGTTGGTTCTTGGACTGGGTCGAGGTCGACGCCCCCTCACAGGGTCAGAGACTGCGCTTCCCATGTGGCCGCTGGCTGGATAAAGGAGAGGATGATGGGGCGATTGTGAGGGATCTCTATCCCGCTGATTTACAGACTGAACTCTACATGCCATGTGAGTGAAGAGCCGGGGAAGAAGTACTCTAATCCCATTAGTGAAATGAGCAATGCGCTGATTGAGAAATCTTCCTGTAAAAGTGTTTTATGCAAAATTTTGCTCAGATGAAAGTGTGGAAGCCGCGGCGGTAGCATGTAGTTAAAGCACTTTATCTGTAGAAGGGTGCTTGTTAGAGCACTGACTCTACGATGCTGCCGTGACACTGCCTTCTAAATTTCACCGCTGCAACAGGACCCCGCTTCTTGACTTACACATAAAACAGTCCAAATCCCCATGCTGCAGTCACAGATACTGTCGCAACCATGTCAACTAGTTTTATTTTCACTTTTTATAGTCAAAAAGTTACAACATTGCAGTAAAATCGTACTACTCCCCTTCTTTTTACCATCACAGTTAACACAAAAGAGAACAAAAGGCAAGACACGCTGAGGCAGTGAGCTGACGTCCAAAATCAAAAAATCCAAAATCAAGAAGTGAAGAAAACAGACAAACCAACAAAGAGTAAGGGAACAACACAGGCTCAAATACAATCTGGGGTGCAGGTGGAGAGACACTGGGAACAGGGCAGTGCCAACGAGGCTGATGTGAGACAGGTGAGGAGGGGAATCAGACTGGGGAGGAACACAGGAGGGAAACAGGACACTGGGAACGCAGGTGAGCAGGAAGTGGGAAGTGACAACAAGACACGAGAGCGTGTAACTACAAAATAAAACAGGAAATATCAAACCAAAACCCAAAACCATGACATGTACAACAGGTAACATGATTATCATCATCATTAAAGCTATGGTCTACGATCTGAGAAAGATTTGAAAAAAAGCCCCAAATATGGATAAATATTTGTTATCTTGCTCACACAAGATATTCATAAAGTGCCAAAACCGCACTTAGGCGCTTGAATAACTCCAATGTCAAACTGTCTCTTGACATCTTCCATCTTTTGTCAAACAAACAAAGCTGGTTACCTTCTCCTTCAATCACTCAGTTGTGCCGTATGAGATAAAGATATACACCAGTGATGTGTTCGGAGCGGGGACGGACGCTGACGTGTTCATAGTCTTGTACGGACAAAAGGGAGTGTGCACTCAGCAGAAATACCTGTGTGTCAACAAGAGAGAGAGACGTCTGTACTTCGAGAGGGGAGCTGAGGACATGTTTATTGTGGAGGTGAGTGGATTTGGACTATACACATCCTCTGAGGCAGTGGCTGCAGCTCTGTAAACACTGTGTTGTCTTTTCCCAGCTGGAAGATATCGGTGACGTCATCGAGAAAATCAGGATAGGACACGACAACAAGGGCACCAACCCTGGATGGCACCTGGACAGAGTGGAGATTAGACGACAGCTCAGGAAGGGAAAGGTAGTAGAAATCCACTCAAGCTTACACCTGCGTGGATAAGTGCATCGTTAAGAGTTTCCGTGTCTGTGCCCTCATTAAATTATTAACAGATAAATAATGTAACACCGTTTGGCTCACACATCTCTCAGAGTCAGATATACTTTCCTTCAGTTACAGACAGCCTGGCCCAGTTTGGAGACATGTTTGTGTTTAACGGCAGGGTTCGGAGACGACCATTTTCCCATGTGAGTGCTGGTTAGCCAAGTCTGAAGATGATGGGGAGACGGTGAGGGAGCTGGTCCCCTCGGACATCATCACAGAGAAACTGCTCAGGGATGGGAAGCTGAAAACGACTGAAACGGAGGTGGAGGACGCTTTGGAGAGTAGGTGTACTCTCATTACAGTGGTGGAATGTAACTAAATACATTTACTCACGTATTATACTACCTTAAAAATCAGATAGGTACACAGTACAGATACTTTACACAAGTATTTCCTTTTCATGCTACTTTATACAATTACTCTACTGCAGTTTGGGGAAAATGCTGTACTTTACAATACATAACATGAATTAATAAGACATGATCCCCTTTTGCAGATTAAACTAACAGTGAGTAAAATAGCTAAAATTAGCCCCATGTAAAGCAACTTTGGCAGCCAAAGTTTGATGGTTACAACAGAGCGTGAATGCCTTCAGCTGAACGGTTCGAAATGCACTCCGCCATCATGCTTTTACCATACTGTGTGGGAGGTCGCTCTCTCAGGGCCAATGTCCTCATAGCTTTTACTTTTCTGAAAGGCGCTGGAAATGTCACCGCTGCTGTTTTGTCCCTGGCCTAGGCAGTAATATTCACTGTATTTTGGTCCCCTACGGATCATGTCACGCACCCACGTCCTCCTTGCTCTGATGTCCGGATGTACAAATAAAACCGGCTATTAAAACAAAGAACACACAGACAAAGAGGGAGTGTGACTTCATTCTTTGTTTAGGACACCATTGCTCCACTACATCTTAACAAATCAAATCCTTCTTTTCTGCTGTATTATGTTAAAAATTAGTTTTTAAAACCTTAAAATCTTGAAACCTCATCTCAGTTTTCTAGTTCAGTCGAACATAATTACAAATCTGTGAGCGAACAGTGTGTACTTCTGCTCGATGCATAATTAAGTTTTTGTTCCGTCTCAGCTCACACGTACAAGGTGTCTGTGCGGACAGGCGACATGTACGGAGCAGGAACTGATGCCAACGTTTTTCTCACCATCTACGGAGACCTGGGAGACACAGGAGAACGCAAACTCGCCAAATCTGAGACCAACAAGAACAAGTTCGAGAGAGGAGAGGTACGCGAGGACAGGTGTGAGGCGTTGTGTCAGATGACTGCTGGTGTCTACAGGTGTCATCATGTGTTGTATCCTCTTTTCTTGTTAGGTGGACAAGTTCACTATCGAGGCTGTGGACTTGGGCCAAGTGTTTAAGATTCGTATTCGTCATGACAACTCCATGATCGGAGCCGATTGGTACCTGGACCAGGTGGAAGTGCTGGATGAGGTAACAGACGAGGTGTACATGTTCCTGTGTGAGCGCTGGCTGTCGAAGAAGAAAGAGGACAAACGCATAGAGAGGACCTTCTTCGTCAAGGTTTGTTAATTTGGGAGAGTTTTTGTGTTTGATTTGCTGTTAGCTGCCGTGAAGTAAAAATCAGTTATGAGAAGGAAGTGAGGAGGTTAATCGTCTGCTATGTGTCCGGTTTAGGGGTATGAAGGTGAAAGACACACTGATCCAAATTCCAAGAAGATGATTCAGGCCAAACTGGGGCTGGACAGAAATGCCAACAAGAAGAAAAAGAAGAAAAAGGCGGCAGTGGTGGAAGAGGGTCCAAGTACGGCCGCAAAACTATTCTGCATGTTTTTTAAAGGAGACCTCTTATGCCTTTTTAATTTTATCCCCTTTCCTTCAGTGTTTTATTCTGGTTCTTGTGCATGTAGAAGGTCAAAAGTAAAAGTCCTCACCAACAGAAGCTCCTCTTTCCCACAGAAAACACTGCTCCAGAAACGCCTCATCAGTAGCCCCACCTTTAATTCTGTGACTTTGTGACATCCCACACGTCACCATGTCACACATTTGCATAACCTGAAAATGAGCATAATATGTCTCCTTTAAGATGAGATCACAGTATGATGACAACATACTCAGCAAAGTTAAAAATAGCTGGGTTTTTTTAAATATTGTGGGAAATTTGTTTACTTTCCAAGAGTTAAATGAGTAGATTGATCCATTCTCATGTCTGTATATTAAATAAAAAGCTATAACCAGTAGTCGGGTATTTTAGCTTAGTATAAAGAGTGGAAACAAAAGGAAAACAGCCATCCTGGCTCAGATTAACAAATCCGCCTACAAACACAGTAAACACTCTCTAATTTACACATTATAATTAAGTGTAGATACAACGAATGTATCCTCTTGCAGGGGATAATGCCTATTATATATTCTGTATATAGGCGTAATTCTTGGCCGCAAGTATTCACAGCGATCATGTGACTTCTGTGTTTGGACGGATTAAACAAGTGAGATATAAAGTGTTAATTACTGAGTTTGAGAGGTGCGTGTGGGTGGATTTTATTATCCTCAGACAGAGCAAGACAACCTGTATCCCCTTGTTTTCAGACTTAATGCTCAGCTAAGCTAACCGGCTGCTGTCTATTGCTTTTTACTTCGGTATCAATACCACTTGGAAATAACCACATGTGTGTATTTCCCAGACATTTCTAACAAGCCCTTTATCATAAATGAAATTTAAAAACCCTCCTCTCTTCCACCCAGTCATCCCCTATCACTTCACCTTGTCCACGGGGAAAGACCGAGACGCCAGCACTACGGCCAGAGTCTATGTCATCATCATGGGCCCCAGCGAGGTGGAGACAGAACGACTGTGGCTGGACCTGCCCGAGGGAAAGAAATCCTTCACAGCCGGCACCATGGAGCACTTTGTGTGTTATGGAACTGACGTAGGAGAGATCAAGAGGGTGGAAGTGAGAATCTGGGACTGTCTCTGTTGCTAAATCTGTGAAACTGTCTCCTCTCTGCTGCCTCCTCAGATGCACTGATTTAAAAAATTTAAATAAAACCATTCTAGCTCAGCAATAATTAATTCTAGCAGTGCCTTCTGGTACCTAGATCAAACAAAATCAAGTAATATATCATTTCCCACTTCTGCCTTCCCACTCTTTCTCTCTCTCTCTCCTCAGCTTGGCCATAACGGTGTCACACCAGAGAGCTGCTGGTTGGTGGATGAGCTGTCGGTTGCCGTGCCAACCAAAGGTATCAAGTACATCTTTCCATGTAAGTGCTGGCTGGCTAAAGACAGGGGAGATGGTCTGACTGCCAGACTGTTCAACGTGCTGGACTCCAGCACGATCAACATTATCCGCAAAGTGAGTCACTAAGCCTAAAATACGAAACCGTGGAAAACATTCAGATGCATAAAAAACAAAATTAATCTGTGTTATCTGCTGTATATTGTAGGTTATTTATTCGGC
Source organism: Pagrus pagrus (assembly GCF_965226575.1). Classification (NCBI taxonomy): domain Eukaryota; kingdom Metazoa; phylum Chordata; class Actinopteri; order Spariformes; family Sparidae; genus Pagrus; species Pagrus pagrus. Next base: position 9,556,424 of record NC_140192.1, read on the forward strand.
CACAGTCGTCACAGGTGACACTCAGTCTGCAGGGACTGATACCAACATTTTCCTGACGGTGTACGGAGCCAATGGGAGCACAGAGGAAATGCTGCTGCCCAAAAATGCGGACAGGTCGGTTCTGTTATCACCCCGACTGTACTGATCACCTTTTACTTCGATATTTTTCAAATAACAGTGAATCAGCTCCCCTAGGCTCCTCTTAATGGAGCTTTATAGTGAGTTTCAGCTCATTTTGTAGCAAACCGGCACAACTTTACTGCTTCAGTTCACTTTTACCACTCTCATTGTGTCCTTTTTGGTCACAGCAGGCAGCTAAAAGGAATCTAAAAATTCACTCTACACTATCTTCTCGGCAGTGAAACACCTTTAGGATCGAGCAGGGGAACATAGTGGAGCATTCGGCAGATAATTAGCTAAATATTACCCCAAAATGTGTACTTACATTCATCAGATGTCCAGAAACATGACTCTAAATTAATGACAATGTTGCTCCATAAAATCATCACTTTAAAAAAAGGTAATTAAATTCCATCACAACTTCTTTCAACTGCACCTCAATAATGAAAAATAAATCAGTTATCATGGGTTTCAATGAAACATTTTTTCTACACATTTAAATTTATATATACATTTAAATTAACAAGACATAACCTGTTAATCAGTGAGCTTTCGAGGTGCTGGTAGGCCGATTTTGATATGTCTGGACAGCGTTAGGCTAGCTCTTTCCAGTCTTCAGCTAAGCTAATTTCTTTACAATAGCAATCTGAAGTCCAGATGTATTAAAATAGAAAATGATCCGTATATTATTTCCATCATTTAGGTTTGAAAGGGGTCAAGAAGACACATTCAGTCTGGAGATAGATGACATCGCTCCTCTGAAGAAGATCAGAGTTCGGATTGACGGCTCTGGGAGCCGCCCTGACTGGTTTCTTGACAGGGTAACTGAATGACTACTCAGGCTTAATCTATGGCAGCACCTTTTTTGGTAACACCTATCAACCTACAGTATGTAATACAAACTGTAAAAAAAAAAAAAAATCTAAAGGTGAAATCAACAGGCTTAAATTACACTTGCTACAGTTTGTTAAAGGTAGTATGCAGATTTTTATCATTAAAGTCTGTCTATAGGTCTTGGGCAGTACTGCTGTATATGTGAAAAACTTGTATAAATGCCTTTATATTGCCTAAACAGCCATAATCAAGTGTAACTTTTCCATTTGAAATCTTGCAACACCTGAGATGTGCTCAATAAATGTCTCAACAAACACTTTCAGATCCTGATGCGGAACCTGAGCACAGAGGAGATGTATCTGTTTACCTACGAGGACTGGCTGTCAAAGACAAAAGGGCCCAAGAGAACGAAAGTGTGTGAGCTGGCAGCTGTGGTGGATGACGAGGAGATGGTGGAGAAAACAACCTACATCATCCAAGTGCAGACCAGTGATGTTGGAGGTGGGTCACATGTGTTTTGTCAAGTATCCATTCATCCAATATCACAGCAGCATCCATGCAAGATTATTAGGAAAACATTGTGTGTCTCTTGTACTTTAGGTGCTGGCACTGATGCCAATGTGTTCGTGATGTTGTTTGGGGAGTACGGTGACACCGGGACGCTGCCTCTGAAGGAGAGCACCAACAGGAACAAGTTTGAGCGTAAAATGAAAGACATGTTCAGATTCTCTGACATGCTCAGTCTGGGCGAACTGTCCAAGGTCCGAGTGTGGCACGACAACAAAGGTGAGGAGGACAAAAACAGCGTAACAGACAGCTACCAGAGGGATCTTTGTTTTTTACGATAGCAGAATTAACATGATTTAAATTGTAATGATTTGTCACAGTGACGCTGGCAGAATTTCTTCTGTAAGAGGTAGAAACACAAAAATAGCTCAGAAAACTATCAAGACAGGTGGCTACACATAACAAAGTGAAAATGTCTGATTATTTGTTAGCCTTAATTAGTAGACAAAGTTGTGTGGAAAATCTAAAATCCAGTATGTTAAACTCTCTCTGTAGATTCATGCTCTGAACGATTTGAAAAAGTCCAGTGGATTTGTGCTTTGCTCAGCTGTGGACATTGATGGGTTAAAAGGATAAAACCATAATAGACTTCGTTGCTCTTTCTGTAAACAGGCCCTGCTCCCGGTTGGCACTTGGAGTACATCGACGTTAAAGATGAGGCCATGGACCAAACCTTTAGGTTCCCCTGTGACCGCTGGTTGGCTAAAAACGAAGAGGACGGGCAGATAATGAGGGAGCTGGCCTGTGCCAACAACGACTCTATAGACCTCAGTGACAAAACCAGTTAGTAAAAATAAAAGTCTGCGGGCATAATTACAAGCTTTCTAATTGTCCTGAGAAGAATGATTTGCAGCTAATTACAACCGTCTGCCATATGCGAAACGAATATAATGCGGCAACCTCTGCCTCTCTGTCTGCAGAATATGAAATTGCCACAACAACCGCTGACACCGACGATGCCTCCACCACGGAAAACGCCTGGATCGTGTTGGAAGGAAGGAAAGCCCGTTCCAAGGAGTTTGTTCTGGAGAATAAGAAAAAGAAGTTCTTAAGGTAGGTCTTCAAAGAGAGCCTAGGTGGCTCGGCTCACGGTAAAACCCTATTATGTGGCCTTACATTATCTCCTCTCTTTCACATGTTTTGTTTCTCTACCCTCTTTTATCTCGTAGCTTCACTTTCTGTTCTCAGAGTCTCTGCTCTCAGGAGAGCTAATCCCATGAGATGCACAAGAGAGAAACTCTCTGGCAGACCAGTGAATTTAACCGTTCACCGTTCAGAGTGAAACCCTGCATGAACTCTGCAAGTAGTTCGTAACTTTGTTTTGCCCTTTTCTTAGCGGCGCCACCGACACGTTTGAGTTCTCGTCGAAGCACGTGGGGGAGATTGCCGGCATCTGCATCGGCCACATAACCAAAGACGGAAAGAAGGTGAAGGGTGAAGCTTTCTGGCACGTTACGGAGGTGGTGGTGACAGAAAAGGAGCTGGGAAACAAGTGAGTGAACCTACGTTTTGTTATATAAAATGTCACGTTGATGGTGTTGATGTGACTCCAACTCTTCCCTCCCGTTTAGGTACTTCTTCCACTGTGATGCACGAATCCCACTGGCAGCCAAAAAGGACCAATTCCTGACGTTTGAGTGCTTCAAGTCCATCGAGAGCTTCGCCAGCAAAGTCCGCAACCTGGTCCCCGTCAAGTATGAGATCATCATCATCACCGGGGACGTGAAAGGGGCCGGCACGGACGCCAACGTCTTCATCACCATCTATGGCGTCAACGGTGACTCGGGCCAGCGTCATCTGCGGCAGAAGTTCCGCAACCTTTTCGAGCGAGGGCGAACGGACCGCTTTGTTCTGGAGATGCTGGACCTCGGGGAGCTGCTGAGGGTCAAAGTGGAGCACGACAACAGCGGCTCCAACTGTGGGTGGTATTTAGAGTGCGTCGAGGTGACCAACACAGCCAACTCAGTGACGACCATTTTCCAGTGCGGGAAGTGGCTGGACACTCGTAAGGCCGACGGGCAGATTCAGCGAGTGCTCTACCCGAGATACTGAGGAGGAGGAGGATGCATGAAACAAAGAGTGGGTGAGCATTTCATCAGAGACTTTTTGGTCGGTTGTCTTTTTTTTTTTACTGCTTGTTAGATGAGCTTTGTGAAGGAAAATATAAAAAATTAACAGACCTGAATGTAGCTTAATGTCATGTTTAAAAAGATAAGACAGATGTCCTTTTTTTAAAGTTTGTGCCAACTGTTTAGGTTGCCCTTGTTCTAACTTTAGATGAAGCCATTTCTACCTTCTTGTCTTGTACAACTTGAAATCTGAACTTAAACAGATGTGAGTGTTGCCCAAAGCAAATAACCCCACGCAATAAACATTCAGTCTTAATTTGTTCTTTTCTTAAAAAATAAATCCAGATGTGTTCGCACCAGTTCACACATCATGTTACACTCTGCTTCATTTCAATCACTTGACACCTACAGGTGGAAAATAAAGCCAGGAAAATGGTCCAACAAAGCTGTATTGCCTCCTTTAGATTAGTTCGTAGTCTGGATTTTGGACACAAATCCACACTAATTTAAGGGAGGCTTTAAATTACCTACATTAAAACAGTCAGAATTCATGCTGCAAATGATTTTAGAGTGGGATGTCGATGGAGGAGGGAAATCGAAAAGCCACTTACAGCTGTTTTTAACTACTTTTAACTAAGTGCGGATGGTGGTGAAACAGCTCCAGTAACACCACTGCAAAACAAAAAGTAACTTCATTTTTTTGGAAAATCATTTTGCTGTCTGTGTTTAATTTAATTGGATGACAGCAAACATTTTCTCTTTCCCTGTTAGTAGAAACACTGCGTTCATTTCTCATGTATTAGTACGTGGTACATCCTAGACAGTTTATCGGTATCAGTGAAACCCAAGCTGATAATATGAAGCCAAATTACTAGACACTCACACGGATACAGTAGGTGGTGGTATGCACCTTTAATACACATGAAACGACAAGAAGAAGAGCAGCCCGTTGTGCACATGATGTCAAGCTGCTGCAGATGATTAGAGTCACAGAGTGTCGACTAGAAAGCCAAACATTTCTTCCCCAGGTTGGACGTTTTTTTTACAGTCAAAGGAAGACAGCATGATTATAATTTGCAACATATGTGCTAAAGGGTTCAGAGAGGACGGAGCAAATTTATGAGTTTTAACAAAACAAATGTTATGAGGACGTCCATCTTTACTCATTTCATTGCAGCCTTTCTAACCCTCAGGTTAGAAAACTTCTTTTTAATGTACAAAAATGTGAATTTATTGGTTATCAGCTATGGGTATTGGCATTTTATTTCAAACTACATTTGGACTGTAGATATTTCTTTCTTTATTGCAAAAAGGAAAAATGTAAACCAGAAAACCACTCATGAATGGGTTTCAATGTAAGTTGAAATGAGGTCGATATTCTCTCTGAAGAGTCTTTACAACAAATACTGCATTCATCTTACTTTAGTAAGTAAATTATTCTTATTTTACATTTTCACTTTGCAAGTTTGCATATTGTGTCAGGTTCAAATAGGGCAGGATTTTTTTTAGGTTTTAGTTTTTAATAAAATATAGATATCAATGAATAAGTCTAATCCAATGTTCATAAAATAATGATACAAAAAAGAATTGTGGTTCGATAAAGTTTAATTATAATCGAGATGTGTACTGAGCAGGTTGAGGTTGTTGTTTCTAAATGATCTGAAGCATACTACAGGTTTTTCTGTGCTGCAGTGACTTGTTCATTAATGGCCGACATGCTGATCCTGATACATCTGCTAATAAGCTGATAATGGCCAACAGACTGTATGTATTTCAAACTGTTGTCAATTCTACAATTGTATGAATAACACCAAAAATTCGATTAGTTGTCAGCATTTTAGGCAGTTTATTTGAAAAACACATACAAAAAGATCATATACAAGACAATAAATAAAAAAGAGACAGAACAGTTTGGGTTAAGCTATGCAACTTTTTGCATCATCATTAGTAATAAATACAGTACAAAATCCACCCAGAGTGAATCTAAAGATTTTCCACAATATTCACTGATCATGTTATTCTTCATTATGATTTAGCTATTGCTTTCATATTATTGATACATACTTCTACTTTTCTATAAAATACTCAAGATCATAAAACATTGCGCGGTTACAGCAAAACAGCAGTGTGTTGTACAAAGATGGCCACTTCCCTTTTTCACTGGCAGGTTAATAATCAACATTTTTTCAGCAGCAAAGAAACATCTGAAATATTCAAGAAGGTACAGCATCATATTAAACACATCTACAGAGCTACTCCCACATACACATAGGAAAACCTGAGAAGGACATGCATTAAAAAGCTTGTGCTTTAAGTTCTACTGTTCATTCCGGTTCATCAGCTTGAGTTAATACTATGGCTACTGTCCAGTTCGCTCTGGAGTAATGGGGTACACTGTGGAGGACATGGGGTAAGGCCAGTGAGAGCACGAAATGAAATAATAATAGTTAAGACCAGCCAGCGTCATTCCGATCCAATATATGTTAGAATAATTTGCAGGATTAGTAGAGTATTAATAAGAAATGCACACCGAAAACGTAGTTAGCTTATTATACCCAGGTGTAAAACACGCTATCTATATTGTATAACCACAGTACAGAAATTTGCTCAATAAGACCAATGGCTCAAGTTAGCATGTTAGATACTTCCCAAAATCCCACACAAAGCAATTGCCAGCGATACATAAGGACAAATAATACAGCTCATTATGTGTGTCCTAAAATTATAAGCACTAAATTGAGATCCAGATATGATGGAATATCATGAACATGGTCGAAATAAAACAAAAAAACAATATCAAAAAATTAACTCAAATATGACTGATTATGGGAAACAAAGCAGTATCGTATAACAAAAGCAAGCTAATTGCGGAGCCGTACTAAGACAAAAGGGGGTTTTTGTACCCCGTCATCTGCTTTAAATCAAAGCAGGGATGATACTAAAAACACAAAAAATATAAAGTAAAATCAAGAGGTGACAAGAATGGAATGTAAATCCAGATCAACAGCACCATGCTGGCTAGAAAATGTGTTGGGAAACACCCCCCACGTCAAATTTTCAACAAGTTTCTTTTTTTCTCCTCTGAAAAAGAAAACACAGACGGCATGCAAAAGCATCCCCACCGACCAATGCATAATGAGGTATTCTTTTTTTAATATTTTGTGTTATTTTAAATAAATATATTGATTAAATTGCAAAGTTATGAGATAGAGACATTAAATATTCCACCACGATAGCTAGCTAGCTACAGTTAGTAATAAATAATGATTGTTAAATACTTAAGGCATCTTTAATCACAGCATTCTATGTGAACTAGCAAACCTCCATTTTCATCCATCTGTAGTTTTTTGGATGGAGGTTTCGTACGAAAATAAAAATAAAAACGCAACACAAACAGTCAAGTTACCCTCCAATAATACACAAGGAAGCATGGAAATACTTGTAACTGAATAGAAACACAAAATCTAGGACAAGAAGAACCCACACCACCAAACCAAAAAATCAGGCAACTCCATATTATAGTGCATTTACAAAACACAAGCTACATTATAACAACAATAAATATGTTTTTGCAGCATTGCAGCTTTTTCTTCACTATGGTTAAAATGGACAAGGACTCGGCATATTAGTACCATGTCCAGATTGGCATGTGAGCGAAAAAAACAAAAATTACAAGTAATAAGGAAAAGAAAACAAATGGCAGAAAAAAAAGACAGTTGAAATAAAATCAATGTTAAGAACAATTGTTTGGTATTTTTCAAATGGATGGCTTTTTCTCCCTTTCACCCTCCTTCAAGTGAACTACGCCGACATGGTTCATGCATGATATAGAGAAAACGGCTTCTATCACTGAACGTATCACAGTTGTTCTAGCAATACCATACACTACTACCATGGGGGAGGGGGGTGGGGGGACAATCATACACATTCTAGCACGTTATCACAGGCAAACTAGTTTGTATTTTCCCTGTAACACCAGACAGTCGTTGTTTTTTTTTTTGTAATCAAACAGTGGGAGCAACTTAGATTGAAATGAAAAGGAGCCGGTACACAACAGAGGCGATTCACTGTATATAGAAATCACATGTGCTTGTTCGATAGGCAATAAGGTTCTGGTAAAAGGTAATACAAATGTCAGATTTTAGTCGCTCTGATGGCAAGACTCAGGCACTGCCTCCTCAAGCCCATCATGCCAGCCCTCTCATGTCACGATCATGCCATGAGCGAGGCCACAGAGAGGAGTTGCAGTTAGACACGGATCTACTCTACTAGCAGCTCTTTGAATCCTGAACGTCAGGAGAGAAACGCTACATCGGTCTGAGATCGGTGTCTAAGGGCAACTTTGGTCTACTCAGGATGAGTGGGGGGGGAGGGGAAAGGTGGGGGGGTGTAGGGGGTATTAGGTGCATTCTTGTCCTCCTCTATGAATGAGTGGGATCGTCATAGTATAACGGTTTCACATGCACAGACACAGTCCCTGTTTCTACTGCTCCACAACATTAACGACACAGCCCAAGCCTGCCATACAGCATGCACATCTGAGGCCTCTGCTCTAGATTATAGAGGCCCGACTACGACACTACACAGATCACTGGAAGCCATGCCTGCAGTTAGCGGGTTTAGCATCAAACTCTGATGGCATCTACTAACTGTAAATCCAAAAACCATGTTAGACGAGAAAGAGGGATTTTTGGCCTTTTTACACAACTAGCTCTTTCCTCATTGTCTATGATTTAACACGTCTCTGTTAGAGCTGTAGTCACCCTCTCTGTAGGTTTATTTTTCACAAACATATTTCTCAAAAAGGCTTTTGCTTGCTACACAACACTGTTACTCTGTAAATACTTTTTCAGTACTATACTCCATTACACCACAAGCGTTCAGCTACAAGAGTTCACACCAAACAACCTCATGCTAATCATTTGATAATGTTCTGTACAGATGTGCTGAGGGCTTGGGCAGAGTGCAGCTTAAAGGATTTTTCACAGGCCTGCGGGGGAGAGGGGTTTAGATATAGTGGCAGAGAAATGGCCTTAATTCACCACACTGAGCTGGGGAGGTTGGTGGTCAGAGTGTCCTCTCTCGGTGGCTGTATGGAGAAATGCACACAGGGTGCACAATCTGACAGAATCGTGTGAAGCCTCAGCACATCTGTCCATACATGTCCGCTCCTACCTTTTACATCCAGCAAGTCCATTCAACCAACCTTCAGTCCAGCCAACTAGCAAATGCATCAACCCCCATCCCTCGTTGTGTTGTAGGTGAGTGTGCTTTGTTGATCCCTCTGTCACAGCTGTCTCAGAAAGGCAGGCTCGTTGAGTGATGCAGAGGGGGAAGAGGGGGTGTTTGGCAGAGCCTCCCCCCGGAGGGAGGCCATGGAGAATTAACAAGACCCAGATCCAAAGCTGCAGGAGTCGACAGGAGCTATCAACTGTCGGGGGTCAGTTGGGTCTCAATGTCCACTCTGCAGATGGGGCATTTCCTGCTGGTGGCCAGCCACTGGTCCACACACCCCTGGTGGAAGAGGTGCATGCAGGGTAATCTCCTGCAGACACGAGAGAGACACGGTCAGGATTTTAAAAGAAATTTAGCAATTCAGCAACATTAAATGCCTGCGTTTTGAAACCTGTCTATCTCCAAAATGTCAACTTTTCAAGCTTTTTCAAAACAGCCTTGTTTTAAGTTTTGTGACATTTTTCAGATAATTGAATTCATTTTTTAGTGGTTTATTCATCTGAAGAGGGAGGATACTTTTCTCTAACCATAAAGGAACACTTGATCTTTTAGTTTATCTGAAAAAATTAAAGTTATCAAATTTGGAGATAATCTTTGTCTTTTGTGCTTACAATGGGATCTCTCATATTTTATCTCCTAATTGTAGTCAATTGTTATTTGCATCTTAATGTCCTTAAATGGAGCTTTTTTGTGTCGTTTACTTTATCAAGAAAAATAAACCAGAAAAGAGAGATCTCTGCTTAGTAACACTGAGTTATGGGCCTTGAAATCTTCAATGTGCCTGTGATTCATGTGTCCTGTCATGCCCAGTATCCAGATTGTGTCGAGAATAGATCCAGTTGTCTGACTCTGGTCCACATTTGACATCAGAATGCAGCTCAAGTGACTTCTTGTGATCAAATTTCTCCTCACTGCTCACATTTGATTTTTATCTGCAGGGAAACTGTGACTGCTGCCAAAAATCCACATTTGTTCTTCATAACAGAGTCAGAAGAGGAATTTCTGTCTGTTTTAGGTGCAATCATGGATAATTAGCGCTGTCAACTTTTATCAAATCACTCAAAAAGTATTTTAAATGCCAAGTGTAAACATAATAAAAGGCTTATGCTCTTCTCACAGTTGTCTTCTTTAACCCTAAACTTGTGACTTTAAACTAAAGAGAGCCGGAAACATCATCAATGATGCATGCTTAGAAGAACAGAGAATGTTTTCATATACAGTAATATACTATATAATCAAGCATAAGCAAACTCTCTCACTGTATCAATGCTCCATTTTCTATCTTTAAAAACAACCAGACGCAACCCTGACCCTAGAAAACCAAATGCCTTCAACAGCTTTGTTCTTCTTCCCTCCCTTTTCTTTTTCACAGAGTAAAATCACTTGTTTTGTCACTTTGCCAGTTAGACAGATCACAACACTGGATACGCATCACAAGATTTTGTGAAATGCTAATGTTGCCTTCAGGTGGTATATTCAAGATGAGTTGCTGGAAGAAATCCTGTGATAGGATTTTCAAACCCTGATGCTTTGAACTTGCATGGCAGAACCAATTAAGGGTTAAAAACTGCTTAGACTCTGACTGTGTATCCATTCTGAATGAAACTGATGTGGACATATATAAATTATTAAATGTAAGCATGTTTCTCTGAGGGCTAATCAGCAGGGAAAGGGTTGTCTGGGGACAGAAGACCTCAACCAGCTTTCCACAAACAACTTTTGGGGTAAATGTTGGTCACAACACTGTGTCTACGCCCACTGCATTGTCGAGGTTGGAGGTAAAAACATAATATGGACAAACAACACGTTCTATAATGTCTCTCAAACCGCACCAGGCAAAAGACAGATAAAGATATGGGATGGGGTAGAGATGGAAAAAGATTACCATGTTAACAAATTGTGAGCATTTATGTCATGTAGACATCAACAATATGAGACCATACCGATTAAATTAGGGTTTAAGTACACTGAACAACAGTTTTGGCTGATGTGTGGGCCAAGATTTGTTTTGTTTTCAGGCCCTTCCATACTAGTAAGTGCCAAGTCACATATATTAGAGCTTTTTCCAGTCTTAACTATGACTCAAATACTGTTGTGAATGCTATTTTTATGGGTCGGAAACCAGTGATGGACTGTAGCTGAGTACATTTACTCAAGTACTGCACTTAAGTACAATTTTGAGGTAGTGAGCAAGCTCACTGCTTGATGGAAATAAATCCTACACGCTGGACTTTAACAAAAAAGCACAACAAAAGTTTTGGGATTTCCATTAGTTTTCCAGGTAATTACTAAAAATTCAAAGTGTTTTGACAAACTTTGGCCTGAGGGTGGCGCTAGATAAAAGTAAGGGGACGAACAAAGTTATTACAGCTCACCCTGAGGGGACAGAAATGCAACAATCGATCCAACAGCCATCAAAACATTCACTCAAAACTACAAATGTCAACCTGCTGACGGTGCTAGAAGAAAAGTCAGAGAATCATCAGAGGGATTCATCCTCTGGGAACCATGACTATCTGTCCCAAATGACATGGCAATCAATACAGTAAGTGTTGACATATAAAAGTCTGGACTTAAGTGGGTGACTGGCTGATTGAAATATAATCGCCATACTAGCACTACAGAATTGCTAAAAGCTGCATGTAACAGAGGACAGGTAAAACAAATGTATCCCCCAGAAGACACAATTTGCATGCACAGCTTATGTTCAAATCTGCATAACCAGCATTCCCCTCTTTTAAGAAAATGATGAGCGTATAGGCATACCTGACATCCTCTCCGTCCTCCAGCATTGACAAACAGATGGTGCACTTCTCATCAGTGTCCAGCTCCTCATCATCCAGACACATCTTCAGGTCCTGGGGTATTCTCTGCAGAGAGACGTAAATTATTAACGTGCGTCTGCATGTTGGGAGCTGCGATGTTTGTGCCACCGGTGTCTCTGAGTCAGCGCAGACAAAAGGGAAAAAAACTCACCTAATCATGCTTTCCCAGAAAAAGACAAAATATAGATCAGATGGAAAAGACTCAATTACTTCTTCTCACTCACAATGTACCGAAATGATCTGACTCTCTTCCAAGAGTATTTGGGTCATATTCAGTGTAGACACTTTTTTAAATTCATTCCACGCACATATCTGCAGACAGCTGGATGAGTCATCCCTCGCCTTGGATTGTGCACACTGCAGACCTGTTTCACTAATCTGCTAAGGGAAATTAGTTTGACCTTTGAACTTCTGCGAGAGCCGTGACCCTCTCTCCACTCTCATCTTTGCTCTTTGATCTTTCTGACCCCGTGCTGCCCTTCTCCATCCACCTCTTTCATATTTTGCTTTGCTTATTTCGTGCCCAAGGCTTCAACTAAACCAGACCCCATCAAAAAGATCCTATTGCTCAGCTAGCCAGTAAGAAGCTGACCATTTTACCTTTTTGTACTTATGGGGGAAAGTGAATCTCTCTATGGTGGTTTGGACCGCCCCCCGGTTTACACTGCCCAGTCTGTCCTCCAGCTGCAGAAGCTCCTACAATGAAAACAACATACAGGTATGTCTTGTAAGTGTTTCAATGTGTTAAAAGGCATTTGTAGAGTCATTTGTAAAATAAAACATTCAGAAAAGAAATGCAAGTGTGGAGTACTTTGATTAAATAGAATAATTGCTCCTTCGAGGAACAGGACAGAGCCTCTCAGAAAACAATTGCATCTTATTCAAATGAAAACAAATGTCATGAGATTAAAGGCAGTTGGACCATTTGAGGCATCTGGAACCCAGAGAAATTGGAAATAAGGAAATCTGTTACACTCGAGCATGTCCAGAGCGTTGGTCACACTGGAAACAATGATAAATGAGGGTTGACTGGTGTGTCTGCTGAGGAGAGAGAGGAAGAAGCAGCACGAACCTCGTAGCTCTCTCTAACAGCAGACGCGTGGCGGGAGGGGTTGAGACTCTGCAGAGCCAGCAAGTGTAGCTGGGGATATGGGTAGTTTCTGATTTCATGGACAACCTGGAAGATGACAGATAAAAGAGGCAACATCAGCTCTGCAGCAGAAATCAGAAATGACGGAGGAACACAGGTCATCCCGCAGATGCTGGGTTTCGAGATCAGTCTCCAAAGCCAGAGGAGAATCGCTGGGAGTTCATCATGATTGATTGTACAGAGGAAGAGGGGGCTTACCACTTGTGTTGAGGCATTGTTTCGAGGGAAGTGGTGCATCCTAGGAGAGGTCAAGTAGTGCTGATAGTGCTGCGGCAGCGGATGGATGTGATACTGGTGGGGGGGCAGCCCAGCATCCACACTAAGATCCCTGGACAAAAACCGAAAGCAAGTCAGTCAGTGGCACACAGGTCGTTATTTCATAGTGATTCTAACAGTGGATTCATACACAGCACAGTGGGTGTCCCTTCATTTCAACAGCACTATTTAGGCCAGTGATTCCCAACAAGGGGTACTTGTACTGAAAGACTGCAGCGTAAGCTCAGCTAATTTTAAAAAATAGAAATTCCAATTGCTTGTTTGCTTTTGATGTAGAGGTAAGGGAGTAGGAAAGGGGGCATTGGCCTCCCACTTTATGGCTCTGGTCCACATTTGTTTTAAGTATCAGATCACTGTAACCCAGTTCCAATCATTCCCATCTACTCTCGTGCAGCTGGTATTGTTTTCACCTTGTCTGTCTGCCTGTTGACAGATTAGGTCACTGCTGTGCAAAATACATTCAGGAAACTTAACAGGTGTGTAGTTGACATCAAAATGAACGCTGAATTTAAAGATTTGAAGAAGATGGTCTGAGCAAACTTGGCCCACATTTGTGGACCTGGAGACACCTAGTGTGGCAGGAATTTGATATAAAGGATATGGCTGTTTGCCTGTCATAGAAAGATTTGGTCAACGCAATAACATCACACCCGTGCAAGATGCAGTCATGAAACTTAACAGTAATGTAGTTGAAATAAAAAGTGTTTCTCTCCAGCATTATAAAACAATTATGCTGTCAGTGGCTGTGTGGCTCTACCTCTCTTTGACCCCTCATGAAACTCCTCATGCATAAATGTTACATTTAAAAGTTTATTGCCAACTTTAGTGTCTCCAGCTTGGTTTTAAACTCCTTCCATCTCGTCTCGACTCACATTTGTAGGCAGTCTGGTGCAGTGCAACTAAGACAAACTGACAATGAGGAATGATTTGTCAGAAATTAGTCGTGTCTAATTTTGTATGCTTTCTGTTGGTATGCAATCCAAACCTTAAAGGTCCCATATTGTATTAATGTTCTCATACTGTTCATTGCTGCAGCACCGTTATTCACTCTGGCTGAACGCTCCGGTTAAGTGTTTGTCTTTTCAAGGACCGCCTGCCAGTCTGCTCTGATTCGTCAGCTGTGATGGGTCTAAGTAGGCACCACCAACTGTGCTTCCGCATCAGCTCTGCTGGTGTTTTGCAGCCATGGTCGTACTGGGGGCAGTGACTGTATATTTGTGACATCACAGCCTCACTAAAGTCCTGACAGCTCATTTAAAGGCACCGTTCCTGAATATGGCTGTGTGGATTGAGCACTTTGATAGTTTGGCCATATTTATATAAAGCACCTAAATCTACTTTGTAATAAAAAAAAAAAAAAGTGTTTTCAAACAAATAAAAACCTTCTGGAAACTGTTTGCCTCTGTAGCGATGCTTAATGTTTTATGAGATGTCTATATATTGCTTACCAGTCTGTGCCCTCAGCCAGGTAGCGGGGCTGCTGCACCACCGGCTGAGGAGGGACATGAAGAGGGGGCGCAAACTCATAGCCAGGCCGCAGTCTGTGGGGCTGGTGAGGAACTCTCTCTGGGGTGCGTCTGCTAAGACAAATAACCAATCATGTGAAAACATCCTGGGAAACCAAGAGTTTGTCTTAAATATGATGTCACTGCACAACCCCGTCAGTCTGCTTAAACCAAGAGGTTAACTGGATACAACAAAAGCGAAACATTTTTTGTCTTTTAAATTTCCCTGCAAAGCCCTGTGGATACCTGGACGGTGGCAGGATGTGTCGGTGCTGGGCCTCGAGGATCTGCTGCTGGAGGAGGTATTGCTGGTGTAATGCCTGAGGTAGGAAGGGAGGGGCAGGGATGTCCTGGAACTGGGGAGCGGGTAAGGGGTTGAGGGGTGGGTGGAGCGGAGGGCCATGCTGGTGGCCGGGAGGGGCCAGGTGGGGGTTAATGCCTGACTGTGGCTGCCCTGGGTGGGGCATGGGGAAGTCCATGGGCAGCGGGGCCTGAGGACCTAACTGGAAGTGCCGGCAAGAGGTAGCATGGCTGTGCTGCTGCTGCTGCTGTTGCTGCTGTTGCCGGTTGAAATGGGATCCTGTGGAGGATAAGGAGAAGTTGTCAGGCTCCTGAGGGGAGAGATTAGCTGGAATTAATTGTGGGTGAAATGTGGTGTCACTGTGTGTGTGATATAGCATGTTAATGAAGCCCTACCTCTTACCTAGGGTGAAAAATACTTCTGTGGGGGTGGGAAAATGATGATTACCACAAGTACCATGAACATGACGACCATTTTTTTTTTTTTTGGTCCTGCACACAAAACGCGAGCTTTCATTTCTTTAATTGCATTTTCCGACCTCTGGATCGACTGCTGGTCTTCTGACTCACACACAAAGCGGACTGGATCAGAACAGATGAAATCTACCAGGATATGGTCTTCAACGCAGTTCTTGTAAATTCTGCAGCTGACAGTGGGTCAGTGCACTCGGTAAAACCTTTAGTACCTGGCTGTCTGTAAGATATATATTAAACTGTTAAAGTGCCAAGTCTATCTATATAACCATAAAGAACAATTCTTTCCTTCTTAAAAGTTAAACCAGACAATGAATTCACTATTATGCATCTGTGCTTCACTGAAACCTCCTGTATCTTTGTGTCTTACACATACAGTACAGCACTTCTTGTTCTTCTCCCATGTGAACATTCAGGAGTTGAGAGGAAATAGCTTGAATGCTTTTTTTTTTTTTTTTACTCTCTCCAACCACAGCTATTTGGCAACTGCAGCGAGCAGACTGCTGTAGAGACTCAACAGGGGGAAAAAAAAAGACTAACTTGTGCTGTGGAGCAATATGGTTTTAATGCTCAACTTAAGCTTATAAAGACGGTTTTGATTATGGAAGGGTTGGGAAATTGCAACACCAAATTTAGCTTTGAATTAAAACTTTTCAGGAAATACTGGCCAAAAGGAAGCCATGCTAGGTCTGCAGTGGAGCAGGATTTAATATTCTGTGTTCGGTTATGTCCATCTGGCAGAAACTGAAGCAGTGAATTTTAAATCTTCCATTTCAGAGATTCAAGTTGTGCAGTTCTTATAGAAGATAGAAAAAATCCGGTGTGAGGTTTGAGTTTAATCTGATTTTAAAGTGTAAAAAGACATGACAAATTCTGATGTAAACAGTGGAAATCTTTTTAAAAATCATGAGGAAATAGGCAAAGTCTACATTGCATTTACTAGGAGTACGCTTGAAAAACGCAGTATGGTTTTAAAAACACACCCAGGAAAGATAAGCAGTATGACTTTCCAGCATTATTTTCAGCTTGACAAGTCGTCAGCGCAGCCGGGCGGACAAGAGATGACCTTGCAGCCGTGGGTCAAAGGCTCAAGTCTAGACTGTGAGTAGCACACTGCGTTTTCAAGCGTCTCAGTGAGAACGATCACCATGAATGACAGCAGATAGACTCATTCAGGCCCTGTGATGGAGGAAGCGTGGAAATTGTCTATCTTTGTCACAGCGGGAGAGGAGGTGGGTGGGGAAGGGGGGTGGAGGGGGGGCAGGTAGGGACAAGGGAGAGGGAGGACAATAAATGGAAATCAGCAAGAAGCACACTGAAGGTTAGGAAAAACACTATATTCTTTATTGAAAAATATTAGTATATGTGGAATTTGTGTTTTCTTTGTTTGTTTGTAATAATAGTATAAATCCATGCAACAAAAATAAACAACATAGACTGAAGGCAAGGCCCACCATGCTCCATATAGGGTTAAAAAGAACAAAAGCGGCATCCAATGAGCAGACGTGTTGGCTACAGCACATGATTCCAGTACAGCAGGGTACATCTTTACTACAGAAAGATTACATTGGATTTTCACTAGTCAATGTAGAAAACCAAAAACCAAAAATTATGAATCATAAAATGTGACCATGCATTGAAAGTACTATTACCAGAACAAAAGGTAAAGAGAGACCACAACCAAACAATAAAGACGTTATTACTAATAGAGGATCTCTTTAGCAGTGCAGGAAAATAGGCATCCCTGTGAAATGGATAGCATTTTGGCCTTATGTTAGTGGGGAAAATTGGGAAGTGATGAACCACCAGTGAGCATGTTTTGCTTACTTTTTTTTCTTCTTTTTTTTTCTTAATTTCATTTGCTCGAGATGAGCAAACAGCCCTGACAATTCAGTGTGATTCGAAGCTTGAAATTTGCAAAGGGAACAAAAGGATTACACAAAAATGGAGACAGTTATGGCAGGTTGTTGTGTGCAGGTGCAGTGTACCTTCAAGTCATTTCAAGTGATCACATGACAGCATTTGCTGAAATGTGACGTTTAATAAAAAAATGGCATGCACGTGGTGCCAATTTTGCATGCTTATTTTCTTTTTCAATTACAGGTCACTTCTTTAATCGTGTACATTGCACCTTGTGTGAAGAGAAGGAAGATGAGCCAAATTCTGGTGTTCAACAATGCAGTGCAGTATTTAAGATCATGCAAAATGTATCCACTTTACAGGAATTTACAGCATGTTGTCTATCAAGACTGGATGGGAGGTACACAATGACATTCAACTGATATCTAATAAAAAGGAGCTAAAATGTTTACTCAGTGCTACAGCAATTTGACAGAAAAAAGACAAAAAAGGTGCTCTGGTCTAGGTGTTAGCTATTGTTTTAGTCTTGCTTAACATGGAAAAGTCTATGACTGAATACATCTCGGGAAGGGGGGTGCTTTTTAATACCAATGTCGTCTTCTGATGGAAAGAGGAAATGAAGAAGGGATTCACAATACAGCTAAATGCAGAGAACAGGCAGAGGCCACGCCACACCACACAGCAGCAGATGATCATTAGCTACACAATGGGGGGGACGACAAAGATCTGATAAATGCAGAATGTAGAGCCAGCCTCCATACTATGAAACAGGGAAATAAGAACAGAAATAAAAGCACAATGAAATCACTGACGCCACTGTTATGATATTAATGTTACACTGTAGCTTGAGCATTGTTTTAACTGTGACCGCAGACTCGGGGCTTTCTGCAATCCGGCAGCTTCAAACAAAACAGCTGCTGAATTGCCAATTAGCAAATAATAGAGAAAGGCGACGGAAACATTGATGGTTGGGGAAAGTCTACGCTCGCCGGGGGGCAATTAAGCCATGTATCGATTAGCACACTGGCCAATTCAAACGGATAATAAAAAAAAAATCACGGACAAGGGGGGTGAAACGGCGAGCGCTAGCAGAAGAAGGTGATCTTCAAATGACATCATCCAGGCATAGATAAGCTGACTGGCTGGAAGGCTACGTCTATTTTGCGGTATTTTTACAGTGCAAATAAACGATAGCGCCTCGGGGGGAAAATAACAATGCATCGTAATGTTGCTGAGATATAAATCTTAAGAGTTAAAACCCCATCTAATGCCAGTGTTGCCCTAACACATTTCCTCTATGCAGGAATGTGTTTCTGGCGTTGGCTATTTTGGACCGCACGCCCCGTGCATGTGGAATCCTTTGTGAGGAATGTTTCCGTTCCAAGAAATAGCCGGAGCCGACGAGCCAGTTAGCTTATCTTTTAGCGGCGGTATTTGTTTATAACGAGGCGCAGTTACACATGGGGAACTAAATCACTCGGTGGTTTATTGTCACCTTCGATGAATACAAATCGCGGTAGCATCACGTTACGCGCAGTTTCGCGAATAATTTGACCGTAGGTTTTAGCTTGCTAACGCGAGCTAACCCGAAAAGGCTAGGCTCGAGCTAGCTAGCCAACAGCTGCAGTGAATATTAAGATAAACAGGGCACATGTTTTGGATCGATATGAATATTAATACCGTACCTCTGTTTCTTACTGAGCCGAATACAGGAAGAACCAGATATCCGACATGCACTAAGACCATCCTGGGATCCTTAATCTTATGATTCCGCTGGGTTATTTGGAGAGATAGAGTAGTAGTAGCCCATGCGGATCTACATTCAGGCGGCTGGTTGTTGCTGGCTGGCTGCTAGCACCACAGGCAAACCAAACGAAACGACTGTCTGACTCGCTCGGCTGTCGTTGACAAAAGCAGACATGTCATTTCATGTCCGGGGCGACAGGGGGCGGTGTTGCAGCGGTGACACGGCTGAGGGTATCTCCAGGTTATCCTATTAAAAGAATAGGAATCTACTGTTGTAGTTTTTAAATACACATTTAAAGAGATAATGACTCCATGCTGCACCCGAAGTAATAGTTTGTTTTAAAGCTTATGTTCTCTAATGAACAAATTAATTAATAACTTGCCCATTAAAGGATGAGTTCACCCTCAAAAAAATGACAGTGTAGTGTACTCGGCCTCATGCCGATGGAGAAGTGGATGGAGATTCATGGTCAACAAAACATTTCTGGAGCTTTGGGTTGCAGCTCTCTCCTAAACAGCTGAAGTAGATGGGGACTTGTTTGAAAACTTTAAAAAATAAACATATAAAATGGCTCCATGTAGATCATCAAGTCTCTGGAAGCCCCAAGGTCCAAAATTGATTTGAACATACAGTATTAATAAACGTGTGAATCTTGCAGAGACTTGGATTACGCCTGACAGGCTATAAAGAGCAATTTCATGTTTATTTTTCAGTTGTTTTTTTACGTATTGAAACAAGTCCCCATCTACATCAGTTGTTTAAGAGAATGCTGCAACGCTGTTTTGCTGTGAAGCTCCAGAAATGTTTTGTAGACAATGAAACTTTATCTGACTTTCCGTCGGCATCAAACTGAGTAGATACTGACTATATTTTCGTTTTTGGGTGAATTTATCCTTTAAGCTTTCTGCACTACCCAAACAGTCTCTGTTGGTAAATTCCCAGTGATTTTTGAACATAATAAAGATAACTCGATCACAAATAAGATATAAGAGAAGAACATGGCAAAGTTATTTCATTTGGTAAATCTCATTCTGATATATTTATTTGGGGTTTATTTATCATTGTACTAATTACACGTTTTTTTGTTTTGCATAATTTCCATAAATCTAAAGACAGACATTTTTACCTTGTGAATTTAATTATATTATTATCCAGATACTGTAATAAGAAATATTTTCTGTTTGTCCTCTGCAAGGCTTTCAAAATTTAGGCTCATGTTATAGATGCTGAATCTTCTGAGAGCAAACAGTCTTTAAAAACATTATTAGAGACAGATGATATGCAAATTATACTAACTAATTTTAGAAGAATAGCAGTAAAAGATGCTTGGGATAATTTATAATTATCAGATCCCTGGAACGTTTATTGTGTCAGTGCACTGATATTGTTTTAGACAATAAAGTTCATTGTTAAACTGTATAATATACTGCCCCTGTTACATATCTTTGTTGTCAAGTGATTGATAACATTGGAAAAAATGTGTATTTTGGCTGATATACTGATATCAGTATTTGTCGGGAGCTTAATTTTATTTAACATTTACTTTCTAGATTCAGATTAAGAATAAAAAATATAATCCATATATAAGTGATAATAGCATAATATCATTAAGACTTGAATGATCGCCATTGGGGACATGTTTATATGTATAATTTGAGATACAATATAGATACATTGATCGAAGTTAGCCCCACATTTATCAGCTACAATATCAAAGTGACGCACAAATTAATCCATCAGTATTCATAATTGAATAATATAATATATTATTCTGAAATAGGCTATTCCGCAAAATTAGTACTTTAACCTTGGGTACTTTAAAGGTGCTATTTGTAAGAAAAGTGGATTTTTGAGTCTGCACCTTTAAGTAAGCTACATTTTGATGCTAATGCTTTTTGGCTTTTACTTTAAAATTTTAATGCATGACTTTTACTTGCCTGTATTTCTGCACTGTGGTACTTCTGCTTCTACTTAAGTAAAATATGAGTACTTCTTCCACCAACTGCTGTTTAAGTTATTTTCATGGACTACACACTAGCCAGTTTTATAGGTATATCCTTACAATGTGATGCAACAGCTCTCACATGAACACCTATTAATATTCTATAAAAAATAAAATATTACTTGTATGCATATTATAAGATAAAGTCAGAAATGTTGGTCCAAAGTCAAGTTGTGAGGATAAATATAGCGGTCAGTGTCGTCCCCCTGACGGCAGGGGGCAGAGCTGAGCGGCAGAGCAGGAAACTCAACATCGGTCACATAAATAGAAGAAGAGTCCATTCAGCCATTACATTCTCACAAGCAGGTCGAAGCCGCTGTTGGTGGAGGACAGGTCATTAGCAACCCGACAAAATGTTATCCGTGAGAGTTGCAGCAGCTTTGGCGAGGACCCTGCCCAGACGGGCTGGATTTGTAAGTACTTTAACTAAACAGTCTGCATTTGATAAGGATGCTGCAGCAAGTTTATTTAATATCGTTGTAAACCTTGTGGGCGTGAAGGGTAATGTTAACGTCACAGGCCGCTAGCTAACTTGTCATCCATTAACTTATGCGGCTTTGAACGCTACTAACATGTTCTGGATGATACCTACCGGTAATAATCTTGAAATTGTTGCATTAAGCGTGTTTGTCGAAGTTGCCCTTGTGAGACGTCGTCCTGCAGCAAGCGGCGCTAAAGTTAGCACGGAAGCTAATGCTAGCTACCAGCTAACGGCTCATTCAGCCACGCTTTGAAGGTCAGAAAGCCTGACAGCGCATGTCGTCTGCGCTGTGCAGCGTTGGACTAGCTCAGCTTTCTAAGTGCACATTGTTGACTGTCCCTGCCATATATTTAGTGAACTGTTCTGTGCAAACAACGTTTAATCTTATCCCGTCTGTCATTAAAATCAGGTGTCCAAGGCTCTACCGGCCGCTTGCGTTGGGGTCAACCACCTCCACACACACAGACCATGGCTGCAGAAGACAGGTGAGAAAGTCAGAAACAACATGATAGAAACTCTGTCCTCCACAACATGGGTCAGCTGCACTCAAAGGCGATTGATGAAGGTCATTGATCATACTGAGTTTGTCTTTGTAAATGTCAAAATGAGGTACTTTCTGTAGTGAAATGTACTTCATTCATAGAGGAGAATAACACTGTTTACAAAATCACAGCGATGTCATATTATCTTTGACATTAAATCAATATGCTTATTTACCCTTTTTGTCCTGTACAATATTTATCTTAGCTAGTTTTGAATGATTTGATCTCTCATGGAAAAGCTTTTGTGACACTATGACCTTTACTTTTAATGTAATAATCTAAGCTCAGGAAACAACTAAATTTAAGCTACATCGCAATATTATGAACAATCCCTAATGTCATCTTGCATCATATTAAGATGTCTCCTTATAAATACACTGCTTTTTCCTATTTTTGGCCTTTTTTTTTCTAATTTCAAAAATCAGACATCCAGAATTTTGTTGCATAATTTTAAAATGAATGTCATATCATATTGCTACAAAACAATATCTGACGATGTATGTTGTCTCATTGACAGGCACAGCCGAGGTGTCTTCCATCCTGGAGGAGAAGATCTTGGGAGCTGACACCGCTGCCGACCTGGAGGAGACAGGACGTGTGCTGTCTATTGGTGACGGTATTGCCAGAGTGTACGGTCTGAGGAACGTCCAGGCTGAAGAGATGGTGGAATTCTCCTCTGGACTGAAGGTATGTAGAAAAGGATACTATGAAGCCTATCAGTTTTTTATTTCTAGGCTAAACGCACTGATTTACAACTACGCCAAAGACAAAGCTATTGTAATTAAAGGTTTTGTCACACAGGGATCATATAGGATATGATCATGTGTCATCTTGAATGAACAAAACTGAAAGAACATTTTGTACTTTTTAAAATGCAAAATACTCAAAAATCATGAATTTCCAACATCTGCAGTTTAGCTTTATTTATACCTAAACAAACTCCCTGCTAATGAGCTGTAAATGTTTTTTTCCCCCTCCAGGGTATGTCTCTGAACTTGGAGCCTGACAACGTTGGTGTTGTGGTGTTCGGTAACGACAAGCTGATCAAGGAGGGCGACATCGTGAAGAGGACTGGTGCCATCGTGGATGTCCCTGTTGGCGAGGAGCTGCTTGGCCGCGTGGTGGACGCTCTGGGAAACGCTATTGATGGAAAGGTAACTCGAAGCCATTGTAGATTATGTTTAAGCAGAAACCCTTAAGGTTTGCTTGTTCAGATGACTCCTTCCTTGTACCTGTTAAAGTAATGGTAGTTCTCATATCAGTATATTTATATTTTGGGTTAGCCACAGAATTGTTTAACCAGTGTTGTCATAATCAAAATAAACACTCATTGTAAAGCAGTGCCTTCAGTGGTAGGTTTCCTTTTTTTTTTTTTTGTAAAAAAAGCTTCATAAACTAGTCTGTTAATGTCTGGAGAGCCTCATATATATGACCCAATCTTAGATGAGTAGATTTGCCTAACTGTCTGAACACCAATAATAGATAAATATAGTTACTTATGTGTTTAAAAACTGAAATAACATTAAATAGCATTATTGACACACTTGTTGCTGATTTGATGTGTCGGTTCAACTTTAAAATGCTTTCTTTTTCTCAGGGTCCCCTGGGTGCCAGCATCCGTAGGCGTGTCGGTCTGAAGGCCCCTGGTATCATCCCCCGTATCTCTGTGAGGGAGCCCATGCAGACTGGGATCAAGGCTGTGGACAGCCTGGTGCCCATTGGCAGAGGCCAGCGTGAGTTGATCATCGGTGACAGGCAGACCGGGTAAATACTTTGACATTTTATGATTATTTGGAGATACTGTCATTCCATGGATGAATGATAAGTAAAGCTTGCAACCTTAGTTGCGTTACCTTTTTTTATTATTTTTTTATTTTTTATTTTTTTAAATAATCCGTCTTCTGTCTCCAGCAAAACCGCCATTGCCATCGACACAATCATCAACCAGAAGCGTTTCAATGAGGGAACCGATGAGAAGAAGAAGCTGTACTGTATCTACGTCGCCATCGGACAGAAGAGGTCCACCGTGGCTCAGCTGGTGAAGAGGTTGACTGACGCTGATGCCATGAAGTACACCATCGTGGTCTCTGCCACCGCCTCTGATGCTGCTCCCCTGCAGTACCTGGCCCCATACTCTGGCTGCTCCATGGGAGAGTACTTCAGAGACAATGGCAAGCATGCCCTGATCATCTATGATGATCTGTCCAAGCAGGTGAGGGCTCAGATGGAGTTTGTAAAGTGAAACCAAAAGATTGGCTATTAATAATAAAATTGTTGTTGTATCCCAAAATGCAACAATGATAACTTTTATTGTTTTCTCCTTCCATTCAGGCTGTTGCCTACCGTCAGATGTCCCTGCTGCTGCGTCGTCCCCCTGGTCGTGAGGCCTACCCCGGTGATGTGTTCTACCTGCACTCCCGTCTGCTGGAGAGAGCTGCCAAGATGAACGACAACTTCGGTGGTGGCTCCCTCACTGCCCTCCCCGTCATCGAGACCCAGGCCGGTGATGTGTCTGCCTACATCCCCACCAACGTCATCTCCATCACAGACGGACAGGTTTGTTTTCATATTCGTGGTTGTGTTTTGGCTCATACATGAAACCTCATCGACTACATTGTTGTTATACTGATGCTCTTCATCTGTTTGCCGTAGATCTTCTTGGAGACTGAGCTGTTCTACAAGGGTATCCGCCCAGCCATCAATGTGGGTCTGTCTGTGTCCAGAGTAGGCTCTGCTGCCCAGACCAGAGCCATGAAGCAGGTAACATCTGGGTTTTATTTTTTTAATTTAGACATCACCCAAACATTTGAACTTCATTTCAACTTTTGTTTCAGTTAATTATTCTGGATGGTCATAAAGCATTATAAATGTTTTTATTCCTCCCCTCTAGGTGGCCGGTACCATGAAGCTGGAGCTGGCTCAGTACCGTGAGGTCGCTGCCTTCGCCCAGTTCGGCTCTGACTTGGACGCTGCCACCCAGCAGCTCCTTAACAGGGGCGTCAGGCTCACTGAATTGCTCAAGCAGGGACAGTACTGTGAGTGTCCACTAGAAGTATTAACAGAAATGCAAAGCTGAATGTCTCTTTAAACATGCAAAATTAAACAATTGCAATGTCTCCCATTTGTCCCTCCAGGCCCCATGGCCATTGAGGAGCAGGTCACAGTCATCTACGCTGGTGTCAGAGGTCACTTGGACAAGATGGAGCCCAGCAAGATCACAAAGTTTGAGAAGGCTTTCCTGCAGCACATCCTCAGCCAGCACCAGGACCTGCTTTCTGCAATCAAGTGAGACACATTTCTCAGCCAAAAGATGTTTGAGCTATTTGCCTTTTTATAATTGGACTACAAGTTTAAGAAGTATTAAACCGACCTGATGTGTTTTCTGTTTCAGGGCTGACGGCAAAATCTCAGAGGCATCAGACGCTAAACTGAAGCAGCTTGTACTGACCTTCCTGTCCAGTTTTGAGTAAAAGATAGCACTTCTCTTGATCTTCAGTGAGCTACCTGTCTGTGTCCCCATTCTGCTTATCTATGTGAAGACGCTGAAGGCCAAAACCTCCATGTACAGATTTCTCCAAATAAAATTTTACAAACCTACTGTGCTGTAAAATTCTTCTGATTGTTCGCAGTGAGTTTAGTGTTTGGGTACGAGCCCTCTGAGCAGATCTCACTAGTGGCAGAAGAGGTAATGATCAATGTGAGACAAACAAATACTGTTCTGTAGACAAATCGAATATGTTTGAATTTATGTCTGCTCAGCACGTACCACAGTCATGAATTCTGTTTACTGTGCTGTAACAACTTGTTCATAAGAGAATTATTTAAAAAGTGGGTTACTGAGTGTTTAGATGACTTGACAAGTGTGTGTTCTGCCCCTCACTGTTTTCAGAGGACGCACAAGTGAGCTGTAAGCCCGGTTTCTCAGCTGTGGTTGAACTGATGGGGTGACATGTTTGATACTAAGGTAATAAATTCAGTGACACCGTCACACGTCAAATCCATCCTGTATTGTCCTGTCTTATATCTAGACTCGCTCCCAATTACTGACTTTGTGGAGTGACTTTAGTGAGAATATTTACAGCTTTGTGTTTTAAGTCTTGCCTGTCAAATCTATATTGCATAACATAATTCATAAAGCATATTCATGCACTTTATACATTTAAAAGCAAGTGAGATATGTAGAATTTCATTTCTAAGTTAGGCTGCAATAAATTATTCATCAGTTCATCAGCATATTTGTCTATGAAACATTCAAAAAGTCTGAAGGAGCCTGCTTTAAATCGTTGTTTCTGATTCGAAGTATTCATCTTACATTGATACAAAACAAGAAAGGCTTCAAACAGACTTATGTATTTTTGTTTGAAACCCAAATCTGAATCAAAGATTTAATCAGTTATCAAACAAGTTGAGATTAATCATCCATGGATTGACTGATCACTTAATTAACATTATTTAAGCTCTATTTCTAAGAATATGACTTGACACTTCATGG
The DNA here is from genome assembly GCF_965226575.1 of Pagrus pagrus. NCBI lineage: Eukaryota > Metazoa > Chordata > Actinopteri > Spariformes > Sparidae > Pagrus > Pagrus pagrus. Next base: position 9,582,903 of record NC_140192.1, read on the forward strand.
TTGCCTTAAAGCAGGGTCGCGTTTGATTTGGCCGACCAGAAGTTTCTAGCGATCAAGCCTCTTTGTTTCTTGTGAGGTAAAAAAATCTCTTTTATATGTTAGATCCCAATTTATTAATCATTTTTCAGAATTAGAATTAGAAATATTTATTTGATCACCAAGGGTAAACTGGTTCGCTACAGTTGTTCCTTTTAGATTAGAAATATCACACCAGAGAGAGTTGAACAAAACAAATTGTGAAGATGATAAGAAATAATACAAAAAATAAAATGTACAAGTAATAAAATATAACTAAATTTGCATTTAACTATATGTGACAACTATATATGTATTTGATTAACTAATAATAGTCTGAGAGTGACGCTTGCAGAAAGTCAGTCTTGCATGTTAACAAAGCAATAGTGTTTGCTTTTGGATCATGGGCCACCATTAAGTAACAGTTTTGGCCCTCCCAAGGAAAATGTTTGCGCACCCCTGTTGTAGATAATGTAACGTCTTATGTAGCCTTTGTTTCATTCATGTCCAGCAGAGGGCATGACTGAGCTTCTCAGGTTAAACAGTCAGTTCACCGGCCTCTTCCAAAGGTTATCTCAACACAAGTCACCAGTAGGGCGACTACATTTGGCCCAAGTTGCCAAAAAGCCCTACACCAGTTCAGAATAAATAAGTTTAGTTTGTTTTGGTTCTACCAACATACATACACACCATCCTCCTTTTAATATCTCTGCATGTAAGCAGGAGAATGTAGCAGAGCCCTTCCCTCCCGTCTTACTTTCTTCCACCCTACTTATTGTGTTTTTAAATACACCAAAAAAATACAGTATGATTTAAATTATCATATTTTTAAAGAAAGGAATAGAGAAAAGGACATTTTTGAAATCATTTCCATATTGACATCCACAGAAATAAATACAACCAGAACAAATAAAAAGTTTGGCATTTCTGTTACATGAAACAGTAATTAACACTTTAAATGTACGTTCCCCACAAACCTAATAACCGTGTCCACCCTGTTAACTCATTTCCTATGTTATATTGTTCCTTCCTCTCTGTTGTCTATTTCTCTTTTCTACTTCTCTCTTTGTTCGTCTCCACCCAAAAAAGAACGAGATGAGATAGATGGATAGAGCTGTTGTTGTTGTTGCTCCATCTGAAACTTTAAACTCTCCTCTCACAGGCGTGGAGTTCAACACCTCTTAAAGCTCCATTTGCATCCATTACTTACTCATTCATTGTTTATTTGCAAACGATACTGTCAATGGGACCCTCTCGTCGTTAGGTTCTCTTCACATGTTTCTTGTTGTCTCACAGGAGCTGGACAGATGCTAGTAGGAGGTTATCTGAGCAGTCATTGTAGTAGTATAGTGGTATACTATAGTAGTCACTATAGTATCTAAAGAAAAGTGCCCTGTGTGAGGAACAAAGGTAGAGGTGTAGTGCGAGGGGGTTTAATCTGTCATTGCACACTGCATTCTGAGTCGTTTGTTTCTGCAGTGCCATCACTGTCTGGCAAGATAAAGTGAGGCATGTGACATGTGAGAGTGAATGGAGCTGCTTTCAATAAGGACTATTGTCAAGGTCAGCGTGACAACAAGAGAGAGCTCTGTGGAGCAACAGACAGCATGATGGGTCAGATTTTCAGACGTGGGGGAGGTAAAAGTGATGCTACAGCAAGTTGAGCAGTTTGTCAATGACCACACGCTCCTGGACTCATGACGCAGAGTGAAATATTCATAATATTCACAATAATCTTTGAATTTCCTTTGTTACTAAAAGGGTTGGGGTTTTTTTGCAATCTCCAGAGGAAATTTCACCCAGTCTGTTGCTGCTCACTTCTCTTTATGCATCGCTTGCATAGTTTCAAATTAAAGTGCTTGGGAAAGAGTCTATGTGGGAAACACATATTCACTTCCCAGATGGTAATCGCACTGGAGCCATTTGTCCTCTAATGAAATAAACTCTGTTGACCCTATTGAGCAAATTTGATTTAGACAGACAATGGTAAGTTTCACTGAGGGAATTTCCTGAATTTATAACAAGACATTCCTCAAAAATTACACGCTGTGGATTGCGTGATATTATTTCTGAGTTGGCAGAAGATTAACTACATTTTTAGAAGGAACTGAAACTTCACAGAGTTTCACACGGGATGACAGGGTGACACACAGGAATTTCAATAGGATCAGGTTAGTAAAAGTTATTCTTTTTGTTTGTTCAGAGTACCGGTGACAAAGCAACAGGCCACAAGTCATTTTCTATGAAAGCCTGAAACCACAAACTGACACCAGAAACTTGTCGTGGCGCTCTACAAATACAAGCTGGCCTCAACTTTCAACTGTGACTTGACAACAATGCCACACCTGGCCATTTTGGAGGGCTCTGGTGTTAAAAAATACAAAAGTAGCACGGGCACTGAAGTAGAGGATGTGACTGCCAAGTCCATTATCAAGCTGCAGACTGTGGTGCTCAAGCCCAGAGTGTTACGTTTTCCAATCAGCTTCATGGGTGAGATTGTATTGAATGCTGAGCTAAAATCAACAAAACGCAATCTGATGTAGCAATTCTTATTCTCAAGGTGTGTGAAGACTGAGTGGAGGGCAGTGGATATGGCATCCTCCTGGATCTGTTGGTTCTGCATGCATACTAGAGGGTCCAGGCTGGCTGACACTTGTTGCTGCATAACATGTTAGCAATCAAAGTTGAGCAAGTTTCAACAGGGACTTGGCAAAGTAGCAGGCCACTTTTGGTTGTTCTGTATCCAGGCATAAGAGAGCCAACAAGGGCCCAAAACACCACTCTAACCCTTAAAATAAAATGCTGGAGAGAACCTTGGACATTATCCTGTTCAGGGCACAAGCAAGACTACGGTGGAGACAAGAAAGATTCCCAGAGTTTGTCAGATGCAAAACAAAATGTTTGTCATGTGCAGGCTAAGCAACTGTGCAATAACAGTATAATCATATCATCTCCATTAAAGTTGGATTTGATAATCATCTTTGGATGTGAGGGTCAATTTTTGTTCTGTTTTCAGGCCCTTCTGTGTTCGACTACGTTGGATAAATCGGATCTGTCAGAAAAATCCCAGTCATATTTATGACTTGAGGTTGACATGACCACTATTTACACTTCTGGACTATATGACATGAGATTTTTAGTGTACTAATTCACACAATAGTATACACCGTGCCTACATGCATAATGAGTGCAGGAGAATCACAATAGCCCTGAAGATACATACAGAAGTGGTATTTACATGTCAATTTGTTAAAAACGTTTTTTTAAGTTGACATTGATGAGTGTTGTTTGTTGCCCTCCTGTTGCGTTAAACTTCTCTTTAGCCTCCCGATCACTGTAAGAGGATTTCAACTCTAAAGCAGATCCCCGACTCGGACATTTGCAGCCCAGGATCAGGACCTGTCTGCTTAAAGGACTTTCCTTTGGTGGATACAGACCGACCTTCCTTCCCCTCTAGAAACAGCAAGAACATACCGGGATAGTCTGCCTGTTAATGTGCTGACTGGTGGTAACCATGATACCACCAGAATGAAAAACAAACACGTTTCTCCACTGACATCAGACGAGGTACATTTGCATGCCTGTGGTTTATATGGTCTATGTACACAGAAGGTGAATGACACACCCAAAGATGTGTTTCATTTGAAAACACTTTGTTTCAGGTCTGCATTTTCTGAGACAATTTGGTTACAGAATCCCACAAATGGTTTCTGTTCCTTGACGCCTGCAGTCTCAGTGGAAAAAAAGACAAATCAGCTGTTCTGTTGTGTAAAATCAGCACCTGCATCACGTCCAATGATCCATTCATTTGCATTGTATTTGCATTGATTTTTTCTAGAGACAAAACACACACGAATCACTCTCCACCTTTTGGACAAAGTAGCAAAATGGAGCTCTGTTTATTTGTCACACATCTTCCCGCAGTACTGCTATAAAACAAACAGTTTGAAGCTTCTGCATGGACAAAATCACAAAGACCTTCGTACAAACTGTAAAAAAAGAAAGAAAAATCGATGCATTGTGTTTGCCGTTCCTGAAATTACACCAGATACAAAACAGCAGGTAGCAGCAATCTGTCTAAGGCAAAAAAATTTACAAGAAATATATTATTTCTCAGTTCAGTCTCCATTTTAAGTTTAAGGACAGTCCAGGTTTTCTTATTCACAGGTGGCAGACTCCCTACAAGCCTGCTTGCAGTGCGCACACAGACGCTCATTATATTCTGGGCAAAAGGAATTTCATTCATTCATGATGGCAACACCAGACCAACATACACTAGAAACCACATTTCCAACAAGCTCACACTGTAAAAAAAAAAAAGAAAAAAAGAAAAAGCAACTTTTTTCTAACGTAAACCCAACATGCTGTATTTTGTTTTGTCATTCCACAATAAACTATTCACCCAAATCTCAGCAGAAACTTCTGAATCTCTATATCTCATTAAAGTGCAAGTACTGTCTCCTGCCGTGCACTTTTCTTCCTGTAATTAAAGTTTACCGACCACACCAAAGGCAGCAGCTAAAGCCGGCAGGCCGCAGCGATGGCTCCAAACTCCGAAGAAGAAATGCACAGAAACAGCTGGCAGTTAATATCAAAAACTTGCAGATCAGTGTGGGTTTTAGCTCTTCTGCGATTGTTTTAAAGGGATAAGGGCCCCGATACAGTTTTTGTCTTTGAGGCCTCGGAGTCAGTCAGTGCTGCCATAGTGGTTTCCATTGGCGGGGTTTTCCTGTAAACTGGTGTGTGAGGCGTCTTCCTCCTGTGTCACCACCGGCTCCACTGGTTGCTCAAAGAAATTGGCTACACAGAAAACCTGCAGAAAAACACAACAAAATCAAAACTTTATTATTGTAAGTGGGCTCCGAAGATGGACGATATTAAACTAGGACTTTCATTTTTGTGGAGAACGGACCAAATATGATGAATATTTCCGTTTGATTAAATGGCGAAGTCATGGCTTTAAATATTTCACTGTGAAAAATAACTTCAATGAAGAGTTGAACAAGCTAAAACAGAATTTAAAGCAATTGATAATGTTAGAAAGCGTGAAGCCTAAAGCTTTTTGGAAGGAAATAATATGTTCAGGGGTTTAACCACATTGTCCTTGCGGATGTTTAGATAAGACTTACTGTGAGAATAGCCACTAAACCCCCCTGCAGGAGGCCAGCGAGCACATCGCTCCAGTGATGTTTGTAGTCGGACACCCGGGACAGACCCACATACACAGCAGTCGCAATCAGGAAGAACTGGATGGTGGGACGCAGAAGCCTCGTCCACTCTGACCTCAATCTGGCTTGAATGTACAGCTACAGTAGTCAGAGGGAGACAATGAATAAACATTTTAACATCCCACCAAGGCCTATCACACAGTAGGTCACAAGTGTTTGCAGCTAATGCTTTTGTTGCAGAGTTATGTTATTTATAACACAATAACTCGACTGCATTAGATTATGAAACTGGGTACAAACATTTAAGCAGATGAAGCAATGCTACATATTAGGATTAAAATAGTTTTTAACATCTGTAGCACTCACATGTCAGGCAGATTTAGGCAATAAATAGTTTTTAAAGTAGAAAATAAGTACTTACTACTAGGAAGAGCATGCAGTACATAGAGAAGGATGAATGGCCGGAGTAGAAGGACAGCCTGCAAAAGATCAACAAAAGATACATCCGCTTAATCAAGTCACTGTTCATGACATATGAAGGCCTTTCCCCGTCCAAAAAAAAGAAGCCGCTCTTGTGGGTTTCATTTCGAGGGTTTACCTGGCCTCATCCACCTGGAACTTGTCTCCACTGCAGCTGAAGTTCTCGATGTATCCACCAGCTTTGCAGTTGATGCGATCCCAGGCCGGATTGCACACAGCCAGGAAGTTTGGGCGCAGGCGACCGATGGAGTACTTGGCTATGTCTGTCAGAGACTGGCTCGCAGCAGCTCCAAACACGTAGCTCCCCACAGCTTTGTAGACACACGCCGCGTACTTGGTCCCCAAGGACTGGTTCCTGATGCGAGACATGTAAACAGAAAGGCACTCACCACAGATGAGCTGCAAGAGAGGACATGAAACAATAAGAAACCTGTTTTGTTCTGCAACATTCGGGAGAGTTTATGCAAAAAGACGACCGCTGACTCACCACGATCAGAGTGAAGGGGATCATGACTCCTCCCAGCAGCTGGTATGATATGGTGTCCTCTTTGAGAGGGTATCTGATGGACTCATCATTGCAGAAGAAACCCCGTTTGAAAGGCTTGTGTTGAGGGGTAAGGATGAAAAATGGAAGTCCAACTGTTCAAAAAGAAAAGGACAGATAATGACCTAATTTTACCTCACTCACGTCTAATATCATGCACATCACATTCACAAGCAGATGTGACTCAGACTGACCCGCTCCTACCGTTACACAATGCTTAATATCGTACGACTGAGTCACAGGAAATGTGCTATGTTGGAATAACGAAAGTGTCTCATCCTCCTAGAAAAGCTGGAAGCTTTTGGCTTTTTCCTTGCCTCGAGATAAACTCATCGTCAAGAGCACAAAGTTACTCAATAACTGAATTGAACAGTTCAGGCCTTCAGTTACGACAGAACAATATCGCAACAACAAGCAGAGGACGCAGGGAGACTAGTAGTTATTACTAGTAGTTATACAGTCTTGCTGGCATGTTTAATTCTAGACACGGGAACAGTGACGGTATCTGGAGAGACTCATCAGGATGTTTACCTGTGCAGAACCACATAAAACATGCTTTTACTTGCTTTGGTTGCACATCCTTTATTGCAAAACTGAACTGAGGTGAAGAAAAACAGGGCTTTTGGCTAAACTGAAGTCAGTGTTGTAAAACAGGCATTCTTCCAAAGAGGCTACGATCACCGCCGATGATGCTTTTTGACGTACTGAGTAATCATAAAGGTAATTACACTGCTGCCTTTTGCAACTCTGGGCAAACTAAAACTGGGCTGATCTGATCAGGCAGTTAACCCTTCAAAAGATGAGGAAGACTTTTTCTTATTTTTCTTCATTTCACTTTTTATTAATTCTGTCTTTTCTTCTGCAATTGAAGGTTCTCGATAGCGATATTTGCTGTGTGCGTTCTCTGTATGAGTGCTTTAAATCCCCTTTATGTTGCTGTTGTTGCCAAAAAGTAGATTATCATGAGTCTTGTGTTCAGATATGGTAATAATAAAACCAAAAATATTAAGGCATACGCTTATGAAACCAGGTTTAGATGGTAAATTTAATAAGATGGGACAATGAAATGAAAACATTTTCACAGAAAACTTGAAAAGTGATTTGTATTTGACTAATAAAAAACATGACAATTGATAAAACATAACACACAACTAAGGTGATATTAGAATAATACTTATATAAAAACCCAAACATTTGTTTTGGCTTATTTTTGGAGCTTATTTATTGACAACATTTTAATATATTTATAAAGGTCTAACATATCAGGGAAAGAATGATAAAGTCCATGATTTATATCCATCATGTCCCTGGAGTTTACAAAGTCCAACGTCCTTTATCAGGGCGGAGACGTCCAGTCAATGTCTGACATCAAGGTGTGTTAAAAAAACCACTAGATGATTGAATCATGTCGACAATTAACTGATAACACTCTCAGAGAGTATTATGGACGACCAGAAGAGAAGTTGTGTGACATAGTTCAAGGCACAAATATTAATGAATTGATAAGTAAATAAAAAGAACAGAAAAACTTAAGAGACATACTGATGGAATATTTATTTCTTTTATGAAACAAGGAAACGACACTGTAGTTAAGTTTGCTACATTTCTTCAAGTACTGGAGTGAACAGTTTAGATACTTTAGATACTTTATAGCTGTACTTTGTACTTTGTACCGTACTTTGTACTCCACAACTTTTAATCGAGAGCTGTGGTTACTTGTACTGTATCCATAACAGAGTTAACTTAACGTGGGGCCGTCACTTTGAATCTTCAACATATGTGATTTTAAACAATGGGGAGCGTTTTTAAGCACAATGTCGTGGTGAGGACATGTCGCCCACATCCACAGTGTGAATGATACCGATGCTTAATATACATGTAGCCTATAACATACATTGTTATAGATTCAACAACAAAACAGTTGATACGTAAAGTCAGATTTAAAAAAAAAATGCTGCTGATCTAACAGTATAATAAATAAAAATGTAACATGCGCTGGGAGATATTTTTAAGCACAATGGGTACTTTAACGTTTGATACTTAAAGGGGCACTACGTAACTTTCTTTAACTTTCTACTGTTTAACTACAGGACTTCTAGATGGGCAATGTGCTGTTTTTGTTCTCGGCCTGCCATACCTAGATAAACAACCCCTTTTCTCACATTTTTACACATATAGATGTAAACATATTGCTTTAACAGTTGCTATTTGTAAGAAAGGTTGATTTTTGAGTCTCATTCCCAACTTGTCAAATAATGACACAGTTTCTGATGAGTTGGGAACGAGCACCTTTACAGTAAACATTAAAGTCATGTTTCCTTGTATCAAGAGCTCTGTCTCTTCTCATAGGCCTGTAAAAAAGTTGCCCAATGCACTTTTGAAATAGATTTATAATAGTATGCACTTTTTAAACTGTGTGTACAGTTTTAAAGCTATGTTAAGTAAGAGTTTACTTGAGTATTTCTGCTTTTATTGATGAATAGGATCTGAATATTTCCTCCACCACTGTTTGTACGGTGACGTCCTGTTTGGACTGGAAATAAAAATGAAATTTTCCTGTTTGGATTGTTGCTGCCAACACCTAACGAGGGGACTGGTGCACAGTCAGCAGCACGGCTGACCACAAGACACTGACTAAGCAGAGGGAGTGAGTGCAGATTAATCAGAGGGAAACATCTCTGGAGCTGTGTGTGTGTGTGTGTGTGTGTGTGTGTGTGTGTGTGTGTGTGTGTGTCCAAGCCTCTCTGTCCTTATCAACTACAGTAGCTATCAGACTGAACTCTCTGGGTGTCCCCCTGACTGTACAAAGGTTTCTTACATTTATTTTTTATTGCAGTATCACTGCAGCATTGTCTCGGTGCTGTGATTACACTCCAAACACTGAGCTAAAAATACAGCTTTGCTTGGAAAAAGCAACACACACACACATAGGGTTGGACTTTTTCTGCCTTTTTTTTTTTTCCATCTTCCTGCCTGCTTCCCTAAACCTCAAGCCGTCCCATGTGTATTTATATGACGTGTATGCAAAACATGTGAGTGGATTTGCTTAAACATCTCCTTTGTATAATACAGTATGTCTCTGCAGCAGGAGCAGTGCTGTAATTTCTGGGAGTCACTTTAAAAAGAGCTGCAAGTCTTGATAAATAAACAAACCTGATGAAAAGGTTGGTTTAACAGATAGGACAGGACAGGACAGGGCGGGGTAGGATGAGATTTACATACCCAGGATAAGACAGGTTATGTCCAGGACGAACAGAGGGATCCCTGAAGCGTCAAACATATTGCGTCTCCGTCCTCTGGTGTCCGTCTGTGTGAAAAAAGTCCGGTGGTCCCGGCTGCTCTTAGGCGAGACCAGACGCAGCCTATCTGCCGCACATGTCTCGCTATCCCAGCACAAAATTAAAACACACCAGTGTCATTGTCCTGCGTGGAAACTCCTGAGAGCTTTAAAAAAAAAAAAAAAAAAACTACTACTGCTTCTCTAAGTGGAAAAACACTCAACTAAAAGGCTAAAACACTAATCTAACACCACCGGCACACACGTGAAGAGCCTCTCACCCGTTCAGCTGCTCACAAACCATCATAACACAGCGGGATCTCCTCTGCGCATAATACCGTCCCGTCCTGTCCTCACAGGAGACATCACAGCTGAGGGACAGACACCAGCGCGCCTATACCTCGTTGCGATTAACGCCGCCTTCACGTGCAGCTCGGAAAAATGAGCGACGCGGTGAAAGTAGCTGGAAAACTAAGGGTTATGTCATTGAGTGGGTGGAGAGAGGAGTATTTGTAGACTACAAGTGAGATTCCTGCATTCAAGTAAAAGTACAGAAGTGTTAGAATAAAGAATGGCTGACTTTTATGCGCTTAATGTTATGGATTATATTTATTCAGTGTTGTACTTTTAAGTACATTAAAGTCACACTTAGGTTAAAGTAAAGATATGGTGTTAAAATATTAGATTGGTGAAAGTGAAAGCCACCAATACAAGTAAAAGTCTTATCTGATATTAGATAGATGTTTTAATAAACCAGGGAAATTTAGGATATTGGGTAAAATCACAAAAACTCTCAATAACAAACAATATGAAACTGATACAAGAATGGTAAAAATATAAACAAACAAAATATACGTCTTCAAAAAAAAAAATGAAGTAACACAAAAAGAGGGAACCTTAAAAACAAAAGCACAGTTTATTTTTAAATTAGATAACAAATTAAATGTATAATCACCAGATGATTAACTAGGGTGTGGTAAAATGTGAGTTGAAAGGTCTGGAGAGAGAATATATAAAATACATGCAGCATCACTGTAGCGTCTTCATAAGTTTATGTGACTTACTTGTGCAGTTACAGTCAAAGTGCATTAGGAGGGGACCTTTGCAAGGCCAGTATGAACAGGAGGAATCATCACAGCGAGTTTGTTTTAAGACACTAGTGTGTTTGAGAAACTATTCTTTAGGGTGAGTCCTGCTCCATCTCAGGGTGTAGGTAGTGGGGGCTCAGCCATGCTGTCGATCACTTTTTTTTATCAATAGACAATATTCAGTGTTCTGACAGATCAATACATTTGTTATTCTTTTTTCTCTAATGGTTAAATGTCTAGAAATGAGCTAATGTTACATCGATTACTGAGTATCGTCTGATTCCCTGTGATTAAGTCATCCTGACCCAAGTAAACAGAGTGATGTGTGTTTGTGACATTCTTTCTTGCCACTGGAAAAGTCTTGCATGGGATTTCCGAGGTGCACTTGAATGCAGCACGAGACAGGGAAGTGGTAATGGGAGTTTCGGGCCTATCGCGTGCCTGTGTTGACTCTACGACAGCCCTCGGCCGATGCAGAGCTGCTCCTCCCTCCACTGTGTTCATCTCCAGAGGTAATCAGGTTAAATCAGTCTCACTATTTATAGAGGGAGAGTTTCACTGTCTTCTCATCACTGCACCGCAGAGATTATATCATCTGTGGATAGATAGATAGATAGATAGATAGATAGATAGATAGATAGATAGATAGATAAAACTCACACAGGTACAAACACCTGGAGCTGGTTGACAGATGTTCTCTGAGATGATGCATATGTCTGTGTATGAGCCCTTACTCAGAGAAGGAGCCACTTTAAGCCAACACTGTATGTTGACACCAGTCTGATCATGTATGTCACTTTGTTCACACGCACGTGCATGCGTCTGACGTCAGCTCAGAGGCCTATATAAACTTTGCACATGAGTTTGGCACGAGTGGTCTGACGTTACTACAAACATCTGAACGCTGACTAGCTGCATTGTTGGAGAGAGACACACATCTTTTGGATTACCGGACGAGAGGATAATTACTGGAAAAGTGAACTGCTGCTGAAAAATGTCTCCTCGTTGGCTGGCTGGACCCACCTGGGAGGACCACCTGCTGCTTGGAGCTGCCCTTGAGCCAGACTACGAGGATGGAGCTAGGGAAATCTTTCATAGTCACGTTTATTCACTTCCAAATACTTAAATTCATCTCTATAAAGCTTGCTTTTAGTTCAAAATGAATATATTTTTAATGAGTTTTAAAGGTCAAAAATCAAGTATGACAAATTGAAAACCACTTGGTTGCTGTTTACTCGACGGTTAAAATCGTCATTTTTCATTAAGAATACATTAAATTTCATGGGACAGCTGCAGTAACAATTATCTAGTAATTTGAAAGCTTATTTTTGTTTGAGCGGGGCACTTTTTGTCAACATTTGTCCTAAAAAAGATGGCGACTGGGCCATTTTACGAAAAATACCCCCAAATCTCAGTTTTTTCTTGAGCTCCATGGAGACGGTGGAGCCCTGACGTCAGAACGTGCAGGACGTGCAGGTGTAAACAAACATGGCCGCTCCCTCTGTGTGGATAACTTAGTAGATTAATCAGTGTGTGACAGTCGACAGTCAATTGTGACTTGCTAAGGACTCTTCCTGTGTGTGGACGTGGACCAGCCAATCATCCCAGACCCTGAAGATTATCTGAAGAGCCAGTGAGTCGGCCATTACCAGAAGATGACAGCCTCTGAGTGGTCCGGACTGCCTTCCTACGCAGCCTACCTATCACTATGTTTTTTTACCACGTGACTGGTTTGGCGTTGAATTCAATAAACGACATCAGACATCTAAAATGATGACGTGTTTTGTGAGTTCCTCAGCTCTCAGTGATGTGAGGTTACTGTAGTCAATCATCTGCAGGTTTCTTGATAAAACAACTCTGTACAGTTGTTTCAGTCACCAGGGGCCTGTTTCAACAAGCAGACATGATGGAAAACCAAATCTTTAGTTTCTTCTCCAATTACATTTGGAAAAAGCACTAAAGAAGTCATTGATTAGATAAAGACTAATTATTTATGTGTCCAAATGGGCTCAAAACAAAAAAGCCTTTAGTTCTAGAGGGCGATATATCAAAGGTATCTTATGTTTCTAAGACATCGATCTCTTAAACCCTCACAGTTTCAAGAGGTGAACTTTACTCATGAGTTAGATACACAAAACAATACAGATCAAAACAAATGTGTGCACATATGTTTGGGTGTTAATTTTAGTACAATGTTTCTGTGCACAGGTCTCCACCATTATTAAAGGTCTAAAGACATGAGAGGATGTTAAAGGGAAGATCTACCTCTCCTAGATTACATCAACATTACATGGGTTGTTTTGTAAATCATTATTATAATATCAATTGTTAGTGTTCTCACTTTTCAGCAACCTCTACTTTATATTTCAAATTCATACTGTTACTGTTACATACTGTTGTTTCGCAGAGTGCCTTTTGAGCAATTTCACAAGCGAGGATGTAATAGTCACAGCAAGCAGTTGAGGGAAACATTTTTACTGAGCGATGTAGTGCAGCATGGTGTAATGCAAGAGGGTTAAAAAATAAACTTTTGGAGGCAAATATAATTCATTTTTACTTACAATACCACACAAGGCTGTGGGGAAAACAAACCTACAACAAATACAGGCCTTCACACAGTTTTCTCTTGGCAGTTCTCAAACATACAGTAGATGAAACCTTTGGAAATGATGTTGGAGGGAAGCAGACACATTGTTTTGACGATATTTTACTGCTGAGGAACTGAGAGGCATGACTACATCTTTCCTTCACATTTTCAATTTTGTCATCTTTTACAAAAACAGAATTATTTGATCAATTGGAAGACACAAAATCTGAGCTAGTTTAATGTTTGGATAACTTGCAAGTGGTTTAATTATGTTTCTGAGCTGGAGTGGCACTGCTTCCCACAGGAGTTCGTTGGACCAGGGTGTAAATTCTGCAACGCTGTTTTGCTGTGAAGCTCCAGTAAATGTTTTGTGGCATGAGGATGTGTAGATAATGACTGAATTATCTTTTTTGGGAGAGCTGTTCCTTTAAGACAGTAACTAATTGACGAGAGGAGAAAAATAAATAAGTTGTAATGCATTACAGCATTCTGCTATGAGTCAAAAGGTATGTCTGTGAATCAGATTTATTAGGGAAGTGTCCTCAGTGTGAACCTGGCGATGCTCATCCACCTGGAATTCAAGTTACTGATAATGGAAATCAATAAATTACAACCTGTCATTACTAGTTGCCCAGTTGAGACATAAATATGTGCGTGGAGATTTTTGCTGCATGACAGGAAAAGTTTGTGAACGCCCGCCATGACTAAACCACATCAAACCACACAAACATTAAGGGTATTTTTGGACTTCTGTAACTTTTCTGTGGAAAGAAATGGATGAGTAGATCACACAGTTCATTCTTTTATTGAAATATCAGTCATTATTGGTTTTGATGTCAGTTTTGTGTCCACATGGAGAACATAAATTATCATTAACATAGTAACCTATCACATCACCAAAGTCCTTTATATCTCATCTCCAGCACCAGCTCAACTGTTCTCATTATGTTTCTCCTTTCCTCTGCATCTGGGAGTTCAAATGCAGCTCAATCTCTCTCTGGAAGAACAGCTCCCCCAGCTGTCCGTGCGAGGCTTCGCTCATGGCCTTGGTCTGCATGCACATCTTGTACTTGTCTGGAGGGAGCTCGTCTGCGCAGTTCTTCTCGTGCCACAGGTGGAAAAGGCCGCGAGACGGAGAGCGAATCACCATCAGCTTACTGTGGAGGTACTTCCTGTACAGGTGCACGTCCTCCAACCCCCAACCTTTGATGTTACGGTCAAAACCCCCTGGGAGGAAGTAGAGGAGTTTGGACATATGAAGTGAGAATCAGAAGATGCATATAACTTCACTTTAGTTGTGTATTTAAAAGGATTTTGTGTCCATAAGATCTGAGGACTTAAAGGCTTTAGACAATCAGTAAAGACAGAAATGCAATTTTCGTATAAAAATCCACAGAATCATGTACTTAATGCATTTATTGCTACATCCTTACGTTCATATTGTGAAACAGACCCTTGACAGTAATATTTAGTTGTATTACGTCTTTGATAACATGGAATTAGGAATGACACAAGCCTTTTCCATTACCTATGTTCATGAAATCAGACCTGTACTGGCATGTCATGCCAAACCCGAAGTCTCTCCAGAATCCGGTTTCCTTCCTCATCACCTGCAAAAAAAACAGCAGCCGGACATGAGTGTTATATATCCTGACGACATTAGCTCTGATTCATTCAAGTAAATTTAACTCTATTGTTTGTGTTTTACCTACCAGTTGTTGTTGAAGAGAGGGTAGAAGTGTGTGATTATGGTAGATGATAGCTGGGTTGTACTGGCTGAAGAGCACTGGATAGTACACTTTCTTACCTTGAGAGAAAAAATAGTTATATAAAAAAAAGATATAATCAAAACAGTCAGTCACATAAACTCAATAATGTGTCCCATTTCCTACAAGTGCAGCCTGTAATAATAACAACACAGGCGGTGTAAATCGCTAATGTTATCCTTTTAATACCGGCAGCAAGAGCAGACGTTTGACCGGAGTTAAAAGAACAAGAAGAGGGTAGTTTGTTGAAAGCAACATAAACACCAGACCTGAACTGAGAAATTAATGACTGCACTCAACAGAAACTCACATTACTGTGCTGGACATAAAAAACACAGGTGTGGAAACTTATTGATCACGATGAGGACAAAATCAGCAGACTCATAGATTATGATTGAAGCACAAGTGTTTTTCGCATCTTGTTCCTTTTTATGATCTGTGAACCTTTAACACTCTTCTCCACCTTGTTCCTGGGTGGCCACATGATACCTTGTGTGAATTATGGATGCGACTTCCGGTGATTCCCTTACTTATACGAGCGAGAATTATGTAAGTGGATTTTATTTATATAAATATATATCACAAATGAAAAATTTGCCTCAAGAGGTTTTAGAATTTGTGCAGCGTAGGACATCCTTTAATGGGGAAAAATGGAGGAAACCTCAGGAAGACTAACAGATTAGGGATCCCTCTCCCAGAGTTAGCAGTATGCACCCAATATCTTCCCTTTTCTCAGAGACTTTTTGGAAAAATGATGTCATAACCTTCAGATAACTTACAGTAGCATAATAAGCTTTTTTGAGAGGCGATCTCAAAGCAGACATAGAGCCAAGTCAAAAACTTCAGAGTCCTACATGAGCACATCATTTAGCTAATCCCATCCCTTGTCAGTCGAGGGGCAGAGGTACAATCACATTATCTCCTTGAAGCCATTCCCCAAATTTCTCTGAGAATGGAGGAGACATCTGTTGCATGTTGCTAACTCTCATAGATGCAGTTCAGTGGGATGAATGAATGAAGCGAGGATTAATGTGGAGTGGCTGTTGTCCATTTGGCCGTGGCTGTTGAGACGGGGCACAAGCGGCAGGTGTGATGTTGAATCTCTATCAGTTGATAATCAAACAGCTGCTGTGGTAAAAGTAGCCGTTGATTGAGGTCATCATAAGCAGCATGTGCAGTTTTGTTTGCCAAATTTAAATGGAAAGGAAACCACTCCATTTCAGTGGCTAAATGCCAGCACTGTACACGGACTACCAACATCAACCTGAGCAGCCAGAATAATTGAAAACATGTGTGTACAGGGCCTTTAATTAATTCAATGAAACAGATGGCACAGACAATATGACACAAATAGAACATATAAATGTAATATGATGTAAAAAAGCAGTATACATTTCTGTTATAACTCCAGTAGAAACAGGTTGTATTATGAATCAGGCTGGATCACCCTCTCTGTGGTATAAATGTTGCATGATGTTAAAAAAGCTCCTGTGTAAATGTTTCATAAAGCTTCAATTGAAGCGATCTCTCACCAGGCTCCGCGTTGAGACGACATGAGGTCAAGAAGTCAGCGGTGAAGTGGATGTCGACATCACAGAAGAAGAGCAGCACGTTCTGGCTCCGCCTCCACGCCCTGGCCCCCACGTCTAGGCCCCGCCCACGAGAAAACTCCTCATTCATCTGGATCAGAGTGAAGCTCCTGAACCGGGTCTCTCTGAGGGAAAGAAGACAGGAGGACTGTTTAATCAGACAGGTACTCTGAAGCTTCTGAGTGTTTTAATCTGAAATGTCAATGCCTCATGTTAGCGTCACTGTGAATTTAGGCATACGTATCATGCAAATGTGTAACATGGTGACATAGTGTGATGTCACGAAGTCACAAAGTTAAAGGCGGGACTACTGACAAGGTGTTTAAGGCACTTGAGGAGCAGTGTTTTCTGCGTTAACGTGGACTTTAGGCTGTCAGTGATTGCACCTGTACTGGGCTGTCCTTGATCAGAGGAAGATATTGTTGGTGGATTTTGTTTAAAAGTGGCATTTTACCTGTAATGTGACCTTGGCTGATGATTAAACTGTAAATATGCTACATTTACCTGGTGGTTTGGTCCAGTATGGCTTTCACCTGGTCTATCTGATCTCGACCAAAGTAGACCACAGTGAGATGAACCCGGCCGTCCTGCCGGATGCAAACTTCTCTGAACCAAAAAAAAACCACAGGAGTCATTATACAAATAAACACATGTTAGAACTACCTCTATACTGCTTTCTCCAGAGATAGCCACAAATTGCATTTTCTCAGATAAGAACAACAATTACATTCACACCTGTGAAACCAGCCTTTAAAATCTCATTTTCTCTGAAGTGGCGAGGAGTCTTATTGGCTTTCAACCAGCCGCTCTATTAAGATAAGGATTCACTCAGCACTTCCAAATGAATTTCTATAAGACTGAGATCAATAATGTCAGGATACAATCACATTTAGAGCCTGCGAGCTGCTGCCAGCGTGTTAATTTACTTTTCAAATGATACCTGAAGTTGTTGATGAACTGCCTGAATGCGTCCGCCCTCTTGGAAAGAGGTACGATGATGTTGATGAGGACGCTGCGCGTGTCCAGACTCTCGCTCTTCACCTTCAACACGGGGCCGAACGGCCTGAAGAGCACAAGCTGAGTGAAGTCCCGCGGGCCGTCGCCTTTAAACACCAACTCATAGATGGTTCCTCTGTCCCGCTCTGTACGAGTCAACCCTGAGGCAGAAGAAAAACGGGGGAAAGATTTTGCATTTGAAACACTGATGGAAAAGGATTATAAAGTCATCATCATCCAGCCAGCCAACGATGATAAACATCTGCAGAAGATGAATGAATGAACGGAGATCTTCCTCACCTTCTATGAAATCTGCGGGGGAGTAAGTTCTTTTCCGCTTGATGTTTTCTGCGTGTTGCTGAGGTCCGTTCAGGACGTGCAGAGCCGTTTCCACTGTGCCTATCAGCTCATCCCTGTGGTCTCTCCTCACAGGCCTCTCCTCTGGGTGCCTGGTCAGCCCCGTCTCCAGCTGGTACACCCTGAGTGAGTGACACGGCACAAAACCCTCTCGTGAGACATCAGAAATAGGTCACACAGTTACACCTGGAGGCCTCGATGGCTCCGCTGTCCCACTCACCTCCGCAGGGTGAACGTGTCAAAAGGAATCACTGCATATTCGCTGGGCAGCTTTGCACCTGAGTTCACCTCCGCCTGGTTCAGCTGGGAGCGGAAGAACTCCTGGAGGACATGATGTAACATTTACTTCTACATCTATAACGTCAAACTTCATTTATCTCATCAGCACACATGGATTCAGCATCTTTCCTACCTTCAGGTCAGTCTGTGTCGAGGTCTTGTGCAGACTCTCCAGACCCTGAGGCAGAATCCCTTTAGTTTTAGCTTTATCCAGGGACTCCTGGAGCTGCTGCGTCCTGTCCTGGAGAGCCTCCTTCAGCTGGGCTATCTGCTTCGTCAGGCTGTTGATGTAATGTTTGTGAGAGTCCTCCCTCTCCTGCAACAAGGCCATGTATCCCTCCTTGCTGGTGGTCCCTCCAGACCACAGCAGAGACTGCTGGCTGGTGTGAGAGGTCGGTTTACAGGCCAGGAGGTAGAACAGGGACAGGCAGCAGCAGAGGCCCAACACAATGAGGCCCACTCGAGCCAACAGGGCTAGAAGCCACCGTTTAAACATGGTGGATTGTCTTTCTTAAAAATCCTTAAAAACTTGAGGCCTTTAAATCATGTCTGTACTTTTGTCACGTGGAGACGCACCCACAAAAATGTGAGCAATCCATAGCTCCTAAACAATACATTCAAAAATATGGCTGTTATATTAGACGTCCTCCTGTTTTCTCATGTTTTCCTCATCTGTCACATCCTCAGGCAGCATCTTCAAGCACTGTCCAAACATTCGATCCTCCTAATGTGTTTGTGTTGCTGATTGAGAAGAGGAGAGCATCACCAGAGCGCTGAAACTCCCTACAATGAGAATAATATACATGTTTAACAGTCATATCAGCAAGTCAATTAAAGGGACAGTTGAGCCTTAAATCAAAACTAGACATCTCAACTCGATATCTCCAAAACTCGGCACCTCAGACCAAAACAGTCCGGACGGATAAATAGCACTACTGGTAAGCGAAAAAATATGTAATTTAGATTTTGCCGCATACTGTGCCTTTAAATTAAATGCAAATGCCTAATTGTAGGTTCCGGACACAATGTGAGTGGCAAGGGGTGTTTTTTCTCAGATTGTTTTATTTTCAGGCCCTTTTAGGCGCCTCAGTAGGACAAAATATTACGAAGCAGGTGCAAAGTTTACCGCACTCACCATGTTAATTTAGAGAGTTAGCACGCTAGCATTTGCCAATTCCCATGTAAGGTATTCTAGTATCAGGAGAAACTTCAGAAATGTTTTGCAAAGTATACTGGAGTACAAGCATGCTCTAGTTGTTGAGATATTTCAGTCTGGACTGACATTTCCATCACTAGAGCTATGCCATGTCAGAAGCTGAGACGTGAAGCCGAGGCACTTAGTAGAGCGCATACCTCCGCCAAGGCCAAATAGTCTCCTTTAGCTCAGTCAAGCCTAATCCAATATTAAATAAAAACATTTAAATCTATTTTTTTAATTGTACTCACTCATACTGTAGATACCAGCCACCTCAATACATGATCCGTGCATTATTCCCTGAGAAACTTACAAAATCAACTTATCTCGCAGTGTTAAAGAATGTGAGAAAATATTCTTGGATCCGTCTCTATCTGGATCCACACCAAAAGTTAATGGGATCTACTCTGGGCCGAGACCCATCCTCCATCCTTGTTTTGTAGAAATCTGTTTAGTAGTTTTTGTGTAATCCTGCTGACAAACCAACCAACAAACGGGCACAGGCGTAAACATAACCTCCTAAATATCTTACAACATCCAACAAATCAAATGACAAACTGGAGAAAAGCAAACCGACCAACCTCATCAGTCTTGTCCTGGTGTGTGTGTGAGCAGCTTACTTCATTACCAGCCCGTCTTCTCGCTGCTGTTGGACTGCTGGTCAGGTTTTATAGGTTTGCCTGCTTTAAAATGCACAGAAACGAGAAATAACCTGACCTTACATTCACTCTGAGTGCCACGACGCTGAAGGTGGGAAGTGACAGAAACAAGCATTTCTCTGTGTGTCTCTCCACCCTGTATGTGTGTGTGTGTGTGTGTGTGTGTACGTGTGTGTGTTGCCATCATCAGTTTATTCACAGCACAGATGGCTCTTTATTGCTCAGGTAGAGGCTGATCTCATGAAAGACTTGCTTATGTTTCCAGGTCCACTCGAGCAGTGTGTGTGTGTGTGTGTGTGTGTGTGTGTGTGTGTGTTGGTCATTACACATGCATGTGTTCATACCATGCAGACCCTTTTAAAGCACTGGACAGGTACGTTTTTATAAAATTTCACCCCGTTTTCGACCCTTTCACGCTATTAAAAATCCGTCCATAGCATCACCAGCTTTTCAGCTTAAATAATACAGTTATGGCTGTAATCTTTCATCTCTCGAGGCGCGCATTAAAGCCTTTCATCTGTTGTTAAATGACTGCAATGCTTTTATCTCGCTGTCATCTCATTCGAACACCTTACCGGCAAGTTAATCACAGTGGGTCATCTCATTTATGAGCTATCATGATAAAAACTGATTGCAAAAAACTGAGATCACAGGCTGAGACATGCAAACATCACCCTCCAACACATACTTAACACTCTACAAAGCTGAAATGACACTTTGAAAAAAAAAAAAAATGCTATAATCACCAGTTGCTGTGAATCTCAAAGGAAAGTTGTGACCCGACGTCCATCATCCTAAACTGATCGTCTCTTCCTGCTTAAAAAAAACAGAAGTTTAGGTATCCATACTGTGATTTAATAACTCTTCATCTTGAGGGTTGATTGGCCTTTCAGGAAGAAAGCGAACGTTATCCTGATGAGGTGCCTCCTCTCTTCCCCATCCTCTCTCCTCTCAGTCTCCACCTTTTCCCAGCACCTCCCTCTCTCCTCCTCTTCTCTCCTCTCTCCTCTCTCCTTTTCCATCTCTCGCTCTTCTATCCGGCCCAGTGTTCACTTCCATCCCTCAGAGATCTCACACCATCTGCCTTCATCCTGAATTCCCTTTCAGGTCGTCCGAGGCTCCACCCTGCCCTTAAGTCTAATTAGAAGGCAACCGGGGTAAGGACTGCCCTTCAGACTTTCAATGCTCTGCCACCTGCAATCTGTTGCGGGGAAATAGCTAGGTACCGCTTGGATCCCACCAATAGGACGGGGTCTTGCACATTTAATGAGGCAGCGTACAGATGGTCCTTGTTTTCATTCGGGTGTCAAATCCTGAGCACTGACTCCTCTAAAGGTTGGAGTTGTGTCTTCGATAGGACAGATTTTCTTTTAAATGAAAACACGAGTGCATTAAGTATAATATGGTACAGAGTGGAGCTTATTTTCTGTCTATTGTATTGCTACTATTATTACCAGAGTCGGTTACCATTGTTTTTTTCCAGCAGAGGACTATTGCTTAAGGCAGCTGAGATGGAGATGATTATTCACACTCTCTGTATCCTGTCTAGACCGCTGTGACGCAACGTTCACCTGTAAGACATCTCTGGATTGTTGCGTTGTCTTTTATTGTGCAGCTGTCTTAGTGGTGTGTCTTACGTAGGTGTCGAGCAAATAATTGATACAAACACACACATTACTAGTGCTTGGACACACTACTTAGAAATAACAGGACACTTTTAAAAACTTTTTAGCACAAAAGGTTTTGGGGAAGAAAGTTTAATCAGAAGACAAAGATCTTCATTTACTGATTATTTTTTTTTGTTTTTTTTGTTTTTATGCCTAAATAAACTAAATGAACTCCCCTTTTTAATGACTGAATGAACTGAATAAACATACCTTATTTTCCTCTGAGAACAGCTTGTTTATTCTGTTATGGAAAAAAAAAATATTTCTGAGTTTGCATCACCCTAAATTGAAAACTAACCCTAAATTCTCTTAATTGCCTTCAGCAGTGTGCAGTCTTGGTTTAAATTGATAAATCTCAGACAGACGAGTCAAAATCTGTGCTCAAACTGTCATAAAACAAAAATCCAAAAGGCTCTATACTACTACCATTTTTCTGACGCTAAAGACAACAGTGCTGCATATTCTGTAGAGCAGTGCCCCCTTAAGTTAAAACAATAAATCAAAAGAATAATCAAAAATTGCATATTAGACTAATAAATAATTGTTGGCAGCCCCTTAGCCCCTTTAAAAAGCAGGGAGCATTTTAATTTCGATGGCTGAGTAAAGACTCTCCAACAATACCTGAAGAGGGTAAATATTTCAGGAAATGTACGTTATGAAATAATCATAGGTGTAATTTTCAATGGCGACGCCAGGGACATTTTTTAAAAGACTAGCGTTGTCCCCGTCACCTTTTAAAAACATTTAGTTAAAAATGAGTTCAAAAGTGAAGAAAAGTGAGATTAAATGAATTTTGATGCCCCATTGTGCAATTTCTTTGACATCATAACTACTCTGAGCTCATATGATCGTCTCTTGGGAATGATTGACTTGTTCTCTGAGGCATGCCACTGCAAAATGCTGAACATACTGAAAAACTAGAAATGATATTTGAATCTGAAGTGAAGTGAACTTCGTATTATTTCCCTCTGCTTTTAGGCCAAAGAGTGAACCAGCAATCTACTGTAGACAGATAAACATTTTCATACCTTTATATGACCTGGTGATGGCGCCAGATACACGACTACCGGGAAATAAACAAGAGAAGCTGAGCAAAACAGACAACTGTATTTATTATTGTTTCAAGTTATTTACATCTGTTGGATTACAAAAATGTGGAATGTGGCCAGAATCCCAGTGAACGTTTCTCACGTGTCGACTTTTCCTTTTTTTTTTTCTTTTCTTTGCACACAACCGACTCGTGTGACTCCAGCAGCCTCACCTGTGTGTGTTTGGCTTTTAATTACAGTGCAGGTGCCGTCTGTATCTGCTTCAGTGTGCTTTTGTGAGTTTTGTGCTCAATTTAGGCAGTGTTTCGCTTTCTGAATCGCTGTAAATCACAAAAAAAAAAATAACCCTACAGTACAACCGAGGAATGTAAAAACTGAATCACCAGCAATAATGCCACAAAAATGCAAGTGTTTGAAAGTGAGATTAAATTGCTTCCCCAGATGGATTCACAGAACAACACAGAAGGTCTGCTTCCTTTATCTTCAGAAGAAGCAGCGTCTCTGATACTTCACAGACTTTTATAAAAGATTCACCACACCTGAAAACAAGAGGACCTGCTGTGCCGCATCCAAACCTTAGTCGAACATTTTAGAAGAACAAAGGCATGGAAACTTTTTCTTTTTTTGTGAAATTCAAAGTGCAATATCTAAAAAAAAAAATAAAAAAAAAATCAACATATTTCAACAAGGAACCAAACTGTTACAGCGAGAGACAGGAGGTGTCAGTTCCTTCCATCTATATTAACACTTACAAAAAAACATGTCTGAACAAGAAAACAACTGGAGCATGAACATACATTATATCACTGTAGAGGCGGGCACCCATATGGATTTTACACATCAGTATCAGTTCAACAAATCAGCAAAGACACTAATCTGCTACACGTGGACTACAGTTTGAGCTGCTTCTTCTATGAATAATTTAGATCCTCATGCTGAGGCGTGAATCTGCTTTAATCACCCTGTTGATGTCTTTGCCACAGTATTTTTTAAATTTTCTTTAATTTTTTGCTTCTGGACAGCTTTTGTTAGACCCTTGTTCTACCTCTCCTTTTTTTAAAAACTAAATTACTGGATTGTTAGAAGTGTAATCTCCTCTGTGTCTCAAAACCTCTCCTCCAGTGGCATCCAGAGTTAAAATAACCTCTTCCAATATCGATAATATCTCGTATCAGTGACCACCGTGACAAATAGCACTCATTCATGCTCAGCGAGGCGGTCAGTGCCTCCTTCTGTCATCCTTGAACACTCACTTGTTCACATTGCTGTGAAAAATGCAACCGTGTCTCCTCCACTTCAGCTGTGCCATTAACCTCACTCGAGGAGATGTGACGGAGCGGGTGAATAGGGGGATGTTGAAAGAAGAGTGGTGGAGTGAGTGATGTGTGGGTGGATGGAGATAATCTCTCAGACACTACAAGGTGTCGTGCTGCCATCTCCGAGATGGTTGCTAGGCAACAGCATCCTTCATAGTCTTTCTCCGGGTGGTAACTAGGTTACCCCAACTTACTATCATCATGTTTGCTGTGTTTTTACGGCAAAAACAGTGTCCCTCGTCCTGTTGGTCGCTAACTTAAGCCAGCTGGTTTTGGGCCGGGGGCGCCGGCGTCCCTCCCAGGCTGGCAGGGGTTGAGCGGTTACACCAGTTCATCCAACAGAGTCCCTATGCTGTGGTGCTGCTCGGGGGGGCCGGCTATGGGTTTGTTGCACATGGGGCAGACGCAGCGCACCTCCAGCCACTTTACCAGACACCTGTGAGGAAGAACACAGACAGGAGACCTCAAAAGAGGAGCCAAACTTCTTATCAAACAAACCTAAAGCCAGTACTTGTGACCCATGTACAGTGGTAGTATTGTGTATTGAGGTCTTTAAACGCACCGTGCATAATTTCTGGCGCTGCGGGCCTCTCAATCCAAACAATACAAAAGATGTAGTTTATCACATCATGAAGCAGCGTGGGATCATGGGAGTCGTTGTCTTCATGAGTGTGTTGGACGGAATAATGTTCAAGGACGAGGTAATGTGTTAAAGTCTTCACATGTCATTTGATGTTTCCTCAGACGTTATAGCGACAGGCGACCAAATGAAACACACATTGAATAAAACTATTGATTTTTCTGGATTTTAAGTATTTGGGTTCATGCGCGCACACAACTCATTAAAACACAAACAAAGGTCTAGTAATTTTTAGACATTTTAGTACAGAGATGTTACATATTTAAGTGAAGATTTTTTTTTTTTTCCTTTTTCTAATCTGATCTGACTTGTTTTCTCTCCTGTGTTCATATCTTGACAACTAGTGGAAACCATTTTTTGCCAGGACAAAAGGTGCCTTAATTTTTTTGTCCATTTGTGAAAACATGTGAAAAGGATATTTGAAGAGAAATTGTTTTTTCATGTGTGAAACCAAGTGATTTTTTTTTTTTCACTGGACTTTGTTTCACACATGATTTTTTTTTTTTTTTTCACAGATGGAAAAAAAATGAAGGAACTGGCAAAACTTTTGTCCCACCAATTCTCAACTCATAAACACAGGAGAGAAAATAATTTAGATCAGACTTTTTCTACATTTTTATTATTATATTACATACTAAAACATACAGTAACATGTAGAAACAAAGAGTAATAAATAAAGTCATAATAGAATAAAATGTGCATGCCTTTGCCCTGACCACTCCTCCCTGACCCTGAACAGAAGAAGCATGGTGAATGTCTGTCAGCGCTGCTGAACAAGACGTCCTGCGGTGCCGCGCTGCAGTCAGGAACCAATATTCCTGTGTAAATCCTGATCACTGAACTTCGGATCTCACATGAGCATTTTCATTTTTTAACAAGCCCGGGCAGGCGGGTGCAGAGTGGTAACAAGAGCAGAGAAAGACCCCACTGTGCTCTCCTGTACTCACTTCCTGTGGAAGGCATGTTGGCATGGCAACACTCCCAGCTCGTCTTTCACTTTGAAGTCCTCGAGACACACGGCGCACGTCTGCTGTGTGAGGGACAGACAGGACGCAGTGAGACAGACAGCCATTAGATGAAGTGATCATGCATTATATAAGTGTGTTTGTTCCTGCGAGTGGAAATCACATCCTTACCCCGTGAAGACTCAACTTTTTTGGATCTCCTTTTAAAACCACCTGCAGGAGTGACAAAAAACAAAATGTGTTTAAGAGAGATTTTATTTTTATTATTTAGGCCTTAAAGAGTGTGAAATATTAAAGTCAGTTTTTACCTCTCTGTATCCAAACCGCTCACTCTGGGCTTGGTGTCGTAGTTTGCTGTGGATGAATAGAAACACATTCATGAGTAACTTTCTTTACGATCTGTGTGTGGACAGTTTAAAAACAGATGATCCAAATCGCTACAGCAGAACCAGAGATGTCGCCTTTTTTTAATTCCACACATTTTCTTCCTACTTATTATACAGAAAAGTTATTATTATTAGATTATTATTAACGATGCATTAGCATGTAGGTAAAAAAGCATTTTATTGCTGTTGCAAATGCAAAACAATCATATTGCTATTGTTGTGACGGATATTGTGATTTGAGTCAAGATTTCAGTGGGAGGGTAGTTTTTGCATTTTATTTTCAAAACACTTAAATCTGAAGATTTATAGGCTGGGACATCTCTGCAGTACAACAATGATTGATTTATAATGGTATGTTCTTGGCCATATTTCAATAATATTTTGATTTATTAAATTTCAGAGAAATGTAACAGACTTAACTACAATATTTCCCTCTGAACTGTAGTGGAATAAGAATAAAGTCTGACATTAAATGAATACTTGTAATGTAAGTACAGCACATGAGTACATGCACTTAGTTGCCTTCCACTGTTTTGCACATTAGGGTATAAAGATGCCTGCATTTATTCTAAGCTGAGTTCAACAGCAGGTCGTTGTGTTCACACTGAGATTCAAGTTTATGTGGTAAAAAGATGAGACTGTGATAACAGAAGCCGTGTAACTGCAGGGTAAACTCTGATAATTAACTGTCTTTTCAAACAGCTACGGTGGCCACACATACACACACACATGTTCTCTGCAAACACACACACACACACACATTGTTCACAAGTAATCATGTAACTACACACACGCACATACACTTGTACACAAACACGGCTAATGAGTACGTTACGTCTTTGAATCCCTGCAACGCCCCCAAAACCAACAATGGAGAGCAGATCTTTATCACTTGGCGAGCTGTGTCTGTTCAGCCGGTTATTTTTGGCCTACTGTTTTTACACGACTAAACATAGACGCAAACGTCTATCACTGTCTGTGATTTGAGCCTGAAACTAAATGCAGTGAGCGCAGCTGAGATGAAAGATGAAATGTTTATTTGTGATCTGATGCTTCGAAAAATAAAAAATAAATAACTGAGAAATATCTCCGTGAGTCACTGCTTAAAGTAAGGAAACGACAGTTATTCCTTGTTTTTGTCATTCGGTTTATTGTTTACGCTGATTGCCACTAACAATCCTCCGTGCAGAACAATGTGAGGATACACGTTTTACATGTGTTGAGGTTTCCCATGCCTGGAGAATGATGTGAAGTGGGTGAGAGGGGGCCATGATGGGGATTTTCAGTGTTTCAGCTCAGCTATTGTGCCCAGTGTGCAGGAATAGAAAATCCTCACACAGCTACTGTGGACCAGTTCTTATTGTATGAAGTAACAATGAACTCAGCAGGTGTAGACGATATAATGAGAGGTGCACAAAAACTTCCACAAACTCAGTGAAATCAACGGTTTCCTTCTCATAAAGAACTGTTGACACTTTATTCAATGTGTTGAATGTGTGTGTAATATATGTTTCTACATCTTAGATATCAAAAGAGATCAAAGACGTCATCCAAACTCAGGCACTGACATTTTGTGTTTGAGTGCCGGCAGAGTAAAGACCATACTTAATACTAGCATGCTGATATTTAGGCAATACATTGATTGGTTTAAAGCAATTGGCAACTAAATACATGCTGCTGATGAAATAATTGGTGTGAATATAATGCAGTTTAGCTCCTAGCTATTACTCCTTCAGCAGCTTCTCCTTACAAATATAAGCCAGCTATGCAGTTCAGCTCCCAGCCATTATATCAAGCAATGCAGTTCAGCTCCCGGCCATTATATCAAGCAATGCAGTCCAGCTCCCAGCCATTATATCAAGCAATGCAGTTCAGGTCCCAGCCATTATATCAAGCAATGCAGTCCAGCTCCCAGCCATTATATCAAGCAATGCAGTGTAGTTGCCAGCTTATAATATATTTAACTTAGCTACTACGATCTCCAACTATTCATACTCCTACATCTGCTTCTTTATGCTATTTAAAGACAGCAATTCAGTTTAGCATCAGCTTTTAAACATACCTTAAAATATTCCACATCTGTCATACATTATTATTTTTATTCAACTTTTGAACTCAGCAATGCAGTTCAGCGTCAGCTTTCCAACATCCAGCATTCACACTGCAATTTCTTCAGAAACTGCCTTCTCTAGTTGTTTGAATCGTTTTATAAGCAAAACCTATCAATAAATTACTAAGTTCCAGCTTCTTAAATGTGAGGATTTG
The DNA here is from genome assembly GCF_965226575.1 of Pagrus pagrus. Taxonomy (NCBI): domain Eukaryota; kingdom Metazoa; phylum Chordata; class Actinopteri; order Spariformes; family Sparidae; genus Pagrus; species Pagrus pagrus. Next base: position 9,611,191 of record NC_140192.1, read on the forward strand.
CTGCTTTTCCTTGTTTTATATGTGTGTAGGATTTGGCATGTTAAAATACTGAACTTAAATATATGTCACCTTGGCCTGAATTAAGAGAAATACCAGCAGTTGCAATTGTTTTTTGCAGTCATCGATCCCTGTATACATTAAGAAAACTTTCCAATATATGTCTCAAAATGCATATTGCAAATGTTTTTTTATGTTTATTTTAAGTTCAAACCGCACTTAACCACCTTGCTCCAAATAGTTTCATTTTTCAACTTAGTGGTTGTCCTTTTTTTTCTCTTTTCGTTATGTTTTGTGAATTCACTGTGTCGAAAAAAGTATTTGGGAAAACAGTAAACACTTTTCTTTACAACAAAGCTCAATTTCACTCTCTCTGTGGCTTTTAGAGTACCGCTTGTAGGATGATGTTTTTGATTTGTTACTCTGTAAACAAAAGTGAATTTAAATGTGACAAGACATATGGAGAGACAGATGTTCTCATAACATCAAATGCAAATGTGCAAACAACTAGATACTTGAATCAACCTTTATTTCTGCAAGAAAACAAGTGACTGATGATTTGGATTAAATAAGATAAAACTGTTATTATTCCAGTGGTACACTACAAACTTGGTGTTGTGACAATGATCTTTACAGTCACATGTATTGCTTTCTTTTTGAGTACCATGGCTTTATGCAGCACTGGCGACTGTGGGGCACATGCTCTACCAACTGAGCTACTGGCGTGTCCCATAGGTGTTGGTTTTGGATAACTTTTGTCTCAAGTTGAGCTCATTCAGGGTAAAGGAGACAACTTTTATAATGTCCTAATGTCTTTTTTTTCACAGGTTTACTCTGTTGCTGTGTTCACATGTGTTCACAAGTTAACTGTCGCCTTATTGTCAGTCTGCTTTCCAGTCTTCTGCAGGTAAGATAGGATCTCTATGACCATTTCTATAACCTTTACCGTCCTGTATGGGATTTGTGAAAAACCTCTAATTATTAAAAGCCTGTCCAATCAAACTAGTCGTGTTTCCTGTCGACTGGTGAACTGAACTGTGTTCAGTCTTTTTTTCTCCTCTGGGTCGGTCACTTGTAGGAACTTAAATGAATCAGTGACTTTAGTTGGGGAGAACGTTCCTGGTGGCTTAATATTTATGCTCTCAGTCACTGTACTGTCAGACTAAACACACCTCTGCACATTGTGGTTCTCATAATATCTCTCTGAGTACTGCCGCCGCTGTGCTATTCCTTAACGGAGAAATAGACCCGCTGCTCTCCGAGCAGATTGGAGCATAATTAAAGATATGATATTTTTGGTGAGAGCTTTGGCACCCTTGCAGTTTTGCACTCTTGTGCACTGCCGTCACTGCTGTGTACACCCCCAGTTTGTTCCACAGTTTGAATATGAAGGGCTAAATGGATTGCGTGCGCTCAGAAAATCCTCCCCACATCTCAAGGCTTTTTAGAAAAACTTCATATAATTGCTTTGTATGACTAAAAGGAGAAAATCTCACATCGATGAATTGAGACAGAGGGAAATGTTTTAAGTCATTAGATTAAGTTGAAATCGAACATCACAAACTCCCTGACACACAGGATTTACACAGAGCCTGTCTGAGAGGGATAATAGGAAACCTGCCCCTGACGGCGAATAGCATTCATCGCTCAGTATTCATCTGATGAATCATCCCGTCTATAAATGAATTCACAATCACACTCCTACCCAAGACTACCTTCAGCATGTTAATGGGGCCAAAAGGAAGTGACTCATTGGTTATGATTCAGAGGCTTTAAGAGAAACAGGAAGGATCCGAGCTTTTCTGGAGAGTTGATGATCAATTTATTGGCGAGCCCAGGCCAAACAAAACATTCATAATGACAGAAAAGTGTCTGACCTCACTACAACATGATAAATCTGAACTAAATACTGATATGTGTTCTGGTTGTGTGATTGGTGCTTATTTTGTTGGATGCCAGACCGGACTGGCTGAGAGAATCTGAGAGTGTCAGGCCAGTTTTAAAAATGCTAAATGAAATGTGTAACACAAACAGAAAACAACACAGGGCAGCTACAGTCACTCAGAAATGTAGACGGTCAGCCCGCCCTGCTGCTTTTAACCTGATGTCTGTATCACATACACACACACACACGTCAACACAATGCTCAGTCAGTGCATGGAGTGTGTGTGGAAGAGCAATGTGGGGAGAAAATGGACAGCACAGGAGAAAGAGAAAATTACAAATACCTTCTCCAGCAACGGTAGAAAAAATTATCCTAGCAGGGTCGCCTTCGGTACATCATATCACAGCTACCTCTCCCGTGTGGATTCTGTGTTTTAATAAACGCAGTCATGCCATGTCGGAAAGCAGGGAAGCGGATGCACTGAAATAATCTGGAAAATATGACCTCTGGAGCCCGACTGATGCTTGATTTTGGGGGGTGGATGCTGATACTGATATTATTCCGATGTCAATATTGGCTGGTATAGACACTATTTTTGTGTGGTTATTAAACAATTGTGACATAGATGTGTAAGGGAATTAATTAATCAACTAATAATTATATAGAACCCAAGCATCTTTTTCTGCATTATAATCTTAAAAAAAGAGTAGCAGAGAAACAACATATATCCTGATACGGATCTATCTGTGAGAGGCCAAAGTCAGCTGATAACTTAAGCCAACAGATTTATCGGTCGGCCTCTAATGACCTATATCCACTTTTTTGTCAGGTGGAAGTAGTTACTCAGAGCTCCCATAGCTTCATGGTCATCAACACAATTCCAGTCAGAGCTGTGAGGAAATGCCAGATGGAAAACAAACTCCCTAAAAGTTCACAATAACAATATATGTAAATATGTATTTCCTTAATTGCTCTTGAAATTTGAAACTTAGCAAGATTTCTGGCCTGAAATATGATCCCAGTCCAGCCGTTTGTGACCGACCGACTTAATTTTTAACAGAGTTCAGATAGGAATTCCCCGTTTCTCAAAATAACTGCGTCTCCAAACTAAACTAAAAGAGAAAAAAGAAATTAATACTGGGCAGGATTCATCCTGTCACTTTCACAAAATGATTTTTATCATTTAAAAACGAATCTAATGACAGCGCCCACTTAATAGCTCTTGATCGTAACACACGTTGGATTAAAAAATGAGGTTCAAAGTTCATTCCTGCGCCTTCCTGAACAGCTGTTAAAAAATAATTGTACCACAAAGTAAGAACAGCACGATCTTCATCACCAGGTGGAGTTTTTTAAGTCAACATGAATGAGACATCCTTAAAACTGCTCAGAAAAAAAAAACGGAAATTTGACATCAGATAAATCTGTTCATGAAGATTATGTGATATGATCAAAAGCTCCAGAACAGCTACCGAATGGACCTGCAGGTCAGACTGTACTCACCAAATCCCTTATTTATCTGTCAAAAACTAGTCAATTTAATTCAAAAACTGTTTGGGGGGCAGCAAAAACAAGCTATGAAAGAACACTGACCTATTGACCTGTAAGTTGTAAAGCAAGTGTGGTAGCAAACAGATGATATTGTTGTTTTGGGGTGTTAACTCTCTGATAGCTCACAACCAACTCCTGAGGGAAATAGCTGGCTCTTTAGCTGCTAAACAATCCACACGTTCACCAGCTAGTCGGTAACTGTGTCTGCTGGCTGTTTTTGCGATCATCAGTGTGTTTTTTGGAGGCCTGCAGTGCTTGAAAAAGAGCGAAAGCGGTGAAGGTGAAGTGAAATAGTAAAGCTGAGAGTCGGACGGCTAAACAATGAGATGGATCTCACTATAAAGTCTGTGAAGTCGAGCTGCAGGTTCAGACCACTCACAAGTTCACCTGGTTTTCACATTTGATACATTGTTCTTATTGATTATAGCTAATTTAAAATACTTTAATCACTCTATAAAATATCCAACAAATATGGTGGCGTTGTGGTTATAGGCTGTTTTGAGGTCAAGAATGAACTTTAAACATGTTTTAAAGGCATCAAGATATTGATTAGGTTGTTAGGATTGTGTCTACTTCACTCGGTGCTGTTGATAGAATTCATTTATATAATATGAAAGAAAGAAAATGAGCCACACAAGAGGCAATTGCACAAAGTCCATCAGAAAGCACTGTACCTACTGTTTACCAGCTACCACTGTTAGTGACCTGTTCCAGTCGGCTCTGTATGTCTAACTTCCTCCCCCTTTTTTTTTTTTTTTTATGTTTGACATTTCGATAATGCGGGCGATTTAGACAGCGCTAAAATTAGCACACCACATTGCAAGACATCAGGCATTTTGCCAAATACAGATGTTCAGGCTCGAGATAAAAAACAAACCCTGCAGCAGGTGTTGACGTTTCCTCATGAGGTGCTGTACACCTCAGACGTTCATGTGTGCCGTTTTTGTGTACTCCCACTGCGTGCTATTCAGGCCGTGTTTATTCTGAGCAGAGGCTCTCTGCAGCTTTCCTCTCTGCTGTCCTCACACATTGTGACGGGCCGCTTCCTGTTGCCTCATATCCCGTCCTTCAGACACAAACGTCCCCTCAGCTCATCAGGGAGTTCACAATCAACAGCGGGAGAGGTCACCCTGTTCCTCTTTCTTTTTTTTTTTGGCCCTCCCTCACTGTGTTTCACGCCTTCACACACACACACAAACACACACAGAGACACACACAGTCTATCTACTGTGACTATTTCAGGAAGGCAGTGTTGGTCAGTCCACCACATTGGTCCAAACGGAAATATCTCAACAACTATTATACCCCTTTTCCACTGGTCAGAAATCCCACTTAAACCCGCTAAGATCGAGCTTTTGTGAGCAATGGGAATGTGTAAACTCGATCGATTGACTCTGCAGTAGGCCCGGGGTTTTATTACCTCAGCTCGGCTTTGATCTAAATGTAAGACCCCGTTGAACACATTAAACAACACCGCGCGAAGTGATGACATGTTATCAACATCCGGTGGTGGCGCGTGAATAAAGAAGGAATTTGCGATGCAGTCTATTAAGGGTGTTTTATTACTGGACACAGAATGGGGTCAATATGTTGATTTTTAGCGGTTTAGCGGTTAACCCGCGTTTAAAAATTCTGTGTAGACCCGCTCTGTTTGATGGAAAAGCGGTATTAGATGAATCGCCGTGAAATTTCATTACAGACATTCAAAGTCCCAAGAGGGTGAATCCCAGCCACTTTGGTGATCTTTTGCCATCATCAAGTCAAAATTTCCCTTCATCCAATACTTCGGTTTATGACTAAGTGAATGCAAATCTACTCACATTTCCATCACCTTCAGTTGTGGTTTGTGCTTCATGCTAATAAACAAACGTTAGCATGCTGGCATATTACATTGCATGGTGGACATGCTAAATAGTAGCCTATACCTTCTAATCAGCATGCTGGCTTTGTAAGTACAGCATCACAGAGCTGTTAAGCTTGATTTAAGCCTCTGGTGTTCAATCTACACCCTACCTACAGCCGAGGCTTTGTGTAGATACATGCCCTAAACCGTAGCCTGCACCTAAGCATTATGTGCAGCTCTATCTCAGTCTGGTCAGAATTAAATTCTGGAGCCGTTCAGTTGTGGTGGAAACATGATCTGACTCAATGTGACCCAACTACATGGCATACTTGTTCATGCAGGGATGAGGATGAGCATCAGTTGCTAGCAGCTGGCCGGAGATTGAATCAAGGTCTAACCTGAGCCAGCAATGAAGTATGTTGCCTTCTTAATATCTGGACAGATAGGACCTTCTTCAGGACCTTCTTTCTGTGTTCACACCCTCCCTTCTGCCCCATAACTATCTTACCAATGAATGTTCTCACATAGCTTTTGGTGATACATTTTTATTTGCTTAAAATTCTTCCATTACCTGCTTTGTCACCCCGACACATTTCCTGTTTTTAATCACACATCCCTGCTTCTCTTGCCCCTCACCTGATGAAGTAACAGCAGAAGATGAGGCTCAGGATGAAGACGAAGATGCCTGTCCCAAAGATCACCATGTAGATGTTGAGGGGCAGGTCCTGGAAGGTGATGGGCGGCATGGTGCACGACTTGTTGGAGTAAACCAGTCCCAGACCACAGAAGCACCCTAAACAAAGACAGAGAGGGAAGATTTACAGAAAGAGATTAGCCAACAATATGTTTCAAAACACAAAGACCTGCAGCTCCGTCTGCCGCTAATGGAAGCAACAAATTAAAGCTTCACACACACGTACGCACGGACACAAAGAAAGAGGTAGAGGAAGACGAACACTGCACTTTCCTGTCATGGTTAAAGAGTCCTTTTCAACAATGTCCTTAATAATCATGTGAAACACTATTAATGCGGTATCCAAGCAACACAGTTGTATCTGTCAACACGGCAGATCTACACCTCTTTGTTCTCTGATAACAGTCATAGATCACTCTCCCCCCTCTTTTTAAGACACTGACGACTAGATCATGATATCTGTATTCTTCTGTGGAGGGAGGTGATTCATCCATACGCTCTACAAATGACATGTACATTACAGATAAAAACTTAGCAGCGTGCTCCAATGCAAACACTTGGTTTTCCCATTAAAAGTGCCCGTCTGTGTTTCATCCTCCTTGCTCTGACGCTACACTCCTGCGCGTGTTTGTTTTACCATGAAATAGATTATCACTGTAGCACTGCTGTCTGCGGTCAAGGTCAGAGGTGGAGGGATGGGGGAGGGTAAGGATTGAGGGGGAAGCATGTGGCGTGACATTGGACAGGTTGCAGTACATTTGGGGTTTACAGTATTCGAAGGTCAGTTTACAGTATCTGATGGGGTGTGTTTATTGTGCTACTCATCAGGTTTAAATAAATTGAGAAGAACCACAAATCTCAAGGGAGAAACTAACCGAGAGAGAAACAGCTGTAGATTATACAGACTGAAACAAAGAGCTACAGCGAGCACACTTGTGTTTTGTCCGTCTGTATGAGTAATGAGAAGTCAGTATCTGCATGTGAGAGGGGACATTGTGAGATCAGGGTCACACCAACCCAGTGAGTGATAGTGAACCGGAGGTAACGCAAGACTCATCGCAGTCTGCTGATTACGAACCTCTTCACATTAGGAGACAGGAACAGGAGGCCGTGTACCACAGAGGGCCGCGGCAGCGTGCAGGTTTCCATTTTGATCAAACACTACAGCAGCTGATGTCACTGATTAGCACGACTTCACCCAGAGACAAGGTGGTAATCAGCGAAATCAGCTTGTGCATTGTTGAATCATAATAGAGAGCCCCTGACTCTTGGCCTTCAACGCCACACGACAACAACTTATCTTTTAATAGACACAAAATGTACTACATGAAATTATTCAAGAGCTTTGCCAGGAACAAATTCTTCAGCCACTCCTTATTGTGTAGCACTTCCTGTGTCTCATGCAGCTCATGTGGACTGCCTGTAGGTGTGTCTGTGTCTGTCTACGGTTACTGGTCCTAAGATCAACTGGTAACCTGTCCAAGGAGCAGTTCGCCTCTTGCCTAGTGCATGCTGGGATCGACTCCCGCCCTGTAACTAACTAGATTGATGGACAAATGGATGGATGGATGGATGGATGGATGGATGGATGGATGGAAAGACAGATGGACAGATAGACAGGTGGATAGATAGATGGATGGACGGATGGGTGGATGGACTGCTGACGGATGGATGGATGGAAAGACAGATGGACAGACAGACAGGTGGATAGATGGACGGACGGATGGATGGATGGACAAATGGAATGATGGATGGAGAAATGGATGTATGGATGGACGGACAGAGGGGCAGGCAGACAGATGTATGTATGGATCAGTGAGCAGACAGATGAACAGATGGATGGATGGATGGATGGATGGATGGATGAAGACCTTTAGCAGTTTCATATCCCTGTGATTGGGATTGTTTTCTTGGGGCACAGTTTTTTTAATCGATTCTGGTATTTCTAGTCACTCCTGCAGCCGAAGTGACACGTTGACATTTCTATTTGACATTTCTCCCGCCTCACAGTGGAAATTGCAGTACGAGAGGATCAATACTTCCCACCTCTTAGTTCCACTCTCTCTGAATGAGCAGTGATGCTTCATTTATCGAGGCTCGTCGATGGCTACACATTCGAGATCCACCACTAAATGACTTCTCTCAGCGAGAGTCCTTGACACCTCGGCCTGATCCTGATCGTCAACATGAGTATGGATATTAAACACACACTGATCCAGGGACACGTGCAGGGCCGTAGCCAATATTTTATATAAACTGGGGTCAGGAGTCAAAATGATTACTGCCTTTTTGTGACTAAACACCAACCGAAATCTGTAAGAATTTCAGAGTATTTAAAGATTTAACGCTTCAAATTCAATTTCTCTATGTTGCAACTTTGCACTCCTTTAGGTTCAATTCTCTATTCTCATTCTCACAATGCGAGGCTTACGGTCTGGTTAGGTTTAGGCACAAAAACTACTAGCTTAGGGTTAGGGAAAAAAATCACGTCTTGTCTTAAAATAACAGTTTTAGTTGCCAAAAACATGCCTGGAAATGTCCCACGGTCAGGACATTTCACTGTAGAAAAATAAACTTGTCACTACTCTTTGGTGGACAAACTATAGAAGTGACGCACTTTGGCATTTCTGTACGTCAGTTTCTTGTCATCTATCGGCTGACATATGCGCAGAAACGAAACATTGGCCAGGGCCTATTAGAAAAATCATTATTAAACTACCCACTTGTATGTAAAGTGGTTAAAACTAGCTTCAGATTTAATGACTATACCAGTAAAATGTTTTTTACACATTGTTGCAAAAGTCATAAAAATCTAATAATGTCATATAATAACATATCAGTCACAGGGGTGTTTTTTATTCAGGATGAATACTTTACAGTTTGATGATAATCCTTTTGTACTTCTACTTTTGAATGAGGGACTTTTTCCCTTCCCCATACAGGATACCTCGGACGCTGGTGAGGTTTTGTCAGAAAATCCCTACTCTTGTCTAATGTTTGTCATTGGAATCCACCTTGAAAACCCAACATGTGCAGCATATTTACTATTGTCTCCACTGGCAGCTGGACACACGTGAAGATGTGAACACGCAAACCAACAGACCTAATTTTCTCCATCATCCTCACATTTGCTAAACGATCTGCTTCGCACAGATCGTCAGCAGACAAAGAGACACACACAGCGAGGAGGTTTTGGGGGGGGGGGAGTCATATCTCTGTTCCTGTATTCATGTCACTGCACAGCTGATGGCACAAATCACCTGTGAAGCTGCTGCAGACACACAAATCTGGGTCATTTATATTCAAGTCTTTGTGTGTTTGTCATGTCATGACTGTCTGTATGGATGGGCGCCCACGTGTACCTTTGTATGCTCGGAGAGCAGACAGCTATATGTGCTCTTTCACTTTGGGTGGAGCCCCACATAACCACTGACCTATATATTGGCACACTCAGGAGGCGCCCATTGCCATGGCGCCCAGGGTAGCAGATGCAGGAAAAAAAAGGATGGAGGCTAGCCTTAGCGAAAGTTCTCATTTCGACGACAGAGGAGACTGTGAGTCAGTCGTATCGAGCTGCCAGACAGATTCTCGTGTTTTTGTTCAAAAAGGCAGGAAAGTCCCTCCGTGATTTGATAGAGCTGTAAAATACCTCGACTATGGCAGCTTCCCTGACAGCTCCTACGAGATGCCTGGTGGGGTTTTGTCCTATATACGCCGTGTTCACACAAAGCTGCTTCTGCTGCTGCCGCTGCTTGCACTAAAGACAGAACTTGCCATCAAATATTCAACAGTTCACATGGGGGGAAACACTCAAGCCTGCCTGCATGACTGCTGCTGGTTTTCAAGCAGAAAGTAGGTTGGGCCCAAAAGTCCCCCATCACATGCACGAAGGCTCTACATGTGTCACGCATAAACACAGGGACAAATAGGCATGATCACAGATATCCCGACACACAGGAGCAGACGCTGAGCTGCGGCTGCCTGATACCGCTTCATTTTCCAGCAGAATGTCACTCTTTGATACCGTGTGTGTGTGTGTGTGTGTGTGTGTTGTACTGTTTCCCCTATGAATAGCAGGGGAGTTGAGCAGCACAAAGGGAGTAATTGTTCTTGTCTGAACACCACCAACAGTCGGCCGAGGAGGCTACTGTGGCTGCCGCTGCACTTAAACAGGCGAAAGTCAGGGGAAAGAAGACCGCTAATCCATCATCTTCACCAGGTCTCGCCCCGTGACGATGAAGCACACTGACTTAACATGAAGGGATTCATTTTGTCTCCAAACAGCAGTTTCAAAACACGACGGAGACGTTTTTAAGATAATTGGCCGAGGCCGAGGAGAGCGTAAATAAGCGAGAGGCTTCAGATAGAGTCAGTCAGTGTAAACAGGATTACTCAGAGAGGCAACATGTTATACAGAGAGAGCACAACGACGGGCCTTGTGTGGCGCCCGGTTAGAGTTAGTTTAGATGGAAATAAAGGATTCTATTGATTAAGCAGTCCCTTATTCTACCAGTCAATACACACATTGATTAAATGTTTGGATAATCACTGTTTGAACATGTTCACATCAGACCTTTAAGGGAAATTAGTTTGGATACACAAACATCATTATGTGCACGGCTGCTTCTAAAGCATTACTTCATTATTGATGAATCCTCTGGTCAGAAAAAAAGCCTGACGAAGACGAAGGTGATGTACTGAAATAGCTTGTTTTATTCAGTTAATCATCACATAGGATAAAGAAAGGATCCAAAACATTGTAATTTAAATTTAGTATTTAAATAGCTTATTGATAAATGATCTGTTGTTGATGTTGTAGCTCTAATAATGTAATTATAAGCAGATATGTCAACATTTTTTGGTGTATTACTGTAAACGATTTGCCAATAATTTTAACTTCCCCTATGGAGAAGAAAAAAACAATAAGTTGATCGTGGTGAATCAACATAACCGAGAATATCCTCACACGAATGACTTGGAAAAGCTGTCTCGCTCGCTGACGTACAGTCCCATACTGGTTTTTGTTTTAGTTTTTATTGTAAAGTTTTGAGAATATTTTGATGATGTTCAGGATAATATCGTGAATCACATTTAATTTCAATTCATCCCATGCTTAATTATAACAACTGTCTTAAACTATATTGTCATCTAACATTGGATCATCCTGTGTGCTGTTATTATGGCTGCCCACAGGCGGAGCTTTAGTTGTTAACACATACATTAATTAACATATATATAGCTTACAGTACTTTATACACCTACATTATAGTGTGTTATACAGGAGTTCCCAAATATTTAAGGTCAAAACCCCCCAAAAATGATGCACATTAGACCCCTGACCCACAATTTGAGAGGTTTCCCTCTGACTGTTTGTTCTGTTTTTATGCTTTAAGCTGAGAAAAGTCTTTATAATCAACCAATGATCAAACTAAGATCAATATGAAGTATAACCAATCAAAAAAAGCCAACCATATGCCTTCCAAGGACCCCAGTTTGAACACCACAGTGTCACAAAGCATTGATGAAACGCTTATATGCTGCTTATAAACGCTTGTAAAAACACTTTCAAGTCACTGTGAAGCACAATGTGAGTCTTTAAGGAAGTCTTTTGTTTTTTTTTAGTAGGTGAAGGTGCGACGGATTGTCTTCTCTCACAGAGGAAATGTCTAAATATAGAAAAACACTAGAGACTACAGTCTTGTCCTACAACACTGCTGCCGTAGAGCTACTAGAGATACCAGGCTGTACATTACACACATTGTGTGACAGACAGAGAGGCCTAACAGATATAAAATGACTGCTCACCGTTACACCACTGAAACGGGTGCATCAATGCACCAGAGGGAGTCCTTGCCGGCGGGATCCGATTCGTGTTTACCAACAAGCCGCAGCCGCCCGAGCAGATGGATGGCCGCAATAAAGTGCAGGAGCAGAGCCAGGGACTGTCTGCCAGCAGTGTGGTGAAATAAAAGGTGAAGCACACAATAGCACCTGTGGTAGAATAATAATAATTTAAAAAAAAAACAGACGAATACAAAGAAGCGTTTGTCGGAAGTTGAAGCGGGGTTATGTCACATTATTTGCGCGCTGGTTGGAGAAAAAAATAATAATCGAGAAATGTGGATGTGGATTTCCTCCCCTCGTCTCCTCGCTGTGGCTGTGTTTCGGCTCTGTTATTATTAATAGACGGGCATAACAGTGACCCAGCAGCAGCATCTGTTAGAGAGAAGAGGAGGGCGAACTGGAGCACTGGCTCGATGTTCCTGCTCCCGCCCCCTCCACCGCCACGCAGGCGTGACTGACGTGCGGCGGGGCCAATCGTCAGGTCGCCCGGGTCGGCGTGTGTCGGTGACGGGCCTGGCTGTGTCCTCCACCATCACCTCCCTCTGTCTTATTCATGCGTGCTTTACGGGTTAATTCATTACAGGACGACAGCAACGCCAAGATATTAAAAACTACCGAGGTCATGAGTCCAAGGCGTCTCACAGGGCTGGAGGTAAACCCCGGGGCAAAGATTAGTTGTGGGCCCCTTTTGCCCCCCCCCCCCAAACATTTTCTATGCATGGGGTAAATATCAAATACATATATCATATGTGATTGATTTGTAATATTTTCTTCATAAATAGCTAGTTTTCTTTGTCTTATGTGATAATAAACTGAATTTATTTGGACTGTTTGGACATAAAATGGCACCATTCAGTTTTTGTGGCATAATCCAAGTCTCCAGAAGCCCTGACATCCGTAATGGATTTGAAAAGATGTTATTTACACCCTTGACACGTGGTCGAGCTTGTGCCCCTACTTTAGACAGGGTGTACGCGCTTACGATTTTAGCTAAGCAGCTGCAGTTATTTCAGATTTCGGCACTTAGGGTGTAAGTGAATTTCTAGAGAGTTTCCAGAGACTTGGATTACGCCGTTTCTTTGTTGTTCTTGTTTGCATTTAAACAGAGGATGGTTTGAAAAAATATTTCTAAAATACATGAGATGCAGTTTAAAGACCCTGATGGAGATTTTTTTTTTGTCCAACTACTCTTTCCAAGATCAAGAATAAACTTTCAACCAAAACCTTAAAGGTGCAACAAGAAACATCCATTTTTGTTGATTCTGGCGCCCCCTGTGGACAAAAGCAGCATGAGCACCACCGCCTCACGTCTTAAAGATCTTAATCAGTGTGGAAACTAACACTACATAATAATAACCTTCTATCCCTTACAGCCATTATGTACTTACCTGCATATCAAATCAATTGATGAAACATTCAAAATGGTAAAAGATTATTCTCATGATAAACTATCTCATTATCTCGAGAAAACAACATTTGTTATTTTGTGATAATGACATGAATAAATGTCTTTGAATAGTATTTTCCTTTTTTTTTAAATGCAGCTGTTTTCAGATTAATAGGTTTATGAGGTAATCTATCTATTAGTGGCTTTGTAAGATAAATAAGTGTAATATGATGTTGCTGAAACAAGGCAAACCTTGTTTTAGTGCCGTACCACCAGAATACAGAGCAGCTTCTTTCCTCAGGCAGACCCTCAATTCAATCTCAGCGCTCCACCATAAAATATAATTTTCATTTAATGACTTATGATAATAACTTATGTGGCCTGCTGACAGGCATTATGATTAAGTATATAGAAATAGCCAATCTTCTTGCAGAGTGTCTTGTAGTGTCTTGACTGTTTCATAGTTAATTTTTCCTCTTAGCACATTTAAAACTAAATTTTTTCAACCTAGAGTTCTTTGGAGCCCTTGGAGGACACTTTCCTTGTGCTGTTTAATATGAATACAATTTTATTTATTCAGCTAACTTCTCTGTCAATTTCATTTCCCTATGAAGGTCTAAATGCTGTCTCACACAGCCGCCTCCACGCTGTCAGGGCTAAAACTCGGTCAAGGGAATAATGAAGCCTTTATTATCTGAGACTGAAGGCTCATTCTTGACCTTGAAAATACTGAATGTTTGTGACATGACATTTGTGGTGAACTGCAAAGGTCAACGAAGAACTCTCAATCACAAGTTTCACTGTACAAGGAAGAGAAATCCAAACAAAAAACACAAAAAATAGATAAATAAATCTGAGCGTTTACAAATCCATCACAAGTCCGTCTGCTGCTGAACATCATGGGATATGAACAGGTACTAAATGGACCTCGCGGTGAGATAGCTTGGTCAAATCCTTCACCTCTTTATTGGCCTATATCGAGTCAAATATAAATATTGTGAGTCCCTTGAGGTTTTTAAAACAAATAATATACAATATCCATCCGGACATTGTAATACAAAGGCTTTCATTTCCAAGAGGACAAAAAAGATCCGAGTTTCTTTATGCACATAAAAACTTTAATAGCAGCAACAGCACATACAAGTACAGTATTTTAACTTCTTCTAAGCTGGTAAAACATCAAGTGCCGGTGCAGAAACCTCTCCTCAGTGTGATGAACGATCTCTGAATCAGCGCATCAAGTGGCTGAAATCAGCCCTTTTTGTTTCCAGGCGTAGCTGTGAGACACTCAGAAAAAGTAGAGCTGTTCATATCCTGTGAAGTTTGCGGCGTAGACGGGCGTGTAGTTATAAATCAGCGACGAGGCCTCTTCCTCAGGATTGTCAAACCGATGTAAACTTCTCCTTCCTAAACAAAGCAGAAGTGAGATGCATGTGATTACAGGAGAATAAACAGAGTGCAGCAGAACAGATTAATCATCTCCGAGAGGAGAGAAGGTCAAACAGGTTATAGAAATGTTAAATGTGATATTTTTATGGTGGTTTGAGCATAAGTGGACTGAGATATAATGTGATTTACCCAACAGTAAACTTTTTTTCTAAACCCAACATGTTGCTCATGTTAATCTCCTCTCTTTGTCTGTCGCTCGTGAATTAAGACCTAGTTGGGTTTCTGTGCGCTATGTGAATTTATAACAAATATTCTGGAAAATCCATTGACACATTTTTTGTGGATACAATAGCTATATAATTATGCATTTTTCTGTTAAATCAAGTGAGAAAAAAAACCCTTAAACACTATTTATTTAGAGCAGTCCTGCTGAGTCCTGATCTAGTAGGCTACCAGCTTCCATTGTGTTTCTACGTTAACGTGTTTTAATGTGTCCAGTTTTGGCTCTGATATGTTTTTTTTTTTAATGCACCCATTTCTGCACGTGCTAACAAAGACACATTTCTGCTTTTTTGTGCACAAAAGACAGATTATGACTATATTTTATAAAACAATATTCTACGTCTTTATATGTCGTCACCCTGTAACATTGCAGCTTTTACAGGTATTCTTCATCTTCTTAAGACTTCCATGTGCATACGTCTGTATAAGGTAACAAATAAAAACTAATACATTTCCACAACCACGCTTAGTACGTTTTCAAACAGACAGTAATTATGATGGATAATGTGTAATTGTCATCTCACCTTCATTGCAGAAAAACTCAGCGAGCAGAGCAGATAACTGAACAGCGTGACGGGAGTGAGGAAAGTTCAGCCTGCTGTCCCACTGAAAACGGTTCACCTCTGGGTGCCACTGTACTCCGTAGAAGGGGTATCTCTTACCTGGCAACAAAAAATATGGTTGTAATAAGACTCTGTGACAGATCAACACTTGGGTTAGTTTTTGAGCATAAATAGTCTTGTAACCTTCTATGGTTGAGACGAAGTGGGCCGCGTTCTCAGCGACGTTTGTAGACAGGACGGAGAAGAAACTCTGCAGGTTCTCATTTTCCTGGAAGTGCTGTAAGAACATTTGTCTTATTACTCCTGGTGGTTATTGTGTATTTATTTTTCTTATTATTTTAACTCTGCATATGTTTTTGTGTTCATGTGCTTTCTTCTAAAGCTGTGTCCCTTTGTTTTCCCTTCAAGGTATCAGGCAAGTTTATCTGATTTATCTTTCTCGAGCACATGGATCTGTTCATGTGCTGAGGCGCCGCAAGACAAAAATACTCATCTCTCTGTACACTGTGTTCAGTCTCCTTCTGCTGGAATATTGAATAGAACAAGGTTTGTTCTCTGGCAATTTGATTAAAGACATATTGATTTAGGAATATGCACCATGCAAAATTAAGATCGGTTTAGACTTCAAGGATTTAATTAATCGAATTACCACAAACAAACTGCCACATTGTGAGCCTGAGTTTGTGAGGCCCTGTGGAATTTATCCAGCCAGAAAAACATTTTTTATTGGATGTGAAATAATGCTTAATAAATATTATACCTGCTAATTGCTCATACATAGATTTATGTCTGCATACTGCATGTCTCATTAAGGTCTTGCTGAGTCAAAGTTTCAGTCAGAAACCCACGAAAATACGTTTCTAGATGTCGAAATGATCAAATGGTTCAGAAAAAACCCGGAGAGGAAGTGAAACATCCTGCACAGTGACACAGGTCAGCAGAGGGATTCACTGTACCTTTACTTCAACTCCATAGTGGTGGAAGTTGCCGGTCAGAGGTTCATGGGTCAAAGCCTTCATGAGCTCGCCGGGGAAACCGTCAAACATCCTACTGGAGCCCGCCTCTGCAGGGAGACAGTTGAACGAGCGTTTAAATAAAGTGAGTAAACTTTATGTAAATATTGAAAACAACCCAACTTAAAAGATACAAGAATTCATCAAACAATGACAACACCCTCTGATTGGTAACTGGATTCTACTGACACCAAGTGGTACAGTTCAGTACATGCAAAAAATAAAAAAGTCCATCTCATAAACATGTTTAGATCCTGTTCCTTGGTGCCCCCAAGGAACCTAAAAAAGAAGGAAGGGTCATTACATCACTGCACCTTGCTTTGGTGACAGTTGTATTGAAGTAAATGGGAGATGCATGGAGAAACACACTAAAACCTACAACATATCTACGTCTTGTGACATCCGATGAAGAAATGCCTCCAGGAAATGAAAGAACACAATTCACACAGTACTGTAGGTTAACGACAGATTGTTTTTTTTCCAAACAACTGATGGGGGGTGAACTGTCCCTTTAGCCTGAAAAAAAAACAAAAAAGGTTACACATGAAACCAGCAATACAGAAATGCTCTCACCTGTGGTCAGGTTGAGGGGCATCGCTACGTTCTCAGCTGTGGTGTTTGTCAGCAGATTCTCACCGGCCACCAGCACAGTCAGTAGCTGCATGCCCATGCATGTACCCCAGATAGGGAAGAAGTCCCCGGCATCATTAGCCTGGAAAACACACACACACAAAGACACACACACACACACACACACACACACACACACACACACACACACACAGACAATGAAGCAACACATCTTAATAATTTTAAAATCCTGCAATCTTGATAATAATAAAATGTATGTTAATATATATTAGTCCTCTCTGACTGATTTTAGAGTATTAATTACTGATGGATTGTCATGTTGAAGTATTTTAATTTTGGAGCTGGGTAACTATTCCCCATACTTCAGTATGTTTTATGAGCCTTTGCTACGTCTTACCAGCAAAATCTAAGAGTGCAAAGGAAGTACAAGTTTAATTATTCACTCTGAAATGCTGTGAGGTTAAAGATTGTCTAACGCAGTGAAAATACTCAAGACAGGCACAAGAACAGTCCCTCAAAACTGTTCTTCAGCACAATAAATTCAAATTTAAAAAGAAAAAAGTACGTAAGAATATTTTTTAAAGAAGAGTTAGAGCGAGAGAAACAATGAAAACAAAGTTCTGCTGTACAAACCGTCTGAGCAAGTTTGAAAAAAACCTTCGCCACCCGGGCATAGTCTGACGTCTCCAAATCTGCAGCTCCCCCGATGAAAATCAAACTAAAGAGACAACACACAGTTAGAGCAGTGGTAGACTGAAACAACTAAAATGCAAAAAGTGTATTTATTTCAGATATAAATATAATTTTTCTCTTAAACACTCACCCATTTATCTTCCTAAAAATGTCTTCATACTCAGCAGTAGTAAGAGTCAATCTGTGGAAGGCAAACAAAACAAATAATGCCCCTCGCGATACAATTTGACAGTGTTCAGGCAATGTAAGAGTGCAGATTACACAGGTGGAGACAAAGGAACCCAGGTAGCAGAAAGTTCCTGTTTTTTCAACATAAGCAGCAAATGTCAGCAGTGACGTAGTGAGTAAAAAGTAAATAAAACAATTTCCTAAACTATTGGTCAAACTTTCTATCAAGCCCGTGTCCATTATAACGCATTATGAACATAGGCTACTCTATGAATAAATGAAGCAGCAAGTAAAAGCATAATGCAGACTACTATGAACTACACATGAAGATGTGACTAAAATCTTTTTTGGACATTTCGATGTTAAATGAAAATGATTTGCCTTGTGATATATTACAGGAAGGTTGTCATTTCCAGGAAAATAAATATTTATGATTGCTTATAACGACAGCATCATCATTATAATGAGTTATGATTATTCTTATAAAGCATTTTGAATGTTCCTGAGTGCTTCTATGATTAAACAGTGCTGTAGGTCCATTATAATGCATTATAAATATGTTAATCATGGATTATAATGCATGGGCTTCATAGAAAGTGTTGGCAGAATAACTTTCTCTTACATGCTGCTCACTGAAATCAACTGATCAGATTTCAAAAAGCTCCAGTCAAACACACGATTTATCATTACTGTTATTAAACAACTTAGGAGGATTCAACCCACCTGATAGGCATCACTCTGCTGCCCCCAGACTCAATGTATTTCACATAGGAGGAAGGTATGTAGGTCCTCCCGAAGGGTTTCATGACTTCATCTGAAACTAGCTGAGTCAAAATACCTGCAGGACAAAAACACAGCAGCTGTGAATACAAAGGGGAATAAACTCAACAGCTAAAAATGATTTAGTCAAGTTTGCATGACCTGAAGTACATTTCACTTACCGATCACAGGTCTGTCGTTCACAGCCTCCTGGGTGAGTTTAGTTGGCATGGCTCTGCTGCAACAGAAGCAGCCAGCAAGAAACAAACACAAAAATGTCGAAAATCCTGTATTGGACATCTTCTCGCCTTAATTTTTTAATACTAGTGATCACACAAGACTTAATTCAGCATTTGAGAAGCTACGAGGCTGTCAGAGAGTGTCGACGTGAGAAAGAGCTGCAGCAGCTTAAATAAGTCGAGTGAGAAGAGGATATAGTCGATACAGGGAAGTGAGGAATACCCAGGTTTACATGTGATGACTCCACAACTGCACACGCCGGTCGGGTAAGATGGTTGCTGATGTAAACAGAATTTTTTTCTGCTGACTGCACGGACTTTTTGCAAAAATTTGTATCACGTTTGCTGAGAAATTCTGCACTTTCATGGGTCAGAGGAGGGTTTTGCAATAAAGTTCACAGAAGGTACATGAGAGCTTTAAAGAGAGCAGCTCTCAGTTCACACTGTCAAACAGGTTTCAGTGTGAAAACGAAAGAAGGCTGTCTATTTATAGGATTGGAAAAGTAGGGCACTTATTGAGGAGGGAGAGGTGTGCACAGACTCTAAGACATGAAGCCAAACTTATTTAAAGGAGACGAGTTCAGGTTCTTCTAACAAAGAGTCCTGAACCTCGTAGTCACTTCAGTTGTCTCTATTTTAAATAAATGCATGGACAGACCATTCTGCAGTAATGCTATGTGGACATTTTTGACAAAATCTTGAGCAAAATCACATCTCACTGATGCAATACCCTCTAAAAAAACAATATCAGTGAAGCAATGCGGCTATTGCAATAGGTGAGATTTCTACAGAGATTGGGCAACAGACAGACAGACAGACGTCTTATGACAGCTGAGCAAAAATCATCCACTGATGAAGAAAGAAAGAAAGAAAGAAAGAAAGAAAATATTGGGTGAACTTTTGGGAAATGGAAGTTACATCGACAGACAAGTCAAACATTAATTAGCCTCTAAACCAAATAAATTGGACCTTTTAATAACAACAACTTTCATTCTCCATCAGATCCAGGAAGTAACAAACACCAGTGTGTCTGTCCCAGGCTGATGTTGTCGCTCCGAGTTTATTTGGTAGTAAAATGCTGCTGTGACAACGCGTCCTCGCCGTACCAGCCACTGTGCTTGTGCAACATTTGAACCCTTCATCAGATCTAGGCCTTATTCATATTCAAGTACACAAATCCCTGAAAGCCTTTGTACCAATGCTGGATCATTTACTTTGCAAACTGTCTAATTTACAGACCCACAGATTAACTGACTGTGAAATGGTCTTATTAATATGATAAAAATGTAGGGGAGAATAATAATAATTAAGTTTCAATTCCTTTTTTCTCTGTAAATCATAATGCATTCACATGATGCATATTCCTCAATAAACTTTTGTTTAATAGATCCCTACAGACTACCGGACATACAGTTATTTCGGTATATTACAAATTGTGTTTTTGTCTCTGTATATAATAAAGCTGTCATGCAAATCTGCAGTGTGCAGTGTAGTTCATGGGAGGTAAGAGGGTGAATGTTTGTTGAAGGTGTTGAAGGGCCTTCAATTCAGGGTTCCTCCTACATTCACAAAAACATTGAAACCTAATCAGTTTTATGACAACACATAAAAAGAGCTTCAGGTGACTGAGTAGTGAGTCTCTAGTGTGTAAGACTCAACCACCAGGTGGAGACAAAATGCCACTAATGGTTCAGATATGCAGAGTGTTGTTTCAATTCAGATTCAAAATGTGTTTTATGAACCCAAACTGAGCAGTCTTTGACAAATCATGCAAAACAAAAAGAATCTTCACCAAACAGCATACAATGTTTACTGTCTTATATTCAGACATCCAAATACGAGTGAGAAATCATTACAACCGATCTGTAGAAATTAGGCACACTATACAGTATGTATCTAATTATCTGGAGCTATATCACAAGTTAAGGTTGTATGTATGAACATGTGTAGTTAGACTTTAATCAGACTTTTAGGTCTAAAGCCATAAAATATTAAAAGTCAACGCAGTGAGAGAGGAAACATTAGTTCATTGGTCCTTTCCGTCACATATTAGTTCAGATGTGAACTTTCCTGACATCCGTGGGAGCAGCAGGTACGATCTTCCATGAGGTAAACAAGTAAAACTCCAACTGTTTCAGTCTTTCTCTGCAAACAAAATACACAAAATAAAATTAGTATTGTTTTTATTTTCAGGAGCGCATCTTCTAGGTCTTGAAGACTCTCCATAATCACATTAATATTCAAACCTTTGAATTCAAAATAGCCTCAACAAGGAAAACAGAGTTGGTACAAAATTGTACAATTTGTCTAATGACTTTCAAATAATTTGTCGTTGAGGTGTTTAATATTGTTTGCAGCTGTCTGGCTTTATATCACGTCTGCTCGGCTGAAACATGTTTGCACGTCTTAATTAAACCATTATTATCTTTTCAAGCAACAAGGCCGGTACAGTATATCCTGATGCATAACCACACGAAAGCAGGTTTTAAGTGTGTAGAAGGCTCACACTGTTAACCATTAAAATGTCAGTATACATACTAAAATACCCTTGATTTAATAGTGCGCTGTGGATGAGATAATCTGTGACAGAAATATCTTGGAGAAGGTCCCAGCTTTCCTGCGACTAACCTCTGAGCCTTTCTATTTCCTGACAAACATCTTCATATACAGCAGCCAGCAGCTCTTCCTTTGGCTCCAGTCCATCCAGAAATACTGAAAGAATAGATATTCATGATATATAGATGTAATATATTTAAACATTTCATACCAGTACATCTGCTACAGTGATAATAGTTGCATTGCTTAATGTGACCACAGTTTTTATCCCATCAGCATCACATCTGTGCACATGTCATCTTTGACTGGACGCTCACCAATTCCAGACACCATGCTCTCCATCTGCTCACGGTTTTTCAGGTACATCGGCCACACGTGTCCATCAAAGTAGCCCGGAGGATCAGGAGGCGTGTACACCCTCGAACTGTCAGGAGGTCAAAACATTAAGAAGCAAACTTTTTCACACAGCTCAAACAGAAAACAGGGACATTTTGTTTAGATATTCTGATAATGAAAATGACACCTTCTTCTCCTTTTGCACACATCATAGGGTATTTCCATGAAGTATCTTTTGTCAAAGAGCTCGTTCAGAGACCTGCAAAGACAAAATCATATCAGAAAGTTATTGTCTAGAATTTCATACTCACTAATAAGAGACAGGTTTTAATATTATTAAATAAATCCTGGTGATAGTTGACCCTTATCGTCAAAGAAAACCCACAACTGAATGGTAACTGTCTAAAAACAGGAACAATTTACATGGAAATCTCTACCTGAAGAACATAATTACATTTATATAATAATTTTATGAACTGAAATTATAAGAAACTGTAACAGTAACTTCACTAAAGCCTCTCTCATGTACCTATGGTTGAAAATGAGGAAGCCTTCCACTATCAGCACAAACACCTCCGTGTCGACCGGTGGTGTGGTGCGCTCTGGGTTCAGGCCTCGCTGCCTCAGGAACGAGTCCGGATCTCTTCGCCACGAGTCGACATCTCTCATCATCGTGTCCATGTGGAGAGCACTGAGCACTTAAACAGAACACAGTGACACGGATTTACTTTCTTTTTCCAGAGAAGTGCAGGTCTGATACCTGATAGAGCATTTCATTAATTCATCATTGTCATCATTTGTCATTCTCTGGTTCCAGCTTTTCAAATTTGAAGATTTTCTGCTTTTTCTCTGTTTTTATATCATTTTAACTTGAGGATCTTTTGGACTGTGGACAAAACACATCATCTGAAGAAATTATAATGAATACATTTTGTTTGATTTATTCAAAAAGTGTGTGTATATTCACAGTATGATGCCATCAGTATGTTGAGGGAGGATGTGTTGTCTGTCGTGTCCTTACTGTCATATTGCTTGAACCCACTGCCGTCCACTGGTATCACAGAATCGTCCTGAAGAAGAAAAGGACCCACTGAGATCACTCAGTCTGAAATTTCCAGCATCGCCTTTTAAAGTGTTAAAAGCAGTATTCATTTTAAGAGAAGGCCTCACAGTCTCACCTTAAAATATGAGTCCTGTGCAATGATGCAGCTGTTGGGTATCTGCTGGTGTAGACTCCTAGAAAGAGTAGATTTTCCTCCGTTGGTCATCCTGACAGACAAACAGTGCGTATCGATTAGAAACTTTACAGCTGCACAAACAACATTGACACCGTTACTTCCTTCTTTTACCCACCTTCTTTTAGAGAATGGCAGTATGTGCCTCAAGTCAACAATAACCTTTAAAAAGTAATTTACCGAAAGCTGAAAGTCTTGTTTTTGCTGACCTCTGTTGGTTTAACTTTTCACTTTGCTGCTGAGTCACCAGCCGAAAAATAACTGAAAGAAATTGTAGAAATGCTTGTTTTCTACCTGTAAAATGTCCCGCTCAGAACATTTAAATGTCCTCATGAAAAAGTGTTTGTTGATGTTGTTTGTTTAAAGTAAAAGAAGAAATAAAATCAACGCTCTTATAAGAATTTTGTAACTGATCAGATTCTGCCTCCAAACTGAGTATTTGACAGCTCGAGTTAACTCTCACAACAACAATATATTGGTTTCTAATTAAATTCAATGAAATCCATTATCTGGTGTAAAAAGATAAACATATAGTTAGCAAATTATTTTCAATTATCCAATATCAGCCTCAGTAATCCATTATCAGTTTGGCTGTGGTCGCAATGGTCCAAAGTGCAACATACTGTAAACCAGAAAAGGTCAGTGAAACACAACCTGATAAGTTATTATTTCAACACCACAAGTCACATTATGAAATACTGTAAAAGAGAGTAAATATTTATCGCTAACTGTTAACATTAGGGGTTGAACAATATGGCTTTTTCAGGGCCAATACCGATACCAATTATTAGAAATCAATGTTTTTGAAAGCTGATATTTGGGACGGATTTTCATTTGCAGTAAAAAATGAAACTCTTTGTGTCAATTTAATTGTGATGTGTTACCAGTCAGAAAGTGTTGTGGACGGGACATTGTGTGAGAGGACGCTGCATCAGAGCCAAAGTAGCTCAATTTAAAGTGAGTTTATTTTTTATCAGCGATACAGATAATGCTGAATATCGGCCGCGAAAATCAGCCAGGCCGATAATCAGTCTACCCCTAGTTAAAACTAATTCTCTTGAAAATGCAACATTTCAGTCATAGATCTTTGTCAGGAATCCTGATTTCAGTTCCCTCCACACCTGTCTGCAGGATGTGCATCAGCCAACGACTAGTTTGACTGAAAACATCTGTGTGCCACTTCTGCTGAATGTGTTGCATTTACAAGAAGACAATTACAATTTCAGGCATCTATGCATGCACATTAACTATGTCCTAACTGCAATTTTCACCACACTTACCAGCACCTCTTTACAGTAAATGAATATCAGAAAAACAAAAAAAAAAAGCTCTCAGGACTCTGATTTATTTTTTTCTCTGCAAACCAAACAACTCTTATCAGGCTCTCTGCCACATGGTTGTCACATGCTGCTGTACTGATCTGATGCTGTCCCTGCTTCTCCCAGTGCATACATGCAACTGCAACATCAGCATGTCATTATTAGTGTGATTAGGCTAATGCATTTTCTCGTAATTAACCACAATAAACCACTAAGGAGCATTTCTGAATCTGAAACTGACTTATAAAAGGAGAAGTATTGATAAAAACTTTACATTCCTTGTAGTAAACATGCAGCTACAAACAGGCTCTCTGGAGGCAGAATGACCAGAGGGAACAATAACAGACGTGTTTGTGAGCAACACGTTAATGTTTACAATCTTTGAACTCACTCACCCGCCAACTCCAACAACTAGTGTCTTCATTTCAGCCTGTTGTGGATCCTCACTGCGACGTTTCTGATGCATAAGACTGGTAAAAGCACATAAATGGACGAGCCTGCCACACAGGCATGTCGCTGCTGCGACGACTCCCCGAGCGCCCTCAAGCTGTTCCGCTATTGGACGCTTGTGATTCGCTGAAGGAGCTGCTACGTCATTTACGTCCTACTCATTGAGAAAAAAAACTTAAATATGATATAGGGCCAAATTATGCTACACTAAGTAAGAAAGTAAGAAGAAAGAAAGTGTCACGTTTCTATAAAAACAGTAAAATTACATAAAATAAAAATAAATATCAATAAAATAAAATACACCGCACAAAAATGTAAGATAAAATATAATGAAGATTTATTACATAAAAAATCGAATAAAATATTTTGTAATAAAGTATGTTTTTAAAATTATAATAGCAATAGAAAAAAATTATTGAACCTGCACTAAATTAAATTAAAAATAATGGAGAATTAATTGCACGAAAAAAGATAAATTATTATAAAAACATTTCATGATAAAAGTATTTCGAGTAAGTTCAAATAAAATGAAATAAAATAAAATAATAAATAAATATAAATATAATAAAGAACACTGTGCAGAAAGTTCAGGGTTTACACACAAAAAGAAAATGAAAACATTTAAAAAAGTAACGTAAAGTAAGTTGTGCATTAAAAATTGTAATGATGATCGAAAAGAAATGTAATTAAAAATAATGGAGAATTAAGTTATGCATTAAAAACTGCAATGATAACAGAAAAAATAATTAAAATTACATTAAAGTAAAATAAAAAAAATATATAGAATTTCATGCATCAAAAAATAATAAAATATAATTATAGAAACCGAAGGGTTAGGCAATATAAATTAAATATGAAAAACATTGGAAAAGTTAGATATAGTAGAAGTAGATGTGTATGGATATGCAATAAAAGTCAAATTAAATGTGTCACATTATTTTTGGGGACCAAAAACATCCACACAAGACAAGATAAAAAATCAGACTAGTCACAGAATAAACAACCAGATGAAACACTGAAACACCACAATGTCCCTAACCAATTCGGAGTAGTGTAAAATAACAGATGAGATAAAAAACATGATATATCATGAAAGGTGTACACATGGAGGAAAATCACCCAAAAATGGAAGTTACAGCTTTAGATGTGCGCATGCGCAGCTGAACTTTTCCGCGTCCCCCGTAGAGCGCTGCTGCACTTCCTCATTGAGAGTGATAGCAAAGTGCTCCTCAGTCCTGCGACGCCTCTGACTGAAACAACACACACGTTTTGGTTTATATCCGAGCCTTGCAAATGTCGAAGCCTCCTCCCAAGCCGGCCAAGCCAGGTAAGACTCACGTTATGAAGGTTTGTGGTTTATTTTTTAGCTAAAACTTCAACTCCTGTCTCTCTCGGGGACAACACACCTTGTCGGCGATGTGAGCTTAATGGGCGGGCGGTGAGCAGTGAGCACTCACAGTCAGTGAAATCGGCTGATTTCTGTCGTTTGTTTGTGAAACTTTTATCAGCAAGTGGACAGAAGGCTGATTAACTGTGATTAACATCAACATCCTTGATTACTGACTGCACCAGGAGTACAGTGGGGTTGTTTAAAGTGCCCTGACTGCTGACTGACAGGGAGATCCAGCTCTCAGCTGCAGGCCTCTGTGACTTCCCTATTTCCATCACTCACGCAAGGAGGGAACTGTCATCCAGTGGCTTTAGGTCGTAGGTGAAGAGGTGATGATGAGTCTGCATGGTCAATGACATCAGTTTTACTTCCTGCAGGCTCAGTCTGTGCTGCTTCTCATGTTACTCAATCCCAGAGATAAGGAAATGAGTATATTAGGCTGCTGCTTGGGTTATTTTTAGAGCATGTCATGTTTTTTCAAATGAGAATAAATCACATTTACCTTCTCAGATTGTCTCTGTGCAACAGGTGTTGTCACGAGGATTGAGAAATTGTCAACTTTAGTAAAACCTACATTGCACTTTCATTGTCGAGTCATCTGTTGTTTATAATCTTGATTAATTGTTTTCAGAAAAATGGCGATCAGTGTTTCCCAAAGCCAGAGATGACTCTCAAATGTCTTATGTGTCCACAACCCAATGATGTTTGGCTCACTGCCATGTAGGAGTAAATAAACCAGAACATATTCACATTCAGAAATCAGAGTTTTTTAAAAACGTATTTCTTGTCTTAAATACTCCAAACAATGAATCATGTATCAAAATAGTTTGTGATTAGTTTTAACTAATCGATTAATCGCTGCAGCTCTACATTTTCTGGTCCAGGTCCAAAACTTTGTGACTTCTGCCTCCCGAGGACAAACTGTACAACACTTCCTCTAAAAAAAAAAAAATCTGTTTCATTTCATGAGAAAAATGACAGACGAGTTCTCACTGATTTGGCCTCAACATGTAAAACTTTTTGTGATTGAATAGAGACTTTAAAGTCAAACTTTATTCAACTAATATTTAATATTATGTATTCCAACAGTCCTGCAATAGATCGTGATGATCATGAAGACTATATGTTCAGTTTAAAAAAACGTACTTCACCCTCATTGATATACACTTA
Source organism: Pagrus pagrus (assembly GCF_965226575.1). Lineage (NCBI taxonomy): Eukaryota > Metazoa > Chordata > Actinopteri > Spariformes > Sparidae > Pagrus > Pagrus pagrus. The sequence goes on from NC_140192.1 coordinate 9,638,545, forward strand.
ATAAGATATAAATAGTATTAGAAACATCTTTCAGTGTAACACCACAGCCACCATCAAGTTAAACCAACACCTAAAACTGAACATCATACGCCTCGTGAGCCTTGGATTTATTTCAGGGATGTTATATTAGACCACATTAGTCTTTGCTTACCTAATAAACACACAGCTGAGTGTATTTTTGTGCATCAGAGGTTGATACACAGGTAATGGCAGGTGTAAAAAAGGGTCACCTGTATAAGCTGGTAGCGCATGACGTCAGAGAGTTACTTAAATAATCTGAATATGTCTATTAAAAAAACATGCTTAGAAGGCGCGTTTCAGCAGACATCTGTGCGTCTGGTTTCGCCCACTAGCTCAAAACTTAAAGGATGGACGCATCATTATCACTCATACTAGTCAGGGGTATTAATGAGTCGGCTCCGTGACACCTCAGCCGGCGGTGAGATCGTCTGTCCTGACAGATGGCTGGTCGGCGTGTGCCTGTGTGAGAGCCAGCAGTCTCGTTAGGCACATAGTCAGGACTGATGCAGTCTTTATTTATGTGGTAATGCATGTTGAGACACAACATTGTGAGACTGAAATGCATCGCTGTCAGGAGCAAAGAGCTTGTTAGAAGAACGCAGCGAGGGAACAGTTTAGATGTATTTATGTAGTATATGTTGGGGTGGAAATTAAAGGGCAGCTGGGTCAGACCTCCATGTTGGTTCGTTTTGGTCCTTTTCAAATATTTTTTTCTTTAGGGCTTCTGGTCTCTGACTGTCTCTCTGATGGACATTTTTTAATGAGTTTCTGTATTGAGATCATTTTTCCCAATGGCTGCTTGAAGAGATATTTGGCATTACGTGAGTGCTGAGATAACTTTTATTGCAACACCCTGAGCAGTGTACTACTTTCACAGGACCAGGCCTGTGAGTTGACTTGCTTTTCGTGTTAACCAGAAATTTAGAGAGCTGTGTGAGTTCTCCCTGTAGTTTGTGGACCTTGAGTCGTGGTGTCATGTTTTCGGAGGCTTAGATGGCTTTTGGGTTGGGCTTCTTCAAACAGGAATGAGAAACCGAGTGTCAGACACATTTTTCTGTCGAGGCAAGACTTGAGCTGTCGGAGCTGCTTTTGCAATGAAATAACACAGCTGGAGATCATCTAAGAAACCACAGGCAGATAAAATATACTGTCTGTGTTGCGCTCGCATTCAGATGACGTTTTCCTTCTGTTTTTTGAAGCTAGAATAAATCTTTGAATGTGCCTGCGGCTTTAAAATGCAGAGAGAACGTGGACTCGTCAGCACAGGCTTTTGTGTGTTGTGAGCGACATGACCGGGCCTGCAGAGTAGACGCGCTCGATGTGTTGAACAGAGCTCGGCTTGTGCAGCAGCAGCAGCTCAGCCCCTCTCATTCTGAGACACTGAGACAGTGTGTTAGCTAAATTGAAACCCTGAGTAACGGCAGAGGGGAGTTACAAACCGTCCAACATTTAGGTTTGTTAGCTGAAGCAATCAGCAGATAGAGGAGACACTCACTCAGCCTTATGTGTCCGGAATAAAATGCACATATCACCAGTAATTAATATATCAGAGAGACAGAAGTCACAGTCAACAGCCTCTTTATTACACCATCATTAATTTATGAACATGCTTGTCTATTTATTGTTCAACAGATAAACATAGGGAGAAGTTATGCAATAGATGAAGTAATAACAGTGATATCGCTCTTCATTTGTATGCTGCTTTTATTAACAAGGCACTGCACAAGTACAAGCAACAGCTTTTAAAGGGGAACTCCACCAATTTTACTCATTAAAGTGTGTGTACAGGTATTGTACTACTGCATATGTGAAAAAAGTGGTTGTGGCTGCTGAGGAAGTTGCATGTAATCTAATAAATCACCTCCATTGGTGTCAACCTGTGGTTAAGTTGCATTGTAGGTAATGTAGGTGCCAGGTTTTGAAACCTGCATGGCTCTTGTCGCAGGGAGAGACTCGGCTTCTGGCGTTTGAGCCCTCCTGATCTAAATCGGCTTTTGTTTACTGTGTTTGTGTTTTTCTACGCTTTGTTTGTTTTCTTGTGTTTAATCATTGATTCTCTGTGATGTGATTTTGGCTTTGTACAGCACTTTGATCAGCTGTTTCAAGCTGATTTTTTAAATGTGCTTTATAAATAAAATACACTTAAATTTAGCCCTTTTCATGCCAGGGCTCGTCTCCGCACATGCAAATGTCTCACCAAACGAGTCCTCCCGGACACTATTTTGCAAGAGCACCATCACTGCATCCTGGGCTTAGTGGTGCCAGAGATGACTATGATTGATGTAAAGAAATGCATACAAGCCCGAGTGTGTTTTTCTCCCCCTGTAACAGAATAATAATGGGTTTCAGGCAGACCTTTTTCTAGTGCTGGCACAGTACTCAAAGCAAGTGTGGAGATCAGATTAAAACAACCAAACAAACAAACAAACAAAACAGATAACACAAATTCAAGATAAAAAGAGATAAAACGGACTGTTTGCATCTTTATGCATTATTTACATATCCTATAAGGATGTGTACAACAGGACAAATTTATGGAAGGGAAGTCAGAAGAGTAAAAGCGCTGAGTGTCGTTTATCTACGAATCTGATGCAAATCAGAAGAGTTGCATCCTATTTGCAGTTGTGCTGAACGAGATTGGAGGCTGCTGGTTCTGTTTTGTCAACATTGTGTGTTTGTTATAGTAAATATAAAGTACAACATACCGTACATAACTTCAGAAATCAAAGGTTGGTATAAATATAAAATACGTCACTGTTTCTTTAAGGCCTTTTTAGTTGGTCTCCATGAAGTAGTTCAGCTGTCAGCTGAGGCCACAACCACTCTGGTAGCATTCCAGCAGCAGAGCTAACGCCAGGCTCCACACAGGCCCTGGGGGCAGCTACCTCAAGGCTGCACACGCAAGAACCATCTGTGTGTTTCCGTCCCTGCACTGCCTGTAAAAATGTGTTTTGTTGTTGGCTGAAGTTGTTTGTAGTGAACGCAGACATCAGGAGCTCTGTGTGGCAGCAACTCGTGGCAGTTATATTTTGAGGTTTTGGAGCAGGTTGCTTCGCTCAGGCACGGCATCAAGCATTTGGTTTTATTGAGGTGATGGATGATGCTGCACTCCTGATTTATCGCTCTCGTATGAGAGTAATTTATCACATTAAAGCTGCGTTCTTCAGGCTCGCTGTAGTGAAACAAATCTGGTTCTCCTGCAGGGCGGTGAAGGGGCAGCATGTGTGGTTACTTGATTTCTCTAATTCTCTATTCTCAACTACTGTGTGCTGTGTTCACCACCTTATTATGCAAACAGCGTGAGGCTAACTTGCCACAAACGGTCTATAAATATTAAATCTAACATGCATTCTTTGTGTGTGTTTTCTCTTTGCTAGGCCAAGTCAAGGTGTTCAGAGCGTTGTTCACCTTTGACCCCAGAACGGTATGAGCTCTTTGTTTATTATGATGGATTGTTTCTCTAATGTTTGATGATTGTTGAAGACTGTTTGCTGTGTCCTTTTAAAATATTTTTGTTTAATCTGCTTCAATTGATAAAGTTCTTGGATTTCAATTAGGGATGCACGATATAGTATCGGTATCGGTGAAATTCCAGCCGATAATATGAAGCAAAATGGTTTTATTTGACTTAAAGGGGTACCATTTAGTTTAGGAGAAGAAATTCAAACTCAAAATTTTAATATTTACAATATTAATGAGGTAATAATCAGACATATTTATTTTTTTCATAACTGAATAAACAAGCTGTTCTCAGGGGAAAATAAGGTCCCCAGAACACTGTTTGAAGCTAGAAAGGTGGCAGGGTCCGCCACAAGTAAAACAGTAGGAAATTGTGTTGTTCAATTTATTCAGTCATGAAAACAAAGAGAGTTTGTTTATTTAGTTTGTTTTGGCCTAAAAATGAAAATCTTTCTCTTCTGATTAAAATTTCTTCCCCAAAACTACATAGTGCACCTTTTAACAAGCGCAACATTCACAAACTCTGATACAGTAAATGACTCTTTGCATCTCAAAAGTTGTTCTGCGATCCAACCATAAACACTGAGAAGAAGAAAAAGCAAAACCATGAAATCTTCGTCTTTCTTCACTACATCTTATTGGCTGAAAAATTCCATATCATGCATCCCTAATTTCAACTGTAGAGTCCCAATATGTGAACATTTCAGCAGAATAAAGGCATAAAACAATTGCTAAATCTAAAGATTTTTATGAAATTATGTAGAAAAGCTACATCACATGTGTTGGTACTGATTTCCACCTGAAATGAAGCAGGACAGAAAAAAGTAAAATCAAAAAAATATGTTTTTAGGCTATCGTTTAAATTAAGAGTTAACAATTGTCTGCATCTTCTTTCCTGTTTACAATCAATAACATAATATGTTATTGAAAAGGTTTTGTGCACCCAGCACAGCAGCCTCGATATTGTACTGATAAAAACCAAACGGTTGTGAGCGTTATCATCTTCCTTTGGAAAAATATTTGATTTCCTGGAGAGCCGCCTACAAGTGGAACAAGTTAAACCAGTTCTGAAACATCACTTGACACTGGGAGTATTAATCCCTGAATTATTGTGCCGGATGGGAAGAAGTGAGATTAGCAGAGGTGTGGTGATAAACGGATGAAATCAACATATTGGAATGTACTTTGGTGTATGCATGCACTTCTCGTCTTCATCGTTACTGAAGCATTACATTTGAATGGCTTCAGCTCTGAGACTAGAGAAGTTGCAGGGAGAAAAAAGAGAGAACAATAATTGAATAAAGACAATATATTTCCCTCCAGTGAGGAGAGAGGTTAACTGAAAAATGTCCATCACAATTTGTCAGGGCCCAAGGTGACATCTTCAGGTTGCATGTTTTCAGGCAAAAACCTAAAGATATTTAATTAACTTTCAGTTATCATCATTCATTATCAGAATAGTTGCAGATTACATTCTGATTGATGCAGTTAATCTTGTTTTGATAAAAAACACTGAAATGAATGAATGAATGACAATAAAAACTCCTCACACACCAGAAATTGTCACTTACCCCTCGTTTATATCCTCCGTCGACACAGTGTAGCAGTCATGACTGTTTCCATTTGTGGTGAACAGGGGAAGATTGCGTGGGAAGAAGGGAGTGAAATGTAACACAACAGTCAGCCTTGAGGTCAGACTGCTGTGAAGGCAAGAAACTTCTTGTTTCTGAGCCACTGCGACTGATTAGCCTGGAGTAACTTTGTCTTATTATATTACTTTTCAGCCGGACGAGCTGTTCTTTGAAGAAGGAGACTACTTGTACATTTCCGACACAGTGAGTAAAAACTTGGAGAGATTCAGCTGCCGTCTTCATGCCCTCACATCCCGTTCAGTTTGACTTCTTCCTCTTTCTGTGGAAGCTGAGCACTGCACTCTTGTTACTCCCTTTTGCTGCGTTTTATTTCTGCCATTTTCCACCTTAAGTCAACTTTTCCTCCATTTCATTTGCACTTTTCTCTCCTTTTTCATTTGACTACTCTTTTCCCTGCATTTGTTTTTAAAACATTTTTTTCCACACTCATTTGCTTCTGCATTAATATTATCCTCAGAGTGACAGTAATTGGTGGAAGGGGACGTGCAAAGGAAGGACAGGACTAATTCCAAGTAACTATGGTGAGTAGAAACTATAGACAGACTGACTCACCAGAATATTACTCAATACTGACCTTATGTCTCTTATCAGATGCACTAATTGTCTTATTTTGGTTTGTTTCAGTGGCTGAGCAAGCAGAGTCTGTCGACAATCCAATGCACGAAGCAGCCAAACGAGGTGCGACAACTACCGACAGATCTGAATTTTGTCATGTGTTTATGTATTGTGACGTGTCTCTTTTTCATACTCAACAGTTCCTTCATCCAAGACAGTTCTGTCTTACTTGAGACAAAACATTTTTGACAAGAGCTCTGACACTGTTTGCATCTATTTGTGTATTTTAACAGGCAATCTGAGCTGGCTGAGGGAATGTTTGGACAACAAGGTCGGAATCAACGGGCTGGATAAGGCTGGAAACACTGCTCTCTACTGGGGATGCCACGGGGGACATAAAGGTAATAACTGTGGTGTATAAAACATGTTATGATTGCCTTTATAATACGGCATTGCATTGATTAAGGAAGCTTCTTTGTTTGCCCTGTTGAAGTACTGACTGGATCTCATTTCATAAATCTTAATATTTGACACAAAAAACAAGAACTAGTTCCAGTTTTTTTTGTGTTCCTGCATGTTTGTTATGTGATACATGTCATTAAATGGTCACACGATCCGTCACTCAGACTTCTCCTTTTGTTGTTTGAATCAGATGTGGTGGAGCTGTTGCTAAGCCAGCCCAACGTGGAGCTCAACCAGCAGGTGAGATTCACACAATGAGTCAAAAACATTGAGATGGTGGTACCTGATGCTATGGAGGACTGAAACTGACAAAATCAAAAATAAATAAAGAAACCAATGAATGGCTCACTAAATTAATTAATATGCCCTTAAATGCACCAAAAATACAATTGAATATTCATGTAGGTATGAATTGATTTATCGACTTTCCCATTTAAGTTTCTATTTTATTTATGAATTGATCCTTTTTAAAATGTGTTTATTGATTTACTTGTTTCTTTAACTATTTCTGTATTCTTCTATTGAACCAAAAATATTTATCAATTCTAGAAATAAAGCACCAAACTAATATATATCCTTTATGAAAATGTTTTGTGTTTCAGAATAAACTTGGGGACACTCCTCTGCACGCTGCAGCCTGGAAAGGTTATTCTGACATTGTGGAAATGTTGCTAACCAAGAGTGAGTATCGAGTCACATCTCTTATGTGGTTTTATAAAAAAAAAAGAAATCAGCCAGCAGCAGGTCGCCTTCTTTTTTTGAAATGATATTGAAACAGATGAGGGAAGGAACAAAGAGAGGAAGCTCTAGAAAGATTTGATCAAACCCTAATATGAGAACATGTGGTTACAGATTGAGGAAACAACATCCAGTACATAGTTCTACCTTTTGTGTCTTTCTGCGTGTAGTTTCTAGTGTTTTCAGCGCGAGTGTGTTTGTTTCAGATCCAAGGACAGACATCAGGAACAACGAGAATAAGCTGGCTCTGGACATGGCCACCAACGCCCAGTCTGCTTCACTTCTCAAAAGGAAGCAGGGAAGCAGTAAGTACAGCTGCCACTAGAGGGCAGCGCCGCAGCACCCACACATACAGCGTCATCAGGACGGTCCACACACTGAGTTTTTTTTACCTGAGCTCTCCATCGGGACTGATGAGCTGTAACCGGTTTGACCTATGCATGTACTGTATGTGTGTTCCCTACTGCCTTTTTTCAGGAGCTTCAAGCAGTGAGGCCTAAACACAAACCTTTTATCAACAGGCTACAGACAAAAATAATCCTAATAAATAATCTTTAAACTTTAGCAAATAAGGAGCAAATGTATTGTAGTCTTTGTGCCAGTTCGAGTTAATGTGCTTCAGCAAAGATAATGACATTTCTGTCCTGTGAGAGTTTTGATGGCTCATCTCATGTGATATTCATTTTAGTCATTAGCCAGAGATTATGAGGCTATTAAAATTAAAACACAGAATGGCACTCAGTATAGTGCATACCACCCCCAAGACCCAACAGTCCCCTTTAATTCAATCAAGCCTAATCCAATATTAAATAAAACACATTTAAATCTGCTAGGTCCTGGATTTTTGTTTGGATCTACATCAAGTACATCTTTTTACATCAAGATCCGTGCATTATTCCCTGAGAATTAAATGAAAATGTATTCTAAAAAATCGGTTAATGTTCAGTGTCGGAGGTGGAGCCCTGTTCATGCCTATGAAAGCTAATCAGTGGTGCATGATGTCAAAAAGGCTCGACTTCTTGGCTGTAAAATTACCCAAGCTCACTTCCGATTTAGTGCCCAGCTAACTTGAATGATTGGACCAGATGGCTTAACTCGTGCTAGTGTAACGAGTTGTTTCGCAGGGGGTTGTGATGTTCAAAAAAGATGTAACAAACATTTAGCCACTAATATTTTAAGTTGATGTTTGACGGATGATTTATTAACTGTCCATTTCTCTTGTTTTAGACATCACCCGCACACACAGCAACGCTGAAGAGTATTTGGACGACGAGGACTCGGACTGAGTCGACCCTGTCGAAGCACCATCGCTGTCTTCCATTGGGTTTGGGGTGGGTGGGGTCGTGGAGCTCGGAGAGATTTATTACAGACCTAAAATGGATTTGATGCTCCGTTTCAAACTGCAACTCCATTTTGGTTCTGTTATTGTGCACAAACACGTCAGTTCTCGGCCCTCTGTGTCACATTTGTGTAAATTTCAAAGCGTTGAATTATTAATGCCTTTTTAAAGATCACCTGCTTTGCCAAGTGCATTGCCGCACGTTGGGGATTTGTCTGGGAGCAGCTGTTGCACACTGTGAGCTGAGGTGTGGGATATGTGTCGAGGTGGAAAATGGACCAAAACTCTAAGAAACACATTCCAAACGTACAGATTATGTTCAACCCATTTACACTGGGCATTAAAGTGCCAGTGCAGATTAGAAGATTGATCTGGTCTGTGTCTCATTAGGTTTTAATGCTCCACTTTATCTACCGAGCTACAAAATCTCAACACAAAGAATTGGGAGCGCATCATCTCTATCACAACGTAGATCTCTTTATGTACACCAGGGAGACAACATGTATATTTAACCTTAATATTTCCCCTTTAAGTGGGATTTGCCCAATGAGACCTCACCTCACCTGTTACTCTCTGTACTGCAGGTGTTATAACATTTCCACTGCGGTTCAAGACCCTCAGTTCAGTTTAACTAAAAAAATCTGCCTCGTTTAAAACAGACTTTAAATCACTCTCTCGTCTTTCGAGCTTTTGATGGTTTGATTTCTATCCTGGGAGCAAATTTCTGGTTTTGTTGCTGCTTTCTGACAAAAGTGCCTTAAATATGTGTAACATAGCACGCGTGTATTTGGTTATGTATCAATGTGAACGTGTATTTCTCCTCTGAGATTATGTGCTTTTGTTCTAGATTTCTATCTGCTCTGTTTTCGACCTGCAATAAAAGATTTTTAACATAAACTGTCACGTTGAGTGGACGTAATATGAAAGCTGACAATGAAGTGCATGGAAAGGATCTCAGGAAAAGGAAAAGCTGTGTCAGGATTTGGGTTTTTCCCACATTACAGGCGCCAAACTAGAGATTATAATTAATTACTCAAAGCTTCTCACAGCAAGCCAAATTCCTATCATTAGTAAGTGTATGTGTGCAAACAAACGTGTCCTTTACATGTAAAGTAATGCGATTGTGAGCTGCGTGTAATTTTCAGCAGGAATGCACACTTAAAATATGCTGAAATACTCCAAACAATATGTTCAAAAGTCAGAGAATTTCTTTATTACAAAGTCAGCATGTTGATGACATTCCAGAGAAGACGGAAAGGGCAAAAGAAGAGACGCGTGGACAGAAATACAGCGAGTCTTCATGACAGATTCAGGAACATGCTACATAATGTGCCAGACCAGAAAAAAAGACAGAAAAAAGCAGAGAAAGGGCTCCAAACTTTCAAATGATTTCCTTTCCACTTCATTTCTGACTTCAACATAAACAGGAACGGCTGCTTCTGGTTTTCCGGTTGTTCTTCTTCCTTTTTACATCTCTGATGCCAAACCCAAAGAAACAAACTCAAAATATATCAAACTTTCTGTTCTTTTTGAGAAGCAACGGGAAAACATGTGGAGGACCGAAACTGCCAAAATCAAAAGTAATTAAAGAAATAAATGGCTCAATTAGTAAATGAATGTCATTAAATTCACCAAAAATATATATTATAATCATTTATAAAATGCTTTCTGTACTTATTTACCTTTGAAGTAATTCAACAATTTATTTACTTTCCCATTTTATTTATTAATTTATCAATTGTTAAATGCAAAGAGAAAATAATACAGAAATAAATGTGTAAGTGAATAAATACATTTAAAAATAAATGAATTAATCAATTTATTAATTAATCAAATTAATGAATACCTAATTCTCAATTTCATCTTTGGTGAATTTAATGGCATATGACTAGTTATTGAGCCATTTATTTAGTTTTGATTTTGGCAGTTACAATCCTCCAAACAAAGAGAAACAAATGTTGCTTATCAAGAGTGGAAGTGCCGGCTAAATCAGTTCTGCCATTCGGGTAATTTTTAATGAGCTGTTCAGGAGAGCTCGTATAAAACAAGACTTCTTGTCTCTCTTCTTTGAACAGAAAAGAGACGAAGTGACGAGTGGAAGCTACTTAACATTAGTGAAATACATCTGAATGTCAGTCTGAGGGAATCCTGCAGCAACAGGAGGAGAGGGATGAAGGGTCTTCAAAACCAACTGCCCTCTGGGATTTTCAGTAGCACTGAGCTAAATTGCATCTGAGCATGACCGTGTTTCCCTTAGCTTTTCATTTTTTACTATGGAGTATCAACGTCAGCATACATGCCTCGACTCTGCAGTACAAAATGCTAATCGATGATAATGCTCAATCAGGCAGCGCCCTGTGATTTAGGCCTCCAGAAACACAAAGCAGCTTCAGCAGACTCGACACAAGAAACACACATAAATTAATAACACACACATCCACACAGCAGCTTGAGGCTCCACTTTCAGTGAGCTCTGCTGATTCTGCAATACTGTAAGTTTGATTTGCTCTGCTACAAAATGTATGATCGACATAAAAATAAAAACTCGACTGCTGCACGTTAAAGCAAAGGTTTGACAATTCTGCCTGTTAAATATAAGGCCACAACACCGCTACAGCTCACTAATTAACATGTTCATGATCTCTTTTTTTGATTTTTACGAAAACTTAAAAAATGATGTGAATGAGCGCTAGATAGCAACTGCATTTCAAAGTGGTGTTTTCTGTGGGAGAAAGGAGCTTCTGTTGGTGCAGACTTTGGCCTTTTTAACTTTCAAGATCTTTTACATGCACAAGCTCCCCTATAACAGACTTAAGGACATGGGGTGAAAAGAACAAAAACGCACAAGAGGTCTCCATTTAGAAATAGTTTGGACTGTCAATAAATATTTATTGACCGTTTTACGCTTCAAAATTTGAAAAGGATTTTAAAAAACAAGATAAAATGTGTTAGTTTGTGAGCCGACAAGCAGTTTTTCTTACATTTGGACAGCCAGGTTAGCAGTTTTCAGTCTTTATGCTAAGCTAGGCTAACTGGCTGTGGCCTTATATTTAACGGACAGATCCAAGTGGTATCAAGCTGCTCATCTCGGGCAAAATCTCAGCAGTGAATAAGTATATTTTCCAATATGTTTAAATGTTTTTTTAATGCGTCAGTGGAGAAATAAGGGGAAACAAGCAAAGAAATTAAAAAATCTCCTTTTCGGAGGAGAGATTTCCCCCCAGATATGATGCTAATGCAAAGTGAATTTCAACAAAATCTTGCCAAACCAAATTGTGGAATGAAAACTCGCATGAAAACAAGCAAATCACAGCCGAAGGGGCAGATATCAATCAGTACTCACAATGATTTTGAGTTTCAACTTCATCCTGTAATTCATTTTCAGGATGAAGATGCCGCCCCAACAACAAGGCACATTAGAGTGTACAACTTAGCCATGTCATAACAAGGGCTTTTCAAACATAAAATGTGGTTAATAGGAAGTTTTTTTTCCCCAAGGAGACTGGATGACAATCCATCATCACAGACAGGCAAAATGAGCAAATGTTTGTTTTTTAAACCAAACTTAAATTAGAAATACAGACATACAAAATTGCACTTTTTCTTCATGTTGGTTACAAACGGTGTGGAAAAGAGGAGTTTACTGTCACCGCCCTGCGTCTCCATACCTGTCGTATCCATGAGCTGAGGAAAACCAGCCTTGTTTTAAGGTATGTGACACTGCAACAAGATAAACCCATTTCTTTCCAGATGGTTTACTTATCTCACGAAGCAGGAGAATTTTCACCCAATCGTTTGTTTATCACAGAATGTCGAAATCTGCAAAGTTTCACTGGACTGCAAGACACTGCAACCATGTTTGCTAATTACTGAGAATAGAAATGTCTTTTCATTAAGGTAAAAAACACCTTGATGAGGGGATTTTCTACCAAACTTCTGAGGATTTTTTTTAAATAAATAAAAAACATTATCGAGAAATAATCACCAGGCACTGAACAAGAGAACTCGTAGCCATCTAAACCCTGTTCTGTCGTGTCGACATGGCCTCATGAACAAGACAAATATCATCAGATATGACTAAAGCGCTAGAGCAAAGTCAATGATATGAAATTGGTTCAAACTAAAGGATGAGGATGAAAGACGGGCTGAGCGTTTGCTGGTATTCAGACCATTGAAATGGAGTAGGAAAGGTCAGACAGTAATACTGATGGACTGATACACACTATCTCACTACCATGCACTATGAATACATGATGACATCACTGCCCTATTGCACATTCAGTAGCACAACTGAAGTCCTAAGAGATCAGTTTATGGATGCTGATGCTGATCTGACGTTGACTACATTGTACCAAAATTGCCAGGAGTCTTTCGTGTGTGTGCTGGCTCCCAAGAGCGACTTAAATATTAACCAGCCCTGGTCTGAAATCCAGTAGGTTCAACTTGTACGTCACAGATTGCGTCACCTTCACAGATCAAGAGCTTTAACTGAAGACTAAACTTAAGACCGTTCAGAATCACATCAAAAATGGGAAGACATAAAAAGGCAAATATTTGAGATAATTTGCTTCATTTTTCTTGCCAGACAAACAGTATCATCACTTCATGAGTATGAGTTGGACTCCAGCTGAGCGTGAAAGGAAACGGCTCAACAATAAAGTTTTAACTGGAGCTTTCGTTCGCATCCAACGATCTGAAAAACCTCCATCTTTGAAAGGAAACCGTGAGAAGTTAGAAGCTTCAGAAAAGGCTTGCAAGTGGACCTCAGGTTAAACTGTTTTGGTCAAATAACACTGATCAGGACAAAACCCAGCCACAGTGCGTCAGTCTGCTTTGATCCATTAAGTGTCTTCTCTTTCCAGCATAAAAAGGGGATGTGACAAAATTAATCTGAGGCTGCACTTGTCTATTTCATCACACTCTCTTTTCTCTATTTCCACTCTACCTTGACCTCTGTACATCATAAAAGGCCAAGGGAAAGTTACACAAAAACAAAGATTTAGATAACTTAAAACGCAGTCTGAGATTCAGAGTGTGTGTGGAAGTACAACGTCACATCGTAGACAGCTTCTCTCTTAACTTTAAAGCCCACTGCCCGGCTACAACTTGGTATAAAATAATGGAACTCTTTCTTTAAATAAATACAATTCTTAGGATGGTTAAAAGAAAATAAAATAGAATAAAGTGAACTAACTGGGATAAAACACGTGACGCCTTGGACAAGCAGCTAATAAAAATTCCCTCCCAGAAAATAATTTCTTTAACTGATTTTTCTCTTCTTTTCTCTTTTTTTCTTTTTTTTGCAAAAATGAAAATATAGTTTGTTTTTTTCAATTTTCTTTGCAAGTGTCCATTTAAAAAAAAATTATAGTACCAATGAGTCCTCTTTGAAATATATCTACAGCTGTACAATAGGTCTTGCAAGTGGATTCATGAAAAAAAACAAAAAAAAAACATTAGCGCATCATTTTACATAAAAAAGCCTCTTTACAGATATGGGTTAAAAAGGGTCATAATAAACAATATAAAAAGAAGATAGAAAGACAGCGTTTGCTAATGAGATTCTTCAAGATTCGTTTTCTCTTCAATGGCCTGTTTCACTATTTCAGCCAACTTCAGGCGGTCGACTTTATCAGAGAAGGATCGACCTGCGGAGAAAAAGAAGGTGGTTAAGGACCTTCGTAAACAACAACAACAACACATAAATGAGAAAATGATGAACTCCATTAACTGGAGAGGAGATCAGGAATGTGTTCCTTAAAGCAGCAATACACAACTTTGTGCTTTGACTCATCGTTCAGACTCTTTTAAATGCCTTGGGACAGACTTTTATGTATTTGGTGTAGTCTGGAGTCTATGGGATCAAATAACATAAACATGATCCCATAGGCATCCAAGAATTGAGGTAAACCAAGTAAGTAAACTGAGGAAATGCCTTTTTCTGAGGGGAGACACGCAGTTTCAGAGTGTAAAAAAAAATAATGAATTAAAGTGATATCTTGGTTAGTCCAAAACTGGAAAATAATCAGTTTACGGTCTTGTAAACCAAAGAAAAGCAGTTGATCCACACGCAAGTTTGGCAATTTAGCTTAAAAATGACTTAATCAGTGAACACATTCATTATCGATTCATTTTCGGTTGTTTTGAATTAACTGACCTATCACTTTTACTTTACTTCACCGGTAATCAATCAGTCCTCAGCATTTCAACATCACATCAGGTTTGAGCTGCTATGTCACATTTGGATTATTTATTAGTTGATATGGACAACTGAGCTGTGTTGTAACTGCAACTGATTAAATAAACAACAAGGAAAAGAAAACTATTTAATAGTTATGTTATTCACTGTTAATTCATCTGACATCACAAACATGAGACGGACAACCACAGGTCCTTTCTTAAAGCTGCTTTGTTTTTATCTGTTAAATACAAAAGAGAATGAAGAGAATTTTTAGATCAAGATCAGATGAAATGGTACTGACCGTCCCAGCTGAGGCCCTGCAGGCCGTCTCTCAGCAGTTTACAGTCTCTGTTAACCCTCCAGGCTTCATACATCACCTCATTCAGCTTCTCATCCTCGTTCTCTCCTGCACAAACAAAAACGTCCACTTTAGAAGCTGCGAGAGCTACAACTTCACAATCATTCCTCATTATTATTTTCTAGCTTATTTCCGTAAGTTAAGTTTAATGTGCACTCCAACAGTAAAAAAAATGTTTCTTCATTTAATGAAATGACTGAAAAACAAACACGACTTCAGGAGAAATAAAGATCTGGCATCATGTGGGTTTACTGACCAGCTTGTGGTAGTATACACTGTGCAATGACGTCTCGTAACTTCTCCACCGCTACGTTTGAGTCTTCCCCTCCGTTCTCTGGGTCATGAATGAAGAAACTGTCACTGGGCTTCGGGCTGCAACACGGAAACAAGAACACACTTTAATCGAATAAAAGGACTCCCAAAATACATAATCATAAGACCAGACTAGGGACTACTTGGACAGTCAGAGACACAATTAGAAGAAGTAGTAAGTAAAACAGGAGTAAAACATTGCTGTAGGTAGGTATGTCAGTAGAAACATCAGAAAATATTATCACACTACCCACACTGAGCTACTGTACCTCATCAGTGCATTAATCACGTTCTAATTTTACACATTCAAATGTGTTTACAGGCCTTGAGTAGTGCTGCTGTATGTGTGAAAAAACAAAAGCCATCATACCCTAGTAGTTTCCGCTTCCTGAGGATTGGGTTGTTGACAGAGTTTAAGGGCTTCAGGCTGACGTTCAGATCCTGAATTCTCATGTTGGCCAACTGCTCTGCGTGGGCCTGCTGGATACCTGCGACTACCGCCTTGGAAGGGAAGAGGACGCCAAGTGAGTTATCCGACTAACTTTCAACACTGGCCTCTGTGGGTCAGTTTAGTCAGGAACAGCTGCCAGATTTTGCACCCTTTAACTTCCAACTCACCTTGTCCATCATCATCTGGGCGGAGGGCAGCACGTTATCGAGGGCTTCGGTGCAGTTGAGCCAAGGGTGAGCCAAGACTCCCTCAATAGTCAGCCTCTCCTCTGGCTTCACCTTCAGCAGCCTGCAGGGAACAGACAAGGATGGGAGGAGGCACACATTATTGGACGGAGAAAGGATGAATGAAGAAGGTAAGAATGAGAGTGAGGAAGTAGGAGGAAAGGAAATATGGGCAGGATAGTGGGGACAATAACAAATATAATATAGAATGCAGGAATATAGCATTAAAGGTATTTAACCGTTTATTTAGCTAAATGTGGCTTGTAGCTGTTACAATGGAGAGGCATGCTGCGTTTGGAGGGAATAAGATGAGACAGCCAGACCACAGCAGGGGAAAAGAAACAGACTCACTTGCGTACGATGTCCTTGGCCATCTCAGAGATCTGGCTCCACTCATCTTCAGGGAAGTCGAAGCTGCCCGTCATGATCTTCTTCCTCATGTCCTTCGGGATGGTGCGACTGTGGTGCTTGGAGTAGAACGGAGGATAGCCACACAGCATCACGTAGATGATCACACCGAGAGACCACAAGTCACAGCTCTGAAGAACAATTGAAAGAGAAAAATATTTTAATATTATTTAGAGCGTACATTCAGAAGGGAAATTTGTATGAAACCTAGCACAGTCCGGAAAAAAAACATTAAATTAAATTTGAAGAATGATACTTGCTGCTAAGCTAAATCTCAACAGACTTGAGTCTCACCTTGTTATAGGTATAAGGAGTGGGTGAGGTAGGTATAATTCCAGACTTTTCCTTCTGGTGTCTTCTTTGAGCCTCAAGTACCTGAAAAGAAATAACAACAGGAGGGAAACATGATGGAATCTGTGCATGTATATTTAACAAGTATATATCGGATTAATTCTAACTGAGCTTTTTACCTGAGGTGCTACGTAGTAGGGAGTGAACTGAGGGGTCATCAAGTCTCCTTGATCAATTTTGGCAAAGCCAAAGTCACACAACTTCACAGGTGCATCCTGTGGAAAAGACAATCACAGAGCGAGCAGCATGAACGTGGAGTAGCTTTCAGTAAAAAAAAAATCTAATTTTGCTTGTGTCTCAGGGGCTTTAGTTTCAGGAAGATCACTGTGTTGCCAGACGAAAGGTGAATTGCAAAGTCTAGCACAGCAAATGCAGATTGGGTATCTACAAATCCTCAACACCATCTTTATGCCAAATACAGCCAGTAAATTTCACACAGATGCTGTGTGCTTACTTAGCACAAAAGCATCAGCGTCAGTAGTGGTTCACTTTAAAAACCTGCAATTTGCAACTTCAGCTACCTACCAGAGAGTTGTCTTTGAAGAGTAGGTTCTCTGGCTTCAGGTCGCGATGTGCAATATTTAGGGAGTGACAATGTTCCAAGGCTTGACTGATCTGCAGGAGGAAGAGACATCAGACTGAGTGACCACTCCATGTGTGTGTGTGTCAAAGCAGCCTTTAAACACACTTGATTTAAACTGGTGATGTGTGTTGCTTTCTTTTGACCCTGTGTCTCACTGTTTGACTGCCTCATTTGCTGCTTTATCCATGAAGGGACTGCGAGATATGTTGTTACACAAAAAGAAACACGCAGACAAGACAAGACATAAACATCTTAATATCTAGAGAATTACACTTTAAGAGTCTAACAGTCTTGACTCCTGGCATACTAAAGTGTGTGTGTGTGTCTTCAGCTACCTGTTTGGTGACCTGGCTGGCCATCTTTTCAGTAAAGTGCCTGTGCTGACTGATTCTGTGGAACAGCTCGCCGCCCTCCATCATCTCCATGACGATCAGGAGCCTCGCTCTGTCAGAAAAAACAAGAGAGGAGGAGCCGATGGTCAGAGGAAACAGCATAAGAGAGGAGGTGGATTGATGTACAGTTAAAAAGAAATCTCTTTACCTCGGGCTGGACTCGTGTGGGAACTGGACACTGTTGGCGTAAACCTCCAGGATTTGCACTATGTTTGGGTGGTTGGCACACATCATATGAAGACGCACCTGCATGGAAGAAAATCAAACACTAACTATGTATGCAATCATTCGTTTTGTTTGCATTTAAAACTAGAAGAAATAGGTGCAACACAGAACAGCGTTTTCAACTCAAGAAGACTGTTATGAAAAAGGTTTATCCCACCATGATATATGTAGTTTATACCCTGATAGCAATACATATGGTAGCACAGTACAGTCTGATCCAATATTGTGATCAAAAGTAGTCCTGCCCATTGATTTGTGACACTTCCCAGCACCCACAATGATGTAATACAACAAGAGATATTGACTTTGCTGATTATGGAGAGCCTACAAACTCTATAATGTCACTGATATGGTCTCTTTTATATGTGGGCCAGCCCTAACTGCTTAAGGACTTGTTTACTGCCCTTTTCTTTCATATTTACAGACAAGAATTACCACCTTGTGGTTGTATGCCTTTTGCGTGCCAGTCAAGTTACTAATCCTGAGCTGTGGCATTTAAAAATGGCAGGAGCATTTTTTTGCAGAACATTACGATGTCAGAGTGAAGTTGACCTTTGACCTTTTGGACATATAATATCACAACTTCATCATTTTGGATGGATGGACAGAAGGCGAATGTGAAAACATGAATTCATAATGCCTCCGGCCACCTCTATTGCTGGCGCAGAGGCATAAAAAGGTCAGGGGTTTTTTTGTGCATGTGTGTGAGCAAGAATCTGCCTCTCGTTCAACCAACTATTGAACGAGAACACAGCATGTATCCGAGGTGCAGCCTCATTTACAAAGATGTTAATAGCGGCTGAAGAATACATTGCTGAGTGGAAATAATCTGCGTGTGCAGTCAGTGACAGCTCTCGCAGTTCAGCAGTGAGAGCTTGTGTGAACCAAGTCCGTGTTGCTTGTTTTGACTGCGTGTCTCCCTGCTGTGTAAGCGGCTTGATCAAAACAGAAGGCTGCTAATGACATGAAGAGGCTGCTAGACACACTGTTCACCACCGGAAAACAGCGATACAGACAAGGAAAGATGAGGACAGAAAACAGGAATTAATAAAGACTGATAACAGGCAGGCAGACAGACCAAAAGCATATTGATGATACAGCCCAAAACAACAGACAACAGACATCAATCACGACTGCGACAGTGTTTCCTCTAACCTCATTTCTGGCCTTGGGGCGATCAATGAGGATCTTCAGGGCCAGGCGTTCCTGAGTTGACTTCTTCACACAAACTCTGAACAGGAAGAAAACAGGACAAACATCTCAGTCAACATGATAACCGCATTTGTGTCAGAGATGTGATCATGTATGCAAAGAATCTATAAGGTTGTTTCTTTCATCTTATTTTCAGGCGTTTCCTTTACAAATCATTCAAGTCATGTGTTCTAAATCCTTGTCTGCTAAATGTAATCACTTTATCTGTATATCAAATACACAGCCAGGCATTTTGTCGCCATTCTTGTTTGTATGGTAAAGAAACGAGACCATAATCAAGTACATGTATCTATACAACCCGAAACCACAAATCTGTCTCAGAGGGGATCAAATGTTCAGTGAAAGGCCAGACAGTATCGTCACAAACAAAACACAGCTGGTATTAATATGTGGCCTAATAAAGAATCCAGTGTGTGTGTGTGTGTGTCTATCCTCTGCTTGTTCCTCTACTGATGTGCGGTCATCTTTGATATCAATAAAAGGTATAATGTTCAAGAGAGCCATTGATCTCTTACCATTACCCTTCAATGAAAGTTAAAATTACCTTACTCAACACCACCTGACAGCATCCAACTCTTCATTGAAGCATTATGATCAAGGTTCTTACAGCTTTATTAGAGTAAAATTCAAGCACTCAACTAAACCCAAAATTGTCTCGAAGCCTTTATCATCTAATCTAAATTGTTACTAAATGTACATCAAACATAAATATAAATCCCAACCAACAGTCCAACCAAATTATCTCATAAGTTTTAGGATTTTTGTGTGTGTATGAATGTTAATTGACATTTGGCTTTTGGCTTTTTTACTAGCCTGTGGGTTGTGTTTCTACTCATTCAGCATTTCCCCTCATAATTGTTCTCTCTTTTCTTTTCTTTGTTTTGATTGACTTGATGTCATTGTAAAGGAGGGTTACCCCACGTTGATCTCTTGAGTATAAATAAAGGTTTGATTGATTGATTTTTAAAAAAATGAAGTTTACAGGATCACTTTATACACACACTATTTTACCAGATGTTCATATCAACTTTGATTTGTATGTTTAGATCATGATTATCTTATTCTTGCTCATTTCAACACCAGGAGATAACTTCCAAATATGACAATTGATTTGTTTCATTTTTCAAATACTGAAAGATATTTCCCTCACAGGTCGAGACGAAACACGATTATGTTGAAAATAATCAAGCATTTCTAAAAGGAGTATCATCTCATTCAAGCATATTACTATCCTTGAAAACGTATCTTTTACAATTAAGCATTTTCTAAACCTCCAAGACAACAGTTTTTTTTTTTTATTTTAATTTTTTTATTATGTTTCTGTTGGGTTGAATCAGACCTATGTATCATCTGATACTGGCTTATTACAGTTAAATCAGTATCTGTGCACACGTCAGGTGATAAGTATTAAGAAATTGCAGGACATAAAGAAACACTGTTGCCACTGCATAATTTGTCCACCGGAGAGCACTGACAAGTTGTTTTGTTCAACGGTGACATGTATGGTCACAAGCTGAGATCCACATGTCTTTCAGTGTTGGACCCAAACTCTTTTAATGGTCAGACTGCAGTTTGAACATGAGTTAGTGGTGCTTAATTTCTAATCTTTATGTAATTGGATTTGAGCTTTATTGTTAATGTTTGTTTACTTGAATATGGTTCTGCAGGTGTTATACATTTCCACTTGGTAAAATGTGCTGTGAGGTTAAATTTGGCCTGATAGAGGCTATCAGCTGACTTGCTCGAGTTACGAGCAATATTTTGTCAACATCACAGGTTGTTGTGGGAAATATGAATCTTATCTGCATCTTTGGAATTAAGGTTAAAGTAAATAGTGTGAGTCTGACCTAAGATTTTTATAGATTTATGTTCATGGTTGAGAGAAAATCTGAATATATATCTCCTGTTGACGGTTTCCTTTAGGATTGCAGCAGATAACTGAATAAATATAAACCACAGGGGTTTATATTTCATTTCCTAAAGCAGTCTTGACACCTTTCTGCCTCCTCTCAGCAAAAAGGACTCAAATATTCACTTTAAACAGCAACCTCTAAAAACTCAGATTACGCTATTACAGCATTACTGTGAGAAACACTCTGCTTCGGCCAAAGTTCACTTCACTGGAAAGCAATACCTTCCTAATGAATCACAGAGTTAGATGGAGGGGGCTGGTACAGTAAACAGCACGAATGTGTGAGTAACGATGAGAATCAAAACACATTCATATCAGGCAAAAGTCTCCATGAATCAGAGCCTCTAATACCAAGTTAGACAATATGATACGGGGTAAGCATAAGAGTTGCAGAGAAAGAAACAAAGACCTGGCATGAATCATCAGAGTTTAGGAGTGTGTTTACTGATGAGTCACTATCTCCGTATTCTTGTCACTTGAGGCCAAAACTACACACGTTAGGAAATAACAAGTATCTCTCTGCTGATCCAGACCAACAGTAGCTTCAAAGTGCAGAATGGGCAGGAGGAATCAGTGACACACACTGATATATTACAGCAGGAATCAGCAGGGTAGTCAGGCTTGCAGAGAAAAAAACTGCACAAAGCAGAAACGGACTTATAAAGCTGTTTGGGCAGCCTCTGCCTCTCTGTAATGTTTGGCATTAACTGAATAAATCTTACAATTTCAAATACTGGTAATAAGAGATATTAGCTACTATTACCAATTTCAGTTCAGGTTGTAAACCAATATCTCCAGTGTCTTCTCTTTGGCAATAACAGAGAAAAGTCTTGCATCCACTATTTGAATGCATCTTCTCAAAAGGTTAATTGCTTTGCACACAGTGTCATTAATAGCATGCAATGACTTAAAACTGCCAAAGGCAAAGAACGCAACATAAATACACTTTAAATCAAAGATTAATATGACCTTAAGAAACAGGCTATGATACTTCCACTCAAATGTGTGAGGGACAAAGGTTTGGGGTTGGATTCAGGTCGAGGACGCTGCAGCTACATGTTTCTGAGCCAAATGAGCCACCACCAACCACAACAGAAACAGTGCCAAACATCTCTGTATTAAGCCTCAAGTTGTGATGGTGCTACACACCATTAGTTGGTCCAGATGGGTCAAGTGACAAGCATCTGGCCCTGTCATATTCTCAGTGTGTGTTAATGTGTCATGGATAAAGTCAGATTGTGCCGAGGAATTCGTGCCACAGTGAACACGATGCAATAAAAACACAGGAGAAGCAGAAACCAGTAGAAACATGTAGGAAGGTTTTTTTTGGCAGCAGTCACAAAGTGTGTCCAGTCAACAGCCCAGTTAAAAAATAATCTGCTCTGACATCATACTTGAATCCAGCTGTGTGCCAAAAGTGTACAGCAACATTCACAGATGTGGTTTTAGTCATGCACATGAAGGGCTGTGGAATACATCAATATTTAACTCTATCTTTAATCCTATCATGGGGTTTTATAATATTCTGAGTCATGTTATATTTTTTTTTAGATCCAAGCAAAACTAGAAAGAGGGCTCTGCTCTCACAGCTTGGTTTCACCCAGGGCTTACGTCAACCAGTAAATTAAAAAACGACAACTCCAATCGATAACCCACTAACAATTAAACAGGTGATTTCCCAATCACAAACTGATGATGTCTCCTGGTTATGTAATACCACTTGTCCTAGTTTAGTAAAGACATTTTGTTTACACAATCGTGCTCTGGCAGCACCAGTCTGACATCAATCTGATGCAACACAAACGCTTTGACGTCGGGAGAAAAGATCGTATTTAGAGACTGGAGAAACACCACGGCAAGAAGTACTTCTTAAGGCTCTCTTTCTCCCACTCACCTGACAGGTCCACTGATGCCGGCTCCCAACTTCTGTGTCCAGTTAATGTTGTACTCATCTAGAATGGAGGTCTCCTGTGTGGCAGAGAATCAAATCAAACAAACACTTTTCAATGTATAAATGCGGTATTTTTCCTCATATAAACATGTCAAAAGATCTGTTTAGTTGCCATCTCAGAGACACCATCAGACAACACACCCCTGTCCCTGGGACACTGGGATGTTTAACAAATCTATGGATCCCTTTTACTTTTCACAGTTATCAGCATAGTCCTCACAGTGCCAACAAAACCCCCACGAGACAGAAAAAGAAAAACATTCTGTCAAAATCATCCCCAATTACTGTCAGTAGAGAATATCAACTGAGTCTTTGGTTTATCTAGACTGTTTACAAAAGATTTTCTACTGTGTAAGACAGCATAATGTTGTAATGTAATGTTTGCACTGGGTTGTGTATTAGCCATCGTGTCCATCATCACCTGTCTAGTGTTTTACGAAAGCTAATCCCTAACACAGATTATTACTGAAAGAAAGACAGTTTGGCTGCTATAAACTCGGCCACTGCTGCCTAAAAAAAAGGATAATAAAAAGGAAGATGAGCTATTCATGATGCTATTCAAATAGGAAGGAACAACTGTGACATTCGTGATCTACCAGGTTGAAAAGCCGGTGCTTGAATTGGTTTGTCATATTTCCAACTTTATTCTGTATTCAAATTATGACTGTTAACTGGCAAACCTTCTGGGTTTCCTCCTTTCCTGACACTATATTGGTCTTAGCCAGCACAACCACTTCATTGTGTGCCACTGCCAACAGCTACCATAATGTCTCCTCCCCACTGTCCCTACCAGTCCAATCTAGGATTCATGGTGGTTATGTAACACAGGACAAGAGGCTGGTATTTACTACACAACAACCCAGGGGTCTTTACTTCAAATCGTTGAAGGATCTGATTTCACTATTCCCAACATTGGCAGGATGATGGATCCAACAAAGTTCGGTCTCTTAACTCTAAAGTTTTTCTCAATTCAGCTATCAATAAGCTCTGAGCCGTTATCATGATTATATCTTGGCTCCAGGGTCTTCATACCAGAGAGCCTGAGTTAAACCCAAAGATAGCAAGCCAACCCGCTAATCTTTCTTCAAGATAACGGTCCCAGTGTGTGTTGCAGTTCTCAGCGTCGTGGCCCCAGTCAACCCAGCATTAGGCACATTCTGACCCAACTGGAAGAGATCACATTTTACTGCTGACATAAATGTCCTGGCAGCGGCAGGCTGAGAGGAGAAGGCCAGGCACAAATCCCAGGGCACAAGTGTATACGAGTGTTGCCAGTGACTGTAACCACGCTGGATAGATCCAAGCTCCACAGCAATCTTTATCAAGGTTAAAACTTTGCATGACACACTGTCCATGATTCACATTTTTGCTATTTTGGGTACAAATCCATGACTCACACCACAAGACATTTTAGTGTAGACGTCACTGGAATCATTAGATCATCATATGTGGCCTAAAACTGACAATCATGTAAACATTCAAACTTCAATAATAGAAAGACCAAAAGTGATTACTGCTACAGAGCTGCAATGTGTACTTGCATGAAGGGTTTTGTTGAACTTACCTTGATGAACTTGTCTGCGTTGTTGTCCTCCGACATGGTGTCTGCTCTTGACAGATGAAGTCTGTCTCGTCAATCTCAGACAGTTGACAGTGGAAACAAAAAGTCTTTCTCTGACCTTCACAAAGTTTAGGTCTTGCAACCCCGGGCTTGACCAAGACTTGTTACAACACTACTGATGACAGCAAAGGCCCATTAGAGCATAATGATATTCGGCCACCAGTCACCCAAAGCTGGGTTTCGTTCCCCTGGAGACCTGAAGCCCTCCAGCCGTTGCGATGTCGCGTCAGATCAGGCGAGCTCGGCTCACAACCTCCAGGTCCGACTCGCTCTTCAAGTCGTCTTAAATTCACTGTAGTGACCATGTAGAGTGCCAGACTCCGAGCACGGTAACCAGAAAAGCCGAAGACGAGCCCAATGTGGACTGGCCCACCACTTTTGGAGGGGCACGAAGTGTATTTATAGCCAGCGCAATGAGAGCAGTGCTCTGCTAACGCTGCGAAGACACAGGGGACCGGCTAAGTTGCTGTTAGCCTGCTTGCTAGCAAGTGAGCTGGTGCCACTCCATCCCACGGTTAAGGCAGATGATTACACAACAAAGGCGATCCTGAAAGATGCGGTAGACCACAGCTACTATCTGAAAAACGCCGGTACTGTTCTCGATGAGCGCTCGGTTGATCTGACACAACAAGCACACCGTGTTCCCAAAAGCAGAGCAGCCTATTATGTCGTCGAGTCGAGTCTGCTAACGGGCTAACGAGTTAGCTCAGGTGGCAAGTTCGTTTTCCGGCTCTACTCGGAGCCAGAGATGATAACATTCTCCAGTGAGACAGTGTAATAAAAAGGAGCGCTCGTACGGAACATTTACACCATCTCAGTGATGGAAATGGTTCATGGAAAATGTGTTCAGAGGTGACCAGGGAGACACACGCATCTCTGGACTATTTTGCTAATCCCATATCTTCTAGTCAGTGGAAATACACAACCCGAGTCGGCACTACGCAGTAGCAGTCCGTGTAGATCGCCTGATGAAAATCATCGACGCCTTGTATACATTTGGCTAATATGTGGATGTGTATTGATTATCTGTCAATAAATATACATTTTTGATACGTATGAAGTAGGTCTTGGTCAGTACATTTTAAACTCAACTGTTTTTAAATGTTTATCAAAAATACTCTTGAAGTGGCCAGACTCTGATGGGTCCTTATGAGGTCCCAGTTTTTTTTTTAAATGAAACTTTATTAACAATTTATTTTGTGTACAAAACAAGGTAAATACAGTATTGAAATATTTACCACTGAACATACACACATTAAATTAAAATAAAGAATAACTAAAATAAACAAAAAAAGTAATTTCTGTTTTAGATTTTAAAAAATGATATCATCACACAAAAAGGTCAACCAAATATTTTAGCACTTAACCAATTATGTGAGTCATCCCAAAACGTTTTGGTGAATGTGAACAAGAAGAATAAGTAGTCACCTTTACAAAAATAACTAGCAGGGCTGATG
Organism: Pagrus pagrus; assembly: GCF_965226575.1. Taxonomy (NCBI): domain Eukaryota; kingdom Metazoa; phylum Chordata; class Actinopteri; order Spariformes; family Sparidae; genus Pagrus; species Pagrus pagrus. The sequence continues at coordinate 9,664,409 of NC_140192.1, forward strand.
GGCTGACCCTGTTATTCGACATATTTGACACAAGGGCCGCCTCCCATCAGGACCCCCACCCCCCACCCCCTCAACCATCATAGCTGATCAGGTGAGATAGAAAAAGGACCACAAACACTCCACTCAGGAAATGCTACAGGCCCTGACAGTGTGAGCATGGGGGTGCTCGAGGTATATGCTGTACAGCTGTGTGGAGTCCAGCAGCACATTTTCAACCCTGACACTGAGACTGGAAAAGGCCCCCATGCTGTTGAAGACATAATGCCAGGTCTCAGTACCCAAGATATAGCATGTACAAGTCCTAAAAGACTACAGACCCTTGGCCCTGACATGCCATGTGATGAAGACCCTTGAGAAACTGATACTCTCCACCCAGTGGTCAGACCATAGCTGGACCTTCTTCAGATTGTCTACCAGGCGAACATCGAAGTGGAAGGTGCCATTATTTACTTGCCAAACCTGGACAATGCTGGGAGCACAGCAAGGTTCATTTTCTTTGAGTTCTCTAGTGCTTTTACTGCACAGTCTGATGCTGTTGTGAGACAAGCTCAGGGCCATGCAGATGAACACCTTACTTGCATCCTGGATGATGGATTACCCGACCTGCAGACCACAGTTTGTAAGACTGAGGAACTGAGTGTCAAGAGCTGTCTTCCCCCAGGGGACTGTCCTCTAAAACCTTCCTGTTTACTTCATACTCCTGTCAGCTACAGCACGGAGTCATGGCAAGTGCAGAAGTTCCTCAAGCTAGTCATTCTTTGTTTCTACTGTTTTTCTATCCACAAGCACTTATTGCACAATTTTTAGGCACACCTGTAACCCATAATCAAATGCAATAGCAGTGCAGTAAACCCCACCTTTGCAAACCTCACAGAGCAAAGTGTTTCTATTATTACCCCCTTTTTGTCCACATGAGGGGGACAAAATATGTGCACAATACAATGTCTATTTTGAATTACATCAGAGCTTGTCAAGTCTTGAATAAGCTTACAAAGACTCACTGTAGGTATTTTGCCGTATGTGCTCATGCAAATGTTTTGGTCAGAAAAAAACTGCTGAAAGTAGTGCTTGAGACGTGATTAGTATAAAATGGAAAATTATAAAATGCATCTAACATATGGTCATTGTCGAACTCGAAAAAATGTGAAAGTCGATGAATGTTATTGGAGAATGTAAATAAAATTTGATCACAAGATTTTTTTAAAAAAAGATGGAAATTGGTGTTAATTTTAAAAAAAGGTTTTCAGACTTGATGCTGTTTAATTTGTTGTCTGTGATTATTTATTGGATTTATGCAAAAAATAAAGACATGTATATTAAAAACACCACATGATAAACAGTATAAACACACAACATATATAAGAAAAGGAAAAATAATAAGAGAAAGTCGTTTTTAAATTATTGAGATTAGATTAAAATATACACGTTATCTGTCATATCAGATCATAATCATGTCACGTTTTGGTAATAAATGTATTGAACTAATGGCTTCTACATTAAATAAAAAATCCTTATCTTTCCCTTTATTTCTAAACCATCACTGTATGCTTCTTGCTCATGAATAAGCTCTTAAAGCAATTTACCTGTGCAGCCAACTCCCTCTACTGTGTCCGTTTGTCAGGTCGGACCAGTTTATTTGCACGATTGCGAAAAACCTCAATTAAAGCGTCATCTTTATCAGGCTAATCCACTGCAGTCATGTTGTAATATGTGCGTTTCTTTGCCATCATATAAGCACACAGCAGCAGTGTGTGAACTGTATGTTTCTATTCGTGTGCGCCTGTGTGTGTAGTGTGTTCGCCGGCTCACGTGGATGCCACTAAACAGCCATTCGGGATGCATGGACTTCCTGAAAATAGTGCCGTGATGGAGGTGTAATTTCACAAAACTAAAGGGGTATCTATGCGTTTCTTCTGGTGGCGTAGATTAAATAGGATCGCATTCGTCTTTTTTTTGCCATTTTCATCGTTGCCAAAGAACACAATGTAGGAATATCTGGTGATATGTTATGAGCCGTTACGCCTTTCACATATCCATCCGCTGTTTTTTGTCCCCTTTCAGACTGTTTTGGTCTTTTCGCTGTTAGCAACGGAAAGAAACCGAGATAGCTGTAAACCCAATTTTGAGATAATCGAATTTTTTTGTTAGGATTACATAACAAATTGACAAGAGGTGTAATACCCATGTCTGTTTTGGAAGAGTGATTTACGCGTGTTGTCTTTTTTAAATATTGTTTATTTCTGTTTTAATAGGAATTGTACAGATTGCTAATTTGGCTAGGAGCTGTTAGCCAGCTAGCTTCTTAGCATAGCATCTTCCTCAAGAGGCACGTTGACATTAGCCTGCAAGCTAGCCAGATCTTAGGATTGCTAACGTTAGCAAACTGTCACACAACCATACACCGCCTCGTCGTCAAGAATTTGCGGTGTGAAGCTGGTCGTTTTGAGACGCTGTCTTTTATGGGATCACAATGTCAATGAAGGCCGGTGGAAATCGCAGCAAGCCCGGCGGTGGCAACACCGCTGGTGCCGCCGCCTCCGGTGCCGGAGGAAGCGGCGGGGGAAGACAGAATCTGGGCAGGTCTGTGAAATTAAAACGTTAACTTAGCGAAATAAAAACGCAGCAGCGTGGGTTCGTGTTGCCAGCGTTCAATTCGTCCACACAGTCATCTTCTACAGTGTCAGTCTTGTGAGATGACATTCCCGTTAAGTGGTCTAAAACTAGTACGTGTTCGTGAACGGTATGTGGGCCTTGCGACGTGTTGGTGGTCACCTAGCGTAACGTTATGCAGTTTAGCTAGCGAGGCCTGTCCGCTTGCTCCAATAATGTTGCAACTTCGACGTTACGCTACCTCCTCTTGCACGTTAGTCAAACCACACCATCTAGTTTCTTAATATGCATGTGGACACGGTTGGGTGACGAACATATTTTTTCCAAATGTGTGCACCGGTGAAGCTGCTTGCCAAGTCGCTGGTATCAGTTTACTATCAGCTCGGAGTCAATTTAGCTAGCGTTAATTAGCCGTTTGACAGCCCATGCTTGTTATTCCGTGCACTTGCCTCATTCAGCATGTTAACGGCTAGCTAACGGGACACCCTGGCGACTTTGCATCCTAAGAGACCCGGCGATAAAGCCACACCGTGTTTGTTTTCATTTGGCTGTCATGATGCTTGGTACGTTACCGCAATATTGCTGCAACGGGTTTTGCCAAGAAATTGATATAAAGCGTGTGGGCGCACGATGGAAAGGGGCGGGTGTGGGAGACGGGGGTGAGGAGGAGAAGGGGGAATCACAGACCGACGGGCTTTCAACCTTGACGTTGCCGTCGCTGCTCGTGTGAAATTGTGTCCTTGAAGCATGACATTTCTCTACATGTCGTCCTCGGATAAAGCTAACGCAAGCTGTCAGTGCAGGAGCTGCATGCTTTTTGTGAATCTTGATGATGATAATGTGGCCTGGCTGCTATTCACCGGTCACTAGGACAGTACGGCCCATTCATTGCGTAGGTTTTATCTATAAAGGCCGTGTGAGGATGTTGTAAAATAAGACTGGACCAGTTGGACTCAAACACGCAAAACCGGCCGAAATCAGTTCAAAATGTACTTGGTTTCGTTTTTTATACTGATGGACAGTGTGTTACTGGTTTACTACAGCAGATATAACGTGGTCATTGCCTACATTGTGAATGCCTGGCCATGTGCCAGCTGCTGAACAAGGTGCATTTTAGGACATGCTAGTAAAAATGTTAGCTACTTTAAATGGTTGGCAATTAGTCAAACCAGCTAAATATGGTGGAATCTTTGGGAAAAAATTTAAATCTACATTGCATTTCATTCAATGTATAATGGACGTACATTTGTAAGACATTGCAGTGCAGATTAAGCTCCTGCTGATGATGGTTCATGGGGTTTCCCTTTAAAATCAAAAATATGAACTGCTGTTGCACATTTCAAACCACCGCATCCTGACATTTCTGTCATTCAGATGTACCGTCACCCCCATCAGAGAGCGCTGTGACAGTCGGTATGCTAGCAAGAATTTCAGTGCTAATGAGGATGATCGCTTTGTAAACAATGCCAATTGTTTTCTTTCAGGGGAAGACACAGTGGTAAAGGTCCTGCAGCGGTAAGTAACCGGTTACCTCTCACAAGTCAGTGAAAAATGAGTGAGTGCTGTATTTTATCAAAAAAACAGAAGCAGACGCACACACTGGATTAATGCTTCTTTTTCTTCATTCTGCATGTAATTTGAATACATTTTCATGTTTTTGTAAGGCATGCGATTTGGTATAGGGGTTGCACAGAAAGTAAATCCAGTGGTAGATCATCTGATCCTTACTGTTTTTTTCCTTAGGTCATTTTCAATGGTGTATATGCAAATATGAGGATGGTCCACGTCTTGACTTCAGTGGTGGTATGTTTACTGTGTGTCTGTCTTGTTGAGTGTTTCAGACGATGATCCAGATATAGCTATTCTGTCCTTCTGAATTTAGTCTCCTGTGTAATAACAGTAATAAATAGAGAAGTAAACACAGTCACAAGGAAACGATGGCTGTAACAGCCATGTGAATCATGCTTACTGTAAAGGAATTTGCGCCAGCTGTATGTACTGCAGTGTGTCTTTCACCACATGCTGCTTCTTCAAAATGTCTACGCTGCTATAAACAAAGCCTGTGTGATTTGTAGAGACAGCTGGTTGCATAAACAAAGCAGAGATTGATCAATCATTTATCTGTATCACCGCAGATGGGTTTCTGAACTTGTTTCCTGAAAGTGTAAATTGACATTGACACTGCGTACAGTGAATAATGATGGGCCTGTTTATTTACAGGGGGCCAAGTGTGAGCTTAAAGTGAAAAACGGAGCAGTCTATGAAGGAGTATTTAAGACATACGGTCCAGAGGTAAGGATCACATCACCTGCACAGTTCGATGTTCTTTATAGGTGCTAATATGGAGCTGGATGTGTGATTTTCTCAGCAGCAGTAATGTTTAAGGTTAACTGTGCCGGGAAGATAGTGCCCAGCCAGCACTCAATAGCAGCTTCACCCCTGAGGTGGTTTAGACAAAGATCAGCCTTTTCATCTTTCCTTTTTTGGAAGAGAGGTATGTGGCCCTTCATCTTCCCTTTTAGGCTGAAGTATTCCCCAATCTTTCTCCTGTGGGGAAAATATCACTTTGCACGAATGAAAAGCTTAACTTGAGCAATGGTGGACATTTCTGTCCTGTTCAGTACAGGCAGAGCTGGGCTTTAACTTCAGTTTTTGATGGGATTTCAGAAACATACATTATTCTGGTTTTACACCCAGCAGCAGATTTGATATGTATCTTATATCTCTCTCCTCTTTTATAGAAAAAAGTTGTGTGACTGAATGTGAGTAAGGCTGGCAGGTTACTTCAAAAGAAATTGGATTTGGTGGGCTTGCACAGGCAAACGCACCACTTTGTTCTGAGACCAAAACAAAGCATCACATTTGGTTTTTATTAGAACAGTGTGTGCAAGCTGAACAGTCAAATATGCGGAAATATTCACACAGCTCTACACTGTCTCTTAGTCAACAATGTAATGTTTGGTTGCAGGGCTTGTGTTTTCACTTTCATTCCTTTAGTATTTTACTAGTTTTGTTTCTTGGAAATCGGAGGTTGTCTCTGCTCCCACTGCAACTCACAAGCTCCTCCATCTGGCGTGCTCGCAATAAATAAACAGAACTCAATTAATTGATGTCACTCAAACTTTTGTTCATATATGCTGTGAGCCAAAACACTTGGAAAGGATTTCCTGTGGTTCGACTGTAGGCGAGCATGTTGATGTGCCACGCCGGGCCAAGATGGCAGGTTTTATTCCAAACAAACACACAAAGTGATTGAATAGATCAGGTACTCTTTTCCCTCGTCATGCTCATCAGCTTTTTACAATTTTTTTTTTTTAATCATTATCCATTAATCGATCACATTTTTTAATAAGAAAATAGTGAAAGAAGTCTTCCACAAGGAGACCTCTTCAAACGACAGTGGTGTATGATTTGGATGAAACGATTCATGGTATGGTCCTTGATATCCTGTGGTTCCTCATCTCTTCTACAGATGGTTCAGGGTTTTGCCCTATTTCTGATTCCCCTTTAATCCAATTTGACATAACTTTCTCCCTCAGTGTGACCTGGTGTTGGATGCAGCCCACAGAAAGAGCCCAGAGCCGAGCATAGCCCCCAGGAAAGAGGATATTGTGGAGAGCATCATTTTCAAGGCCTCAGATGTTGTAGTGGTGACCTTCAAAGATGTGGACCTGAATTTCGCCAGGAAAGGTACTGATAATTATTATCTAGGTTCACAGACAGTTGATATGCTTTAGTCTTGGGGAAACGTACGTTAAATAGGTTAGTTTGTCACTTTGTATTCCCTGGACACACAAAACAAACACATGCCACAGTGAATGCCCATCAGTGCATACACACAACCTATTGATCTTCTTCAGTCTGTATTCACTACCTTGATGTCATAGAGGCTTTGCCATGAGTTAAATCTCGTGTGTCTCCTCTGAGTGGCCAGTCACTGAAGGCTAATGTGATCTATTGATTGGTCCGAAGGTTGCCCCGGCGCAGCAAGGACACTCAATAAAGGCCGAATGAGGCTTCTTCATCCAATTCATCTTGACCCATACAATTCTCCTTTTGAGCGATAATGGACTGTGTGGGAGGGTATTATTTTCTGAAAATGAACAGGTGAAAAAGCACGAGGGTTGAAAAGATGGCACTGCACTCGTGCCACTTCAAAGAACCTAATTATTATCCTTGTTAAACTGAACACTTGTGGGCTGATAGGAGAAAGCACCACCTAAGGCACCATTGCTAGACTAGATTACTATTACTATTATGAAAACCACTCAAGTTGTTAAAACAATGAAATACGTTCCCTATAAAACTTACAGATGATTCATGTCGTACAATTTGTTGTTGGTGTGATTGCCAGTCAGTCATTCTGTCTGTCAGTCCATCTTCTGACTCTCTGTCATCTGTCTGTCTCTCCTCTCCACTGGTCTAGTCTCTTCTGACACAGGTAATACATGGCTGTTTTCTCCTCTCGCACATCTCTGTATGCACTCAAACAGAATTGTGAATCTCTTTGGCTTGGGCCTGATCTGTTGCAACCTATTGCTGCATTTGAAATCCAATTTTGATGAATAGAATATGGGGATCACTGCTTTTCTGTAACCTAAAATATATTAATCAAATATCTGGTGAAGGTCAGTCTTGCTCCATCTTTTCACCAGATCCTTTGTTATCTTTAAGACTGGATGTTGCTTTCGGTGGAAGAGTTGCTGGTTTCCCTTTTTATACACTATTAATTCAGCCTTTAGAGCTCGGCAGAGGCTCAAAATTGAAGCCAATGTTGTTGTAGCCATCATACATACGGCCTTATGCTTACTCATAAGGAATCTGATGATGTGTGAGAGATGGACAGCTAATAGTGTTAAATGTTTAATGTAGTAAACTAACGCTAATACCTGTTTTATTTGTTGTAAACTAACACTAATACTCGTTTCATTTGTTTTAACAGTAGTTTTAGCTGTAGTTCAAGCTGTCATTTGAATTGATATTCCAAAATTTAAATATATTGTATTTTTTTTAGAAGAGAGAAGGATCTATTATTTTCCTAAACTTGGGGTTGATTTCAAACCAAATGGGAAATTATAAGCAGCGTTACAGCTTTGATTCCATTGAAAGCAGCAGGTTGAAATCTCATGTCGAGCACTTGCACCTCGATCTTCTTTTTGAGCATTGTATTAAAAATGGAGTTTTGTCACAATGTTTAATTTGATTTTGCCCTGAAGTGCTTTGAAGTCTTGTAATTGACTGCAATCTAAATGCATGTTTGCTTACCCCTCACTCTGCCCACATTTGATTTGTCAATGCTCCTGATTTTATGTACGACTCCCTTGATGGACAATGTGCATAGAGCATCCCGACCACCTCTGTTAATATAATTCAGGCCTGTTAGTCCAACCGTCTGTACGGTGCCAATCTAATTTCCTTTCTTAATTTCTGAACTTGCATTCTGCCAAAAATGCTTAAAGGCACGCTGTATTGTGGGATGAGTTGGGATGACTGAGTTATGTAACTCCAGGTGGTTCATCATGCTTTATGCACTCCATTGGTGCCAGCTCTCAGAATGTGAGAGCAGACTTGGGCAGACATGAGATCAGTTTTCCTTTCAAATATAATTGGGGGGTTTCTTTGAGCATGCCCGTCCCTAGTCTTAGTTGAGCCATCTAAAGTCTTCTGTAAGTTTACTTGGATATAATGAATGGTCCTGAAAGCTTGGACTACCACCAGCACCAAGTAGATACTTATAAATGTGAATGTTTAAAGATGTTGCCATGGATGATGAGTAACAAATGAAGTGGGGGAAAAAGTCAGGCATTGTAGAAGACACTCTGTGATATTTAATTTAGCCAGCTGAAAATATTGTAGCACTATGCTTCCTGATTTAATTAGGGTTGTTCCGACTCTGATACCAGTAAGTCGATGCATCCATCTTGATACCACATTGGTCCGGAAACTGTAACCTGCTACTTCCCAGCAGCGTCTGGTACACCTGTGGGCACCTGGACATATTTTTCACTGCACAAGCAGCCAGTGTTCATAAACGGCAAGCAACATGTGTAACTTCACGCCCTGACACACCAAGCTGACATCAAAGAATTTGCTGCATCAATGGCCGACGTCTCCTGTGTCCTGGACAAAAAGCTGCATTTGAACAAACTACAAAGACTGCAGCCGTCACGCTTGTATGTCCTGCGCCTGCGTGAAAGGAGATACCTCTATGCCGATATACAGACGGTTATTATAATTGAGCAGCGTTTTTTGAGACCACTCTCGCTAAAATAGCCGCTTCTAATGGAGAGTATGTCTGATAGAAAATGTTGAAAATGGCACTGGCATAGAGGCACAAAAGAAAAATAAGAAGAAACCACATAAAATGGGTGAAATCATGGACACTATAGCGACAGACTCAAGGGAATTTCCCTTTCTTTTTCCGTTTCTCTTTTCGTACACTGCTCAGTTTACCTGAACAGCCAATCTGAGGGATTCCTCTCAATCACAAGCCGCAGCTGATTCTATACGCTGAATCGGCCCAAAAGTCTCGACAAGAGCTGTGTAGTGCCAACGATGCAGGACACGCTGCACCAGGTACAGCCACCGACGCTCACTGACGACCCTGACAATGCCCGACGGCCGGCCATCGGCTTGGTGTGTCAGGGCCTTTAACCACGCGTCAGCAAACTAGATAATGAAAGAAAGTTACATGGTTTTCTCTTTATTTATTAGTGAGAGAGCTGGTACATGTTTGCTCTTTGTTATTATAATAATATTGATAATCTCTTTTATTTTTCAAACACAAAGGGTTTATCCTGAGCCACGCCATACAGCAGTATAAACAATTATATTACATCTATACAGCATTACTAGTATACAGCTGCTAAAAAGTAATAAATATAATTATACATACATATATATTTTTTAATGCGCTGGTATCAGGTCTGCATCAGAATTCGGAGCATCGCTAGATTAAATTTGGATTATTTTGTTACAACCAACAGTAGTGCATGGGGACTACCTTTTCTTTACAAGGCTGTTTTCATATTCTGACTCACACTGCCAAAACCCTTTTATTTGTGTTAGCTTTAAGGCCAGCTCAAGCAAAGGGCTCAATTTATTTTTCTTTGAAAGGATTTTTCCCCCAATCCAGTTGGGCCCATGTCTGGTTGTGAGTGGGTGTGCCTGGTGAACCACCCCTACCTCCCTATAGACCTTTGCTGTGAGTGCTTGTGGCAGAAGCTCTCGAGGCATGAGCGCTTCCCTACATAAACAGTGAGAGTGCAGCCATGTGACTGTATACCATCATGAGCTTCTGCGTGGGTGTGTATGGGTATGTGTGTGTGTGGCACTCTGCTGTACATAGATGTATATTCTTTGTGTGTGCCGCAGACAACTTCACAGATGCAGCAGTGAGCAGCAGGATCAATGGCGAGCACAAAGAGAAAGATCTAGAGCCCTGGGATGGAGGAGAGACCCACAACTCTGACAGCCTCGAGTCTCTGGATACAGACGTGGTGAGAAAACAAACACAAAAAAGCACGGTGATGCTACACTTGTGAGCACATAGAATGGAATCCATGCAGGCCTTCATACATTTGACAGTGAGAGGAGTAAACACAGGTTGTGTCATCTCATTTCTTTATAGTCCATCTGTAAAACTCTCTCTCTCTGCTCCTCTCTCTCTCTTCATATCAGTCAAACGGGTGGGACCCCAACGACATGTTCAAGTACAATGAGGAGAAGTATGGAGTCTTGTCTACATATGACAGCAGCCTGTCAACATACACGTAAGCATCATCTGTGTTCTGTTACAATATGTTCCTTTTCAAGCACATTTTCCTGCATATACTGTAAGAAATCTACACGTTTTACTTAAAATTTAACGAGAAGATTAAACAAAAGATATTTTTAAACGTATCTGGTCATTGAGCTATGCTATATCACTCCCTTAATCTTGTTAAGTGTGACCTCATGTGACCAAAACTTGAAATCAAGCCTCCTATAGACACTTGATCATCCCGCTGCCCTTGTCTGACCGGAGCCTGTTTCCTAGGGTCCCCCTGGAGCGGGACAACTCAGAAGAGTTCCTCAAGAGGGAGGCACGTGCTGCCCAGCTGGCGGAAGAGATCGAGGCCAGTGCCACGTATAAGGCCCGTGTGGCCCTGGAAAACGATGAACGCTCTGAGGAGGAGAAGTATACAGCTGTGGTGCGAGGGGAGAGGGAGACTCACACACTCAGCAGGTGAGACCAGGACACACATGCAAATACTCATACTACTTGTGCTGGTGAGTGTGTGTCAGTGCAGAGCTTGCAATTACGTAATCGAAATTTGTGTTCACTGCCAGCATGTGCCTATCAAATTTCATTCGTACTCATTTTGTTAATTGGCTCTTGATGCGCGCTAGAATGCAGCAGCATAATACAACACTGCAACATTTACATTCCTATTGTGGGATTTAGTTTATAATTATACTCATCAAGATATTATAAAATGTGCATACTGCGAAGTCGGGGGGCTGGCCTAGAAATGTATCAAGTCAGCAGCTTAATTGTTAACGCCTGCAAATTTCATTGCCTGTAGGTCTTTTGGAACATAGAGGATTCATGTTTTATTGTCATAAATGATTAAATAAAATATATCTTGCACCTTTTTTTTTAACAAGTTGCAACATATTCTACAGTCAAACTGACTATAAATATCATCAGAGATGACTTATGATCTGGGAATGCTGATTCCTCCACTCACAGGGACTGGGTTTATTAAGAAAGAACTGTAAAGATATACATTGTATATACTAATGCACTCCACATACTTAATTTCCTTTTCATTTCATTTTACAAAGGCAAGAGAAGGATCTGTGTGCTTACCACACATCAGAATTATTTGTAAAGAGCTTAAAGCTCTCATCATTAAAGTGCAAGGATGAGAGAACAAGTACATATTCTGTATGTACATAATGCTTCCACATGGTGTGGGTCTGCAGTAGGAGGACTCAGGCACAGGCTTAAGAAGCATATTCGAGCATCGAAGGGAGACAAAGTAATTCCAGCAATTCACTAAGTAGACAGCAGCTGCCGTCAGAACAAACACTTCCTTGGTAATAAAAGAAAACATGCTCATTTTGGCTGATGAGAAGTACTTTGTTGAATTTATTAGAGTGTAGAATTAATTCCTCCCCTTTATCTTGACTATTGTCTCTGCCTGTGTCGTGTTGTGTGTATATGTGCGTGTGCAGGGAGAACAAGTACATTCCTCCAGGTCAGAGGAACAGGGAGGCGATGTCGTGGGGACCGGGACGTCAGAATTCACCTCGTCTGGCTCAGAGCTCAGCTGGACCCTCAGCTCCTCGACCAGGACCTCACGACTACAGCCCCAGCTCCGGGGCCGACCAGAGAGTGGTTAACGGAGGTGCGTTTAATACATGACACACAAAGCTCTGCTGTTATTTGCTACGCCCCTTAAGACAAAACATTGAAATGTACAGAGATGCGTTGGTCGGTGAGTGAGTTGGTCAGTATAGTGAAAGAAATGGTGTTATTTTTTAATGTTTAACTGATATAAAAGGCTGAGTTTATTTGGCTTAGTGTCGCTGGGATGTTCATGTTTGTTCTTTTTATGCACTTATCGTTCTTTACTTAATTAAATAATTTTATTCCTGCCTTGCCATTCTTTCATGTTTATTAATCTCCCCCTTCTTGTTTATTCTTACTGTTTTCCCCCTTTAACTGGTTGTCATCTGCATCCTTGATCATTTGTCCTTCCCTCTTTTAGGTTCATCCCATTGGCCCTCACCCTGTCCGTCTCCTTCCTCCCGCCCCCCCTCTCGTTACCAGTCTGGCCCCTCCTCCCTGCCTCCTCGGGCGACCACGCCCACCAGGCCACCCTCCAGACCCCCCTCTCGACCTTCCAGGCCTCCCTCTCATTCATCCCACCCCTCCTATCCCTCCTCCTCCTCATCCTCCTTTTCCCACCATGGGCCCACGTCGCCAGCCTCCACTCTGCCCAAACGCATGTCTTCAGAAGGTACCCACATCAGTGTGGAGTAGACCTGGGCAAAGCATGAGTTGAAGGTGGATGGATTGATCGCAATATGGAAACTAAATTCTCAGTCAAGATGTTAGAAGTGTCTTCAAATTAAAATAAGTAAACTGCTTTCAAAGATAAATTTGCCCAGGTCTAGTGTGAAAAAACACAAACAGGTGAAGCAGCTTCTTCAGACTGATTTGGGGTCAGATTTAATAATCCACAAAGCTGATCCTTTGTCAGTGCATCAGGCAGTTTCACCTTGGCATGTGGGTGCACCACGGTGTGTGCTGTGCTTTCTGTTTAGCAAGAGTTATGCCACGAAAACACCAACCTACCAGCTTTTCAAAAGCTGAGAAGGACAAGATGATGAGTAACTTAAGACTAAACCTACCACTGAGCTCAAGTGTTTTTAGTCTGTTGCATCTCTAATGACACCCAGCATCAGTGGCTACGTTTGCATGCACACAATATTCTGGGTTTTGCCCATATTACAAAAAAGTCAATATTCCAACTAAGCAGTTAACATTTAAATGAATATTCCACTGATATTCCTATTTACAATTTACTACTCGGTTATGATGTACTAAGCACAATGTATACTGTAAACACACAAGATGCTGTGTGTCGCAAACTGCCATAAAAACCCTTGTTGAGGTGCATAATCTGTGTGCACTATATACATGTCTAGGGAATGCTCCTTAAACAAGAACAGTACTGGCTTATCCCACATGTCTTAAATGCTACATTTGGAATAAGGCCTAATTAGGAATATGCTAACGCAATATGCTGTTTACATGACTTGTACCAAATTCTGAATATTGTCATATTCTGATTAATAATGGAAAATTAGTGTGCATGTAAACGGAGCCACTGTTGGCCAGAAGTGTAATGTGTTATACCTGTAATGACAAGTTAACATGAGTGCAGCGAGGTGAAAACATCAACCACTGGAGGACAGCAAAAGCAAGACAACAAAGTTACTTAAGTTAAATTTGTTATTTTAAAATGTTAATAGGTGTCTTTTTGGTTGTAGACTCACCACCATCTTCCACAGTGATGGCGTTGTCAAACACACAACTGTTAGCGAGTCCTTCAACCTGTCAGTCCCTGTTTCATGCTAATCCAGTGAGCTGGAGTACTGACAAAATAGTTTTGGGTCATGTTTATCCTTTTCAAATGTTTCTACAGTGAAATGGCAAAAATGTTCAACTAGTCTTGAGTGTTTTTCGTACAAACTCTGCTAAACAGTGAATTCTTTAAACAAGGGTTTCCACCTCACCTTCTTCCCTCTCTTTCCCTGTTTCTCATCTCTCACTTCACGTGGTTGTGGTTTGAAAAGTGTGCTGTGTTGTTTGATCACTTTACAGGATCATCTGCAGTTTCTCCACTAACATGCATGTCACAATAATAACATTACCGTATGATGTGATTCACATGTTCTCAAAGGTTTGGGTTTTTTGAAAAGCTTTTGTGAGACAGATCCTCCACAGAAGGATGTTAGGAAACACACGCTGTTGTGTGTTTACCTCACCTCCACTGTTTGTTTATGGAGTTTTGTCTGTCTTCATCTGTCTTTCTTCATCTATAGGTCCACCCAGGATGTCTCCAAAATCCCAGCGGACGCCTCGTGCTCATAGAGTGCCACCCTGCCGGACCACTGGAGTCCCTCCAGGAGTGGACTTAATTTCCCACAATGCCCCTGGAGAGGTCCCAGTGACTCCACCGACCAGGAGCAGCTCCTCTGGAGGGACATGGTCTTCAGTGGTTAGTGGAGGTACAGTAGTTCTTCCTTTTTCTTTTTTCTTTTCTTTGTTTAATGTGAACTTTTTAATGTAAATTTCCTGCTATATGAACTTTTACACATATCTCCAAAACAGAAAGGAAGTTATGGTTTAGCATGATTGTTGTGAAGAAGCGATTTAAAGATTTCCTTAATATATTTCACCTCATAGCATTATTAAAGAAGCACCTTATAGTATGAGTATGAGTGCAGACATGCTTGAAACCCAAATCTCTAATTTCAGGTAGTCAAGCAAGATGAGGTAGTTGGGGTAACTTAGAATATGTGATCACCATTATCTCATTTCCTCTTTCCGTTCGTAGCCCATAGACCTCGCTCCCCCAGACAGAACAGTATGGGTGGAGCCTCCACTGGCTCCTCCTCCCTCCCATCACCCCAGACAGGAACGGCTCCTGTGGAAACTGCTGCTACACCAACATCAGCTCCCTCTCCGACTGCTGCTAGCCCCGCCCCCAACATGGTCGCCTCTCCACCAGGAGATGGTGAGTTTAAAGTTAATCCAGTCAATGAAGAATGCTAAGTGTGATATACATACATGATTTCTGCGTACTTGTATTTGTCGTTTTAGTGTAGGCTCTGCCACTATCTACAGTACAAATCTCTGCTTTTATCCTGGTAATAAAGGGACTATTTTTCTGTTCTGTGCAGCAAAAGAGTGTCGTGTCCAGGAGACAAGACAAACATCCCCCACGGCAAACAAGGAGAACATCAAGCCCTTGGATAGCTCACCTAGTATCACCAGACCAGTCTGTAAAGGTACAGCATCCACTAGAGACGGCAGTATTGACTTCAGAAACAATGCTTCAGACTTCAGAGTGCTGCAGAGCTTTACCACTCAGATTTTTGAAGAAGGGATGATTCACAGAGACTCCCCAGTCTCATCTGAGTTTATGTATAATTTTAATTACTTTATTTATGTAGATCCTTTCGAGACAAATTTCTAAAAACAGTAAATAAAAAAAGTCAGTGAGATCAAAACCCTAAGTATAAAACAAGATAAAAGATTCTTTAAAATGGTTACAATAAAATACCATCAGTTAAGATGGCTTAAGAAGAGATTTAAAAGTGGACACTGAGCTTGCTTACCTGAGATCGATAGCTGCTAATGTAATATAACTGAGGTTGTTGTCTTGTCTTAATAAATATTTCCAGAATCTCAATCCATTTCATAACAACTGATACCCTCATATCTCTCCATCTACTCATCTTACAGGACCCCCTTCTATGGCACCAGACCACAGAAAACAAATAGATAATTTAAAGAAATTTAGTGTAGATTTTAGGGTAAGTATCTTTCATTTGTACAATATAGAAATACTGAAAATCTGGCATGATTAGGAGCTTGTATGTGCCTCGTCTAACTCTTATTATCGTCCTCCCTCTTCCAGTTGCAGTCTAGTTCAAACTCAGACCCTGCCTTTGACCAGATGATGACCAAGCCTCCCAGAGATCCAGCAGACAAGCCTAAAGACCTTCCCCTGGACAAAGCCTCCACAGCGGGGCGGGAGGGCACAGAAGATGGTGTTGTAGTAATAACTGCTGGCACCCCCGGTGGTGCCCAAACACCATCCACCACCGCCACAAACACCAGTAAGCCTGGCAGCCCCGCTGCATTGTCCCCGTCTCCTTCAGCCCCTGACCAGAAGAGAGCAGGGCTGGATGTGACATCACAGGGAGTTCAGACGACGGCCACTTCCGCATTCAGTGGAGCCAAGCATGAAGACAAGGAGGACAAAAAGGAGCCAGTACAAGAGTGAGTGAAAGCTTGAGAGGGGAGACTGTACTTTTACATTTATATCTTGTCGTCGTCATCAGATCCCATGAAAAGACCGAACATGGACTTAATATTTCCTGCCTTGTCAAAGACTAATACATATTGTGTGCTATATCATAATCATCTAAATCAAAGCACTGTGGTTAACTAAATCCTACATACACATTCTGCTGGAAATACTCACTAAAACATCAAATGTGTATAAATCCACTGCCATAAAGTAGTCCCCAACAAATGCACTTTTCACTCCTGTTTGAATAATGTTGGCTAAAAACTACAGTTCCCATCCATTTTTAGAAAATACTGAGCATTTTTGACAAGACGACAAGAAGAATATAATCAGGGCTGCATCAATAACAATTAACACATTTAAGACACTGGAATCCGAATTTTGACTTTTGTTTTTCTTAAAAAATGAGTTAAGCTGATTTAAACTCAACTTTTTAACTGTTTGCTCTCCTCCTGCAGTCAAGTGAGAAAATCAACCCTGAACCCAAATGCAAATGAGTTCAAACCCAGGTTCAATTCGCAGGTCAGTATGCCCTGCTGCTGCCACGTTAAATCATTTAAATACAACAACCTCAGATTATTAGTGAACTCATTTTTTGTCTTGTTTTATACGCTCCTTCAACAGCCCAAACCAGCCAACACCCCGACACCTCCGCGGCCTCAGGGCCAGCCCAGCCCCTCCATCGTGGTCCAGCAGCCCCCGGCTGTGTACGGTCAGACAGTCTGCTTCCCACAGATGTATCCCCTCACACCAGTCAGCCCTGGAGTGCAGGTATGAAGTATGATTGTTTCTATTAAGTGCAGCATCACATTAAAACAGTATGAAATTCATTAAAACAATTCACTAACGACCTTCACCATGAACTCTCCCAACATGTCTACTCATGTGTGTCCTCATTTCGTTACTTTCCTTTTCTGTCTTGATTCATCTCTAACGAATGTCTGTATTAGTT
Source organism: Pagrus pagrus (assembly GCF_965226575.1). NCBI lineage: Eukaryota > Metazoa > Chordata > Actinopteri > Spariformes > Sparidae > Pagrus > Pagrus pagrus. Next base: position 9,681,569 of record NC_140192.1, read on the forward strand.
TCTCCATATTTCTTTACCTATTTTATTTTAGATAGGCTACATCTAACATTTTTTAGTTTTTCTTTTTTTTGTACACCTTTACGTGCTTTCCTCGTCATCACTTCTCTTTCTCTGCTCGTCATCTTCCCAACACTGTTAATCATCTGAATTATTTTTGCTGAATTATTTGAAAAATGTTTAAATATTTGAGATAACAAGGTTAGAAATGTTGAAAGAAAGGAAGTATGTAAAGTTTATATACAGTATGATGTCAAAATAATATTTTTAAGCACTCTCAAAGCACTTCTTGCATATTTTTAATGAAAGCTATTTACATTTGTAGTCATAAATCAATCTTCTTTTCCTGTGTTGCTTTAAGAAAAACTTGGTGATCCAACATCAGACACATGTAAACAGTAGAATACTTTGGTGAACAACTAAAGAGTGGTTCTCTTTTCCTTTTCTCCCCCTCCTCCTCTCTCTCTCGCTCCATTAGAAAAGCATAATATGGAAGGTTTGTAAATTTTTTAAATCCTTTTTTTTTTTTAAGCCCAATCAATACTGAGATGTTTTGCTTGCTTGTTGAATTGATGCCATCAGATGTTGGTTTGCCAACTTCTTATTGCAATTCATTTTAAACTGTCATCACAGATGAACCTATAACGTCATCTTATTTTCTATTGGCTTCATCTGTTTACTGAACAAATGGCTGCAAGCTAATAGGAGTTTAAGGCTCTTTGTTTTCGCTGCAGTACTGTTTGTAATGAAAATGCATGGTGTATAATGTTAAGGAGTTAAGGAATGAAAGATGACAAACACTGTTTTAGGATCTAGTTGTCTGCCCAACGATAGACCGGTATAGCAAATGCATGTGGTCCCAGGTAAGAGATATTTGCCAATCTCACAGTTGCATATGTGTTTTTAAGGTATGTTTTTGTACGTGTTGAATGACGGGTTATCCATCTAGCCCCAAAGACCACAGAAATAAGCAAAACAATCACCTGTTTCTTATTTGAGGGCTGGTTTTCATTCTTGTGGAAATGATGCGGAAGAAGATTGAGCATAAACTTGTGTTCTTGATTCCTTTCCTCACTCTAGTCTCCAGCTATGTACCAGGTTCAGATGCCTCATATGACAGTCAGCCAGTCTAAACCCTATAGACCAGGTAAAGGTGAGAATAACCACCGTTTTATCTCTTTTCCCTGTCACCTGTGTCTCTTTCTCATTCTCTCTCTGAACCTTACTACATGAACCTGGTTTGGAAAGAAACCATATTGGCCCCGAAGATGAAGATATTTTTTTTGGTGGATTTAATGTTTGGACTCGTATTATTATATTCGAGGACTACACGTATTCACGTTTTATATCTTTACGTATTTGCAACATTACGCACTGCCCTATTACTTAAAGGAGCTGCACAACTTTCACAACAGATTTATTCTAGTAACACACGCTGCTGCAAGGCAATAGCCATTATTGTGTGGGCATCACGTTGAAAGGCATCTCTAAAGCTTGATTTACGCTTCTGCATTGAATCGACTCCATACCTACAGCGTAGCCTCTGCGTAGGTGCATGTCATACACCGTAGCATGACGTGCACATGTATGCTCACATATTTGCAGTGTTTAACAGTAGTAAAGTAAAAACAGTCGAGGCCATAGTCCAATCATGGCAGAATTTGATACAAGAAATATTAGAAACTGAGGTTAGCACAAGTGTGAACTGTTGAACTGAATGAAGAAATAGTTGCACTTAACCGGAACGACCTACATGCATTTATTATAGTTTTTGTCAGTTCACTACGACAAAAGAAGAGACTTAAGAAAACTTTTTTGACTGCTAGTATCTTGGGGAACCTTTCCCTTCAGTAGTAGTTTGATGAAACATTTCTCATCTTCAGAAAGTTTGTCTTCCCAAAGACAGGTTGAAAAAAGGTCATCTTTATAATGAGTCATCTTGTATTCGGGCCAGTTCAGGGAATAATCTTCCTTCTTCAAAACTTACATTCTTTTTTTCTCCATGATTCTTTTTGGTTCAGATTTTCAGAGATGTTCAACAAAACATCTTCCCTATATAATCTCTTTGCATGAACCTCCAGTACCAAACATGCCCCAGCAGAGGTCAGACCAGCACCACCCACCAGGCACGCCCACCATGATGCACCCAGCCACGGCAGCAGGACCACCAATTGTAGCACCGAGCCCCGCCTACTCTGCCCAGTACTTTACCTGCAGCCCGCAGCAGTTCACCAGTCAGCCGCTGGTCCAGCAGATGACGCATTACCAATCACAGGTAAGATTTACTCTGTCAGTGCCAGTTCAGAACAAAACAACCTTCAGCCCAGGAGGCTCCTCTATCAAGGACCATATGTAACCATTACAGTTACTCTGGTATCATCAGTTAGTGCTGGCAGTCCGTATCTCTCCCAGCTGTTCACTAGTCAGCCATTTGTCTGACAGATGCCTGCAGTCCAGCAGCTTGACAGGGTGCCAGCATGTTGCCAGCATTTAATCACTTCTGATTTGTGGAGCTGACTGCAGGCTTCTGCCTCTTACACCTGAACTTTTATTCGCAAACAGGTTGTGATAGAACATGGAGGCAGTTGGGAGATCGGCTTCTGGCCGTTTCAGGGAAAACGTATTGATTAGGGACGGGAATTTCATTCAGTTAAGTGGCGTTGACACTAATGAAACTGACGATACAATTCAGTCCAAAAAGAAGGGATGAGATAATGAGGAGAAAGAGATGAAAATTAAACGGAAAACAACTTTATTAGAAGCTAATTTCAATGCGATTACTTAAAGCATAAAAAATCTCCAGAAAAATCCCCACTAATGAGGAGCAAGTCAAGACACCACTTTAAATTTAAATGATTACGTGAGGCAGTGTGGGTATTGATAGAAATTATGGCTGCAGGACATGGTTAAAAAAATCATTTGCCATTATTTTGACGGATATTACAATTGCGATGTGATTCACGATTGGTTGGAATGATCATTTTTGCATCACAATCTCATTTCATTTTCACTGAAAAAAACTCAAATCATGCTAATGTGACATTTGTTGGGGTATTTACCAAACAAACATGTTTTTTTACATCTAAAGAACAAGATTTGTTGGCCAGGGCATCTCTACAGCACCACAGTAAGTCATTATATAATGCTGTTTTGTCACACATGTTACATTTATCAAAACACTGCGTAGGGGCACCTTGGTAGAGCGTGCGCCCATGTAAGGAGGTTAAGTCTTCAGCAGCAGCCCAAGTTCAATCCCGACATGCGGCCCTTTGCTCTGTGTCCCCCCCCCTTCCCTGTCTAAAGCTTTAACTGTTCTATCAAAGAAAGGCCATTGGACTTAGCCATATTGCTATTTAGATAATTTTTCGATTAATTGTGAAGTCCTTCTAGAAATCTGCATTGTTATTGACAATACAATATCTGGGGTTTGGGACCGTAATGAATTCTTTTAAATACCCATGTTTGAGAAACGGACACATTTTTCTACAAAAACTTTTTTAATTGAACAAACAAAGCCAAACCAACTGAAATGCTGTCCACATACACACACACACACACACACACACACACACACACACAGACTCTTACACCAGATATTACGGCGAGGAGATAGGTCAATGAAGGCTTTTTGAATAGAAAAGTCCGTAACGCTAAAGATTGCATTTGTATGACACATATCCCGCCCCTTCCCCCTCAAAAGCCAATCGTCAGCTTTATAGCAGCTGAACCAGGCAAGATATCAGCCAATCGCATTGTTGCATTGATGGGAGCCGACAGTTTAGATTCACGACAGTTTCAACCGATATGGTGCAGCTGCAGAGGCACTTCTTATAAGCATGGAAGAGGAGGACAGGTGTCCTGAAACCTTGCGCATGTGTAGTAGATGTATAACTTGTTGGAAAAAGGCATTTTTTAAACCTTGTTTTGGGGCAGAGGCAAAGATTTGTTCTGGCTCTCTGCCCATTCGTTTAGATAAGGGCCTTGTAAGCCCAAATAACTGCCTGGGGGCGTTGCCAAGGTGGCTGCCGAGAGGCAAGACTTGCCTCATTGGACTTGCTAATAGTGATGTTGTCTGTCTGTCTGTCTGTGTCCTCCAGGCGCAGCATGTGTTCAGTCCGGTAATGCAGGGCAGTGCCAGGATGATGGCACCTCCCACGCATGGGCAACCCAGCCTAGTCTCTTCCTCGACTACACAGTACCCAGAGCAGACACACACCATGTATGGTACGTCAGCCCACAACAACAGTACATTTTTTGTCTTTGTACTTTTTTTGATCAGATTCGCGTATATTTATATTTAACACGGCGCCCCAACTCTTTTGGAATCAATGTTGTATGTTCGTGTGAGTATGCAATGAAACGATTGCGTTACGGGTGCTGTTCTAATAAGATTCCTGTGTCACAGTGTCTCAAGGGCCAATGCCTCAGCAGTATCCCCACCCCAGCGCCACCTTGCACCCCCACCCGCAGCACCCCCAGCCTTCTGCCACGCCTACAGGCCAAGGCCAGCAGGGTGGCCCCCCGCAACACGGGGGTCCTCCTAGCCACCCAGCTGCCAGCCCAGTCCAGCACCAACAGCACCAGCAGGCAGCGGCAGGTGAGTACACTCAGGATGAAAGCTGTGATTTTCCCTCATTTTTGCAGCTGGATAGTTTCAGAAGGAGTATTGTGGTATTGTGTGCAATAGTGTTGTATTTCTGATTGTGTGTTGTAGCTGCAGCAGCAGCCCAGGCCCTCCACCTGGCCAACCAGCCCCCTCAGCAGCAGATGTACTCTGCTTTGGCCCCTACGCCCCCCTCTATGACCCCGGGGCCCAACCCTCAGAGTCCCCAGGCATCGTTCCCCTCTGCCCAGCAGACGGTCTATATCCACCCGCAGCAGGTGCAGCACGGCTACAACCACAACCACATGGCACACGTGCAGCAGGTAGGTCAAAACACGCTATCAGCCGACCGCAGAGGCTCCGGCCTCATAATCAGATTGGCTGTGATTCCTGTACGGGGTTTTAAATGTGGGAGTGAGGAAATCTGGGATCAGTTCCAGCAGGTGTTTAAGTTTATGAATGGGTCTTCTTTGGGTGTTGATAATGCTGTGAGTGCAGGGGATGTTTTTTTGGCAGTCTGAGTTCAGATTAGGATGCGTCTCACTTGCGATTTTAGTTGGATGGGGAACACGGTAACAGGATACAGAGGAAAAACAAAGCCTTTCATTGATTAGTCTAACCATGTTAAATCCATTGAGCTAAATAGAAATGCTGTGCTGATAACTTTGTATTGGGCTGTTTTCTGTCTTTAAAGGAACAGTTCACCGCAGTGGGAAAGACACTTTTTTGTTTTTAGGGCTTTGAATGTTGTGGCGTTGCTGTCAGTCTGTTTCATCTCTTGTCTCTACTCCTTCTGTTGTCACACTTTTTCTCGCACCGTCACACACACTAACGTCCATTCTCTCACACCCAGGCCCATATGCAGTCCGGTATGGTGCCGTCTCACCACCCGGCGCCCACCCACCCCACGATGATGCTGATGGCTACCCAGGGTCCTCCAGGGGGTCCGCAGCCACCCATGCCCCAGACTGCCCTCAACCCCATCCCTGTTTCCTCCACCACACATTTCTCCTACCTGGCACATCCACAAGGTATGTTTATTATATTAGTTAGAACACTTCTGCAGGGTGGAGTCAGGAAGATGATTAGTGTGTCATTGTACCTTTAAGAACTGTTGTTGATACTCGTGATTAACCCTTAATGAGACTGGTTGATTTATCAAAATAATGGATGAATGGATCTGGCTCATCTCATAGCAGATCTAACAGTCACGTACAGACTGAAAAAGACTAATTTCTGGTGTTAGTATTTCTTGGCAATATGTTATCAAGAGTAGGAGCCATGGTGGAGGACCACACAGCAGGTGGACTCTCCTGTTCAGAGTCTTGGTCCTAGCCCATGGTGGTATGACACCGTGTCCGAACTGCATGTGACGCGATGTCGGACAATCGCTGTCCACACCGAATCAGTTGAATATGCATTCTGTTACATTATGTGAACAACCCACGAAATTACTATGTCAGCTGTGTGCTTGAGATCAGATTGAGGACTTAACCACTCAAGTAAAAAGATGGGCGAGTTTGCTAAAATAGCTTCCTACGTTTGCACTTTTTAAACAGAAAAAAAACCCAGTTTTATTCTGTTATTTTTAGTTGTTTCTCTACTGGAAATGACATCAGCCAACAGCAAGTGGAGATGTTTTCTTTCAGCTCCCTCCAGGCAGTTTGCGCCTTATTCTAGTCTTCTAGTGACAAAAGAGACTGTATTGTACAGATGACCTCTCATTTCCACTTCATGAATCAACCGTTGTTGTCCTTGCTTTCAACGCGAGCGACAGGAATGAAAATAGAAACAGGGCATCAGGTTCAAAGCGGTGCAGCTCGTCACGCTGCATCACTCACGGCCAGTTGGTAAACTTCAATAGGAAACAATAAAATCAAGCTGATACTGTCGCCGCCACTCGCCTGCGTCACATGCAGTTAGGACCCTGTGTTTCTTGTCAAGAAACAGTGGCAGCAGATGAATTAGTGAGCAGACTTTCAGTTTGTGGCCTATGTTGTACAGAAAATTGTTGTTAAAGCAAATGTCTGTGCTCTACTTAGTTGAAGCATCTTTAACTGACATTTATGGCAGTCGTGATCAAACCAAATGTTTGTGTACAACAAAAAAATCATTTAAACAGCTTTACAGTTTTTTGTTAATATGCATTTTAGTTAATATACATCTTGTTTTGTAAATATTTGCTGGAAATAAAGTAGGATACAGAGAAAAGATTGTGAGAAGTGTTTGAAGTCGTGCTGTGCTTTTATTGCAGATTTCTAATGCTCTCTGTAACTGCAAGAATATTCTCCTCTCTCTCTGAACAAAAGGAAATTCCCTCTTTGTTTCTCAAGTGTTACAGTAACAAAAAGAGCGTTTTGTTCTCAAAAGCCATGAACTTTGTGAGAGACTCTCTTGATTTGTCATACTCAGTCTCCAGAAGCCTTATATTATCTTCGGACAAGCTTTGAAGAAGGAATGTACTTTTTCTCCTTTTAATCAAATCTCAGAGGAGCGAGGCATCTCTTAATGGCCAGAATGAACAAAAGAAATGACTACATCAAGCCTTAACTGTCTTCAAACATAGGAGGCATGTGAGTTTTGTTTAAAGGCGCATGTGGGACAGCTTCTAAATCCATGAACTTTTCCATTTCCCCCATTTTGTCTCATCCCTGCAGTGCAACCTCATCATCAGCAGCAGCTGTAGATAGAGGGCGCCATCGAGCTGAGGGACCCGCTCTGTGTCGCGCTTCTCAACCAGAGCCTTCATAACCAGGCGACGAAGAGAGCGAGAGCCCTCCCTCTCCTCTCTTTCCTCGTCCTCACCAGACATGCTACACATCAGCTTTTCTCTTCCCCCTCCCTCCCTCCCTCCCTCCCAGACTAGGCAATAAGAGAATGTTAACAGGTTGATGCAGTGACATGTTTTAACGAGCTAGAGAGTTTTAACAGGCGAGACTGCTCCTATTCAGCCCCTGTTTACACGCAGACAACTGCAGACACAACACACAGATAACACACAGAAACAAAACACCCACACACACGCACACTTTCAGGGGTCCCAAATTGCAATTTGAGTCAGCTTGCCAAGTAAGACGTGAAAGAGAGAATGAGAGTAACTAATCAGTGAGAGTGAAGAAGAAAATTCAACTGGAACTTGTATTTTGTCTGCACCTTGTTATGAAAAAAAGAAATCTTCCAACCTTTAGACAGTATTAATCTTACTGTTTATTGCTGCTGCTGCTGTGTGCTGCGTTTGTTCCCAGACTACATGAAAGGTTTCTAACCAAACTAAAAACGAAACATGACAAGAAGCTTCCTGTGAAATAAACGCGTTTCGGCAGCCAGAGGACAGGAGAAAACGTTATTTATGAAATTATAATGGCTGAGGTGATCAGATCCCACTTCTCACCTGACCCTTATGTAACTTTTAAGTTAAAACTTTTACTTTGTAGATAATATAAATAATTTAAAAAATGAGCAAAAAAATTTAAAAACAATAAAAAAGTTTTAAAAACTGAACGAATGGCGTACTGTGTTTGCTTCATCTGTTCCTTCATGCCTTTCAATCAAGACCACATTAGAGTCCTACTGCTGCAATTACTCATGAGTGTGAAAATGTGTATTTAAACCTTATTTTTTGAGAGAGGTGAGAATAGACGCCACAGGGGTCACAGCATCGTTCAGTGTATTACAGTAGAAAGCTTCACGGTAAATCAACAAATACAGATTGACTCCTGGTTGAGTAATGTTCATGTAAAACCAGTGACCAGCTGTTACAGGTAATCAAAATATGTATTATAAAAGATCATTATTCATGAGTCCACATCCGAAGCAGTCTTTAATGTCTGCTGAGCTTTGTCTCACTTTCCTCTTTTGCTTTGTCGTATACACAGTTTATCATTATTTTGAGTTACTGATGAATAATTTTGACTTTATTATTATTATTATTATTATTGAGTCCTTCTGAGATACTAAGTTCTCTAAGTTTATTTCCTTCAAAATCACAGAAAATGTTTCATTCTGCTAGTCTCGTCTTTATTTCAACATACCAAGTAATTGGCAAAATACTTGGTATCTTATTTTCAGATACTCAGTCATTATTTTGCAATACTGAGTCTTTATTTCAGGATAATGACTCATTGTTTCTAGAAAGTTTGCCATCATAAGCCAGAGAGAGAAGTCATCGAGATAAACTGACATTTTATGCTGATTAATTTGAGATAAAGTTTTTATCTCGAGTGTATTTATTATTTTGCAATCCTCAGTGATCATTTTTAGACAGTCATTTTGAGGCAAGTCATTATTTTGAGAAAGTTTCTCATTGTAATTTGCGGAAATGGGCTTCCGTACAGAGTTTGTACATTTTTTGCTCACTTATAATAATATATAATGTAATAATGTCGGTCAACATGGGAATATTGTAATCTTACTTTGATTTAATGTAGACGGACGTCGACATTTCTTCTGATTTCATGAGGACAGTGGTGGATTGTAACTAAGTAGATTTACTGAAGTACTGTTCTTACTTGTACTTGAGTATTTCCATTGTCCGCCACTTTATACTTCCACTCCACCACATTTATTAGATAACTTTAGGTACTAGTTACTTTGAAGATCGCACGCTGCATCAGAGCCAGTGGTGCATTTCTTTAAAATAATTATTTTTAATGGCAATTGGATAAAAACGTACACAGTTTCTAATAATCAGAAAAAAGCTTTAGCCAGGCTGATAATCGGTTGACCCATAATAAACCGTATATACATGCATATAAAAATGTAGGATTTACTTTAATACTTGAGTACATATATTACCGGAAAACGTACTTTCAATACTTAAGTACATTTAATATACTTTTACTCAAGTGCTATTTGTATGGGTGACTTTAACTTTGACCAAAGTAATATTTTAACACAATATTTTTACTTTCACTCAAGTATGACTGAACTGTCATCACTCTGAACCTAATCCATCACCTGAACAGTCGACATGTCGTCGTGGTTCATCACATGCTCATTATTTTGTCCAGCATTAACCAGAGAAACATACACACACACACAAAACACAAACTGATCATGTGAATTTTTTTTTGGTTAGGTTTATTTTACAAAAAGTCAAATATACAGTTGATATATATTTAATATAATTTAGATGCTTATTACTGAAAAGGATGCAAACACAATGACAGATCTGAAAAGCTGTTGTGGTTTTCATTGGCTGCTGAGGGGACGTTGGGGTTGAACTGGAATGTTTACAGTGCTAAGTGAACAAACGGGATGAACAGTATTGAGAACACATTACATTCATCAACTGGACATTTTATTAAAACAAACAAACGGGGGGGGAGACTGAAGGTGTCGCTGGAGTGGATACTGAGGATTGAAGACACCTGAGGTACACTGGGATTTTTCTGAAGCGCTAACTCGATTCTTGCAGACAAACTGGAGTGAAAAAGCAATAGTGGTAGCCCTGGTTTTAAATATAGCATTTTCTTCTGGAAGCTTTGGCGTTCGTCAGATTTGGGTTTTTTTTGGAGCAGGTGCAAACACTGAATTCTCACTTAAGTCCTCCATCTAGAAGCCTCTGATCGCTCCCTGCATACATTAAACAGGTGTGAAGCACTGCATCTCTCAGATATTGCACTACACAAGTTCTGCACCACATCACATCCTGAGCTTTCAAAAAGAAAAAGGGGAAAAGCAACAGCAGCTTTCTGGCAAAGGCACAGTCATTCTCCCTAGGAAGAAGAAGAAGAAAGAGGGGACTGATAGTCAAAATAGTTGTTACCGTTGCTTTCCTTTAGCAGAAACGAGACACAGAGGTGACGAGGGATTTGTTTAGACTCGGACACATAAAGGCAGGAAGACCAACCGTACTTTTGCCAAAAACATCCTTGTTTTTGTTCCCCTTAAACACTTTGGAGATGTCAGTCTTGATCATGATGATACATTAAAAGAGAACTACACAACCATTGTAAAAATGTTCCTTGGTAGCTGACTTATTGCGCAACAAGAGGAGTAATCACAGCGGACTTACTCTGGTCATGGCCGTGAGGAAATGAAGTCGCATTCATGCATTTCTCTTAAAAAAAAACAGGAAACTACGATGATAAAGAGTGCAGGGAGACAGACAGAGTCATTAAGCACAAGTTTACTGAAGTTAAATCTTAATCAGCTGCTGAAGTTAGTGTTAAAGCAAAGGATTAGAAGACAAACAGATGCGTCCTAGCACGCTATTTCCCAAAGGCATCCTGCTGCTAATGGAAGAGAAGCTTCAGTTATTGAGCAAAATCACAGAAAAGCAGACTTTTCATCTTTGGTGTGTCAAAACTGCCGCTTTTATGCAAAAAGGAAGTCACTGTTCATAAGATATTTTGTGTTTTCTGGAACGAGAGATGTCACAAATCCAGTGTGGCCACAGGCTGATCTCAAGATGGAAACACTGAATGGTTTGGATCACTTTTTTTACAAATCAGCTCTTCGGACGCTTTTGAGAAATCTGAAATTATTAAAAAAAAACAGTTGCTTTGGTAAAGCCTTCATTTTATGTATTCCTCTAACCTCCAATAAAAAACATGTATAACGTCAACTCCTGACAATAAAATTCACACCTGAGTTGAGTGATGGACGGCTGTTATAGTCAGTGCAGCTTTAAAACTGGTGGTATAAACCTTTAAAGGTATGATGACAAACTCAGAAGGCACAACACATTACTGATCGGTCATAAAATCCAGTTAAAGAGCACAGAAACACGAAGCGAGAGGACAAAGACCACATTTTTGGTGTTAAACATCACATCACACACATAAAACCTCTCTTTTAAACACAGAGATCATACGTCTATTAAAAATGATGTAAAAATATATCATTCTGACAGTCCCTCCTTGGTTTTTCTGTCGGCTGCTGTGGTGAAGTTGTACAGAAACTACTAAGAAAAATAATTAATGCTATGAGTGTCAAAGAATTGGAGACATGATGCTACTCCAAGAGTAGAGATTAGCCTGAAGATGCTGTAAGAAAATAAATGTTTATATCTGCAGAGGCACTTCTGTCTTTCAGGAGTTGCATCATGTCACCGTCTTCTTCAGGATGTTAGATTATCAAGCCACGACAAAACTGATCCTCATGCTCCCACGCTCACTTTTGAAAGGACAAGATGAGGCAAATTTGAGTCTAAGATTTCGATTCCTACTGTTTTGGTTCGTACGTGGAGCGGTTCCTCCTCTCTTACTCCTTGGAGTGAAGCCTTCGGGTTTATGTTTTTATTGGGTGCCTATTTTCTGCTTTACAAAAGTCACCTTGAGGTGCAAAGTCTCATTTTGGTGACATAATACTTTTCAAGCCACAAAATCAATACAAATGGATCGAAATTATTATAGTGTGATGATTAAAGCTGCTGTAAGCGTTATTCTTTTACTAAAATACGTGGTAAATAGCTCGACATTGCAACAGTAATCAGTGTTAGAGAACTCGTGTCTCTCCTGCTGCTCAAGCAGTGAAAGAGAAAATACATTTTCAGGTATCCCTGCCCACTTTATCCAATCAGGACAGGATCCTCCATCGCTCCCGATGACAGTTTGTACTACCCAACAGGCCAAGTGACGAAAAATGTGGAAAAGAAAAAGAGGCTGCCTCGACAAACAGAAAGGAGGCGTGCAGGTGTGGAGGGGTAGAGAGTTGGGAGGGCGTTGCCAACTGCGAAAAGGACGGAAGTTTGCTAAAACGACGACAACGCTTACAGCAGCTTTAACATTTCCTTAATAATTTTAAACACAATTCGTTTTAAGTATTTGTTGAACGTGTACTGTGCTGCACAATAACCCTAACTCAAACCCTTGTGCACGTCGAGCTGCCGTCAAGACAAACATAAACTCCTGCACAGAGAAGCTTATCTTTTCTCCTGATAGTGGCCTCCGAACGACGTGTACTGGCCGATATGGAGTGCCGATCTGATACCAGTGCGTTAAAAAATATATTTAACAGCTGTATACTACTAGCCCAGAATAGATGTTACGCAAGTCTGTTTCCGTTTATGAATATCAGCTACAAGAACTCTGGTTTTTGAGACGCCACTGGGACACACAAGCCGGCTCCGGTTTTCTAATAAATGAATCAAAAAAATTACGTCCTGTGTGTGAACTGTGTACTTGCCGATACTGATTCAAGCACTTTAGACAGTATCAGGGGCATTTCCGATGCTACCGTCGGTATCAAACGCTAATGATGGCCCTTCTGTCAAACCTCTACATGAAAATGTATACATTAAACAGGGCAATTCAAAATTAATTTAGTGGCACAAACTATCTTTTGTGACTTGAAACTGTTAATATACGTCAGGAAAGGTGGCTTCGTATCAAGTGCTCTATGGTCTACGATCTATTATGGTAATAATTTTGTTGCAGGGTGCAAAATAAATAAATAATATTCAATTCTTTCTTTGATTACTTTGTTTTCACTCAGAGGTTAACTTTGTGCACATAATGCCTTTGGTGCTTGAAATGTAACGCAACAAAGACACTAAAAAAAAAAATCTTTTCATGAGTCTTGAGACGTGAATTCACACGCAGACTCGTGGTCGAGGACCATACTTGCCAACCCTGTCACCTCAAAAGTAGGGAGGATTTTCGAAAACCTCAGCTGAGACTTTGTTTCCTGCATTCTGGTGAAGTTTCAAGAATTAAAATAACAAAGTAAGTGCATCGCAACAGCAGTTTCATGTTAAATACTTAACTTTTTCTTTTGATTCTCAGGGAATGATGCAGAATAATTCACCCCTCTGGCATGAACTAATTTCTTTCATTTATTTCGATGCAGCAGATTTTACAAAATGCGTGCCCCTTTCCGTAAGAAACTTAAATTTGAAATCGTCTGAAATTTGCTTGAGTATTTCTTTCAGTGAGTTTCTCACTCATTGAGGAGGGCAAGGCGTAAAAGTACGGTAAACAACATGCTGCCGTCCAGAAAGGAAAAAGGTGCGAGAATCTGTCGTAAACTGGAAGAAATACAGGAGAATTGTGAAACCGGGGAGAAACTGGAAGAGGACATTGAAACAACAGGAGGGTTGGCAAGTGTGGCAAAGAACTGTACCAGCCTGAGATCATGCTGATCGACTACACTTTCAATCCTCTCACATACACTCCATCACGGACATCCAGATGAACAGACACACCACAAACAGCGACACGTTCCCGCTAACGAAAGCTGATCTGGAATCATTTCTGTATTTGCTTCGGCGAAGGTTTGAAGGAGGTGGTAGCACATCAGCTTCCCAACTGACTTTAACCAAGTTTTCCCCTTTTTACTTAATTTTTTAAACATTTTTCTACAAAAGAATCTGTGTATAGAAAAAATACACATTGTTTCCAAAGTGCACTGAAAGCATTGTGCACTTCAAAATATAATAATGCGCAAGAGGAGGAATATCTAATAGAGTGTATAGACACTCTGAAATAGAGTGTTTGTATAAAAAGGTGGGAGTGTGCTCCACACGAAATCTTGCGTGTGAAGATTAAATGTCTCTTAAATATTTTACAGGAGCACTTGATTTAACTCATTTCACAGGCAGTGCCTCCCCACCAGATCAGGTTGAGTGCCAAAGGAGTTAAATCAAGCGCACCCCTACAAATTCACAATGATCGAAACATTTAAAGATATTTTTTGCCCGGGCTCGAGGACAGCTACACATGTGGCTCTCTCTCTCTCACACAGAACAAATAAACGAGGATAATCATCACTGTCAACACTGTTATAAAACTCCCAAAAATACATTCACTGTGGACACTCAGGGTGGAGGTGATGAGGGTCTGACACTGGTAAACACACACATAGTGAGTGTGTGTGTATGTTTTGCGCATTCATCAGACAAAGATTTGTTCGCTTATGTTCATGAGTCTGCTAATAATCACTTTCATGCGCTCTCTGAGAGTCTCACACACCCACATGGAGCTGGGTGGGGTTATTAAATGTGTCAGTGTGATGTGTGCATGATCATGTGACTGTCAGAGGTGACGGAGGTGAAAGAGGTGTTTGACGGGGCGGTATCAGAGCAACATGTACTGGTTGTCTATGGCCCGCTTGCGACCTCGCTCAGGCTCCAGCTCATAGTCCGAATCCCTTGGAGGGATGTGGGGGTTGGGGTGGCGAAGCAGGGGTCTCCTCCCCATCGATTCACTCCGACGCAGAGGAGCGGGGACTGACGGAGGAGGATTGGGAGCGGGGTTGGTGCGAGTGAATGGGTGGTTCCCCGACTGGAAAACAGAGCTGGGACTGGAGGTGGTGCTGGTGGAGCAGGAGGAAGGGGGCTGCCTGGAGCTGCCGGCAAAGCTGCAGTGAGCCAAGCTGGGCTCAGAGCTCCACCGATGGAGGGAGAATGGGACGAGGAGAGCGCCTGAGAGCTGACCTGAGGGGGGGGAAAGGAAAATTGAGTTTTGGTGACAACTTCAACAAAAAACTGCAACTTCCTTGGCATTTCTGCTGCATACCTGCTCACACAACAACACAAGATCCATAGTTTTATATTGAACTGAGAGGTGAAAGTCTCACCCTGTGATGGAGGGCTGGAGCCCGCCACTACAAAGCTGGACAGTGTGACGGCACCCGCCGCTCCACACTCCAGCGGGATGGGGAAGAGGCGGAAGTGGCTGAGCATGTCCATAACAGAGGGGAAGCGCAGGTGTTGGACCCGACACTGACCCCATTCTGTTAGAGAGAGGCGCAGGTGCTGTGGAGACAGACAGGCGGAGGCGTCAGGAGAGAAACAACATGACAAATTTTCACACTGTTTGAGTTCGAGCCAGAGCTGATTGTTGCCCCTCCACTTCTTCACCCTCGTTTGTGGTCTTTCCCATCAGCTGTATATCTGCATAATGCTTCCTCTTTTAAGTGTTTGAAGTACGCAGAAGAATCATTCATTCATGTTAATAAAATTCTTTGGTGAACCACATGAACAAGCCCTCTTTCTTGATCAGACAGTGTGAGACTTACCTTTGCTTTTCCCTGGTAGTTAAACGTGAGGACGTAGTCTCCTCTGCGTGTCTCACTCTGTCGGACCAGAAACACTCCGTGTCCCTCCGGTCCAGAGCTCTGAACCAGGTAGGCTGCCTTGACGCGGGATATGGGCCCGTGGAACCAGGGGTAGGAGAACAGGAAGTGATCAGTCTTCTGGCTAACCTGCTCCGGCAGGGAAAATGTGACGGGACCTGGATGGATGAACAGAGAAACTAAAATTAGTTCTTCTAATCAACGTTTCTGGATAATAATGAATTAAATAACAACATGTCCTGTAAAAGGTGCCACCTGTAGTGACGAACCCACACGCCACAGGGCGTTACAACAACAGACCTCAGACAAGATGCAAACAAATAGTTTATCCGCAAGGTAACAGCGATAAAATTGTGTAATAATCCCTTGAGGGAAACTGCAGCATAAAGCTTGAAGAGCAACAGGAAGTCAGTCTGCACGCTGTGATGACTGTTTAGAAAGGACAGTTTTGGTAACAGTTTACCATCCGCCGTGTTGCCATGTTCCTAGATCTTAGCATTTGCTCAGTTGCTCCTCATTGGCTGCACCCAATTCATTAACTGTATTTATTTAAAGCAGAGAGGCTGTTTGAGAACACTTTGTCCCAGACCAGGACAGACATGTGTGGACATCTTATCTCTGGACACGAGGATGTCAAGATTTAGATTGTAAACCTGCAGAGTTTTAGGAGGACATTTCTGACATGACGACACAACTACAGCCTGATTGTTGGACAGAAGTTTCGTCCCCTCATCTCACTACTCACTTTGACTCCCCAACTCTGAACTCCCTCGGTGATTGGCTGGAGCAGAGCCGTCAGCTGGAGAGGGGAGGGGCTCCAGATCAACACTGCCCGACCTGAAGGACAAGAGCAGATTCAGATTACACACACACACACACACCACAACACTTGTACTGTATGTTTTTGTCATCTCAGGCCACCTGAGGAGGAAAATAGGTCAGTGTCATGATTATTTCATTACAGTTGTTCCCTGTTTGTGTTTCACCATCCAACTTATAAAAAAGCTTCATCTCTGCTTGTGCTCAAAATCAGGATCTTTTTTCTGTTCTGTGGTAAAAGGATATTTTAGTTGCCAAAATGTATTAACTCTAACTATGTGTGTGTGTATGAGTGTGTGAGTGTGTGTATGAGTGTGTGAGTGTGTGGTGGCTCTAGTGAACATTGGAGGAAACATCAGGCTGAAGGAACACAAAGACACCGAGCACAGACAGGAAGTGAGTCCAGTTCACCAGTTCAGATTTGAACTAAGGCTTACTGTTCTTCTCTTTCATTGCTCTCACACACATGCACACACGCACACGCACACACACACGCACACAAGCACAAGACATACAGAGGGTATGTGTGTACATACACAGATGAGAACGGGAAGGTTAATGCGGGAAGCCGGACCAAATCCTGCTAAAGTGCTGACTTGAGTTTGCAGCGCTCTGAATAACAGGAAGACAAGTCTCCTTTCTCCTCACTGTGTGTGTGTGTGTGTGTGTGTGTGTGTGTGTGTGTGTGTGTGTGTGTGTGTGTGTGTGTGTGTGTGTGTGTGTGTGTGTGTGTGTGTGTGTGCGTGCGCTCTTGTTCTTCTATCCGTGTGAGAGTCACTTCACCTTTTATGATTACGAAGTGTTTACATTTCAGGCAGTCAGCAAAGCTTCAAGGATTACGGTTAAGGGCTCAGTATGCTCGAAACAAACTACACCTACACATCCGACCACATCTTAAAGGGAAAAGTGTTTATACTCTTTCCAATTGGCCCAAAAGCCTGGCATCACAGCCTCCTCCTGGCTCCCTCATCTCTCTTTTGTTGAATCGACATGATGAATCATACAGCGTGGACAATGGCCAACACTCCAGGACAAAAGTCCTTTATGACAGCAGACCTTTTGACTTGTCATAGCATGAAACTCACAGGTGTTAGTAATAGCATTAACAATGGAAATCAGCTATCTTTCATTTTATTATTTACACTTGTGCTTTCATACTGTGACATGTTGTAATGTCTTTTATGAAAAACATTTTGCACTCTGTTTGTTGACGCGAAAAGCGAAGAAAAAAGCTGTGAGAAGACGGACAAAGAGCCTTGAGGGAGAACTTCAAACTCTGCACACCAGGCGACTGTTCTTCTGGAAAGTTACTTTGATTTTTTTGTTTTTTTAAATCATTTTTGGGGTTGTTAAGCCTTTATTGGAATAGGAGACCTCTGAGACTTGGACAGGAAAGGGGGGACAGAGAAAGGATAAGACATGCAGCAAAGGGCCGCAGACAGGAATCAGGCTTGGGTCACTGCTGAGGACTCCCCAAATGCTAGAAAAACTGATGAATGCCATCATCCTATTCAGACGTTGGAAACGTGTGTGTGTGTGTGTGTGTGTTTGGAGCTCTGAAATGCTTTTAGTAGGTAATCAGACCAAAAACAGGGCTGCGCTAATGGGAGTGTGTTGTTAAAGTAGTGATAAGACATGAAATGTGATCCAATAAATCCAGTTGGAGTAGCAAATTCATGCAGTGGAGAGATTATCAGATGCCAAAACACTGCAAAATGGTTTATAATACTCAGACAGGATGTTTTACTATTTCATCTTTCATCACAAACCGTAGAAATACGGCATTAATGTTGCAAATCCACCAGGAATGTGTACTTGCATTTATGTGAGTGGATGGTGTTGAACGTTTTTGCCAGACGACAGTACGTTTTTTGTCAGTGCCTCCTGCGTCGGCGCCCCTGCTGTGTTGACGGACTGACTCCATTCGGATGAATGAGGGGGCTGCGCAGGGTTAAAGTCAGTCCGAATGAATCCTTAAACACGCTGACAAGCACATAGTTTGAAGCATCCTGAGGCATTTAGAGTAGAGTTAGTTCAGATACGGAGAGATACGTTAAGTTAATGGCATTCCTCCCTCTGACCTCAGCACAAATGTGTTAGAAACGAAGAGAAGAGTGACAGTTTTGAAGAATTTCACGTGTGTGCAACAAGAGCGGGGGCGATATATCGGATGATATTTGGGCCTATCTTAGCGTATTGCAGATATATTGTATCGGTGTACATGTCTGCTGCTACAAAATTAGAAAAAGAAGTTAAGAAATGCCACCTTGGGTTTGAGGCTAATTAGAAATGGTGTCACAAAAACACAGTTTGTCTACCAGAGAGCGCTGACAAGCTGATTTTTAACTGCGAAATGTCTGTAATGAGATGGTTTATGTTTTAAAAACTGAACTACTGGCCGATCAGATCTGCTGTCACGAGAAGCCCGAAATACGAACATCAGTATTCAGTCGGCCCATGTTTTAATAATAATATAATACTTGATGTAGGATGACAAGCCTGTGGTTTGTGAGGCAACTGAATAAACACTGAATTCAAACTTTGACCTCACTTCCACACTTGATGAGTGTTCACTGTACTGCCGACTACTGACTCAGAGTGTGCGTGTGTGTGTGTGTGTGAATAAGAGCATTCCAGACATCTGCAGAAATGAGAAAGGTCCTGAGATTCTCCCGAGTCTCAGACCTCCCCCACACTTCCTCTCACAGAGCAACACACACACAAATGCACACACTCAGATATGTACACTCTGAAGCTTTGGGTCAAACTTATAAAAGCTTTTTGGGTGTAATGTCTGCTGATAAAGATTATACTGGCTGTACCATACTGTTAGTCACACTGGAGTATTCGGAGTACTACTATTGAACCCTGCAGCTCCTTTTAAGAAACTTTAACTTCTCCCATGACTTCCAATGTTTTCTCTTTCTTTTCTTATTCCCTTTCCTCAGTTATAAATGTCCTTTCAGAGTCAGTTTCATAATGCAACAAGCCAAAAATAGTGTTTTTTCACTATTTTTTTTGACACATAATATTACTCTTCTGCAGTAATGGATTGTCTGATCTGCCAAAACAGCTTAATGCAGCCAGAACTGTCATCACCTTTTTATAAATCATGATTCTGTTGATGATTATTTTGTTCATAATTATGTTTTTCTGTGAGTTTTTGGCTTCATCCAAAGGTGGACAGTCCAGAGGTGACAGGAAATTAAATGAGAACGAGGGGGATCTGGACCACAACACTACCAGAACCTCCGCACAACTCTGAAGTCTATACAACTACCAAAAGTTCAGTTCAATCCTAAAACTTCATTTATTGCAGCTTAATCAAACAGAAGACTCTCCACAACAGATGTGTTACCTCTGAAAGCTTTAGTGCAAATATTAAGTTGACTGAAGACTTTGATGGATGATTATTTCCAGGAATAATCCAAATATAACGAGGCACAGCCCTACTTCAGTCTGTAGAGCACTCGAGCAGGTATGTTTGCATTTGTAAACACATACCTCGGCACAAGTAAACATCCAGCACGCCCACAAACACTAAAAACAGCCAAAGTCCAAGTGTTAAATATTTCCACTCAGAATCTAAAGGAAAAAAAGCTGCATGATCGGAGTCGGTTCTTGTTACATACTCTGTGTGTGCGGCTCAGTCAGACTGAGCTGAATTATTTATTTCATGACCAAATTTTGAGTTGGACGATCGAAGAAATCTCAAAATGAAAATGAATTCAGTCTTTGGATTGTCCTCACAAAGGCCAAAACATCTCAAAAAGTTGGATCACGTGTGATAAAGAGTCCAAATATTGAGGTTTCGGGTAATATAAAGTATTTGTTTCTGTGTTTCTCACCTGCTGCTGATGCATTCTTTTAGCTCTATGGTCCAGGAGCTGACCTGCTGGTCGCTGTCCGTCTCAAATATCAGACTACCTCGATTAACCTGCAGAGACAAACATGCTTTTAAATTATACATCCTGTGCAAATGCAAGAAAACGGAAAGACACATTAAAAGCAATTTTTTTCTAATGATAAAACAGTTCAATGCTCTCCATTGACTTTTTATCGCAAGAAGGTGCCTCCTTGTCACTTCCGTCTTCTAGCAAACAACAGAAACATGTGAAAGCTGCTGTGTGGTTGGACACAACCATCAGGGTTAGGAACCCAGAAAAAGATATTTGTAAGCTGCCAAACCAAAAAAATGAACCTTTAAGAAGATGAAACTGGAAACATTTTGTTCCTACATCGTGTCCTCTTTATGTATTTACTGTTTTGCTTTATAAATCTGTGACTGATGATATTAATTTGCTGCTGAACTCCATAACCACGTTATTTGCCGACTTTGCTAGCTTGATTTTATCTTCATAAGAAATCTCTGTGGTGTAAATTGCTAGCCAGTTGGCTGTGAGAGACCTAATATGAATCTGTTTGTTATCAGGTAAATTTACTTTTAATTTATTATGTTTATATGTAACATTCTGTTTCCAGGCTGCTGTATCCTGTCCAGCTCTGGCTGAGAGAGTCCAAACATGAATCTGCTGTTATCAGAATAAACGGCTGCCTGGAGCCAAAAAGTGACTGCGGTGCCTGATTCATCACACAACATAAGCGAGACGCTTTTTGTACATTTTTACAGGCATTTTGTCTTTGTTCGGCCCTTGGTTGCACATTGTGGTGCTGACTGTTTTCCCCCCCGGTGGGTGTGGTATTCAGAGTATGACGAGTTGCAGTCTTTCTCTATAATCATTGTTTGGCTGTGAAAGCCACTGTTTGGGAGAGAAAAAACTTCAAAGTTATGACAACCATCTTTCAATTGTAGAACGAGTGGGTGTTTGATACTCAAGAGACAACGTTTGGGTGGAATATCCTTTTAGTTTAAACCAGAACGGTATTTGGCGAGTTTTGTTATGAAATGATGTGACACAATGATTGTCCTGTTTCCTCTTTATGTTGGATTGAGGGTTGAGGATGTAAGCAATGTGGCTGTAAACTATAACTGGAGCCTTTTAGAACAAAAAGCTTTGAAAGCCTGTTTGTACCTTTAAAACAAACGTGTTTAAGTTGTCTGGCATCTCCAGCCGGTTGCAACGACGGACTTCTTGGATATCTGAGCAGTGAGTCGTCAGCTTGGGACTGGAGGCCTGAAAAACACAAAGACATGAAGACTGTCAGACAGAGCAGATGTGAGGCTCATGAAAGGTGACACAGAAACAGAACAAAGAAAGGGGTTAGGGTTAGATGGTTAGGTTAGGGTGATAAATGACTCCGAGCATCTTTTTCTGCATTTTTAATCTGTAAAGAAATAAAAACTTTTCATATCCGGCAACACATTCGCCGATACAAGACATACTGTGGCCAACTTATATTTCAGTCATGTTCTGCAAAGGTTTGTACATTTCTAGCCTGATGTTCTAACATAATTGAAAAAATATCTCTGCACAGCATCAAAGAGGCTTGTGCCAGCTGCTTGTTGCAACAAAAAACGCTTTACTGCACATGAAAGACCTCTGAGTGCGTTGCCACTGCAATTCATCTTATTTAAAGTTTAACAGTTAATCTATAGATGCCACAGTACACCACAGATATACATGTGTGCAACATGGATGCGGCCTATTTTACATTAACAAATGGGAACCAGGTGGTCCACAGGAAGCCTGGAAAGCAGCATCAGTATCTGCCAGCGTTAGTCACATTTGTGTCCGTGCTGTATGTGTGTGAATTCTCAGTGCAGCTGACAGTGAAGCCTTCCTCAGCGACAGAAAAGGCAGTGAGTCGTAGGGAGAAGGACATGATGGGTGTCAAAAGAGATATGACGGGCCTCCTGGTGGCTCTGAGACCTTGTGGCACACAGCATGAATTCCTCATAGTGTGGCTTGTACTCAGGTTTACTTTTCTTTTCTGCATATCGACCACCAACAAATCAATCAGTGACCCTGACTCATATGGAGATATTTTGTCCAGGTGTAAGATCGCTCTCGCAGGTAAATCTTAAAACCCAGCTGGACAGAAGAATGATGACACACACTCAAATTAATCATACGTCACTAATAAAAGCAATCCGGAGACTTCGAGCCCTCAGATACAACCGGGCGCTAAGAGAGCCATAGGCATAAACACACGCAGACACACACACACGGATGGATGACTCGGTCAGCCATGTGTACAGGCCTGTGGCATCTTGGGTCAGAAGTCACTACTGAGATGAAGCCTGGGTGACAGCTGATAGAAACACGTGGAGACAAGAGAGTCAGCAGCTCTTACTGAGGGTGTAAAAACTACCGTGTGTGTCGTATGTTAGCTTTATGTGTGTTTACAATTTATACGTTGTATTTTGACAGTTGAAAATACATCATGTGCTTTAACATATACAGTGTCATCCATCTGTCATTTTGTAATCAAGTATTTGTTTCCATCTTCCTCTAAATTGTTTAAGTACATTCAATTTCTTTTATTTTTCAAACAAAAATGGTCAAACATTTGCAGGTTCCAGCTTCTTAAATGTGAAGATTTGCCACTTTTATTTGTCATATATGATAAAACATTAAGAGTTTTGGGGTTTTGGACTGTTGGCTGGCCAAACGAAGCAATATGAAGACATCGGTTTGGGCATTTGTCATATTTTTTTTGACAATTTTTAGACTAAATCAATTGATTATTGTTTAAATAAAATGGGTCGGCTTGTTGTTGCAGCTCTACTTAAAGAAAATCTAATAATACAACATGTTCTGAAAAAATCATTTTGACCATGAACCGCAATTAATTTTACCTTATCACAATAATTAGATGGAGAGATGACAAATATCAACACCTGCCCAGGATTAAGTCTATCAAGCAGCAATTAATGTAAATCGCAATAAGGTTTCTCCCAAACACACACAGTGGAAGCTAACAAGCTACAGTTGGTTCAACACCAAACCCGGTGGGACAAACACATGCAGGAGAGCAGAACAAAAAGTGGAGGAGGAGGGGTGAGTAGCGTGAGACGGCAGAAGCAGCAAAAGGAAACAGACGAGACGGTGAAAGACACGGCGTTGGGTGGGAGAGAGGGAGGGATGAGGAGCACAAGAAAGAGCAGGGAGGACGGATTCCAGGGCTTTGTGCACCGGATGAGTTTGAGTCTATGTGACAGTGTGTGAGCCTGAGGAATGTCTATGTTAATCACACACACAAACACACACATCAAAAGAATAGATTAACCCCCCTACTCGAACAATTTCCTCAGCTTGCCAGTGACGTGAATGAACCCCCTAGCTCCTAGCGCTCTTTGTTTTAACCACAGTCTCTAATATTATCAATAAATGCAGAATGACGCAGAGATGAGAGGGATGTGACTCATTTAGAGAGATCTGAGTCAGTGAATAAGGAACTGACTAAACTTGAACTTCAACCAAATTGCTGCAACAGCTGAATTTTAGTCCAGGATGTTCAGAGAAATGTGTTTTTTCAGATTCAGGTGAAATCTGTCTGGTTCTGCGTAGAAAGATAGGGTGAGAAAGATGCAATCGATGTACTCTCAGAGGCAGATACAGAGTAAAAAACTGCTATCGGACAAAATACTCTGTAAAACACTTCGTAATATTCACAGTCACACTGAAGAATCTGCCAGGTGATTTCAAAGCACCAAAAAAAAGATTATGATTTTGCATAATCTGTTAGCAAGAGATAAGATTTGGTATCTGAAGCGTTCTGGTTTCTGTTTGTAGTCCGTGTAGTATTGACAAATCACATTTGAGTAGGCTTTGACTGTATGCATGTAACAGTCCGTGTGGTCTCAGAACCGATGAGCTATTGTCGGATGGCAATTTTGTTTTGTAAAAATGTATCCGCACTCCTATGTAGTAGGGTTTGGCTGTTAGACGATCCATCGGTCATCAACTTTTGAACCCTGTAACATCGTGATTTAAAAGGCGCCCCACCAGCGAGCACAACAAAGTAGTGCGCCCCCTCAGAGTTGCTGTACGGACATGTGGCAGAGAAAATGAAAATAAGTTTGTTGCTGCTTGCTGCACTAAAATTACGTCTCCGTGTCGCGTTTATTAAAAGACCTGCCCAGTTAGGTGAACCCAAGACGCCACCTCAACTATTATCAGTTAGTGTCTATTATTTTTGGTATTTGCCACAATCATACTTGTACCCGAAATATGAACTGGTGCATCTCTCGCAGAAGCCATCGCGTTTATTTTGAATGAATGAATATTCAACCAGAGCTGAAATTACCACACGATTAATCGATAATGGGATTGAAAATTAAATGCCAACTTTTTCAACACTTGATAGTCATTTTTCAAGGAAACCACTCTCTGTTTTGCATCATTAGAAGCTGAACATCTGAGTTTTGGACAGTTGGTTAGACCAAACAAGGCATGTGACAATGAAAGCTGATAGACAATTTACTAGGGAAAGAAATTGTCAGATTAATCAATAATGAAAATAATTGTAAGTCGCAGCACTGCATACAACAGATTTGACAACTCTTAACTTTGAGCGCAAACGAGTTTACTTTGATTTGAATATTTAGTCAAAATTTATTTCTATTTCAGGCGAGAAAACTAGCGCAAAGACACAAAGATAAAGGACGTGAGTAAAGAGTTTCACCATCAACGTCATAACTACACAGGATGTGTGAAAGCTAATGAGATCTGGAACCGTGCGTGTTTGTGTGTGTGTGCATATGAGCTGATAGTGACTCATTGAGAGGAATTCATTGTGAGAATGTGAATGAGTTTCTGACTAAGAGCATCTTTGAGGAACCATATGTTGCTGTGGAGGGGGAAAAAAGAAAAGAGAAGAAAAAAAGCAGGCAGCAGATGTCTGACTGGTTGAGCAACAACATAACAGGCTGATTTCTGTGAATCAACTTCAACAGGGGAACGAGTTGAAGCTCACAGCACATTTCCTATTACTGCAAACTGTCTGCACCACTCCCGAGACACGACAAACATTCAGAAACAGACACACACTGTGCAGGCCCTCACCCTTTTTCTTCCTCTATTTTCTAATCTGCATATATAATATGCACAATCTTTATGTATATTATTTCCGTAAACAACACCACCACACAATATGTGGAAACTGTTGCAACATTCATGAAGTGTGTGAACATGTTCATGTTTAAAAGTGTCTCAAGCAAGCGACTAAAAAGAGAAGTGAGAAACAACAACAACGTACAATCATCACAAAAAAGCAAAAATAGAACAAGAAACGACTGCAAGGAGTCACAAATCTTCATTAAAGACATGAAAGAGACCCAAAATGAGCTGCAGATAAAACAAAGACAAAGTGACCAAAAAAAGGGATGCAAAACGACCACAAAAAAGATACCAAACATGATGTAAAACAACTAAGAAGTGACAACCACAAAGGGACACAAAATAACTGCAAAAAATTACGAAATGTCCATAAAATACGCAAAACGACAACAAAAAATTACGAAATGTCCATAAAAGACGCAAGACGACAACAAAAAGTTACAAAATGTCGACAGGTTGCCGAACGACAACATAAAGTTACAAAATGTCTATAAAAATACGCAAGACGACAACAAAAAGTTACAAAATGTCGATAGGTTGCAAAACGACAACATAAAATGTCCACAAAAAGATGCTGATGTCTCTTACAGTCTGCGTCCAGGGGCCTGTTGTCTCATGATCTGTCCATGGCTGTAGGCCAAAGAGCAGCTATTCACTGATATTATTTCATATTAGAATATCTAAAGTTACTTTAAGGGCATGAATGTATATTACACTGAATAAACAAAGCAACCATCAATAAGAGACTTTATTGTTGCCAAGAACCAGGCCCCGGTGTGCAGGTGTGAGAGTGACAGGTTTTTGGAGCAGCCACTAGACTGGAGACTTGATCCTTTACTACAGAGACTGACAAAGAGAAAGGCTCATGTAACTTCCTCCACACACACATACACAAACACACACACTCTACAGGAGAATGAGAGAAAAAACATTCAGGCATAGCCACAGAGAGCGAGCACAATGAGTCTGTAAACACACGGTCAAAGGAAAGCTTTTCATTAAATCACTGCTCCCCTTTGTCACAAACCTCTCACTGTATTATTTGCGAGCAGGCCTAAATCTATGGCCTTATATAATGCTGCTGTTTTCATCTCGCAGCTGTGAGAGCATTGAAATGGTACCACATCTCCAACAAAGGTTACTACATGCTCATAGCGTCAATGTATAATTAAATGTAAACATTTTGTAGTGGATATATTATTAATGTCTCCTTCAGGGGGAAAAAAGCAAGGACGTCATGTCAAAATGTTCATTTCAGTAAATTATTGATGATTTAAAGCTGTGAGATGGATTTGCAACTTATGAGGAAGAGAGATGGGAGTTTTATCAGTGGGGGGGGGGGGGGGAATACAAACTATTTATCAGAAGCACAAGGAAAATGTAATCTTTCCGGGCGTCACTTTCCGGGCGCCAGGACGACCACGCTCTCTTTTGGGGTGAAAAAACACTGTAACAGTGCTGGCACCGAATTGAAAAACTAGCGACTAGCATGCTAAAAAGACGCTGTGTTTCATTTGGCACGTCAACCAGTACCAAAACACCACAGTTCAAGAATTTTTTTACTTCCTGAAAGAACTAAAGGCAGCAAAAGAAGAGATCTTTGGCTTCAGGGCATTCGCACAGAGAGGATTAAAATGTCAGTCAATGTGTGTCAGCTTTTGGCAAGCACTTCATCACAGGTAAGTTAATGATGTTACTGAGTAAACAACGTGTCAACTGTAGCAGCACAGGAGGCAAATCAGAAAAGAGTCTTTGTGATCGTGTAACTACAGTTTTTAGCTTTAAAAAATATGGCCCTACCATAAAATGCCTGCTTTTAGAATGGAGTTTGGTTCACAGTCTGTTCGCTCAGCAGAGGGTGATTTAATGTTAATAATCCACACAAATGGAGCTGACCTGCCTTCTAAAAATGAACCTTGTAAGCAGCATAAAGTAACGCAGAGAGTGGGGCAGAAACTGACAAGTTTTCTTGGTATTTTTTCGCGTAATAAGCACAAACATCTATCAAAACAGAGACAGCGGTACTGCTTCTCCACAGCGGTGTAAATGACTCACAGTAATGTCACATCAGACAGAAAAATAAAGTATTACTGACAAAAAAAAAAAGTGATGACAGAAAAACATCACCTGGACGTTCAATAATGTAGTTGTGTATGTCAGGTTAGTCCACTTTGATGGAGACTGAAAGGACACTTATCCCTATTTCAAGTTTTTCTATATAATGACGCAGATTGTCAACAACAACATTGTTTCCTGACTAGCCACAGGATCTGGGCAGAACACTAATACGACACTGTGTTTTACAGCTTGTTTAATGACTCTGTTGGCCTGTTTACATGTCAGGAATTCAGATTGTATCCACCACATTTGGTACATGTTCATGTGTGTTGATGACCTACTTCTACCACTAACACATGACATACGAAAAACCGCAAGATCTCCTTTTATTTCCCCTTTTAAGGGCTCTGAGGTGGAAAATCCTCTTATTTCACAATGTGTTCACAGTATCATATTTTCCTTATCAGCTTTTTTAAGCACTTCACTGAAGCCATAAGATAGTCAAGCTAATGTTTTTTAAATAGTTGCATAATTTCAACCAAATGAAAATATATTTAGCGTCGACATCAGAAACTTTGAGATCTTAACTAGAATCTGAATAATTGGCTGCACATCATGACACGGCTGAAAGTGGGATAGACGAAGTTATTTCATTTATTATGGTTAAATGTCAAATGTTCATATTCATATTAAAGTCCAGTGTTTCAAATTAGACGATTTCCTGCATTTTTCTTTGCTTTACATCATGTTACTTGAATATCTTTGAGTGTTGGTTTAATTTGAAGACATTAGCTTGTAAATTTTTCACAATATTTTGACATTTTGTAGATTGTGTAAAAAAAGCAATCGACACAAACTCATAATGAAAATATGTCTGAGTGGCAGCCCTATAAAACATTTTGAAAAACTTCCAGATTAACTGCATTCAGCCCGCTTCACTCTGTTCAATCTATGAAAGGTGTGAAACTGATGCTGATCTTTCTCAGTAACAATATGGCCCTGTGACGACTTTTCAGTTTTCACTCTGAGTTCTTTTCAGACTGAGTCAACTTTCACTACTACGTTTCAAGTTCATCACACACACACACACACACACACACACACACACGCACGCACACACACACGCCTGATATTGTGAATATGAGAAGCAGATGTCCTTGCATTGTTTTTCATTACTTATTTACTAATAAATTTTTTTTGGTAGATGTAAACTACACAGTTTTGTACTGGATTTATTATGTTGTGAACATACATTTCCGAAGAAGGGTAATTTTCTCTGTCTTTTAGGTGCCTTTCATAACACTGGGTCTGGAGCAACAAACTTGAAAAATAGCATTTTAGGCTAATTCTGGCTCATCGCTCACTGAGTGTGACTGTTGTTGCATCATTAGGTCAAATGGAAATATATTAGACATCTTCTGCATCATTTCATCTGAGGATTTGTTGCATTTCGCTGTTTTGTACCCTTATAAACTGGATTTTGGATGGACTGCGGTGACATTTGTTATGTTTTTGAACTTTTCTAGACTAAATCAATCAATTAAGGTAATAATGATTAGGAAAATTAGTAATTTTTTAGTTGGCAAAAAGTGCCAAATAAACAAAACTACTGTACTACTAAAGCACTAACTTAGATGACTGAACATTATCCCTACCAAATAAACAAATAAAATCATAAAATCATAAGACAAACCAACAGAAACATTTTAGAGCACTAAAGGTTCACACAGGTTTACTCTACACAGCCATAAACAGATGATGAAAGTAGCACACAAACAAACTGAGACATGGCAACAGATGCAACCATGCGACAACCACGCATCCACACAGTCACAAACACGTCTACAGTTTGAGCGCACACACCCACACACACGGGTGACACACAGGATGTTTGGAGTCCAAAACGATCTTCCCAGGGTCCCTCTCTCTCAAGGCCGCCGCAACTGACTGACATTCAACATTCCTCTACCCCTCCGAGGGTCGCCCCAGCCAACGCTGTCCGGGGTGCAAGTGTGTGTGTGTGTGTGTGTGTGTGTGTGCGTGTGTGTGTACTGGACTGAACTAAGGCTGGTTTCTTGACAGAGTTTGGAAAGTGTGTGTGCACAATTATCCTTCACAAAACAGAGGTTTTAAAGACTTGCAGCACCACCCATCAGGGCCTCGTCAGACGGCGGAGACCTTCACCAACACATCTGTCTGCGCTCCTCCTGGTTTCAAGTTCAAATCATTGATGCATTTCTATTCCTGCATGCTCAAAGCATATTTAAATTATCTTTATTCCTTTTCTTATTGTCAACAAATCTAATGAAAAGACCAAAATCAACATTAAAATCAAATCAATTGTATTTATATAGCCCAAAATCACAATCCCATTTCCTCAGTGGGCTTTACAATCTGTACAGGGAACGACATCCTCTGTCCTTAGACCCTTGAATCGACATTGCATTGACAGAATATCTGATACAATTTATATAATATATGTAAAGTACGAGGATCCAGGAGGACGACTGAGCAGGCCGAGGCATCGCCTAGTGGTGTCTGAGCCACACCACCTCCCACAAAACAATCCCAAAAACTAGCATGGCACTGTTGTTGTCCAAACAATGGAGCCGCACATCGATCAACCACAGTGGTCAAGTTTTTAAATTCATTAGCACTAATTTTAACAGAAATTCTAGAAAGTATGCAAAAGAAATAGCAAATTAAAGCATCTTTGTTTCTTTATCTGGATCCACACCAAAAGTTAATAAGGTCTATCCTGGCTAGTATGCAACTCGGCAGGATCAAATAGGCCTGGTGTTGAGCGACATATTCAGGCTGGGAAAGCATTGCTGCTTTTAATCATTTTATGAAATATCAAACAATATCCCCAGTGTTGCCCTTTACACTGACCCCTGCTCCATGGGTCAATGTGAAGGACATTTTTCCTGCCTGGATCGTGGCTTTTGTGAACAAATTCTTGGTATGCTAGAGAAACATGTTCCTTCTGTTATCTGCTCTTCAGTAACTACAGCTGTAGCTAACAGCAAAGGTATTGTTTTCACTTAACGCCAGACTCCACCACCTGCTGCTTGTGTCACACAGACAAACACTCCTGAAGTCCTCCATGGTTGGTGGGACAGAAATAGATTCTGATTCCTGCTCAGTTCTGGGTGGCCCAGCTTCAATTTGACTCCGAAAGTACTGTAGATTGAAATAATGATAATATATATATACATATAAAAAAAAAAAAAAAAGGTCAAGGCCTTCATTTTCACTTTACTTAAACTATTGTTGGCTCTGGTTAAGGACTATGAGGGCAGCTGTGACCACTGTTTTATGCATTTTAAGCAAATAATATCTAACATTGTAGGGCCTGGACAGTGTTTTTAAATAAAATGTGACCATATGACAACTCATATGGTCACAGTTAACATAACTATAAAATTTTGAAGGGTTGAGTTTATTATTTTCCTGTTTTCCTTTCAAATCCGCTCGTTCACGTTCTGAGAACATTTTAAAAACATGTCTCCCCAGAGACAAACTCTGACAGCCACCTTTGAACACACTGGTTTCTGGTGCATGTACATAGGTGGAGGCAGCCAGAAGATCACTAGAACTGATCACATTCACAATCAGCTCTATCTGTGGCATCATGGAGGATGTGGGAAACACACATGCATGCACACAAACACACACACACACACAGCAGTAGTTGTGGGGTTACCAGCACTGATAGAGATGAGTGTGTTCTAGGAAACCTGTCAGTAGCTGTGAGAGAGGTAGCGTTCTTCAGTAATGAATAATTGTGTCAGTTCATCGCGCTGCCCTCCTTGCATAGTTCTCAGAAATACTGATATACGAACCAAACATGCAGAAGTTAAGACAGCACACTCAAGATTCACAGAACTGACTGCAGTTCCTTGTAAATGAGCCAGCTGTGGTTTTGCACGCAGAAAGAGACCAATTACGAACACTGACAGAGCAGAAAAAAGAAGAAGGGAAAGTGGCAAAATCTAGCTTCAGCATCTTAACTGATCAGAATTTCTTCCGTATTAAACAGACTAATTCTGATAAACTTCCTTTAATGATTAGGACTTTAAATTGAAAAACATATATATATATATATATATATATATATATATATATATATATATATATACATATATATACACACACACACACACACACACACACACACACACACACACATATATATTCTCATATTTACCAACACAGATAAAATCCTCCTCTGAGTAAGGGCAGTGTATGAGGCTTTGTTTAGAGGAATGCACCTGCAGAACAGCACCATTTCAGGTCTTTAGATCATAAACTATATTGGACACTCAGCTGCCAGTTTATTAGGTGCAACTGGCTAAAACTAATACAACAGTGGTGCAGTAACTCCCACCCTTCATTAGGGTTATATTGTGTTTGGTGCAACTGTTTTAGGGAGATTTTTATTCAACTTGAACGTCATTTTAGAGGCTGCAGTTAGTGGTGCTGCTGAATAACACACACACACACACACACACACACACACACACACACACACACACACACACACACACACACACACTCATACACACAAACAGACACACACACACATCGAACCCTCTTGACATCGCCTCATGCAAGTTGTTTTGGATATTTTGGATAAACAGGGAGGAATAGTATTTCACTTACGTTGTTCACAGCACTGAAAAACTACATTTGAAAGACTCGACAGTAATATCTCTTTCCAGAAAATATGTATCGTTTACTCAAGATAATCTGCAGACCTGGCTGTTTTCATTGGAACAACCTTCTGTTGAAAATATTTTAAAACTCCCTAAGATGGAGTACCTTTCTGTGGGGAAGTGTCTGCTGATATGGATGTTACCAGGTCAATATGATAAATCATCAGATGACTACTGACCCTGAGTACTCCTCCAGTGTGACTACTTTCAGTCTAAATGTTGATCTTTGCATCATTACACATAACTCAGCTGTCCGAGATAAAGTATCTCAAATAAGATAAGCTATCATGTGACATCTTAAACAAAAGCTAATCAAAGTGCAGCTGAAATATCTCAGAAAAACAAACCAACGACGCAGATCAACTTACTGAGAAACAGAAAATAGATTGCGTGATTGTGCCCAGTGGTGTGCATGAATATGCACACATAGACATGTGTGCAGTTTGCACGTGTGCATTTCAGGTTTCCAAGTATTTTAGCTGACTCACAAAGGCTTAAAGGGAATCTAGATTTTTGCTTAAATGACCATAATCTTGCGTAAATGTTTCCACACTTGCATGAGAAGTTTTTGTGCCTGAAGATAGTTTAGTCTAGTTAGCAGGATGAAATCAGTAGTTTAATTGTGGAAATGTACTTCTTGAATAAAAAATAAGCTGCCATGAAGTTTTCTGTCCTTTGTAAAACTGTGCAGGGTATATGTCTTTAATAGCTCAGTAGCACTAAACATACAGATCAGCAGAGTGCCAAGTTTGAGAAGTTTCAAAAGTTTGCACTCAAAATTCACTCAGCAGTGGATGGAAAATTGCTTACGTGTGTGCCTGCGTTTGACTATATGAGAGATTTCACTAGTGTGACACTTAGCACGTGTCAGTTATGGGTGTGTGTGCATGTGTGATGGTCAGTTAAGGGTGGGTTGTGTGTCTGGTTCCTGTACACATGTGGAAAAGAAAAGCAGACATATTATTCCTCACTGAATAAAACCTCTTACTTTCCCTACAACGGAGTCTTCACTCCCTTCCTGCTCGGCCCTTTCTTGCAACTGTGCGTAAAACCTAAACCAACTCAGCAGGCGATCTATTGTTTAGCTGGTTGACCAAAAACTAATCTGCAACTATTTTGATAGCTGAAAATTCGTTTGAGTAAATTTTCAAGCAAAAAAGAAGAGAATGAGAAGATTTTCAGCTGATTAAATATCTTTGGATTTTGGACTCTGCCAGTCTTTAAATAGCTTGTTTTGCGTTTTTTTTCAAATCATCAAACGAATCGATAATGAAATTATTATTGATTGCAAGTCCCTGCAGTATATCCCACTGGCCTGCTGAACATTTGGTGTGGCTCTAGAGAGGCAGAAAAAACTAAAACTGCTGTGATTGATTTACTACAATAACCAACTTCTGACACAGAAGTTGGGAAAGAAAAACTTTCTCTTGTCCTTCCTTTCCCCGATGCCCCTGTGCCACACCATTGTGTCTGAATAAACCTTACTGTGCAGTTTTGCCCCTTATGACTACAGCTCGTGGTACCTCTGAGCCAGAACCAGGTTTACACAGGGAAGGAGATTTAGCCATGATAACATTTTCCACACAAGAGTCAAAGCCAAGTGGGACTTGCCAGAGCCAGATCAAACTCTAAATGTTTATAACACAGGATCAAAAGGCACAGTTTGCTTAGTGAGGAGCTACAGCTCAATTGACAAATCATCTCCTCTGGCAACAGGATAAAAAAAAAAAAAAAAAACTTTTTATTTGAGGGGAAACTGAGAGGCACAGATAATGAATACATGTTAGCTATGTTTGGGACTGTAATGGAAACCAGGCTAAAGACTTGCCCGGAGAGAATCAGGGGAGGGTTGGAGATGTGACTCAGAATAAAGCTGAGCAGAATTGGGTAAAAAAGCACAAAGAGAAGTGGAGAGAGGAGAACACAGAGGATAGAAACAGACAGAAATGTGCATGCAGGGTTTCTGCAGGGTTCACCGAGACACACAGTCAAAGTATGTCCTGAAAAAACAGTCAGGATAATAAGGCCTACAGTTATTTAGTACCTAAGAGCTGAAAGTAAAGATTAATTTAGTTAATTGTATATCGGATAGCCGATATATCGGATATTAGTTGTCTGTTATGTGGCGAAGTTCAGTCCCTGTGAAGTTTACAGTTTCATTGCACTGATGTCTGTTTGGTCATCGAAGCTATCGTTTCACTGTAAAATATCCTGCTTCTGTTACAATTCCTTGTCACAAGTTTCGTTGCTTGTCTCATATCAGCTGATTTATCATGATAGAATTTATTACTCCCCAATATTGGTATCGACCCCAAAAATCGAGTATCTGTCAGGCTGCACTCTAAAGCAAATTAAGTTATGGACATTTATATCACATCACAATCCAACCAATCAATTAATGTGATCTGGATATCTGGCAGAAAATCGATTGATAGTTACTGAAGCTAGCAGAAGTGTCTGCTGTATTTCTGATGGTGCTGAAACCCACAGAGAAAGACTGAACAGCCACCTGCTGCACAAAGTATTGCACTGTTTCCTCTACAGTGGAGTGGAGGACCTCTACAGTAAGAACATAACCACCACAGCTATAAAATGGGAAACTGAACATAATAATCTAGATAACAAACCAAACGAGACACCAACAAGCCTGTTAATCATAATCGATTAACCAAAATGAACAATATTAGTGCTGCAAAACACTTGGAGCACTAGAGCCAGAAGTAAGACACACTGGGAAACAAATACCAAAAGTTACAGAGAAAACAGTGTAGTGCATTATACTCACAGGTGTCAGCCCACATTACAATTAACAAGGTTGATCTACTAACCTGAGTGTAGATACAATTTTGTTTGTCTATCGAGAGTCTAACAATGTAAAAACCTGAAGCTAGCTTCTTTTAAAAAAAAAAAAAAAATTGGACTATGTCTGCTGCAGGTGTTAATATGATTACAAACATCCTTTGATAATGTGCATTTTAACAAATACTTCACACCTTATCCTCCTGCAATTTTGCTCAATTAAACCATGACGTAAACGGTTAACCTTGGTAACAGTACAGTGCTTGGAGGTGTGTGTCATTGTGTATGCGTACGTGTGTGACTGGCTGTGTGTGTATGGCGACCAAGAGAAAACTGTTGGGTGAGGGAGCTGCAGAGCTTTGCTTTGGGGGCTTTCCACATGCTATTCAGCAAGGTCATGTGCACTGGCACTGTGGTTGTAGGTTACACACACACACAGACACACACACACAATCCAACAAAGAGGTTATGATTATACACATTTATGATGCATGAACATTTAAATATTATTAGTCGCCAAAGGGAGACAGTGTATTGATCTTCGTATATAGTGGTTAATGCAGGCGGAGACGCACGTAAAGACAGCACGACAACCTTCTGCCTTAAAAAAAACACAGAACTAGAAAGAGACTGAGCGAGAGATCTGACAAACATCTTGACCACATGACTCTAACCACTTCACTTCCTTTAGATGTTTCTATAGATTTTTGTAACACTGAAACACACACACACACACACACACATGCAAACAAATAGAAAAAAACACTCCTCCCACACTCAGGCATTTTCAACACTGAGAGAAGTTTTCCACTCTGTATGGCAAGAATGTTTTTCTGTCTTCTTCAGACTTCATCCAAACAAATATAAACAAAAGCTGCAAATGATGCGAAAAGCTGTCGTGAGCTTTGTTGTGAGCCACACTTCCTCTGCGTTTCAGTCAATTTATCAACATTAGCAGACTTATAGCCCCACCTGGCACCCGAACTTTACAGAAATGTGTACAATGATATAAGGGCTTATCACAAAAGAATATCCAAATCGCAGAAGCTGACATTTTATGATAAAATGTGTGACAAAATAGCCGTATAATGAAGTATTGTAATGCTGCAGAAGAAGAAGTTTGTTTGGTACAGACCCAAACAAATATCACATCAAAAGCATCAAAATTCAACACTGTAAAAATAATCGTTCCCACTAATCGTGAATCATATCATGCTTGCATTATCTGTCAACATACTAACAATTTGATTTTTGTTTACCAAGTCTTACAGGCCTAAATCATATGTATATTTCCCATTAATGTAATGGTACTGCCAAAAAAAAACATGGCATCCTTCATCTATCCATCCAGCTTATCCCTATCTAGTTGCAGAGGCAGCAAGCTATGTCAGGTAGCCCTGATCGCTTCTTCCCAGCCACGTCCTCCAGCTCCTTCTGGGGGATCCCGAAGGGTTTGTTTCCCCCCAGCATGTTCTGAATCTGCCCCTGGGCTTCCTACAAGTTTCTGGAAGTGTAAGCAAAGGGCAGAAATTTTACTCTGAGCCCTTTCCCGTCTGCAAAGGAGGAAATATAAACTCACTGCTGCACATATCTGCTTGTCAGTTTCCTGCTCCATCTAACCCTTAACCATGAACAAGACCCAAGACATTTAAACATCCTCACCCTATCATTGGAGGTGCTGAGTCCCAGCCACTTCACACTCAGCTAAAAACCCCTCCAGTTCTCACTCAATGCCACAGTCTGATTCAGTCAGTAACAATGACATAATTGGCAAAAAGCAAACAGGCAATCTTAAATTAAGCAAGCAAATACTTGGATACCTTCACAGCTAGCTCTTGATGTTATGTCTATTAACAATGAGCCAAGACCTTGGCAGAGTTGACAGTCTACCAAGAACAATGTTGATTTATTGCTGAAAACACAGACACTGCTCTCACTTCAGTTTCCAAAGGAGGGACACCAAACTGAGCAACTCCACAAAGCATATATCGACTTACACCCCTTTTACACTGGACAAAAAACCCACTTACACCCACTCACATCTGGCTTTTGTCTTCATTGTGAATGTCTATAATCAGCATTTACCTCCATGTAAATAGACTCTGCAACTCTTGCAACTTCTGTTATCGGCTCTGGAAAAAAACCAATGTGTCTAATTCAGCATTTTATTGGTTACGTTTTAATGTCTTCTGGATGTTAACGAATCTGCTGCCTTCTACGGTCTACGGTCTACCCTTTCTGGCACATGTTATGTTTGTCATCATATTGACGTAAAACATGTCATCAGCATTGCTTCATCTGAAATCTGAGGTTTGACCACAAGCCTGAGCCTCCTCTTAGTCAACCTGGCTGGAAATTGCTTTCCTAGGAATGATGAACAGTTTTTTTAACTAATAATTGGTCTCGTATTCTCTAGAAGTAGGAACAAGCACCCACTACTGCAAGCCCAAAGGCCCCAAACTTGACACAAAGCTGTTGAGGCCGGTAGACAAATCGTTATGTTTTTAATATGACATATTTTTAACAATACAATCTCTGTAAATCATAGTATCAAAAGTTAAGAAGCTATTAAAAAAAATTTAAACGCATCTGCAATCAGATTTTCAGTGCTTTTTGGTAATATTTTGCTAATGAGGCAGATGCAACAAGAAAGGGAAAAGATTCCCAAAAACCATTTTGCAAAAGTTGCCTCAGAACAAGTTTTAAATTCTGGTATTATTACAACATATATTACAATATTTAGACCTTTTAGCTCATCCAACCGTTATGCTCAAACGCTATGGAGCTTAACGAATGACTCGGTGAACTCCAAGGGATGAGGCTTCATCGGTCCTATCCTCAGAGGGCATGTCAGTCAAGGTCAGCAGTTCTCTCCTGCTGAGAAGAGCGTGGGCAAACCACTGGTTCATGTAAACATATTCATTGAGCTGGATCTGGTGTATAAACATGTGGATTCTACCCACAACAAGAGTTTTACCATCACAAATCTGCTCATGAATCATATCATATTATATCTTGTGTTATAGCAAGGGATATAACACCAATGATCAAGACCAGAAACCAGTGAGATAAAAAGGGTAAGCGTAGTCTTTGTTTTGTCTGCTTATAAACATCATAGCTGACATAAGTTGAAGAGAAAGATTATCTATGATCTGCTGTATGTAGTCTACTACATCTGAGAGGCTGTGATTCTTTGAAGCTTTTGGGTACATTTACATCAAGTGCTTTCCTTGGAAATTTGTGGTTTAAACTTGGTAGGATCTCTCTATGAGTCACTATATTCCTGACAAGAGTCATTACTGCCGATTCTGGCTAAACGCTGGTTTTGTACTCAGTTTTAATCCATCAAGCCCACTTTCACGCAAGTGCGGTGTGTGTGAGGACTTTAATTAAGAGCCAAACTGCTAAATAATATACAAAAAAACTATTTGTAGCTTAAAACTCTGGACAGCAGCCAGTGTCCAATCCACCACCAACAAAACCTTAATCATCTCTGAGTGAGTCACAAAGTAAACCAAGCTCAGAGCAAAAATTCTCCATTCTATTGAGGATACAGAAACTAGAATAAACACATATTCTTGTTTGTAGAAACCCAACCTATTGCTTATTCTGAAAAGAGTGGCATGCTGTGGCAAGATCCACATTTCTAATCACCAACACTAACACAGCAACACACATTTCTCATGGTGTTCTCACTTCATTAAAACAAATCACTTTGTACAGCCTTGTTTACGCAATGTTGTGACTGCCTTTGCCAGAGCACCTCACTGAAAAACGCTGAACTAACATTGGTTTGCAGGGCTTTTTTTTCAACAGCATTACTTCTAGATGAATGTACCTAATAAACTGACAACTGTGTATAATCGTGCTAGCTTGGTAACTACCCAACAATGACAACAACAGCCTGCTTCCATGAACTAAGCTGATACACAAAGCAAAAGAAGCGGTCCTTCGCAGTACAGACTGAGACCACATGGAAAAGGTTACAAACAGGAGGCTTCTTGTTTTACTTAAAACATTATTGGTCTGAATCAACCTTCAGCGTCAACATACAAACACATTTTTCAGTGATCTCTCTTTAATGACTGGTTAGATTGAGGTTATATCTGTGCTAGCGCAGAAACAATTAGTGAACAAGGCAAGAAAGAATGCAAAGTATACAAATTTGGTGCTTTTCTCTGTTCGTCATCAAGCTTTATGTTTTGGACAACTGGCTGGACAAAAAAGGCAAATGACAATGCCACATTGGGTTCTAGAAAATTGGGTATTTTTCATTGTTTTCTGAAATTGTATATACACTTAAATGAAAAAAATAATCAAAAAGTTAGTTGCTGCCGTAACCTGTGCCTAACCAACCTCCAGTGACCTTCATGGCGATGCCAAACATGGCTGTTTGGAAATCAAGAATGTCACACAACTGTGCAGACCTCGGTTTCATTATAGGGGCTCTCTAGAACTTCTTTGTTTTGCTTGGAGCCCATCATTTCCTTTTATGTCATCGGACTCAATTTCTCAACTACAACTCGAGAATTTGCATAAAGTAACACCCTTTGAACAGACTGTGAAGAAATCCACAGTCCAGCAGCATTAAACAACTTAAACGAATCGTCCACTGGCTTGTTCAGACAACCGAGAGACAGGGAAGGTCTTGTGTTTCATGTCACGTTACAATCAGCTCACATGTGGCAAATAAAAAAGTGATTAATACATGTAAATTGCTACAAATTGTTAAACAGAGCGCCTAAGCTCAGAGGTTTAAGCAAAGGACAGAGTCACACAGGGCTGTCATTTCATTTCAAACTACTGAAATTATGCTAACCAACCGGAGGTATTGTTGCCAGACGGATTTTCAAGCTCAGAGCCAACTGGATGGCTGCCACAGTTCTGGTGAAGGAGGGGTGGACATGTTCAGGCAGGTCAGCAGAGACAAACTAAAAGGCTGAACCTTTGTGGCAAAAAAGCCACACAAGCTGAAGTAATATATTTTAATGTATCAAAGAAGACAAACAGGAGAACATCTACTTTAACGCGCTGCCATTTATCACATTTTTACTATCAGGTAAGATGATATTCACAGCATGTGTGTATATACATGTAGTGAACAGTCGGTGCATGAATACACAAGCATGCATGTGCACCCACACACAAATCTACATCCATCACATGACTCAGTCTGTCACTTCAAGGCATAATTTCTAGGTTTCATGAAACTCAATCCCTGGAAAGAGGAAAAGATTCGACTTTGTGGGTGAGATACAAGACTGCTATGATGTAAAATGAAACTAGACTGTAAACTCTCTGAAGAGATAATCTCTGCTCTAAATACTGGTGTCAGCAGAGGCCGAGTGGCCATCTCTAAGTCCACAATTAGTCACTACTATCATGATGTCAACTGTCAACCTTCACTTGGCCTGTGCAAAATATGAATCTTTACAGACTAAGTGTTATATTTGAACATATTTTGTTGTTGCACAGTAATGTCTTGTTATTATCCAGAGGTACTGACCTTTTAAATGTTATTTCTCAATGCTTTAAGCAGCACAGAGGAAATTCCATTCATGCTGATCGTGCTCAGTTTACATCAGATGCACAGGAAGATATTTCAAAATTTGCATAGCTTAATGTAAGAAAATAAGTATTACGACTGAAATTTTTGATTATGAAAAACTTAAGTTGTTTTAGGAAGGGCACCCTTTGTTTGGATGAATACATGGAGTGACAGGAGGCACATTTTTTTCCCATTGTAACGCAAGAAGTCATATTCATGTCTGACAAATGTAGCACCACTGGAATGGTATGTTTTTGGTGTCTTGTGTCTTCAGGCCGTGTGGGCTAGACACAATAAATCACTGAGTGTGCCATGGGAATCTTCGACTTTTTAGGAACTCTAATGTTTTGTATAAGGATCCTGCAGAGTTTAACTTTATGAAAAATACTGTCAAAAACATAAAAACTTGCCACAGACCCACAGACACCATGATCTCATCGTGTCGTCCTCTTTGCTGGCTTTTCTATGCAACGTTCAGTCTGTCTTTCTCATGTCTCCTGCTGCCTTGCGTTTCCTGTGTCTCTCTTGGTTGGTTTCATTCTGTTTCTGGTTCAGCTGACTGGGGCCCATGTGTTCAGCGCTTTAGTTGTGGTATGCAACGAGAGCCAAATTAACGCTGCATGTTGCCATATGAGAGACCGAAGTACAACAAGTAACACAGAACAGATGGACACCAGAGTCTGGTTGTTGGAAAAGTATTTTCCACTGATGTTGCAAGCTGCTCTCTTACTGTCAGTGAGAGGAAAAAAACGTGCACTAAAAAAAAAAGAAAAAACGCTGCACTCGGTGATGCAGAGAGAAGAACACGTAAAAATAAAAGTAAATGTTAATAAACGCCTTTGGACTTCAACTGTGCAACTCAAATTCTGTTGGTTTAGTGAGGCATAACACCACATTTGGTTTCTCAGATTTTTTTTTTAACTGAAGATAAAGTATCACATGACCATGATGGGATAGTAAAAACAAAGATAAAGCTTGAGCAATATATGCAAAAATACAGAAAATTATGGCTGAGAATGCACAGAGAGAACAAACACATACAGACAGAGAGGAACCAACACCAACATGATATGTAGCTCAGGCACACGTACACACAGGCATGAAATCAAACCATGTGGGAAAGATTAAAGCAAGAAGAGCTGAAACAAACATGCAAAAGCACACACACGCACACGCACACGCACACACACACACACACACACACACACACACACACACACACACACAGCTGAGATGAGATGAGATGAGAGGGATGTGATTAAGATGAAGTCTACAGGAGGTCTGAGGAAACATATCCGTCATCAGACTGCAGCAGTCTGTGGGAACTCACTCTGGAAGACAGAATACCACTATTTTCCTGGCAAGACACTAACCTTGTCTGTAACATTGACTACTGTGCGTCAGATGAAAGGAAAAGTAGGGCTTGATGTTTTAGAAACAACTACCTCTGTGACGAGCGAGTCAAAGCTGAGGAAGGTTAAGCGATAACTCCAAGACTTGAGGTAAACGACACATTAAGATGTGAGTGATAGTGAGTGATAGGTCGTACACCGCGCTTTCTTCTCAGCCTTTTGGTGTGTGTGGATTTCAATAATCTAGAATAACACAACACAACACAAAGATTGGAATGGTAACTGTTTACGGGTCACGGTGTCAGTCTGTCCTCACTCAGATACTGCAGGCTAAGAGACTGAGATAGAGGATTTAAGGTTAAAGTCTCAGACAACACATAGGACATTATGGAGACATCTGCTCGTTTCCGCTGACATGACAAGATTCACTTCTGCAATAAAACAAGTGTTTTGTGGCCTTGGCTCGGCTATTTTTTCAGTCCATCTGCGAAACAGAACAAACGTAACATGGATACAGATAAAAACACACAAGACTTGCTTGTATAACTACCAATTTGAGAAGCATGTATGAATAAGTACAACAAGTAGATTGTATTGGGGACGAATTATTACATAATTGTTTATCCAATTAGTAACAAATTCAATTAGGATGACTTGAATACATGCAATTACCATAAAAAAATTAGACTTGTTTAATTACAAAAAGAGGAATGCAACAAATTATCCAATAATACTATCACATTACTAATTTTACTGAAACTGAAATTAAAGCTCGAGCAATTTTTTGCTATTGCCATTTCAGAGCTCACAAGTGCTTATTTGCATGTCTGAAATGAGGGTGTGTATCATTATCTATAATGTCTTTACCACCGAGATAGACTTACTATTAACTATGAAATTGTGAAACTATGGTTAAGGCTCCTGTAGAAGCCACAGGTCTGTATGATATTAATATTGTTTTAAGAAAACCATGTTTGATTCACGATTTCATGGAGAAGTACTAAACTATCCTCAGTCCCGTGTTGTGACAGCGACGTCTCTGATTGGTGGAGCTCGCTGGAAACTGTAGTATTGT
The DNA here is from genome assembly GCF_965226575.1 of Pagrus pagrus. Lineage (NCBI taxonomy): Eukaryota > Metazoa > Chordata > Actinopteri > Spariformes > Sparidae > Pagrus > Pagrus pagrus. The sequence continues at coordinate 9,724,580 of NC_140192.1, forward strand.
AGATTCTGAATTATGTTTGTCACAGAGTGACCGAGATTTCCCTTTCTGACATGCTGCGTTATCTAAAAGATGTTGAAGTGTCCAGTCAGGCCATGTACTAGTTGGAAGTTGTTGGAAAGGAATTATTTGCAATGGTTTATGGGATGAGTAGTCCTTCAATCTTTAAATTATTATGTACACAGTCTTTTTCTAAAACGTAACTGGAGAATCTATGAAAAATTAATTCACTTATAGGAACCAGATCTGGTCGAAAACTGGACACAGTTTTAATATTTTTCTCACGGAGGTATGAAAGTGTCCTACAGAGCAGTGGTTTCCAAACTTCTTATGCCCAAGTCAGTAACGAGCCCAAGTCTCAAGGCACATGCATTCACATTCAGGAACAACAGCCTCCATAGCACTGTTATCTGATCACTCTGTTCACATTCATTTTTGGTTCCCTGGATGTTTTTTTTAAGTAATTTTTTTAGGTTATAGAATTTGCCTAGAGTAGAATGAATATGTGCAAAGAACTGCTCTAGTAAATTAAAAACTCATTCATTGGGCTACTTTTTGTATGGTTGCAATTGCAATAATATGTGCTTGTAACAAAATGCCATGGCACACTGGCGAGGGAACCACTGCTATAGTGTATAAATGAAAGCTCTTGCCTCTTAAAAAGTTTGATTTGATTAAACAGGTTAAAGCTGCATGTAGATCGACATTACTGTTGCATCAAACTGCCTAAGTTTTGCCTCGATAGAGCACCACGCCTCGACTGCAGCTTTCTCACGCAAATACATTATCAGTTTCCATGCAGCTTCCTCTCTTGTGCTAAATCAGCTCACTGATATTACTGCTGTTTCTCACACATACACACACACACACACACAGAAAGATCTTAATAAAAACACATATGAACCGTACCCATTGATTACCATATTCAGTGCAGCTGATAGACATATGCAGCGCTGAGGCATGCATGCTCACACACACCTACAGTCACAATGAGGCCACAGATGTATGAAACCCCAATTTACATCCACAAAAAAGAAACTGTACCAACACAATATCTAACACACCAACCCAAATGTACTGCAGGTTTCCGTGTTTAAATGACTTCTTTTAAAAAAGGTGTGAACGCATGTGCTTTTTCTCGTGCATGTTAAAATGTGTGCATGTAAGTCCACCGCTCTCTTTCCTTTTAAGGCCATTCTCAGGGCCTTCACTCTCTGCTCTGCCAAGTTTACACACACACACACACACACACACACAGAAAAGAGAGGGAGAGCAGCAATGCAGGGCCTACTGAAGCAGCATTGCAATCAGCCTGGAAAATCCAACCAATGCCTTCCCATTCTGATATACAGCATTGACACACGCACGCACGCACGCACGCACACACACGCACACACACACACACACACACACACACACAGGCTCTATCATCAACTGAATTACCTCACGCTCATGGTTAAGGCTGCAGCTGGCTGAAGAGTTGAGGGCTGCTAAATATAAAACACTACAAGCTTACACACTGAGACACACACACACATGCATGCAACATCTTCTTCATTGACCTCTGTTTTTGCTGGAATACACACTTGCACACACCCTGAAGAGGCTCCACTCTGCTTCCAGTGACCTTAGAGATGGCAACGGCGAGGACAGCAGTCAACTGAGCCGCTCTGATTACTGGTTTGGGGATCTTGGGGGACTGGGTGTGCAAGCACATGCAGCCTTGCAGCTGGTCCCATCTGGAAATATTGCAGGGTTTTATGCCATGAGGTCTCATGTGGGGAGCCAAGCGTACATATTAGAAAAAAAGACATCCTGCTTTGCTGTGATGAGCTGTAAAGCAAGGCCTGGGGGAAGAAAGTTTCTTCTTTCTTATTCCAAGCTTAAAAATGCAAGTTACTTAAAGAAATATATCTTAAATGTGGCTCTTTCACATTCTTTTGATTGTTGAGTTAAGTGTTTATCATGAGGTAATAAGTAGAAAAGATGTAACTGGCTGAAGCAAACCCCAAACAAACAGGAAACAGTGTAGGAGGCATGTCAAGTCACCAAAGAGTAAAAGAACACATGAATGCTGCAGATTCTTTGGAGGTAGCTGAGCACAAAAACGGCTCACTGGGCAAATGCTGTGCTACATTAATGCATGAAAATGTCTGCATTATAAAGACATGCTCCTCTTTACTCTTTATTCATATGAACCGTAACTCAATTTCTTTTAGCTTCTTTAACCGGGTTTAAGGGCAAATTATCTCTTACCACATCTTAAAAGGTTATCAGTATGAAACAAATGATGGAGTTTTAACACCGATACTCCTACTCAGCACACAAGGCAAGAACAGATGGATGCTCTGATTAGTTTTCATTAGTCAAAGCTCAGACTTGACTCGTAATATCATCCTTAAGCTTTTTCAGCTCTGTTTAAAACCAAAGTCTGCTCAACATCACAGCACACTCTGTAGCTGCAGTTAAAAAATAAATCAATCAGCAGAGACAAAGATGTGATGAAAACCGCCAACTGAACGCACAGTTTTATGAGCCAAATCTAAATGTCATCACAGCTTTGGTCTTGTTTTGTCATGTGGCAAATTGTACACCAAAAAGAAGCTTCTTAGATGCGGCAAAGCATCGTTTATGCAAACAAAACAAACACAGAGAAAAGAGATGGTTTGAAAAAGGAGGGGGGAAAACCCCTGCGACTAAAACAGCTGGAGACAGGAAATGACTTTTTTGCCTGTGTGTATGTGTTAATTTAGAGTACGTACATACATTTGTGACACAGCCTGGCAAACTGACATTAACCAACCCTTTAAAGCCTTCTGTGGGTTTCCATCTTATTGATAAACACAAACAGATCTACAAGATGAGGAACCTGCCAGCTGTTAAATGCTTCAGTGCTGCGCAGAATTCTTAGAAGAAGTTCAACAAACATTTGCAAGAACTGCAGACACACAGTCCTGCGGAAAAGGCATCTGCTGCACTGAGAACAACAGTAAGACAGACAGCGTCAGATATTGATTATATGCTATATTCATGCAGTGATGTATTTTTTATCAGATAAAAAAATCATTAAACATTGCAAGTGTAGTATGTTTTGCAAAACAATAAATGAAAATAAAATGCTGTGCTGCAATATTCAGGCTGAAACTGAAATCCTTGTTGTACCTCTGGACACACCTTAAACAGGAACTTTGCCGATTTTTAACCAGCTCTGTATTACTACAATTATGGTAGTATATGCTAATGAACAATGTAAGGCTTCCCTCCATTTTGCCTACACCGAGAGCCCCTGACTCCATCATCATCAAGTCATCTGGTGGCTGTCAAATTGTATCAACTACAGACTGGTGTTTCGTATTTGATGAACGTGCATCCACGGACACAAAGAGTGTAGTCGGATCTCGAGGGGGAAGTTCTTGCTTTCTCTCTTTCTCTCTCGGATTGAGTGAGAGGTGTCTGACTAAACTAAGATTATGCGACTACACGTCTTATTTCTCGCCTAAAATGTTTTCAGAAACAGATTTTAGTGTTCTGTATCGATGTAATATGATGTTGTTTGCTACCAGCAGGCTGCTTTACTGTTTCCTACCTCTAAATAGACTCCAAGCCAAAATAAAGCGCCTCCTAACTCGCAGTACGTCATCCATCAGTGGGGGTGTTTATTGGGCCAGTGCAGCGCGGTGCATTCTAGTTGTTGGTTTTCAGCGTTTTTGAGCAAAAGGGAATAACAGGCATTTTTCTCTGGTTATGTAGCGCAGTTTTATGCAAAGGCCAGCTCTCTAGCAGTGAATTACTACTTTAAATCAAAAGGTAATAATTTGGACAATTATGCACTTAATCCCTTTTATACTTTAGAGTTAGGTGAGAAGATCCCACTCTCATGCCTGTGCATTAACTATAGAGCTAGGAAGCGATTATTTTAGCACCAATACAGGAAGTGGCAAGAAACGGCTAGCCGGGCTCTGTCCAAAGTTAAAAAAACTTATGTAACCAACACCTTTAAAGTTCACAACTAAGTTCACTAAGTAAACTTCGTGGTTTACGGGGGAGTTATGTGGTGATACCTTTTCTTGGCAAAATAGTCCCAGCATGAACATGATACCCGACATGAAATTGCTCTACCGAGATGAAATCTTCTCATCTCTCTTTTGGAGATAAAGCTATAAGCATATTTCCCATAATGTTGAATTATTCCTTTAGTTTTTGTTACTGTATCACAGAAACCCAATCCACTTTCTGTCACTTTCAAGCTTAATGCTAAAATGCAATGCTAAAACCAATGAAGCATGCAGTATTTGCATAGCAAGTATGAAAGAATGTGCAGACTGCTAATGCTACAACCCGGACTGTAAATGTTGTTACTCATTTGAGGATATCTACAAGTATACAACATATATTTTACACATCACTGAACTGGGTGCACAACCTGGCGAGCTCTAACTTCCTCTCAATGTGCCGTCAATTCTTAGTTAAACATTTTGTTTGTAGATGTAATAAAGACTACATGAGCCTATGGAAGACAGTGGTGATATCATATATGAAGGTGGTCCTAATAAATGATCACAATTACACCCACTATGTGTACATATGTCCAATAATTGCTTGGTTAATATAAAATATGTATAAATATAAGCATGAGCAAATATTTCTACCTTTGGAGGATCATAGAGCTCCAACTGGTACCTCTCCCCTCCTCCTCTTCCTCCTCCTTGAGCGTCCATAATCCTCCTGACCAGCAGGCGGCAGCGTTGCCAGGGGGGCAGAGTGTCTGAGATAGTGTCATCCACCAACAAGTACCTCAGTTGGTCCTCTTTACAGCAGCCGCTCACCTCTGACCGTCTCTGCCTCATGCTTCCGCTGCGGAACCAACGGAATCGATCTAGGAAGTGAGAGGCTAACCCGGTCATGAACATATGTGAGGAGGCCGGGGGCGTGGCTTCAGAGTTCAGACAAGAGGAAGAGTGGGAGGATGAGGAGGAGGATGACACTTCCTCATTCGTAGAGGAAATCCCACCCACTCTATCGCTATTATTTGGGGGATTGTTGTTGTTGGTGGGGTTTGGGCGGCTAGGAGACAGGTCCTGGGATGAGGGGGGGCTGGGGAGCGGCCGTTTCTTGAGTAGTCGTCTTACTGTCTGCCGGATCTGTCTGACAGAGAAATGTGTAATGTCGGCATGGCCAGGGTTGGAGGCTGAGGAGCCCGAAGAGTACCGTTCAGATTCCTGACGACGATCACTGCCAGAGACCTCCTCGTTGCTCCGGCTACGAATCAACAGTGACCCACCGCCGATACTACGAGTCGACCCCCTGAGCACCACTGGGTTTCCTTGTAAAGGATTTCCCACAGCACATCGCAGCGGCTGCGCCTGTTCTCGACTCACCACCACCGGCTCCACTTTTGGTGACACCACAGTAAGACGAGCAGCTCCTCCGCTTGGCCGGCCCGCCTCCCGATAGTCCTGCACCTCAGACAAAGGTGTGATCCGCAATCGACCAATTACGGCCTGTGATGGAATGGGAGAGGCTGCCGGAGTGGTGGAGGAGGAACTACCGGGAACAGTAGAGCATGTGTTCTGGCTGAGTGGCGTGCCATCTTTGTCGACCTCGCAGCAGAAGTGTTGCTGGAAGAGGTCGGTGAACTGCTTGGAAAAGGTCTCTGGGGGGAGCACGTCATGCTGTGGCCGCTCTCTGGCGAAGCTACGGTAGTGTTCGGCCAGCTGCTGGGCTGTGGTGATGGCGTGCAGCTCGCAGAATTCCCACCAGCCTCTCGGGGGCGCTGCCACGCCAGGGCCTCCTCCTGCTGTTGTGGTGGTGTTGGCTGGATGTATAGTGTTACCATTCATTGCAGTAACCAGACCGGCTGAGAATCACTGCTGTGAGACAAGGAAGGTTGAAAAAGAAGAAGAGAAATGGATGATTTGGGGAGTTGGGGTAAAGGGGTCGGTGTGGAGGCAAAAGTGGAGGGATGGACAGTTATGAAATGAGAGAAAAAGATGATTGAGGGACAAACAAAGGAGAGATATGGAAATGTAATCAGAGGCATGTCAAAATACTGATGAGTGTTGTGCAAGAACTGGAGATCTAAAGAGGGAGCTGGCAAAACAGTTACAGCATTTCTTTGAACTACTTGAAAGTTTAAAACAGTTCAAACACTGAGGAAGGACAGCCAAAAGTCTGATTTTATCTTACTCAATCTTAAACAGTCCAAATTGGATTACATGGGACGGCAGAGGGATCTCTGGAAATCAACCACTCAGAGTATCTTAATAGATAAGGACGGCCTCAGTTCACTCAAAGGACAAAGGACCATTCGATTCATAGAAAAACAGTCAATTGAATCAAGGGCAAAGACACATTGCAGGTGTATATATTTGAGTGGAGTCAATAAAGATGACAAAAATCAGTTCCAGATTGAACCGATATGGATGACAGAGACTGCAGTATCTGATATGAATGAAAACAGCAATATATTGAACAGACACTGAATGAGGGCCTGACTGAGGAAGTACTGTTAGAAAATTTCTCAATCAACCACACTGCCTGCTCGGCCATCTGGGTGTCTACATGTGACCCTTTTCAAGTTTCTTCTGCTTCCCCCCCAACATGAAGTTTTCATCATGTCAAGGCTAATACTTGGACTGTGATTGCTTGACTCGACACACCAATTTCTCGCCTGATTTGTCTCCTATCGCTCTACTAAAAGAGCAAGGAGTTTCATTATAAGGCTTACTATACAGCTTACAAATGGGTTTTGGGGGTAATTCAGAATTAGTCATTATTAGCCCTACCAAGCAGGTTATGTCAGAAAACACTAAACTGATTTCCATTAAACTTGTTTAACTAGCTTTTGGTACGGATCCGGATAAAGGGACCAATCCAGGAATGTTTCCTCAATTTCTTTAACATTGTGAGATAGTGTTTGACATTTTTGTTAATTTCTCAGGGAATAATGCATGGATCTTGATGAAGAAAAAATAAATAAATAAATAATTTAAAAAAATAATTCAGGTGTACTTTGATTGAGATCCTAGATCTGGTTAAATTATGCTTAAATTATGCTTAAGCAGTTATAGGTGGCTTAAATTCAGATTGATACAGGGTTATCGAGTTTGATATTGGATTAGGCTTGACTGAATTTAAAGGGGCTGTTGGGCCTTGGTAGTATACTGTACGCTCTACTGAGTGCCATTCTAGTTTACTATGCGTTTTAAACCCCTTGGATACCAGGATGCTCTTCTATTTTGCTGGAGTTTTGGAGGGAATTTCCTTGTGGAACAATTTCCACCAATTTTCCTCATTCGTGTCAGCACCACTTTGTCATCATCAGTCTGTGCAGAAAGGACTCAACAACATTAAACAGTCCAGTTCTTCTACAGTGCATATGCACTCACCTATCCACTATAATTGACCAAGTGCTACTTCTGCATATATAAAGAAAAATGAGAACATGGTACAAGAATTAACCACATAGTTCAGCATAAAGAGGAAACAGGATACATTCCTTGGTATTCAAAGAGAGCCCTACCCTGTCCTTCATCTTTTCAAATACCCCTCTTGCCGTTCCCCAATGTGCCTACAATGCTGACCCTGAGTAAGCTCAACCCATAGCTGCAGTACAGACAGTCAGTAGGAGTACGGATGCATTTTCAAGAACCACAACAGGCCTGAGCTGATGTAAGAGTGGAGATTGTTGGTTTATGCACCCAGCCCATGGATGATTTAATGTTGTATATTCAGCCACAGAGCTGTTAGATATTCACACTACTGTGATGTAGCAAAATAAGAACCTTTATATGTACTTAAATTACACTTCAACAAGAGGTTTTCAGGAGATAACATTGTTTTGATTATAAACTGTACCATGATAGGATTTTGCAGTTACATTTTTGCACAAGATAGACTATTTGAACAAAAGCAGTGAAAAAAGACAGTATCTCACCATTAACACTCACTGGCAGGAGAACATTAACGCCTGAATAAACTGAGGATGTGTAAAAGATCTAAACATGCATCATACTACAACTGCAGTTCATTTCCATACTGCTGTACCCATGCCTCTCATAAATGAGCTGTTGAATAACCTTACAGTAAGATCAGCTACAGCAGAATTAACAAGGGTTTATCAATCTCATTCAACAACATGTGCTTACAGTACATACCATCTTCCTCCAGTGCAGCAGAGAAGGGTCTATTCTAAATACAGGAAGTATGAGTGTGCGTATGTGTGTGTGCATTTGGGGGTGTGTGGGGGGAGCCATAGACTGTGGTCCAACAGATCACAGAAAACCACAAGAAATATAAGGAGGGGTTTGTGTGTATGTGTGTGTGTGTGTGTGTGTGTGTGTGCGTGCGTGTGTGTGGGGGGGGGGGCAAACATGGAGCAACATGTCTCGTTATCTCTCGGCTAACATCTCCCTCCCTGTCCTTAACGACGACATCTAGAGAAGAAAAGTTGTGAATTCTTGAGATCGTGACACGCATGAAAGCATGCAGTTTTTTTCATCAGTATCATCAAGTGTACCAGGGGGACACGTACGTCAATGAGGGAGCGAAAACTTGGCAACGTGAAATGTTGCGTCACTCAAGTTCCTGGATGTGTCCTGTCACAACAACTAATTCCCTTCCTGTAGTTTTCAGAGCATGCTCAGTGCATGTTCCCTTGCGCCCCTCCAGCTGGCCCCCCCAGAAGCCTGTTTCTATCTGCCTGGCCAGCCCAGCGATGACTCAGCACTGACTGAACGCACACACATATACAGACACACACTTCCTCTTGCCGTATCTCTCTGGGGGCTTGGCCGTCTCTGTTCCCATGGTTTTTCCTTTCTTTTGATCCTCTGTGTCCACTGGAGTGAGGATCTCCAGATGTGTTTGGATTCTTGCTTCCTTTACTTTCACCTTGACTGAGGGCCTAGCAGGGTCAAAATGTGAGGGTAAACAAAAAGACTAAGACACTTCTGTGTCTCCTCCAGGACCTCTGACCTCAGCTTGGTGCTCTGTTATCGTATTATTGCTTTGCTAGACAGCGTTCAGCGGGGGATGACAGAAAAAAATAGGCCAATTCAAAACACTCTAAGTTGCAAATGGAAAACATTCCTGCACAATAGAGCCAAACTCCCTGCATTCCCTCCGTTCTGTCTTCCTCACCTTACTCATCACTCCCTCCCTCCTCCTCTTCCTCCTTTTTCTCAATGCCTGCATTCTTCACTGTGACACACACTCACACACACACTCACTCTCACACACACACACACTTGCACACTGATTGCTTTCTTCGTCTCTCATGTGCTTTACAGAAATCTGGCACAGCTTTTCCTGCAGCATCAACGCTACAAGCAGTCTGAGCAACTAAGTGACTTATGTCGACAACAGTTGCAGGTTCGTTGGCAAGAAAAAAACAACAGTTTTGGAATATGTATGATATCTATATTTTTCAGCAACACTAACACAGTAGAATTCAAAACTGTAGATTAGCAAATATAGTATGATAACCGTCAATTTCCATACAACGATATGCCTTAACTGTGCAACCCAACTCTGACTGAAACTACTACCTAGGCTGCAGCTCAGCCGCTGATGTTTAAAATAGCAAACAGACAATAACATCTATGATACTCAGAAGTCATTTGCCTTTACTGGACAGATGCACGAGTCAAACAGGTGCAAGAAGAAAATAGTCACTACCAGGAAAGCAGCTTGTGACTGACTGACATTTAGAGAGTACAATCTCTTCATCTGCACCTCTGACATGAGGACTAACATATGTTAATATAGAACAATTTGTGCATTATTTTGATAATCGATTTCATTTTCAAGCAGAAATTCAAATCATCCTCTGCATCCAGCTTCTCAATGTGAGGATTTACGGCTTTTTAAAATGTACTCCTATTATAAATGGAGTGTCTTTCTGTTGGAACAGACAAAACAAACAATTTGAAGATGGAATCTGTGATGGGAACATATTTTTCTAACGATTATTCAAGAGATTCAACAGCAGGTAATTAGATAATGAAAATAATTGCCCAGATATACTCCAACTGTGGATGTTAGGGAGGTCGTCTCCTCTGCAACTCAATCACACAAGTTTAGACTTTGATCTGAATTGTTTAAAGAACCAATTGTAAGACCTAGGTGGGCTAGAAAGAGAATATCAGCATCAAATCGCTTCCCTTACCTCATATCCTTGTAGCTCCTGACACCAGAAGTGGAACTAAACTTCTAAACACTTTTTTACTGGGAGCAACCAGAAGCAGATCTTAATCAAGCAGGAAGGGAAACAGGATGCGTGAAAGACACACGTGAATTGATCTTGTCAGCATGAGTAATCTCATGACTTGTGTCAGCTCACTGAGTTGATTCTTAACACAACACAAGCTGTGGGGGGGGTGGTGAGCGTGTGGTATGTCATTGCCGCTTAATGCCCAGACACTATGAGAGTGGTGACCAGTAAACCATATGTACGCAATTTTTTTTAAACTAGCATTAAAAAAAACTCAGGGGCCAATAATGCCAACACAATCATGACCACTGCAACATTTAAAAAAAAGAGGGGAGGTAGTATTAATTTTTAAACAAAACCAAGAAAACAAAATCTACAAAGACTGACAAAGACTCGGGCTTACACAACACGTAGAGAATTATCAGTGCTGCTGGTGGAAGCCCTGTTGCAGGGAGGTCCTATTTATATCTCAAGAGCTTGGTATCAGCTCTCACACACCACTGTGTGCTCCCTGTTGTCCGCAGTAGGGAGCAGCTCTTGTTTGATGCAATGGACACACACACACACAAACACACACACACAGACACAGACACACACACACACACACACACACACACACACACACACACACACACACACACACAGACACACACACACAGACACACACACACACACAGGAGGTCTGTGAGCTTTCAGGTATTCATAGCAGGTGGCAACTGCCATGGCTGCATATTAATGCTAGTGCAAAGGTGGCTTCAGATGCAGTACTTTAAATGGCCACTGCTTGTAAAGAAAGGCTAAGACTGGGTGGAAACAAAGTCCTTTTAGGCAAGTGTTGCCTCGCAGCAGCCATCTTGGCAACAACCCTAGGCTAGCAAGACCGGACCCCTATTTAAATGAATGGGGAGATAGCCATAACTTTTAATAGTCACTGGGACAAAAAAAAAATGAATGAATGGAATCATCAGTCAAATCTGATTTAAAAATGCTTTAAAAGGTTTGGTGACTTTGCTCCAAAATAAGGTTTAAAACACTTTTTCCCCACAGGTTATACTTACAACAACTTTTTACAGGTCAATCCAGAGTGCCATGACACGACACTGCAGCTCATCCCACCAAAACATTTCAACAAATGCAAGTTTAATGTCTAATCTTTGATTAAGGTCACCTCTCTTGGTAATCCTGTGCATTAGTTTGATATCTTCCTCTACGCCTATTAGAAGTCTGTCTGCAATCGCACCAAATTAGTTGAAACAGTCTTGAATCTCAAATGTGCGCTCCCGTCAATGCCAAAACTCGACAACTCTTGCAGTTCGGTTATGACAAAGCAGACAATTGGATTTTGAGGGAAAGATGAAAACAAAGAACTGCCATCTCTGGGGCAGCATACTTCTCTATTCAAAACACTTCTCTGCTGGAAAATCAATGGAGAACACCACCAACCTCTTCAGTAATGTACCAGATAATTTGGTTTTAATAGCTTAGCCTAATCAATGTCTTGTAAAGTGGATTCTTGTGATTTTAATAATTATATCTCCATTATATTGAGGCTTAATGGGGGAATTGAGTGTGTGTACGGGTAAAATTATTGACACTGGTGGTGGAAGCTACTGCCATCTAGAGCAAAAATGTAATGTCAATCAACAGAAAATGAATTATAAATTATTTTGATAATCTATTAATCTAAATTAGTTAAAAGGCCAAACACCTGATGGTGCTTGCTTCTCAAATGTGAGATATAGCTGCTTCTACTTGTATTACATTATAGTACACCCACTCAAGTTTTACGCTGTCAAACAAAAAGATAAAGAATGAAGAGGTCGTTTTATAGGTAAAATTATTCACCAAGAAAATCATTGTCAGATTAATCAACATTGGAAATAATCACTGGTTGCAGCACTACTAATATCCTTCAGCTCAGCCCTTGTATTGTTTGGATTTTAAGGCTACAACAACTGACAATTCATCCAACCTCGAGTCTTCAAAGTGTCCCTTCAGAAAACTATACATTGACATCACAGACACTACCTGCATGGTTTTACAGTCCTTTTTCTTTTCACACGCACATAAAGACACAGATGGGCATATGAGCAACTCGCCTGAGAATGTGGACACCTCTATGCGCCGCTTGGTTGTTCATTACTACAGAAATAGGATGTGCTCCTAATCATCATAGTCATTATATAAAATGCAATTTACAGCAAGCCACATCCTTCTGACCTTTATATAGCACTGGCCTTATTACTGAGATCAGCCGGATCCAATCTATTGCTTACGACTCAATTAGTCTGCATGGCATCAAGGCTCTCTGAGACATCAAACACTCCCGTTTTTCCCGTAAAAACTAGAGTGGAAAAATAAATACGTTAGGAAAAAAAAGTGGCAACATGTGCTCCACAAGGTCTGGGATGAAAAACAGATTTTGTTACCACCTTTGAATTTTCATTCTCTGATTCACTGAATGAATCACAGAGCTAGGGATACATTTACAAACGAGGGAGAGTGTGTGAGTGTGGGAGTTAGGGGGTTATTAAAAAGAGAGGGAGGAGGGAGGAGAGTCAAACAAGAAAAGGAAGAGGAGGGGACAGAGAAACAAGAGTCACAGGGATAGTCAGGATGAGAAGATAATGAGAAGGCAGGAAGTGAGAAAAACAGAGCAGAAGAAAGGCGAGAGGGGAGGTGACGGCGCCAGGTTTGTGGTTGAAGGTCCAGGTGGCAAAGCCAAAGAGGAACGGGGACCAAAAGATCTTTGCTCCGCTCTGACTGGGCAGCAATCACAGCAACAGGAAGCCCTGCCCTGCCCTGGCAAGCAGTGTGCAGCACACACATGCAAAGACACTGCACACACAGACACACATACTAAAATGCACTCTTACGTCAGCAGTGGAAAGAGTAATTGAATATCAAAGCACAAGAGCTGTTGCTTGAATGCATTTGTAATTAATTTGTGTTGAAAGCCGAGATTACACACATGGACGAGACAGGCGGTGCTGAAGAATGACAATTAAAAGGTGTTGGTCTGGGGTGTGCACACAACTCAATTCTTGCCAGATTAACTTAAGCAAACCTTCATTTTAGCATAATGACTGGCTACAGGGGGAAGAATCTAGCCCTGCTCTGTCCAGAGTAGGGCTGCAACTGAAGACAATTTTCATTATCAATAAATCTGCTGTCTATAGAAACAATCCGATATTGGGCGTAAAAAAATCATCACATTTTTTGCAATGACCCCCCCCCATAGTAATTTTGTTCAGCCTTAGTCCGAAGGGAACAAAACCCGCCTCCCAGCCCCTCCATAGCTCACTAATGAACACATTATATTATGTTAGTTTAATCTGTAAAAAAAAACAAAAAAACCAAACAAACTGTAAAAGTGACAATTCACCGTTTTATGGAGGGTTATGTGCTAAGCTATTTCTTGACCCGGATCAGTTGCCAGGCAACCAATGGACACTCCAGGAAGTTACTGGTCCCAGCCACAAAACAGTCAGCACGTCGCCTGATATTCAGGGAAATCGCAAGGTCAAAGTTCAAACTGAATTCAAACTGTACTTTATGGCACTACCGTGGGCGTTGCATGCAGCTTGAATTTTATATGTTGCACCTGAGTTTAATGAGGTTAAACATATTTGCTTTCTCTGCAGTAAAACAATTATAATTAAAAAACAATTTCACAGCTGATCATTTGCCTTAATTTGCAGGATGTCTTGCCTCTCCAAAACTGTTTGAGTCAAATACTTAATAAACATTTACTGCATGTAAAACGAACCACTTAATTACAGTAATTATAACACAAAAAAATAAAACCAGTCACTGTAGCGGTCACAATCATTTATCCCAATTATTAGTCCACCTTTCATAAGAAAATAATTTCACAGCACTGGCTCTTATTTACACTAATAAACGTAGAGCATTAAAAACCTGCTTGAATCAAGCTTAACTAACAGTGGAAGCCAAAATCATTATCGTGGTGTTTATCAATACATTTATACAGCTCTATTCCATCCTTGCTTTACATGGACACAAAGTTTTAGCAAAATCCAAGCAGGACGTCCATGACTACAAACCCACAAGCAACTATTATGCAGGTCTGTTATCAGGAGAGAAAAGACCAGGAATTCCCACCAACACAGTAACCATTCAGTATTGTTATGACAGACCAAACAGCCTGTTCCACTGTTAGCCTGTGTTGGCAGTTAACACAAACTGACACGGTGTTTTTCATCCCCTTCACTTCACGTTTTATACTTGAGTGCAACAAGCTGCTGTGCATCAAGCAAAAAACTAGCAAAACCAGACAACAGCAACATGCAGCTACATGTTCCGATTGATCAGCTGCGTAAAATGAGAGGTCGACATGAAAAACATCTGCAGTTGCAGGGATGGGGACTGGCTGAGTCTCAGTGTTCCTGTTTGTGTGAAGTGAGATGTGAAAGAGCTTTGATAATGAGCAGAGCAGAAAGCGAGACGCACACCGCTTACATAATTGAAGAACATATTGTAAACGAGGAAGTAGCCCTGAAACATGAGATAACCTCGGCCCCAACTTCTTGCAGCCTGAGGAAAGCATCAGCTGATTCAGGGTGAAACTAGAGAGTGGGAGCCTGCAGTTTCAGACATCTCTTAGATTTTACAAATATTAACCTTTAGTAAGGAATACAATGTTTGTTCTCCAGATGCAAAAGCCAAAACACTTGCAAAATGTTTCATGAGAAGAATCAGCAAAAAATATTTTGTGTAACACCATATGAAAGGAAATAACACTGATACACCACATTATATAAACAAAACTATGGGGAAAGAACATCCTGTAAAACTGCAACAATCTTCTGATAAAAGAAAACAAGAGGCAGCAGTAGTAACAGCTGTGAACTAGTGACGACTTATCTTTTGTGCGGCATGTGCCATCTGTTGTTCTGATGTGTAGGCATAATACTACAGGGTACATAGGCTTTCTGTTTTGGCGAGGAGCATTCTCATTCCCACAACAATGCAGGCTCCAACGCAACACAATGCTGCTATTCTTAAGACGCACAGAAATAAAGCCCGGCCGCTTTCTGGCCATTTCCTGTGGCCTGGGAACGGAGAGAGGGAGGCAGGTTGGGAAAAGAGCGCAAGAAAAAAAGGGGGGGCTGGATATATGACAAGAAGGAAATGGCAATGCACTAGCAAGGATTAAAAGTAGGAAACCAAATGTATGCTGGAGGAACAACACCACTTTTCCCATTAAAACAGCAACGGAACACAAATCCGGGGTTGACCTTGAAAGAAAACCGTATATATGAGTATGTGTCCAGTGATTCCCAAGTAAAATACTCACTAACAAGCATCTTTCCAGCTGTCCGGCATCCTACCAATGACTAATACAAAACGTCTCTGTACAGTCCGTGGTCTATCATTATCCTGCAAAGACAGACCCTGGCATGTCAGGGAAATACTAAAATATAGGGCTCCCAGAGACATAATGACAGGCAAAAAATGAAAAGAGAAGTTGAGTTTTGGCTCTGGATGTGATGTGTGAGGAGGGGAGACTAAAGGAATGAGGTCAGTAGTGACTGTCAGGCTTCACAAAAAGCATTTTTTCTTCCTGTGTTTTGACCATTCAGAAGTTACAACTGTCAAAATTAAGCGCAATTTGATCTATATGGTTGAACATTTGCCAAAAATATTGCAAGAGCAGACATACCAGATTATTACATCGGCATTTTCATGAGGTGAATGCCATAGCACAGAAAAGACGCAATATGCCACAGGAAGGGTAGAAATGTTAAATCAAATAATGTAAGTTAAATAAGCGAATCTATTAGCATAACTTTTACCTATGATATGATACTACACAAACCTTCATCTGAACTTTTTTTTGAAAAGAACACTATGTGGCTGGCCGTATATGCATTGTCATGCAGATTGTTAAATGTACTGTGCAGACTTTTAAAATAAAGAAAAACTAAATACGAGCACGGAAAGCTGTTCCTGCACACGTACACTCCAAGCCCTGGCAAAATAAACACCGACTGACTGCGCATATTACAGAACATTAAATACGCATACACTGAATAACTAAACAGTTTAAGTACGTTTCTCAGCTACAAAGCCACCAAGAGCAGACCTCAACGTATTACTGGAACCCTTAAACACAGGTTTAGTTTCTGAAAAGCTGAAAACAGCAATCCATCATTCACAACATGGTGGAGTCAAATCAGTACATTTCAGCCAATTCAGGCTTTCAAGACTCAAATGTTGACGTCTGTCTGAAATCCGCAAGCACTTTATGAATGAGTCATCCCTACTTGTGATGTGTTTCAGACTCATTTTGAAAACGCCTGATAGTATTTAAGATGTGAGATATTAAGTTTGTGTGTAACTGTGTGTGGGGTTGTTGCTGGGAGAAAGGTTAATTGAATCCTTCCGTCACCGTGATCAGCTGTGAATCATCTACAGGCATCCAACTTCCTGGAAGGCTAATTCAGGAGTTATAAACTTTTCCACACATGATGAGCCAAGTGAGTTTCAGTGTTTGCACTTACAAAATAGCACTTTATAAAACAGGAACATCACCCAAGCATCCTGTTTTGGGCTGCAGAGACAGAAACACTCTACTGCTTGTGTTAGGAATAAACTCCTGTGACATGATGCAAATTGCGTGAGAATGTGTTTCTACTTTCACTTCAACTTAAACACGACTAATTGCTAAATTCACTGACTAATCCATCAATACACTAATCATCCATCAGAGTTTCAGGGTCACGGGGGGGCTGGAGCCGATCCTAGCTGATATTTGGTGAGAGGTGGGGTACACCCTGGATAAGTTGCCAGTTCATTACAGGGCAGATGTATAGGGACAAACAACCATTCACACTCACACCCACACCTACGGACAATTTTGAGTAACGGACAATTGTGAGTAACTGATTAACTTAACTTTTTGCATGTCTTTGGATTGTGGGAGGAAGCCGAGGTACCTGGAGAAAACCCATGCAGACACGGGGAGAACATGCAAACTCCGCACGGAAAGGCCCTGCCCCAGCCAGGTCTCGAACAGCGCTAACCACTGCGCTGCCATGCTGCCCCACACTAATCATTGCAACTCTATATGTATGCACTCATGAAACCTGGAGACTGACTAAAAAACAAACGTTTCTTTTGTAAAGCTGGGGAAAAAAAACATCTCTTGACCCCATCCTTCATCCACTGTATACTAACACACACACACACACAGACACACAAATCCATTAATGTATTGCAACTGCAGACGCATTTTATACACCATCCTCATACTGCTGCAGCTAAATCGGGCCTATAATCAACATTCTTCTAACATCAAGAACAGGGGCGCACTGGGGTAAACACACGCAAATACACACAGACTCTCTAATTATTGCTGCTTTGGAAAAAGAAAGAAAAAAAAAAACACAGGCACGCAAGTCTTCACCCCCCCCACACACATACACACACACGCTTGCACAAATGCATGCACACACACGCAAGAACTTAACCCTACTCTATGCTTTGTATGCGTGTTTGTCGTGAGAAAATACAGTTAAGTCTGAGATTTTTAGGCTTAGCTGTTTGTGTGGCCAAGAGCTGTGTGAAGCTGCCAGAAAACGTGTTATATTGCAGAAGGTCCCTACTGACACAAGAAGAGAAAAGCTTTCTTTTTCTCCCATTTTCTGCCTTAATTTGTTCTTCCGCCTTTCCCCATCGTTGCTCTTTTGCAAATTCCTACTCCTGTCTGTCTGCAAATTAATCTCCCACGGTTCCTCCTTCTCTTTCCTGTCTTTCTTAGAGCCCCTGAGGGAAGCAGAAGAACTGGCGTCTGATAACATCTTAGTTTAAGACATGGAACCATGACAATGTCTGATCCACGGCTGATATCCGAGGCCGCAGCATCCACCAGTTCTTTCACTTCTCTCGCGTCTGCAACAACACCTATATGCATACGTTTACACCGATTATGCACAATGTATCAAAGATATTGCAGAAATTAGTAATCTAAGTCAGTCTTTTCTTTCAAGGAAAGACGTCTCTAGACAGTTACCAAGACAATATTGTGTTGTGGGGCATGAAATCCCCAACCAAGTAATCATGTCATGTTGGAGAAAATCCTATTATAATCACGCTGAACAAGTGTCATCCCCCTCTCGAGGGAAAGTCCAAGATTTTCCACTGCTGAAAACTGTAAGGGAGATTATTACAATTTATGATATTCAGACGGTCATCGGACCCGGAAGCTGTAAATAATTTTTGGCAATAATGTGTGGTTGTAGTTATTAAATGTTTCGGTTTTACTGTATTCATGTTAGGCTATAGGTACCTATCACATGGAGTAAAAGAGAAGTGAAGACGGCACCGTGTTCAGAAAACAAGATATACAGACTGTACAGGCCAATTAGGGATCTGGAACTGCACTGAACCTTTAAATTAAGAGTCAACCTTTAGCCTGGGGTTGACAGAGTTAAACCTGTCTGCCATGGAAAATATTATTGTACAGTCTAGCTGGCGTTACTTCCCCACCCTAGAGGCATGTTTTTTTTGTCTTTTGTGCTTCAATGACTCAAGGTGTTACAGCTGTTACATCTACATGACTGAATGAACAAAGAATGCCAACATCAGCCTTTTGCTGGGATTACCACAGAAGGTAAACATGTACGCTACAAATGTGCTTTCATACGCCTTAGATAGGTAGGTAGGGTAGGTGATATGGTGACAAATACGATCAAATGCAATGAGACTATATAAAATGTGTCAATCGTTGGAGGTTCTGGCACACTGTTTATACTGCAGCAGCTATCACTTTAAAATCTCTCAGTATTAAAGTGAGTCAAGTTTGATCAACAGAAGATTAATCAACAGCTGTTTTTTACTAATAGTAGAGGTACATACATCAAGGTCATTCAAGTTGCTTCAAATTCCAAAAATCTATCCTAAGCTCAAATTGAACAGCACAACTATGTGTGTATGCCAGCCCAACAACTGATAGTTGTGGCTCTGATATTGACCGCCTGTGTACCCAAACCAGAGCTCATCTGTTAGCCATGTTATTCAGTCAGCTAACATTGGATGTATTATGCGTCGGTTAGCTCATAAATTGACAATGTTCTCTCTCTGAGTTCAACTGAGGCCTGTTGTATTATTGTGATGGAAATGGGCTGGCAGATGGAGGAAGCCCTCACAAGTATATTTTTGACCTTTGGGAGTCTCTGTATGGATATTGTTATATAAATGCAAGGCAGTAGTGGAAGAGGTACTCCCTTACTTAAGAAAAAGTAGTAATATGACAGTGTAGAAGTACAAGTAAAGGTCCTGCATTCAAAGTTTACTTGAGTGAAAGTACAGACGCTTTACCAGAAAAATGCACTTTAAAGGGGCCATATTATGCTCATTTTGAGGTTCATATTTTTATTTTGAATGTATCTCAGAAAATGTTTACATGCTTTAATCTTCAAAAAACACATTATTTTTCTCATAGTGTGTCCATTGCTAATGCACAATATTATTCCCTGTCTGAACGCCTGTCTCTTTAAGGTCCCCCTCGCAAAAAGCCCAGTCTGCTCTGATTGGCCAGCTCTGGTGCTGGGGGTGTGGCTAAGGGTGGTGACTGTCAGCGCCCTTGAACGGAGAGAGTCGCATCATCTTCATCTAACCCTAAACCTAACTGTTAAGTCAGTATCTATCGCCGAATGAGATAACACAGTGATGATTGAGCCTATGGCCCACTGATGAAAGCACTTGCTATAGTACCAAAGATGTATACTGGATATCGGTGGCGTATTTCCCGGAAAAAATCACAAGTGGCGCAGTTAGTGACGTGTTAACCCAGCAGTGGTTGGTCGACCAGAGAGAGTAGGTGGTTCCCACGTGACATAATGGTTTTGTTTGTCCTGGTCTCTGCTAGCGTTGGGAGTAAACGATTAACATTACTGTTAACGGTCATGGCCAAACAAACAAAGACTGATAAGAGCAAACGATTAAACTTTTTTTTTAAAAAAGGTGCAAATCCAAATCCAAAGAACAAACTAATATAATTATTATTATATAATTACATTAAGGTATACATCACATACTCTGATCATCATTATTGATGTATTGACATATGAGCAGCATTTTAACTGGCTGAGGTGAGGTGCAATAAATGTATTAGAGTAGAAGTAGGAAGTTGCATAAACCAAAAATACCTAACTAATTCAATAAATGTATTTAGTAGGACTCCACCGCTGTACAACGAGTTTAAAGAATTCATTCATTACAACTGGGATGCACCACCGGCCACAAATACACACCTGTTGCCTCAAGAGTCTCAGAGCAGATAGTGAGGTTAACTTTGAAGGAATGCACACACACACACACACACACACATTACTGTTTTGATTTGCTGCCACAACACAACACAACAACTGGATTGTGAACCCAAGTGTCTGCTCCCCGACTCCTCCATGCAGCAGTCATGAGGGGGGACCACCCCACCTACGAACAGCCCTATTGGTGTGCTGACAGGTGACTGTCTTCATGTCTGACTCCATGTTTGGCCTTTGTGGTCGCGACAGCTTTCACACTGCGACATCACCATGGCGACCACCACTGATAGATTTGCGCCAAATACCGTCACAGAAATAAACACACACACATCCGCGCGCGCACACACACACACACACCTGAGCTGCTGCTGCTTACCAAAAAAAAAGCACGTGTTGTGTGCATCTTGTGTTGATGTGACGCCAATTAGCTATATTTTTAATAGAAAACTTTACTTTTTGACTTACAAAGAAGAAAGTCTTCGCCATCACCACCGGCTACAGAGCCCTTTAAATCCACAATAACACTTTTTTTTTTTCGACGATCGTAAGTGAAGACAAAGTGGAGGATGTGTCCACATTACTGCTGCGGGTCGTCTTTTTTTTTTAAGTTAATCCCCCCCTCCCTCCCTCCCTCCACCACCTCCATGTGCTGAAGTTTGGACTGTTATTGAGTGAAAAAAAGCACTTTAAGACAAGAGTAGTAAAAGAAAAGCTGACAGGAGCTCACAACATACTCACGTTCTCCGTTATCTCGGATGGGCACCCACAGCACGACGACTAACCAACAAGTTGGACTTCGCATAACGGAAATGTGTCGAGAAGCATCTAAAGTGAGTCAAAACGACGTCGGCGAGGAGCAACAGAAAGTGGACACCGGAGGAGAAGCTGCGTGCTGGAAAGCCCGTCTCCTTCTCTCTCATTGTGAGCGTACGCCACGGTTTCCTCCGCAGAGAGAAGAAGAGAGAAAAAAAAAAAAAAAAACGAGGAAAAGAAAAAGTTTCAGCCACGAACTTCACGCGGAAAAAAAAAAGTGGCAACTCCTCATTTCCGCTGTCAAAAAAATGTGCCGCGGTCGGTCCGGCTGCGTCAAGTCAGAGGAAGACTTACAAAATGGCTTCCGACGGGGTTTTTCAAAATAAGACGGCAAGAGATGTCAGGGCACCAGCGCCGGATCAAACCACCAGGGGGCCCCCCTGTGCACAAACAAATGACACTGGGGGAGGATGTGTTTACATGGTATGTGAAAAATACTGTAGGCAAAGTTTTACTTCAAGGTATTAAAGCAAAATGTACTCAAAGCATAAAAGTAAGTAAAAGCACTTAACCCCCCCCCCGCCGCCTCTAAAAAAAAGGATAAGCGGTTGCAGACAATTATATTTGTCATGTACACAAATTCACAAATATAATTACAGATTACATTTGTGTGTACCGCCGTGCTGCCTGATAATAGAACAGGATGCCTTTATTGTCATTGCACAAGAGTACAATGAAATTTCAGTGCAACTCCTCGATGGTCATACAAATAAAACACCAGTACACAACAAAATTGACACACGACTCAAATACACAATGTATAAAATCAAGTAAGTAGGTAAAAAGTAGAATAATATTTTTAAAAAAAGAATATATAATAAATATGTATTGCACTAGTCTGACGGCCAAAGAGCTCTGTTAGTGATACAATCTGATGCATCTTGCTGCAGTAAAGCTAGTTTTACCCTATTCATAGACTATACTGTTGAGTTGTTCAATTTACTGCATAACAGTGGATTTAATTTTTCATAATATTTTCTAGCAATATTATGCAACTCATTTTTTGATCATTCCCTGTCGCGTCAGTGGTCCAATGATGGCAAGTTTGCCTTCTTGGAAGTTGTGAAATTCTTTTTTTTGTTTAATTTCATAGATATGCACATATATGTTTTGGTGACCTAATCCAAAAAGTTATCTGGAAAGTACTTAAGTGTTAGGTAAATGCAACTATACAGAGGGCTGTGTATAGTCTAAGTAAATAGCAAGAAGTAACCAATTATTCAGGCCAAATTTTATGATAACCTCATTTTTACACTCAGTTGCCAGTTTATTGGTATTTCAATTATTTAATCCACCCCTTTTATATTAATGGAGGTAGACTACATAGTACATACACCTCTCAGTTCAGCAACACCACAAACTAAACTCCCAAAATAATCATTAAGTTGAATCAATACCTCTCTAACACAGTTTCAACCCCTGAACATTACAACTAAGGATGCATTGCAAGACTCTTGCACTAGACTGTATTAATTCTGGCTGTAGGCATTTGCACATAACAGTGTGACACTCTTTGAAATTGTTGTTTTTAGAAATGTGCTTTTATGTTGAAATTACCAGACAGGAAGTAGCTTCCCTACTCTTTGCAGTCAGCAGCTCCATGGTCAAGAACGGTATGCAGAGACTGTCCAGACTCCATGCAGGAGTGTTTTCAGATACTTTACATTAGTTTTTAATCTGTGGATGTCTGTCACGGCTTTAACAATCATTTGTAAGGTGTCATATGACCTGGCTAAACACTTTTTGCAGTATTTTTTAAACTGATGAAGCGCAACACAATGAATTCAGATATAAAGATAATTTTCTCTCTTATTAAGACATTATTTTTTTCTGCTCTGGAGACTCAATGTCCTGCTGTTCTCTGTCTCCAGAGGATTAATCACATGTACTTGTCCCTACTGGCGTGGAGTATTGATTAGTCTACAGTCAGGTTTGAGACTACCGTTTAATGTTGCTGCACAGTGACACCTGTTGAGAGACAGGCTGAATAGCACTAAGAATGTGTGTGTGGTTTTATGAGGCCAGCCCAGACCATGAATGAATGTGGGGGGTCCGTCTTACTGTAGTCTAAGAATAAAAATAAAAGGGAGAAAATCTCAACTGGCCCAACTGTAACTTTATTATTTCTTACCTGTTCATCTTAAAAGGTGCACTATGTAGTTTAGGGGAAGAATAATTAATCAGACTGACTGATTTTTGTATGCCTAAAAAAACTAAATAAACAAACTCTCTTTGTCTTCATGACTGAATAAACGGAATAAACAAACTGACCTTAAAGGACAACACAACTTCATACTGTTTTACTTTGTTTATATGTGGCGGACCCTGCCACCTTTCTAGCTTCAAACAGTGTTCTGAGGACCTTATTTTCCTGAGAACAGCTTGTTTATTCACTTATGGAAAATGTACATATCTGTAAATATTAAAATTCTGAGTTTGAATTTCTTCTCCAAAACTACATAGTGCCCCCATAGTGTACTGAGAAAAAAGTAACTGTACACAAATGATGTATGAACACTTTTTTATTTAGTGGTCCAATGCTTCGTTAACAAACATCTTTTCAGAGTATTACATCAGGACAATGTGTTAAATATTATTGGTTATTTAAAATAATACTTATTTTGTGTACCAAGACATTGAAAATTGTACTACAATCATCAGTCAAATTGGAAAAAAAAAAGATTATTGTGCATTTAGATTGCTTTCAACATTTGGCACTCCTGAATCAAGATTGATACCATTTTCATTTATATGGTTAATATGTAACATTCACAAATTACTTTTAATATCATTGTGAAAAAAAACAAAAAACAAAACTGAATATTGTCTTCTGTAAATACAGAAATGCTCTTCTGGAGTTAATAAAATTGGCAAGACAACAATCATTTTTGATAATACGTGTCAAAAGCATATCGCCTCAATGCTGCAGTTTGGAAAAAAGAAAAAAAAAACACGTCACGCCGTCCCACATTGTTGTTTCTGTACAAGCCAAGTATATAACAGCAATGATAGTGCTGTGCATTGATGCCGACTGAATGAACGAAGCCATTGTCAAAAAGAGATTGCACCCAGATGAACCTTTGCAACAAACAAAGAATAAGAGCACTAGAGTCAAAAAAGAAGAAAAGTCAAACCCTCCCATTGCTGTTATAACGATAACATAAGGCACATATAAAACAAAAATGTAAATGGCCCATTTTACAGACTGCTGGTGTTAATTTCCAACATGGAATAGTACATATTTACCTACAAACCATGAGGTTAGATGTTCACAGACATAGGCCTCTAACAGTTACATTCATTCAGTAACATTCAGGTTAATCAGCTGTAACAAACAAACCAACAGCGTGTTTTCAAATTAAGACGATTTGATATGAAATAATATGAAAAGTCCTACAAGTTCAAAGATGAAAAATCTCCTTTCATGAAATACAAGAGTCAAAAAGAGAACTAAATGACAAGCATTCTTATGACAAAGCATCATCTGGCCGCTGGCTAACAAGGGCTAAAAATACCAGTGTGTTGCTCTGAGCCAGACATCCGGCTCCCACTACAGTCCCCAGTGGCTCGAGAGAGAGGATGCTCTGACCTTAGCAACTACAAGGCCTCTGGGGTTAGATGTACCCCGCTGGGAGTATGGAGGAAAATCTGGACTAGGTTTCCTCACACGGCACCACTTTTAATCCCGTGAATCTCCTTTGTTTTTCTACAAATCAACATTTTAAAGTGACGTTAAAGTGGTTTAAAGTCCAGGAAACTGGAGCCATAAACGGTCCTGGTGAATATAAAAATGCCATCAACTGCACAAATGGCTCTTTATTTTATTATCATCATTTGATTTTTTGTGCAGTGTCTGTAAATCATCATCTATGCGTGTGGCCTTCTTTAATTCATTTGCATATAAAAGAACCTCCTCACCATCCTGTGCTGTTCCCTCATCATAAAACGACTTCCTTATTAAATATTTGTTGGTTTCTTTTGGTAGTTTGCATGTAAATACCTATCGAAAAACATTGTTTTTAGATCCAAGTCCTGGCAACTTTAAAGAAAACTGACCCAAAAACATTGCAAAAGTAAACGTGGAAGCACACACTGGTAATATACCGCGATAACAGAACAGCATGTTTCTTTCTACAACAAGGCTAAACTCTTTGCTATTGTCCTTGGCAAATGACACTCAGTAAACTGTGGAAAAGAGCATATTTTGGGTGTAAAAAAAAAATCTTGGATTGTACAATGGTGATAGTGTCAATGTTTAAGACAGATTGATCCCCCTGTGCCAGACAAGATCTGGAATCAATCTCATTTTGTCATGTCTTTTTTTGATTGGTGATAAGACTGCAATTTGCAAATAAGTCTTAGTTCTCTTCTGTTGGGTTCAGAAGGGTGTAACACTGCAGAATGTGGAAGAAGGAATGATAAAACTGTGGAAAATTAGATGATCTGTGTCCATTAATTTACTGGCTCTGCAGCCACTGCACTCTCAGCTCCTCCACCTCTCTGCCGTACCAGTCATGGAGTTTGGAGAAGCAGCCAGTGCCAGGAGAGACGGGGCTTTCCAGAGAGGCTCCTCTTCTCCTGGGTGGCACTGGTGGAGCCCTCACTCCATCAGCCCCATAACCAATCACAGTGTTATTCCCAGAGTCTGTGCAGCCTTCCCAGGCCACGCAGGAAGGGGCTGCCTCGGCAAAGCCGTTCGCCAAGGCAACTGGTGGTTTACTCCATGTGACGCCATTCTCCTTAGAAGACTCAGGGATGAGCTGCACCTCATCCTGGAGGCTCCTCTGGGCAGAGTACTGGATTGACATGGGAGGGGCACTTGATGATGATGATGATAAGGAAGATGAAGATGATGACGAAGATGATGCTCCAGACCTGCACCGTGCCACTTGGTTTCTCCTGGAGGACTTGGGCCTGCCCTGCAGGCCTCCACCTCCACAGCCACCTCCTGCAGCCTCCTGGATCTCCTCCAACTGCCTCTCCAGCTCCTTCACCACCAGCCTCATGTAGTCAAAGCTGGCCCTTGACAACGCCTTCACCCATGACTCCATGGCTGCTTGGTTCTCAGCAGCCATCTTGTACACCCGCGCTTTGGCAACTTCAAACTTGATGGCAAAGGCGAACTCCTCGGCTGACTCACACAGCTCCACTGTGCACCCTTCAAGGACGATGACACCGATGGGCTCCCGGCTGTCACGCTCCTCAAAGTAGAAGAGCATGTTGCCCTTCAGGACAAACCAGCGCCGGTGATAAGCCGTGTTGCGCTCACCCTTTTTGAACAGGAAGCCTGTCTTGTCTGGCGGTGAGTCACAGGTGGCGTAGTGCGCCACGCTGCGTTCGTTCAGCTTCATCTTCTTTCCTCAGTAGATTCTCTGTTTGCCTAAACGACATTGTAAAAAGGACATCTGAAGGTTAAATGGATTAGTTTATTTTCAAGGATACCAAAAGAGTCCGCAGCTTTTCCTCCCAGTAAATGATTGCATCAGTAGATTTTGTTTATTAGTCATGCTTAAAGCTTTTCTAATTGGTGTTTGCTGAAAGAAAACCCACAGACCCTTCGCTACCTATGCTACAAGACTGTATAAGCTAACTGACATGGTTTCGGTTATGCTTGAGTAGTGTATTTGCTCTTGTTCTGTTATAAAAGGAGATTCATTGTTAAACTCCCAGGCACTTTAGAGAGGCAGATCCTTGCCAACCGGACTTCAACCTACACTCTCTTGTCTCCTCCCCACTGAGCCATCCTGTTCAAACACTTGAATTTTACCTGTCACAGCACAAGTGTGCAAACAAAACCTTGTGTGTAGACTCAGCAAAGTGAGAAAGTTTCAAATATAAGAAATACTGCATGGGCTTGGTCGACTGTAAATGTAGGTCAACCTATGAAGCTCACTTATACAACAGGGAGAAACTGTGTGTAATCACATGTTCAGCTGTGAACTAGGGCTCAGACCTTCCCTCTGTGTAAACAACAACTAATCCAGTTATAATGTTGACAAGGAAGCATGAAAGTACAAGTTAAAGAACATATAGTACAACGGTGTAACTTCACATCGCCTTACTTTGTACAATTCATTTGTCCGTGTCAGAACTTTGACATTTTTTGTTGTTTTTAATGCAACCTGATTGGACAAAATGCTTCAAATAAACTCAACACATAAACTTTGGCAGTTTGCAAGAGCAAAAGCCAGGCTCAGAATACATGAGTTTAAGGCCAATTAAATCCTAGCTTGGAGCTTGGTTGGTACCTTCGCAAGGCCCTTTTTATCTGATATCGTGAGGGGTTTACAGATCAGGTCTTAAACCTCCTGTACATGAGTTTCTAGATATACTTGAATGAAATGCGTTTACCTTTTTATGTGCAAATATTAGAGGGAAACAGGTTTGTTGTAGGTTTAAAAAAGTTTTGATGGGGTGAGTACAAGAATATTAAATACAAAGTTACATAGCGCCCCTTTAAAAGTATGTGTTTACTTACGTGTTTATCTCATATCCAGATGACATCCACCTCTGTGTCCACCCATCACATCTGGAGCTAATAACTCAACACCTCTCCCATCTTCTTCTGTGTTTTTGTTGTTCCTGGCTGGCAAAGACAAACGTTACACACTTATTTTCACTCCAGTTACACCCAGCAACCACAAACACACAGCTGTGAATCCTGCTGAAGACACCAGCTGAATGAGAAGTCGACGTCCAGTTTGTTTCAGACTAACATGTTACACATTAGCTGTTTGTTTGTTTTTTCCACCACTGCCAGCTAATCCTATTTGTGCGAATGATTCAGTCTCTCTGACTACTTAGTGGGGTTTGGTCACAAGCTGTTGACGCATCAACACTTTATTCATCTCGGGCTACATTAACAGTTTCCGTAACAGAGAGACAAAACCACAAATATGTCTGAGGTCTGACGGAAAAAGTCTCTGCGCCAACTAACTAACTAGCTTAACGCATTGAGCCACTTTGGTGAATACAAATGGGCATCCAGCGTCAGCATTTTCAGCTGAGCGCTAGCTAGCACTTACAGCTGACAAGTTAAACTCACAGTTTAAGACGGTCTTACGCTAACAAGCTAGCTCTTTATTACCTGCTGATAACGGCGGCACCTCCTCTCAGGCAAATAGTCTTCCCGTTGTTTATTTTTTCCCTTATCTCTTCCTCCTTTCTCTCTTTTTCCTCCCGTTCTTCCCTGTCACGTGACCGACAGCGGGGAGCGCGTGTGGGAGGTACGCGGGCAGCTTGACTGGGCGGGGTCGGTGTTACAGCTCGCCCTCCGCCGTGGTTAAACGTACGTGTTCCCCATCAGGGATGAGCAGTAGATCAAAACAAGCGCACCCCGTCTTTGCCCTTGGAAAGGTGGAATTTGGTACAGCTGCTACCAGCTGCTGCTGCACCTGCACGGATGGACCATGGGTGCTCCCTCCTGACTATAAGACATATATATTGTTTTATTAATAACTGAAAATAATTTTATGAATACTGTGAAGATGATTCTGTCTCTGCTTCTGTCATTTTAACATGCACTCAACATTTACTGCTCTGTGCACCACTGACTTCATTTCCAAGTGATAAAACTCATTCAAGGTCCCAAAGGTTTTGTGAGGTCTTAAAAATTGATCATCACTAAAGGTTAATGACATTTAATCCTTGCTCACATTCATTTTTATATGGATGATCTGAACTCATCCCTCTTGGCATATTTAATATAATTTTACTTTTGGGTGAATTCCAGCGAGACTACAAGAAAGATAAGTGAGGACTTTTCTCATTTCTTGCTGTTTTGATTTATGGTCCGTAATTTGGATCCTTACTGTCTTTACTACTCCCCTCTATGTTGTTATTTTCTGCGCCTAGTGATTAAGATATAAGCTTTCTTTCAATATTTTTATCCTATTTTTGATGTATAATCTTATTAATTTATTATGATTTATTTTATTTTATTCATTTTCATCAAGGTTGGTAATTGTTTACTCTGTTTTGTATTATTTGTATATATGTCCTTGTTCCCAAATGTTCTATTAGAAATGGTCATGATTAAAAAAAAATGTTTAAAAATACTCATTTAAGAAGAACAACACAACTGTGACGACACCTCCCACTCTGTTTGTGATTCCTTGTGTTGTTACCTGTTCCTGTATCCTGAGTGTCAGGTGAATGAGCCACACCTGAAGTAACTGAGAATCTGATTGCTGCACCTGCTATAAGAGGGCTGAGATCTCCCTCTCTTCCCTCTATGAGATGTTGTATGGTTTGTTTGTTCCCAAATGTTCAATTATAAAAGGTCATTATAAAAAAGTTTTAAAACTCATTTAAGAAGAAAACAACATAATAATAATTAATGCATGTTTTACTTGAGCAGTACTTGTAGAGCTGAAAGGATAATTGATTACTTGATGACAAAAAATTAATATTCTCTGGTTCAAACCTCTTAAATTCCTCTTATGTGATTGTGAAGTGGATATTTTTGTAATGAAGGGAGACATTTTATCCACCAAATGACTTATTATGAAAATAACTTTTAGCTGTAGACAAAGGCGTCACATTGTGCTAAAAAGTAGTGGGGACATAAGAACTCAAATGAAAAAACATATGCAATGGTAGACAATGTAATGGTGGGGATCGGTATGAGGCCAGAGTAGATAATAACTATGAGGAAAATCTTGCATCGGCGCATCAAGAGGGCGAGGAGCTGAAATTACATAAAGGGTTTACAAGAGTTCACAAGTCATCAAGTCAGTCAAGGTCAACCAATCATGACTCATTCTATCCATTAGGCTTCAATACATGATGAAAACACAAAAAGTGCATTTACAGCAACATAACATGACTCATTCTAAGCTTGAAGCCACAGGTTATTCAATCCTAGGAAAGTAAAGTCATTAAAAGTGAGAGCGTCAAAATCAGCCATGGAGGGGACATGTCCCCGGTGCCCCCAGAGCAAAGGCCACCATTTGCTGTAGAGCTCGACCAATGTATTGGTCAGCTGAGATTATCTGCCAAAATTGGCCTCTCACAGATATACCTGTATCAGTGTAAATGTTGTCTGATATGTGCCATAACCAAAACTTCTTTTAGAGATTATAATGTAGAAAGAGCTTCTTGGGAACGTGGAGTAATTTATAATGATTAAATTCCCAGTAAAGTTTCAAACAATATAATTTATTGTCAAACTGTAAAATACCATGCCTACATTACATGTCTTTGTCACAAGTGCTTGAGAGATAGAGCAAAGAAATTGTCTTTTTCAGTTGATATATCGGTACCAGAATTTTGTATCGGTTCTCAAAATTGAATACAAGTCAGGCTCTAGTTAGCTGCAACCCTAAAAGATCAACATACTTCAAAGTAAAAATACTTTGTCCTGCATTCACAATTTCACTAACTGTACATACAGCAGCAACATTTACTTTAAATATTACTAGTAGACAGCAGACATGCTCTTTTAAGTGTTGCATTACTTCATTGTCCCCAAGGGAAAATCTGTCTGGCAGCCAGGTGAGACACAGAACACACACAGACATGAACATAAAATATGATTAAATGCATTTAAATGTTAAATCTGGCCTAATTAAAATGTGGATCATATTTGGTACGACTCTTATGTTTGTAAATGTTGCACTCAAGCCTTCACCACAGAAAAGACCTTCAACAAGTACAGAATGATGCAAATATATTCTTTGAGTCTCCTTGATAATTAATCAGTTGCATCTGTTTCCTACTGTCCTGATGTTTTTTTCTCTTTAATATTTCAAGTATTACTGATACAGTCTGTTCTGGTGTTTTTTCCCCTCTAATACAGCTGCACAGTGCATACTTAGGGTCCAGTAAAACCAATGTGCTTATATATTGGGATATGTTGGATGGCAAAAATAGCTCTGCTTTAACCTTACAGGTTTTCTATATGTATCATATGCTGAAGTATTTTGTATAATATCTTTTGAGTGGAGTGTTCAAGTGGATCTGCGGTGGCCTGAAGGTTTGTACAGGATTAAGGTACATCCATTATATAATATATAGGCTTAGTGTCTGTTTATACTGCATTGACTACATTTTACATTGACTTTCCTTACATTCATTATGCTACAAACAGTTGCCCAGGACAACCGCTTCTTCTGCCATTTTACTTGGAGTCAGTCAGTGAGTCAAGCATGTTCATGGATGTGAACTTGTGACGTTACAAACTAACTATCACTGTAACCCCGTCCTTCATCTCTAAGGCATTGAGCGTCTGGCTTTTTGCCTGCGCTGTAATGCGTATGACCATGACAAGCCACTAAGAATTCATGAGAGTATCTTCTGCCGATGACAGCCGATGGTCTTTAGTCACACTAATCTTCAATTAACTGTCGCAGCTTCCGATGCCATCTCATGTATTTTTCTCTCTGAGAAATTTGCACACACTGCTTTATGGCAATTTTGATGAAGTGTGATACTCCTACAGTCGGTTTAATTTCCTCCATTTGACTCCCAGTTCACAGTGATGATGAGAGCACAGTCCATAATACAGAATACACACATGAATATTAACACTTTTTATGCTTCTTCAGCCCATGAAATATACACTGACACAGTGATATCAAGTGTAAAGTGTTTACTTCTCACAAGTTATTTTCCAACAGTTTGAGGACACACACAACAAAATACCACTGACAGCTTTTTGAGACGTTCCAATCATCTTTAAAACTGATTCTTGATTGATCCAGAGTTTGGTCATGAATTCAGTCTCTGTGTCCAGTGAGAACAAAGAGGTGGAGTTTACATGTGTGGCGCCTCCGGTCTGGATGTGAAGAGAGGCTGTGTGTATCAAAGATTTTTGGACATTTCTCACCCTTTAATTGGGCCAAATGAAAATGTATTCACCTATAGATATTAACATTTTTCCTTTTATATTCTCTGTTTCTTTACTTTAAAAGTTTCCTGGTAAAGCAATTTGTTGGGTTTTATATAAATAAACTTTGATATTATTGTTCTTTAATTACCAATGAATCATTGGCCTAAGGCGGGGGTCAGCAACCTGCAGCGGCTCGCTGTAGCTTTGACAAAAAATAAATAATGGCTATTTTTTAACATCATCATTGTTGCAGGCCTCCAGTGATTCTGACATTCGACGTGTGTAAAAACAGCCTACACACAGAATAGCATCTGTTCTAGCAAGTTGTGATTTTGTCAATTAATCAGGGATGCTGGAAGTCAGTCACAGTTGCAGGGGGCTGAGAGGTCAGTCTATAATTAAGTTGTAGTAAACGTGTGCAACAGTCGTACTTTTTATTACTTTCAATGGATAGCTTTATATCTAATATTTATTAAGAAGAATTTTTAACAATTTGAAAATGTTTTGCATCAAAGCAGACTTGGACGCCAACACAGCAACTGCAGTCTAGAATAGCAAGGAGATGAAGGAGAAAAATTCCCCAGCCTCCATTATAAAATCTCTTAATTTTGCGTGCTATTGAGTTAGGAGAAATTTAAACTGTGTGAAACACTATTTATGACAAATCCTAAATTATTTGTGTCTTCTTGTAAATTCGGCAAATGTTATACATGAAGTTATTTCTTTCCTTGGGTAAAAAACATTGTGTCTGACACAGACCTCCAGTCTGCAGTGTAGTTCATCCACTTGACTGATTAACAAGAGAACTGTCAAGTTATATTAAGCTTCGTGTTTTTATATCATGTGGACAATTAATTGAAGGTTTTTTATAATGCCTTGTTTTAGGGGGTGCTGCAGGCCCCTCAGCACCCCTACATCCTGTGTCCAAGCTAGGAATTTAATGACCCCTGAGCTGAAAGCGCTTAGTTTTATGCTCAGCCCCAAGGGTTGATTGCTGTATGTGGCCGAGGATAAAAAAGAAGAGGATTATCTCATTCAAAATTAAACTGAAACTAGCCTTTGTTCTTTTCAGTGTTACTTTTTTAAAGCTTGGCTGCCCCTATAATTTTTTTTTTTTTTTAAAGCTACTTTTTTATTTTATTCATTACCACAAGCAAAGTTGTGTCCACTTTTGTTTTTCGCCGGTTATCCCCCAATAAAAGTAACAAAAAAGTTCAGTTCTCTTTATTTAGGCTAGTTTCATATTTTCATAGATGCACCAATAATTGGTATTATCGTACTGAAAATGCAAAGTTCAAGTACCATATAAGCCTAAATAACCCAGTGCAGAGTAGCCACGGGTGTGAAAACATTAATGAATGCTCATTTGATTAATCTCGATAGGCTAATTTAGACTTTTTAGGCTGTGTTACTTTCATCATAAGGCTCAAATATGTTTTGCGGCTCCAGTCAGATTTTTTTGGGCAAGAAGGCTCTTTTGGTAATAAAGGTTGCTGACCCCTGGTCTAAGCAATGTGGTAAATCCCAGGAGATTTTTCAGATTTATAGTGGCTGCAGAAACAACCTGATGGACATCATGTGAGGAAATGAGAGGGAATACTTCTTAACTCCAGGAGAGCAGAGCACCCTGCATGTTGGACCCACCAACAG
Organism: Pagrus pagrus; assembly: GCF_965226575.1. NCBI lineage: Eukaryota > Metazoa > Chordata > Actinopteri > Spariformes > Sparidae > Pagrus > Pagrus pagrus. The sequence goes on from NC_140192.1 coordinate 9,758,379, forward strand.
ACAGCCTCTCCACAGATATGCATAGAAAAACACAGTGATGGCAGGACAAAGTGAAGAGTCAGTCATGCATTCATTCAGCCCCATGCCTCCCGTCTGATAAAGCACAACTAGGTATTTGGTTTTACGCCTTTCATCTTCTCCACTTTACATTTTCTTCAGCTCATTCTGTAAAGTTTCTTGAAGCGGTAATACTGAGCACTTGTTGTCCATCCATACAAACGCCATCCTGTTGCTATATATAAATGACTCATCATCCGCCTATGCCCTGCTGAAAAACACGTACCTCGAGGGAATGTCAGCTTTCATCAAAATGCCTCTCAGTCATCTAACACAATATCAAAAATATCATCTCTTTAAATGTTAAAGTCTCTGTAGAAAAATGCCTGAAATATATAGATATCAAACATGTACATGTATATTTGTATACAAAGAAAATTTGATGCAAATTATTACTTCTTCGAGGATCCTTTAAAGCTGTAGCTACGTCACTTAACTCCATCTCTGCATGTCATCGTGAAAAACAAAACAAAAAAACACAGCTTGCATGGCACCAGTTGAGCACATAGATTTTGATATACAATGAACTTAATGTCTGGACACAGATCAGTGACGACATCATCATTCATTTCAAACCATTAGTCTTTCCCCCCAAAAATACACTGTGATTGTGCATACTGACATAATATAATTTTTCTCCTTATCTGCAGTCCAGCAGAGCAGCATTTTGCTCGCGGGCAGACCTGTCGGGCTCTCCAGACACAAACAATTACAATTCTTAAAAGGCTAATTCCATCGGTTGAGTGGAGCTATTGATTTCCATCTGAGTATGCACAGAGCAAAAGTCTATAAAGACATCAATCAAATACTGGCTGACATCATTTCACCCCATCGTGTTCCTCTTCAACTAAACTTGCCTCTTCACTTTTTGATGATAGGGTTTCAGCAGCATTCTAAACTTTAAATCAACTATTTCTATGTAACAAAAATATCACCCCCACAACTATAAATCATCTGTACATATCTGTATGCATGCACATACAGTGGCTGCCCTTCATCATCCCCCAGTTTCACAGTAACATTGCGCTGGCACAGCTGTGCCTGGAGGTCGTTCAGTGCTCAGAAGTCAAAGTATAAATTTGGATGAGCTCGTCTCCTGGTGGTTGAGAGCCATTAGCGCTTTATGTAGAAAAAAAAAAAAAAGTTGATGCTTGGCCTCGACTCAGGCTTGCTGATCAACTGGGGTCGATCAGTGTACGAAACAAGCATCTCTTCCACTTGTATCTCAAGTGTCTCAATGGGCCCTGCAGAGGAAAAAGAGGAAACACATTAGCGTGAATATCTGACTGCACAGAGGAGAGTCACTTGACACAGCAGTCACAACAGTAACACTCGCTTCACACGGAGCAAAATGAAAATACACCAAGGTATCACTGCCCACACACAAACACCCAGATGCTCATACACAAAGTCATCAAAGTTAAAAGGACCGAGCCGCCTAGCACATTTCCCTCCATGGATTAAAGAGGGTTCCCTTTTGTGGAAAAGACAATTGCCTAGCTCTGTCGCTCTCCTTAAATAGCTGCAATTTTTTCCAGAGTGCCTTCCTCAAGTGGTTCAATGAGCAGAGGGCCCCATCTGGGTCATCTTGGCTCTTACAAATCTGATCCTGTTGTTGAGATATTGTGCACCTTCCCTGCATAAGGTGCAGCTGATGCCTCTTACTTTTAACAATCTCCAAAGCAGCGTGAAATCTTCTGATTAAGTTTGCTTCGCCCCCATTGCTTTCTTAGTTGCACTGAGCCATCTCAAGCCCTCATAGCTGCGTGTATTCATGTGTGCCTTTTTCCAATCCTGTACACCTTTAATTCCCTTAATATTAAAATGTATGTATGAGTGTGCACATGCTTTTTCAACCAGGACACACATGCCCACTCAATTTTCCCACATCATGACTTTGTCTGAGTCACATATAAAGAAACACCAAGACGAGCCAGTATCCATGCCCAATATGCACCAGATTTACTTATGAATGCTCTCAAGTTTGGCAATGTAGGTCATGTATATTTTGTATCATAATGAACTTTGCATACAGTATCTCCATTATGGATGTAATGCCTCTGGCAAGCAGCTCCAGTTATTTGGGTTTTCATTTTATTTAATGCTTTCCTCATAACGTTTTCATTTTGAGTGATCATGATGAAATGCGACCGTTTGAGGGGAGCAAAAATCAAAGTAAATGATGCATGCAAATAGACAACTGTGTCTCTTGGCAGACTATCACCACCAACAATCAGACAGAGAAACAACAGCTAATTAATATTCACTGGCAAAATGTGTGTCTCACTCTGACACATTTATTGGGTTTTATTGCACACGGTGCACTTGCCAGGTTGGAAAGCGGAATGAAGGCAATACAGCCAGTAGAAGTACTATAAGCACACATATGACAATTGTGTTATCAGAGTAACAGGTTTACCTTTACAAATACAATCTAACCAGTCAGTGCTATGAGATTGTAATCTATTATGGAGGCAGCAGGTCTACTTATTAACCTGAATAAAATGAGGTGTCGCACTAGTGACGTATGTTACACAAAACCATTAAATGGAGGAGCTACTGTACATGTCATTAGCAGATGCATAACAAGCAGGCAACGATTTTATCATTTGTAATTCAAAGGTAAGAAGCGAAGGAAGGCAGCAGGCTGCTGCAGCTCAGGAAAGAAACAGTCGGGGGAACTTTTTGATCAAACATACAAATGGACATCCTGCCAAATGAGTCTGCTGTACAAAGTGTCAGATATGTTTTAATAATAGATACCCCACCCACATGTATATAGAGATACATGTGCACGGAGAGATTGTTATGCATACAGCTGCTGCCGAGTGGGAGTGAAGCATCATCCGAGGGGAGAGGAAGAAAGAAATGAAGACAGAGTGAGAGAGAGAGAGAGAGAGAGGGAGAAAGAGAGAGAGAGGTGGGCTATGGAGCTGTGAGCTGTAGGGAGTAGGTCAGTACAGTTGAGTCAGTCCTGACTCATGATGGAGGCGGTGAAGATCCACCTCCTCCCTGCCCATTACAACTTCATCCCCGAGCCTGGAGCACTGGAGCTCAGATAGCCATTTACAAAAACAGTGAAGAACTCCTACACTCATGGTCAGAGGAGCAGTGGTTTCTGTGTTACGAGGACAATCTGATAACAAGTCATGGACCTATGTATTAAACAATGAACGATGAGTCCACACAAATGTCAAAACTGTTTCTCCCACTGTGAACTTTAATGCATGAATATTTATGTCTTTCCATCACTTCACACTCTCCACAAACCTGAGGTAGCTGGTAAATATTTAACCGGATTCATGTAAAATAATGACTTTAATAAATATTTTAAAATACATTTTGACAGCATAGTAAGAGAACATGGGAGATATGGGATAGTGGGAGGCTATGACTTGACATTAAGCCTGAGTAGGAAACCTCAATACTTTTGAGTGCAGACCGACAGCATCGAAATACGTTGGGGTGCATGATATGGATTTTTTTCAGCCTAAACCGATAACTTCAATAATTTCCCATTTTTGTATTTTAAAAAGAGGTCCATAACCTGTAGTTATTCATGCCTGAGTGGAAGAAAGGCCCGACGTATTGAGCAAAGATTGATGTTTTCATATTCCATAGCTCTAATGAAATGTTCCCTCCTCTCTGAACCATTGTGGAACATGTTTTGCACATTACTATCATGTTTCCAGTCAAACTGCAAAAAGTGTCACCACTGATGACAAAATGTTTGGCTCTTCCTTTTCTTCTTCTTCTTCTTCTTCACCTTCATCTGTGTTTATTAGTCACAAAACAACTTTCAGGGTTTAAACAGCTACCTACTGTATTCTCTTGTAAAGCCAATGAACGCAATTTGGCTTCATATTATTTGGTGCTATTTATCGGCAAGAATTTCACCGATACCGATAAATAGCCGCCAATTCATAGGTCTGATATTTAACATGCATCCCTTCAAATAAGAATATAGTGTCTAGGCCATCTGGCAAGAGATTATCTTTCTGATTTACAACTCCTTTTCTTTTATTTTGGCAAAGTGCTAGTGTTAGTGTTTGGAAAATATTTCACATTTGAGAACTCTTAAACTAACGTTAGTTACTGCTGCTCTCTGTTAGTGGTAGAGAGAGGCACTGAGACAAGTTATTCGTGAATGTCACATCATCCTGCTGTCACAGAAAATCCAACCTGAGTCCCTCACAAAGAAATCCACAATCCAGCAGCATTGAACTACTTCAACAAATCATCCACAGGCTTGTTTAGACAACCGAGAGAGATGGGGAAGGTTTTGATTAAGCGTCACGTTATGATCCCCCTCACATAGAGCCCATTCAATTAACTTCAAAAAGTGCTTTTTAGCAAAATATGTTTATCCTATATTTCTTATGGTGAGTTGAGGAATGGTAAAGGTAAAGGTCAAAGGTAATAAATCCCTACTATGAGTTGGAAAAGAGAAATTTGGTGAATAGCTCGGAAAGTGAACAAACATCAGTTTGGTGTAACAGCTCTGCTCCTCATCTCTGAGTTGTAGCCTGTGCAGAAAGGTCAGTTTGCCTTAGTGATGTTGTGACTGCTCAAAAAAATTCAATATATTTAAAAAAGCAGATTTAACTTGGCGTGGAAAAGCATTGAAGAGCAAACACTTTTGATTCATAATTTAAATAAAAACTCAAAAACACTGGTTACCAAGAGGACACTGGTGTTAATGCTAATGAAACGGGGATTATGTGTTTAAATGTATTTATACATCGTATCCATACATCCATAGTAAGGGTCAAAAAGAGAAAAGAAACGCAAACACGGAAAAAGCACGTCCCAGTCCACCGTGTCAATTTCCTCTGTTCATTGATTAATGCATTAGATGGGCGGTGCTACAGTAACAAAATCCCATATGAGCTGCATCTTTTGATGATACTGGCAGTACTCCATTCTGTAGCACACTGCTCGTTCAGCCTGAATATGTATCTGTGTGTATGTGTGTGTGTGTGCCCGTGTGTGTGAGCATGCTGCTGCCAGACTCATTACGATCCATTAACAAAAGGTAAATACAGTGAATGTTCTACACTGAGGGCAATCATCTTCGGGACCAACATGCGTACACATACACTCCTGCATAGCGGCAGACACAATACAGCCAAAACAGCATCAGCGGCCCTCACAGCATTACTGTGTCTTCTTTCTTTCACCGTCTCTCTCTCTGCCTCTCTCCATCGCACATGCTCTCGTTTCCCTCTCTTTCTCTCAGACCCACACATTCACTCTCCCCCTCTTTATCCTCAGCCCCCACTCTCTCACTCTTATCCATTTTTCTCATGGCTGAATATCAACTGATCCCTAATCCAGACGTTGATTTTAGATTTGTGAGGCCAGCAAGGTCATGCATTGGATTTAGTCATCAGTGTGCTATTTCATACCCCTATTTTGCTTTAACCTCCCCTACAAGCCTAAACACGCACATATGAGATACATATGAAATGCACCGTTCATATAACATCCTGCCACCTAAGCACACGTAATTGTCTCTCGCCTTTCTCTTTGTCAGCTTGTCCTCTCTCTCTGTTTACCAGGAAAAATATGTGCAGCAGAAGTTCAGGCTCCAAGGCTTATGTTGGTACAAAGGCTATCTGAGGCTGTGCTGCTATCTCCAGTAGTCTAATCCGGCTAATTAAGGGCATCGCTAGGAGGAAGGTGCTACTATTCTCATCCAACTCCAGGGTATGCTGTCTCCCCAAGTCTGCCAAACTGACATGTGCTTTCACACACACCTATGCACACACACACACACACACACACACAGACGTGGGCAGAGACACGCACAAAATTCCTCGACACTCGGATTGAAAATGATTTTAAGACGTGTCTTAGGCAAGGCTTTATTACATATGCTTCTTAATAAAAGCTAATAAAGTGGAGACTATCAATTGCTCAGAGACTGAGCTGGTATTATATTACTGCTGATCTACAGTCCTTTATGGAAATAAACCCCAACATATTTTCTGCCTGATTCTCTCTGCTCAGGAGCAGAATTGATTAGCTTTCAGTCCATCTAGTCTCACAGATATCACAGTGAGGGATAGTGGGGGTCTAAAAACATGATATATGTGAAATAAAATTCAAGATTTTGCAGTTAGAATTTATCAGTAGACACAAATCAAAATGGCAGTTTTGTCATCGAGGACTTGTCTCTCTTCAGCAGCCCACCATGTCACTCTGCTCACATACTCTCTCCCCTCTTTCACTCCCACAGTCTGACATGTCAGCAAAATGGGACTTGTAGAGACAAGAGGTGATGAGGGGAGAGGAAGTATAGACTCCATTGTCTGTCTCTCAGCCCTACTTTTTCTTCTAGGCATGCTTGTGTGAAGGTATATACTGTAGATGCCACTACCTGTCTGCACTGCAGTGACTTTTATCCTATTATAGCCTTTATTCATACATATGTCTCTGTGGTGGAGAGTTAGCTGGAGGTGTCAGTGTATGGGAAGAACTTTAGGGCTTTGGATGAAATCTAAGGGAAGCGGGTTTTCTTGTTTCATCCAGAAGGACATGAATTAATTAGAGCCCCTCTCTGAAAGAACTTCCTGAGTTTGAGACTCGTTAGTACCAAGAGCGTCCACAAAGACACAGATACAATTTAGTTTTAGCGTTGTCAGCAGTCTTTCGTGAAATTTTTAAAGTCCCTGTACATTTTTCACTCAATGCTCACAACATCAACACATACGCCTACGTGTCTACCCACATATATACACACATATGAACATACAGCACATAAACAAATAAACTTGTTTGCAGACTCACAGATATGCGTCAGTGCACACATGCAATTACTCTCTTTCTTCCTCCCTTTCTCTTCCTTACAAACAAACTCATACATGCACAAACACTCACCGCTTCTTCCTGATCTCTCTGTGTACTCCTCAGCGCCCGTGGCAATGCCTCTCTCTGTGTTCCACTCACTATATCCATCCTTTTGTTTCCTATTTCCCAGCCCTTCCTCTCTCTCTGTTTGGATAATCCAAAGTTCAGCTGGAGTAGAAAGCGCTCATAAACTAGAAAACACTATGAATGATTCAAGAACGTTTAAGTAAGACAGAGTGAGGGGTTCGGCGTCAAACCGTGGTAGTTGTTGATTTGCGTAGGATCGTTTTCTGGGGCTTGTGGGAAGGCGGGTGAGGAGGCACAAAAGGCGGAGGAGTGTTCGATGTCGGCGGGAAACTGTGGCTGACTGAGAGGCCGCCGTTTTCCAACATTAGTTCATGAGGAAGAGTATGAGGAAGAGGAGGGGAGGAGGAAGAGCAGCAATGCACAGGGCTGAGCCTCAAGTCATTAAGCTCAGCCTGCAGGTGCAGTTCTGTGTCGTCTACATCGTATTGGAGGTCACAGTCGGGGCAGTAGCCGTGGTACTGGACTTTCTCACTGAAACGGACACGCTCCCTCTCACGGGACTCCCTGCCAGGGTCCTTGGGGCATTTGTTCTTTTCATGGCGGAGAAGAGGCATGGGTCTGGGTAATGTAGGAACAAGGCCCGACTCAGGGATCCCCCCGTCGCTGGAAATGAAACACGGCGTGGAGGAGAATAAATCCCTGTTTGGTTTCAGTGGAAAAACCCCGCCATTCCTCATTAGAGACCCGCTGGCCTTGGATATATTCCCTGATAACACTAATGTTGGATGAGGCAGATTCTTAATGTTGTGATCCTCGGCTCTCAGCGGGGTGAGTCTAGGTGGTGGAAGGGGAGGGTGGGGTTTCTTGAGCACAGTCAGGACTGAAGGAGGGTTGATAGGGGCCGGGGCGATGGTTGCAGGTATTTTGAAGATGCAGTCCTCGGGGAAGAGCTTCATCTTCTCCAGGCTGGAAGCGGTGGTGGTGGTGGTGGAGCTCGAGCTGGAGTTGAGCGTGTCCGTCTTAGAGCTGTCCGTCATTCCGTCCTCCTCCAATTGCAGGTCACCAGTCAGGGTGTCAATGTCATGGACAACCTGGTGACAAGAAGAGAAAGGGTCACTGTGACAGCTGAGGTCAGGAATAATTAACAAGAGCAGAAGAGGATGAAATATCAATAACACTGGTGACTGGGAAAAGAATGATGATGTAGATTGGAGGGAAAAAAGGACAGTTCATGTAATGAGCTGATGCCTTATCTCCTCAACTTCTAAATTAATGAATTGAAAAACTCACTGTATAAAATTTAAAGAAGATACACTTTGATATAAGAGATTGATGAATGAGATTCAAGATTGACTGAGATATCTCCAGGACAACCACTCCAGGGAGAAAAGAAATGTCGCTACAATTTATGGGAACGCCCATGAGCCTGCCAGACTTTGACTTAAGTGATATACTACAACAATCCCATGATGCACCATCTGAACCAAGAGGAGTAACAATACCAATCATGTGCTGTAAGTCAAGACACAAATTTAATCATTTATGATACAAAAACAGAGTTGGAATGGAATGTAAACATTAAAAACCTCTAGATATATAAAATATAGAAAACACAGGGATATAGCAAAGAGAAAAGGAGGCAGATGTGAAAATCAATAAACTTTCAGGCTTCTATTGGGGAAAATCAGCACAAATGCTTGCTGACATTGAGAAAGTCAAGATTGATAAGAATCTTTAAAAAATATCCCGAAAAACAAGTACAACTAACCCGACATGGATGATCAGAAAGTGTACGAGAGGGAAGATCCATTTCTGCTGACAAAAGTGTCATAAATCTCAACAACAGCACAGGAAACAATTCATCATGGCATGAATTAATTTCAAGCGAGCAACTGTGGTATGACAGGAAGAAAGGAAGACAAAGACAAAAAATAAATGTATTTCAAAAAGATCACATCAGAAATCCACTCTCAACACAATATGAAAGAGCAAACACTCTATCAGTTGAAGTGGTGCAATAATGTACAGTGTGCTAGGGTGGAAGCGGAGACTGCACTGTGAAATACACTATAACAATACCCTGTGAATATTGCTCTGGAAAGGAATCTTGAACTGTAAGATTATGTATGAATATAGTAGACTGCAGATCATGATTATAAAGGGGTACTATAAAGAAAATGAATATAATAAAGAGAAAATGGCACAGAATTTCTGATTGGTAAGATTTTGTCCCAGGAATCTAGTATATATTTAGATCCTACGTTGTCCAAGAAGAATTTCTTTTTCATAGCCTGAACTGTTGGAGCCAATGTTTGGTTTGTTGGCAATCTAAAGGCAACAAGCAATACTGGAAATAGTTGTAAGGACACAGCAGCAGAAGATGACAATACATAAAACATACGCATGATACATATCCTAGAGACGTGCATATATTCTTACTGTACCGGCTGACAGTGACATACATTGCCAAAAGCCTCTCTAAAAGCATGCACTTGGTCATAGTTAGTCTCCCGAACATTTATGTCAGTAGTGCGAGGACAGTGCCCTTGCATGTACACATAAATGTTGCAAAAGGGGCCTGTATAATGTGGGATTACGTTTTCTTTTTACATATTTATATTGGCTTCTGTTGAACATACAGGACAGCCCCACAACAAGAGTAAAAGAAAAACATATTGTTGACAAACGGGCAGTTGCACAAATCTTATCTCATTAGCTGCGTTTACATGGAGCCAAATTATGAGACTAAAAGACCAATCTGAATAAAAATGCCTCATGTAATCACCAATATCAGAGGAGACTTAAGTCTTCTTCTTCTTCTGTTATATTTTCAGCAGATTTAGATGCTTCACAGCCATAAGGTTTAGATGCTGCATCATCTCCCTCAGCCATCGAGGGACTGAGTAGTCTTCCAGTGGAGAAGGATCAATCTCTACGCTCATGACACATTTTGTTATTGTAAATCAAGTTCCAGAAAGATTGTTATTATTCACCCCCAGTATGCCAAAATGGCTACCATATTAATACCATTTTGAAAATACCAGACAGTGTTTTGAAGATTAAACTCCAATAAGGGGACAGATTAGGACATTGCCAGAATGAGTGTGCTAAAGAGGGCAGGTGCATCTGCCACAGGTAGACCCTTCATCTGGGAACATTTTGAATAGTTTGACTTGAGAAAAATGGAGGCAATACAGCACCTTGAATTGAATGAGGCCATGTTGGGCACAGACTGAGGCTGTATGCACCCCTTCCAGCGCTTTTCTCCACCACTCTGCCTTCAAAGCCAGCCCCAAATCCCCCTCCCATGGGGATTACATTTTAAAAAGGCCGTTCAACAAACAGAATAGACATGGTGCTAAAATCTGCTGGGAACTAATAGCTGATATTCAAGTGATAAAAATGTCCATGTTCTTCATCCAGGTCCTTCCAAAAACATTCCCTTTGGAGACGAGTTCCCTCCTGGTTCTCTTCCTGCGGTTATTATTGCTTCAATGCCCAGAACTGAAGCGCGATGTTGGACATTTTATTACTGGCTGCCTCACTATTTGAGGCTCCAGCAGTGAGTCCAAAGAAAGGCTTATTCAAGTTGAGCTGAGCACACCTAAGTTCATATTATCACAGATGAGACACTTGAAATTACCTGTAAAAGCAATCATAAAATAATTAGAATAATGACATTGTGATTATGTTAATTTCCTGAATTAGTTATACTCATATCAGGGTACTCAGTGCATTAGCCCACTGTAAAAAAATACCTCAGATATCATCAAATGCCAGTCCAAACGGTGGCTTAAGGAGCAATGAGGAGAGAGAGGTGAGGAGAGAAACAAAGAGTGACTGAGAGGGAGAGATAAAGAGAAAGATATAAGGCTAGGGCAAAAAGAGGCAATGGAGCTAAACTCTCCATGCCGTCTTTTAATGGATGATTTGTTGGGACACACACAGGAGGTAATACCAGTATCCCAGTGTGCAGCCTGTGCTGTAGGCCAGGCAGCGTCAGCGCCTGTGCCAAGCATCTGGGCAGGGTCACCCCTCAGAGCCAGGCTCGGTTCCAGCCCTGTCTGTGAGTTATAACAGATAACTGCATTTCAAATGGATTATACCCCAAACACTGGCTTTGATAGTAACACCCCCTCGAGGTATATGTTTAGTGTGTGTGGTGTCAGAATAACTGATCCTCTACACAGTTTTCCTGCGAGCAAAATAAAAAAGATAGAATGAAAGAAAGAAAGAAAGAAAAAGAAAGAGGGCACATCACAAAGAAAATTACAAAAGACGGACTACAATGCTTTCTTGTTCTCATTTATCTCTGGAGCCTGCTGTGAGACATTGTAAACTGCTGAAAGACACAAAAGTAGTCTAAATCAGCTCAAGTTGCAGAAAAAGAATGAGGGGAGCAGAGATGCAGAAAGAGACAGATGCTGCGTCGACTACCCATCCATAATGTAGGAACCAGAGGCTGTACGCAATAGGGTTTTATTAGAATGACAGGCTGTCATGTTAGGGCGGAAGGTTCAGCACAGGGGGGTCGGATGTCTGGTGTATGGCCAGTAGAGGAATGTAAACATAACGGCAGCTAAGACTGCAGGTTATTACAACTGAGGAGGCGGCATGGGATTTAGTGACTGACGTTAGAGCAATCACTGATTTAAAGAAAATGAAAGAAAATACGTCTCTGCTCGGTACACTCTGCTCTATGAGAACAACTTGCTGTAAATAAAGACATTGAAAATTCACATAATGCCTGAATCCTTCAAAGACGCCCCCTCCGACTCCAATTCAACACCCCTGCCTCTGCATCACTGAGGATTGAATGGCCAAACAGACAGCTCTGAGAGTTTTCAATTTAGACAAAGACACTGTGGAGAGAAGCAAGTCAAAAAGCAACAAGATAGGGACAAGAATAAAGATGAGTGGCTGAGATAAATACAGCCATGTGGTAAAAGACAATGACAAGACAAAGAAAGATGAGGATAGAAAAGAAATTAGGGGAACCACCAGTAGAAGATTGAGAGAGATGGAGGTAATTCACACCAAACAACAGTCACCATTAAGATGATGAAATGCAATGCAAACGCGTCTTCCTGGTTGTACCAACTTGTCCATTAAATATTAATTGTGATTACATTTTTCTCACTTTCATTGAAGCCTGTGAGTCTGGGCAAGGGAGCTGTCCAGTGTCCTGTCATTTCACACCCCACATCCTCCCCTCTCTCTCTCTCTTGCTCTCTCTCATGTTGGAGATAATAATCACATACATTAGTGGACAGGGGTGTGTGCATGTGTATATGTGTGTGTGTGTGTGTGTGTGAATGCTTGTGTGTCATAGCCTTTCTCCAGGCCCCAGTGAGGTGGACATCAGCCTCCCATGTCCTCTCACACATAGATCACATACCAACAACCCAGCAGAAATGACATTACACCAGGCAGTCTAGTGCTTGTGTGTGGTGCGGTTTCCTGTTCATTTACCTCTTTAAGTTCTTTAGCAACATCCTTGAGGTCTCCCAGGATGGTTTCCAAATTCTCCACGATTGTCTTGATCTCCTTTTTCACTTGTACTTTGGAGACTACTCCTTCAGCGTCCGCATTTGGTGTCCCTGACATTCTTCGGTTTGTGGCACAATCTATTTCGCGAAGGATCTCAAGTCAAATCCTTTTGTCGACACGCTGCTGCCACTTTGCCAACGCATTATTTTAGTCCTCCGCTCCCGTCACTTTTTTTTTTTTTTTTTTTTGCTCCTACATCACGGCCAGGACGGAGCGAAGTGGCGTCGGGCAGCGTTCTGTATCTACCACCAGGCATGCGCAATAGAGCGTAACACAAAAAATAACCGTTATGTCAAAATATCGGATCATACTGTCTGCGAAACGAAGCCCGTCCACAGGTCGGTTCGCCTTTACACCTCCGTGTCCGGCGACCAAAACATGACGTGCCGCGAATATCCCTCACGTCTGGAGAGCGCTAAATTCAACATTTTGTGGGAAAACGTCCAACGTGACTGCGGTTGAGAAAAAAAAAAAAATTAAGCTACAGTAAATACAAAGAAGACCACGAAGAAGAAGAAGAAGAAGAAAGAGTACACGGGCAGTTATCCAAACCGTTACACACAGCCGGTCGTTATTGTAATGGTCCATAATCCTCAGGCATCGGCAGAATTGTTACACACTCCTCCTTTTTCCTCAGATAAATGCTTCTGGTAATGAAACACCCCGGAAAGCCGCCAGGTAACGACACCCCAGGGGCACTTTCCTCCGAACAGCAGCCCGTCAGTTTCATCCTGTCTCCATCGCAGCCTCCTCTGAGAGTCTGAGCGAGCGACGACACGGGAGCAGAGGAGGCTCTCTCTCTCCTCTCCCTCTCTCTCTCCTCTCTCTTTTCTCTCTCTCTCACCCTCCCTCTGCTCTGGCTCTCCCTCTTCTCTCCCTCTCTCTCTCTCACCCTCCCTCTGCTCTGGCTCTCCCTCTCTCTCTTCTCTCCCTCTCTCTCTCTCACCCTCCCTCTGCTCTGGCTCTCCCTCTCTCTCTTCTCTCCCTCTCTCTCTCTCACCCTCCCTCTGCTCTGGCTCTCCTCTCTCTCCCTCCTCCTCTCTCTCTTCCCCTCTCCCTCATCCGACGTTTTTGTGTTTGTATTATTGTACCAGTTAATGAGAATTACCCCTGTTCTTTGACTAGCTTAAGGTAACATTACATAACTTTGTTTTTTTTTACCTTAAAATAACAGTTTCAAAATCATGTTGATGGTAGGCTACAGTGTCTTGTAATAGGGTGAATGGTGTCTCTGTCTCAGCCATCCCCTGCCACTTGTTTCCGCACTATGTAACTTCATGTTTGTAATACATGTTTATTTACCTTTTACCTGAAAAAAGCAGAACAAGTCACTGTATTATGCATCTTAACATGTTCAGCTTCACAGTATGTCAGAAGCTAATATTTTGAGACGCACAACACACTGTGATTTCTCTTCATTACCCACCTTTGTGCTGGTGAAGCCGAGGGCAAGAATTGCCTTGTCATAATTTTTTGCCTTTGTTTTGCCTTTGTTTAGTAGCCTTGCTGCTAAACATAACTCCGGGTCTTCCCTAGGGGTCTTGCCCCACACTTTTGGAACCACTGCACTAGTCCAAACAGGCGTAAAAGACTCAAATAAACTCTATTCATGCACAAACAAAAGCTACAGAGTGATTTAAAGTAATGGCCTAAATGTAGAAAGAGTACTACAAAATACTACAAGAAATCAAGACAGGCAATTTAAAACGACTGGGTGAAAATGATAAAAAAAATACGAGCAAGAAAAACACAAAGGAAAAGAACTGAATAGGCTACTAACCTTATCAGACATTTTGACATGTAGCTGCAGGATGTGCACAGTGTAATCAATAAAATGAATCATGGCTGCATTCTGTTATTTGTCATGCCCCCTCCGTTATTTGAAGATGTATTGTAAATGGAACAGAAATGTTATTAGATGAACTCGACTATGAAAAACAATCAGAGCTCGCAGCGTTTTTTTAACTTCACCTCTTAAAAATAGTTCAAATTGGCTGTTGCAGAATCATGAAGGACAGTCAAATATCGCTCAAGATCAATCTTCTATGGACCAGGAGAATAATTATTGCAAGAGGCTTAATACAAATAAAATAAAAAACATATATAAAATATAAATATCTGAAAAAAAGTTCACTTGAACTCGCTTTTTGTTATATAATTTGCTGGGGGGAAAAAATCGGATGATAAGCAACATGCTGTGGGGCATGTTGCAGGCATGAGAACAACTACAACCTACTTCAGGTTTAAACATTTTACAGTTTTTACATCTCATTATATAGACTAGGCATATAAACACCTTCCAACCAAAACATGTTCCCATTTCACATCTCATCAACAAGAGAGCAGTGTTGTCAACAGTCTTTGTCACACATGGCCAGACAGGCTGCAATACAAATAATACAACAGACTGTAGAATAGAACATTAGTTAATGATACTGAAGGAAACCATTTTAAAAAATAGAATACACAAATTTTCAGGTATTTGTAGTTTACTTATAGTATTTGCATTTTCTACTACATTACACTTCCACTCCACTACATTTTTGGAGGCAATTATTGCACTTTTTACTCCACTCCACAATGTGATGACCTGTTAAATTATTGAATTATTGAATGATTCTGGCGACTTGGTACCTCTCTCTCAGCCTGCTTCCTGTCACCTCTCTAAATATCTCTAATATTTTAACAGGATATATTGGCTTAAAGTGCCACTGGTTAAGCATATTTTGTTTTTCAATAAAGGAATATAGGTTATACAATGAAAATTTTCATAATTTGTTATAGTGGGGGCTCACAAATAGTTAATGAGATTCAAAAGGTTAAAATTGAATAACAGATTAGACATGATCACTGTATTTCCCCGCACAGTATCAGAGTAGACTGCATCAACTCAACAGTGATGAAAACAGAGTTATCAAAATCCTGGCTCCTGATTGGCCACTGCTGAGACTGCCCCCCTCGCAAATGCGGAAGTGAAACTTGTAGGAGTTCACCCTGCTGTGCTGTCTGTGTACATCGGCGTTGCTCTTGTCGCCACTGTGTACTTGCAGCGTTAAGAAACAGAGAATAACATCTCACAGGCATGTCTTTGTCATTCGAGGGAAGAGTCGTGCTTGTCACCGGGGCTGGAGGAGGTAAACATCGCCATTGAAACATAACTGAACTTTAGCCAGGCTGTCATTGCTGCTAACTGTACATAAGGTTAAATCGGGTTCGCAGCGTTAGCTCCGAATGCTAAACTGCTAACTTTGAAAATGTAGAAAAGTGTGTACTCCAAATGAATAAGACAGCTAGTGCACTTGTTGTCTTTCTCTCTGTGGTTTTAGCTGACCAGCAGTAAATATCTTGCTAATTGCTAACACAGGCTAGCACACCTGCTAGTCGCAAAGTCGTAAAAGTAAACGTTATCCTGCTGAACCTTCTGGAAACATCTTTGTTGATCCTTCGACACAACATGCACCCTATTTATTCGACTATACGTTTCTCAGCCGTTGAATGAAGAACACGGGGAGCAAAGTACATATCAGGCAATGATTTGTAATCATGGCAGTGCAAGTGTGTCAAAGGGCACATTCAACACAACCTCAATAGTGATTGCTAATGCTGGTGTTTTTACTCTGTCACGGTATGCCGAGACATTTTACTCATCTGTCTTTCTTTCTGCAGGCATTGGCAGAGAATATGCGCTGGCTTTTGCTGAAAGAGGCGCCTCAGTTGTAGGTAAATAAAAGATCGTTTTAGGCCACTTGTTTTTTTTTAATGAATTAAACATCCTTTTGACACAATCACATTTACACCAACATATGAAGAGAAGCAGCAGCAGCATTGATCTTTAATTCATGTGTTATGAGAGCATGAGTAAAAACCTGCAGATTCTTGCACTTGCGTGGCTCCCTGTTAGAGATGACTGTGGGTTCAGAAGTGTCCTGATTTTGAATACACTGAACTGGTATTGACACAAATACTGATCTTATTAAATGATTTGCCTATTATTCTTGATGTCATTACTTTTTTTTTGCTATTTAGAAGTCTTGTATGTGTTGCTGCAGAGCGAGGCGTAAAGAAGTGAGCAGCATAACAACCTCTCAGTCCTTTAATTCAATCATAATTTTCATACTACTAATCTACATATTGATACTATAATTATATATTCAAAAAAACGAACAACTGAAACAAATCACAATATTTTGGCAGGATGATATCGTAATATAAAATTTTGATTATTGCCCAAGTCTAACTGAGGCACAGCAAATGCTGTGTCTTAAAGTTAACCAAAGTCAAAATGAAAATACATTGTTTCTGCGACCGGCTACATTTATTTAGTCACAGTGGATGGAAATGTCAAAGCAATAACTTACTTAATATTCCACTGAGTTGCACGCAGAAAAAAGAGCACTGGTATCAGATTGGCACTCTGTTTAAGCAGAGATACCCTGAGGTGAGGTACCAAAAACGTTGATTCTGTGCATGCCTAGATTTAAGTGATTTAGGTGATAAATTATGTCTCAAAATGAGGCATGTCCTAATGAAATTAGGTGACTTTGACTTTTTCGACCACACAGTTGCAGGTGTTGGCATAAACATTTGCCGTTCTCAAAATAATAGCTTTCCCTGCTGCCTGGAACCAACTTGCCCTTGAACTCTGACAAGGAATCAGCTTAGCTTCACTCTTCTTCTAACCTAATCAGTCGTGGAGAATTGCCGAACTCACCCCATTATTGCTAATCTTTTTCTTCTTGTTGTAATAAAGTGAATGACCTTGGGGGAAGCGTTAAAGGGGGCGGAAAGAGTTCTGCGGCTGCTGATAAGGTGGTGGAGGAGATAAGAGCGAAGGGAGGCAAGGCCGTGGCGAACTATGGTGAGAAGTTTGGACTTGTCTTGTCTTTCCTCACACATCATTTTCTCCATCTGTTTTCTCTCTTGTTTTCCTAGTACTGTAATATTTAGCTCATGCAACGAGAGGTTCAAACATAATATTGATTTCCTTAAGTATGAGTGGGTCACTGATGATGCTGTGTGTATCCTCCCTCTCATCTTTGTCATCTCATATATGCTGTATGATAACAAAACCTTAGTTTTGAGGAGCAAAACATGACCAAGTTTAGATCGATATATAACGCAGGCAGCTCTGAACAAAGCCGACTGTTTGTGGGTGTAATACAAGGGTATCAAAACAAACAAAACAAGCTAGATGCCTGGCAATCAATAACAATGTTACTTTGAAAAGGTGACTCATCATACATCATTTCTCAACATACTGAGCATGTGGAGACTATAGACTTTCTCTTGGCCATAATAAAAGTTTTCTCATATGCCTCTCTACCTGTCAATTATTACATTTTAACACCAATTCTGCAGATTGTTTCTGTCTATAAACAACCAGGAAACATTTGGCCAAGAATCAGATCCATCTAAGTGAAGTGAAGTGTAAATTCTGTATCAAATGCAAAAAAATATCCGAAAAATGTCAGTGACCATTTCCTTCATACACACAGATTCTGTTGAAGATGGAGAAAAAGTGGTCCAATCAGCCTTGGATGCATTTGGGAGAATAGGTGAGTATTGTCTTTATATGGCAGTTTCTACTTATCCCAAGTATTGCATCATTATCTCAATTAATGGTTTTTAGTAATGTTATTACTGCTATTTTAACTAATTATTGAACTAAATCTGGCAAAATATCTTTTTGTCCAGATGTCGTTGTGAACAATGCCGGGTAAGTCATTTCATACTTTTTGCTTGGTCTAATGACATCATCTGTCATATGTGATTGCACTAGTTTGGGCCACTATGATCATGTTAAAGTCAACCTTCATTTTTTTTCACACAAACAGAAAAGACTAAAACCTGTTCCTGCTTTTTTTTTTTGTCAAGGATACTTCGTGACCGCACGTTTGCCAGGACGAGTGATTTGGACTGGGGTGATTAAATTATTTCTACATTCACTTCACTGTCATTAACTCCTACTGTGTATCAGGTCATCTCATATCTCAAAAACCAAAACATTTGTTTCAACTTGGGATTGTTGTCATGTACCATATGTCCATTGTCTGTGAGGGAGTTTAAAAATCTTCTAATATACTGCCTCATTGCTCTTACTCTCCATTTCAGACCTGATTCATAGAGTTCACTTGAGAGGCTCCTTTATGGTGACTCGAGCTGCCTGGAACCACATGAAGGAACAAAAGTTTGGCAGGTGAGGAGCTGAGCTGTTAACATCTATTTAGCGGGAGAAAAACTGTCCCACCCTCGTATTACGTTGGTCAGATTTTATTTTAGATCCAAGCTATAGCTGGATTGGAATCAAGAAGATATCTGTATCATAAATCATCATCATAAAAGGCAAGATGTTAAAGATACTCATGGTTTAATGAGCCCCACTTTAAGGGGGCTCTTGAGGATATTCACTTGAAGTAATAAGTATGTAAAGATCGTCTGCAATCATATTATTATACACATATTCTGACTTTAGCCACTTGATACCCCTTAATACGTCTAGCTCCATTGGTTTCATTGTGTACACTGAAAAAATCTGCATACTAATAAAAGCCCAAGACGGCAAATTTAATATGAATATGTAAATCAGCATAGAATGAAGGAAATTAGTTTAATTTGGTTATGCTGAGTACAATTTTTAAATTGAGGACTTCACAAGAAGCAGCCGAGACGTCTGTGCAGACTCTCAGTCTACCGAGTATTGCAGCATACAGTGCGAGATTCAAATATGCACTGGTCTGAGCTTGTTGAGTCGAGGGTGTTTTGCCACTAATCACAGATTCTTCAGCTCTGGAGAAGCCTCTTGAATGAGAAGTGAAACATCCCGTGGATAATTTAAATTGACTCAAAGCAGTGAGGATGTATGCAGATGTGTATTTAAGGTGTGATCAGACAATGGCATAAATGATGAATGCATTCTGGTACTGAACTGAACATTTTTCTGTTATGACAAGTAAAGATGTATGCTGTGAAAAAGGCCTATGGACGTTTGCGTGTTTTGAAATATAATTTACAAAAGAAGGTCACACAGCCTCTGCTCCCATGTTACTCCAGGTAACAGATGCCCTTCACAAGTACACATCGAGTGTTTTACATGAATAAAGGACAGTTGATCAGATTCAGCTTTTTGCAGTTTCACTGCATTGAGCTTAAGAGCGGCTTATTATTGAATAGAGTAGAAAACAGTTTTTATTCAGACACAACAATCATGGTCATAGGAACTGAACTGTGGTTGTGTTGGGAGTAGAGGAGCAGGAGAGAGGAGAGACTAGAACCATCATTAGTTTCTAGGTCATTTAAGATTAAGACATTGAGATCCTTATTAGACGTATTATAAAAGGGACTGTGACCTAAGTTTTGTATTCTGCAGAGGGGTCAAATTATCAGTAGAAGCATTCTGTGTACTTTTTTTAAATTTATACTGAAATGTGTGAAAAAGGTGTTTCATTTCAATTTAATTTCTGCTCGGTTGTATGGGAAGGTTAGCGAGTGAAGGGAGGTCAGATCTGTGGCTTTTCTTTCCGCCTAGAGGTTGATCGTTAGCGCCCCTACCACGCGAGTACAGCTCTGCTTGTTTACATATGGGCAGCTTTAAAATTCAGTCTTTGTGTGTAGTCACCCTGAGCAAAAGTTGATGGTGTAACCACAACAGAAATAAAAAGCAGAAAGGTTCATGGCTTACTTTCCACAGAATAGACAGGATGGGCATAGAAGCCAAGGCTGTGAAAACATATACATTTATATAATTATACTCAACGTCTCCAATGCACAGAAGACAGTTTGTGTGTCTGCTGTCTTTCTTCTACAAAGCACCCTTCTTTGTTGTGTTTCTCTGTACAAATTGGAAGATGTGTTTGTTTGTTTTTCCAGTATCACTTGATGTTGTGAAAGGTTCCCTCAGTAATTGAATCATAGGCTTACGCGCATAAAAGTTATTGATTTGAAAAATATTCTCTCATAGCCATTCCTTTGGTGCAATTGCAGTATACAGTATGAGTGTGCTGTGATATGGATCACTGCTTTCTGATGACCAGTGAGACGGCGTGTTTCAGACGTCTCCCACAGTTCATGTAGCGTTGGTGCTTAACCTCATTACTTTTGCTTGACTAAAGTGAACTCTCTCCGTGACTTTACTAGCAATATCGAGACTGTGTGTCTGGTATGCATGCATGCATGCATTTATTCCTGCATATAGCCTGTGCTCACCTGTTCAAGTAAATGTGCATAAGCAGTGGCGGTGACTATGCATTTCCTATTTTCATTATTGATTTATTGGGGCATGATCACTGGTTCTTGTGCCACTGGTCCCGCATTAATTAACAACACTCATGCACCTGTCTTTAAAATGGAAGAGGTTAACAAAGTAACGCTGTTTTCAATAGGGAAAATGTATTATTAATCACAGAAAACATTCAGTGTTGAATTAATCATTCTGGATTTACTTTACAAAGATGCTGCAGTTCAAGGCTGGTTTACAAAACGGCTCAATGCGATATGATTGCGCTGGAGCCCTTTTTTCGCATTACTTGACGTAGTAACTTAAATGCAATAATATTACCAAAATCCCATTCATAATGAATAGCTCAGAACAGCTCATTAAAAAATCTAAGAAAATGAACTAGTTCATTTTAATCAGTGTGAACTGAACTGATCGGCCTGGGCGATTATCGGATCCAATATTCAGCATTTCTCTGATCATCAAAAATTGGTGTGTTATTATGGAATTGCTGTTACAATAGATGAATTAAAAAATGTGCTGTTTAAGCACTGATACAGCAAGCGATCTGCAAAGTAACTGCGTAGTAACTAAAGTTATCAAATAAATGTAGTGAGCAAAAGGTACGTTATTTTTCTCCAAAATGTAGTATAAAGGAGAAAGTAGCTGAAAGTAAATCTAATTAAAGATTTTGATGTTGTTACCAGCAACATCAAAAACACTGCATACTCCTCAGTGTGTTCATGCATCCGTGAAAACCCCCTTTCTTTGGTTTATTTTTGTGTCTGTGTCTGCATAGATATGCCTGTCACTGACTTGTTGTTGCCTCTGCTTGTCTGTGGCCAGAATCATCATGACGACTTCAGCCGCAGGCATCTATGGTAACTTTGGCCAGGCCAACTACAGCGCTGCCAAGCTGGGCCTGCTGGGTCTGGCAAACACCCTGGCCATCGAGGGCCGCAAGTACAATATCCTCTGTAACACCGTTGCTCCTCTTGCTGGGTCACGCCTCACAGAGACGATCATGCCCCCAGGTAAGCAGAGAGATCAAACAACATATATAACTGCATGCTTGCTGCAAGGTGTGTGGGTGCACATGCTCTTACACATGCATGTTTTTTGGACAGGCCACAATAGGCAAATAGATTTTAACCACAGCTTTTTTGTTTTGTTTTTTGGAGCAGCTGCATAATGGGATGCCCATGTAAGGTTGATTTACAAAATTTGAGGCAACAGCACTCCCGTTTGACATGCAAATTTGTCATCTAATATTCAAGAGCTGTGTTTTTTTTTCTTGTGCTGTTCCCACAGCCATGATGAAATCATGCACCCTGTAAGTGCTTTAAAAGTTTTAACGTGTCGTCCCCTAGTTTAAACTCTGGCCTCCTTATTTCACTGTAGGTGCAAGCTGTACCTCTAAATATTCAAAGTGTCAAGACAGAAGGTGATGCAGCATTGGATACCTTCAGTGAACACTATGAAACCTAGCTCACAACAGCTCATAAACTTGGATACAATAGGTTGCATATGAAAATTATAGCAGACAAAAAACTAAAATATCAACCTTGAAAATGACAACTTGCCAGTGATTTTAAAAATGCAATCGTTTTTAGTTTTGTCAGCTGTGTTTTTTTTTATGTAAATGTATGTTCATCCGGAGCATATTGTGCATTCTCTGACGGCAGCCCTGTTGACAGGGGTATTAAGTGACAGATTAAAGGAATGGGTTTGTTGCCCTGCCGTGCCGGTCTACAGTAGCATCTGTCACACTGCACCGCGCCAACTGTCACAGGATGGCCTCACCTTACAAAATGACTTGGTTCCATATGTTGCCTTTCACTGACTCAGGCTTTTCTAACTAACAAACAACAGAACTCCTCTTGTGAAACATTGCAGAGTGCAGTGAAACAGAACGCCTGTTCTTTTGCCACCGCGTTTGGTTGATTGAAGGGTACAGATATTTTCAGCACACAGACCGTGTCTGGTGTTAAACCTTTCGTGGTTCATACAGGGAATTAAAAGCCTGTGCCATATTTGCTTGACTTCATTCCAACGTGTTTAGGAAACTGTTATTAGTACTTAAGGCTTCTGTGTTTTCAGTTTTCACATGTTCATCCACAAATACCCCAGACCTTTTTAAGAGATCAATTTAAACTGCAATAAATAAAGTTTGGGGTATTTTTCCTATAATTCCTTTTGACAATGGTTAAGAATAAACTGCAAATTTGAATGTATGTCTGTTAGCTCTGTAGCAAGAGGCCTGTCTAATAACTCAGACCATGTACTCATAGTATTCTCAATATGGGCACATTACACAAACACAGCACTGTTTTAATGATACACTAACTACCAGATACAGTGAAGCAGAAGCAGCCCTCCACTGTTTAGGTCAGTTGTATAACAGATGTGCAATGAAAAGAAGCTCTGCTGTACTGTAAGTGTATGTTTTCTTTTATTCAGACATTGTGGCGTCTCTGAAGCCAGAGTATGTTGCTCCCTTGGTCCTCTGGCTCTGTCATGAGCAATGCAAAGAAAATGGAGGACTTTTTGAGGTAAACAGAAAAAAATAACGTTCTAGCCTTGTGTCTATTTTTTCTTTATGTCTTTGAGAACATTAATATACCATTCAAATATTCCATGAAGAGAGAATAATTTTTAATATCTGCATGTTTGCTCATCTGCGCATGTTTCATCTCTTTTCAGGTCGGTGCCGGCTGGATTGGTAAATGTGAGTGCAGTGTACTTATCCCGAGGAAGTGTCTGTATGCATCTATGATATTCATTAGCCCCTGGTTCACCAGTACCGTATGTGTGTGATATTCACCATGCAATGACCTCTTTATTTGTGTGTGTCCATGTGTGCAGTGCGCTGGGAGCGTTCTCAGGGCCGCACTGTGAGACAAAAGAACCAACCCATGACCCCAGAGGCTGTCAGGGACCAGTGGGACAAAATCTGTGACTTTACAGATGCTGCCAAGATTACGAACATACAAGGTCAGTAATGCGTTAGGTTGAATTCCTGCTTGCACAATAATACAGAATGTAAGAAAGTGCATGTGTGCACACAACAGAGAAATGCTTACATAAGAACCATACAGTCGATGCCGTGTTAAGATTTTCATGTTGTCCAATGTTTTATATCTTTAAGAGTTCGTGTCATTCCTTTTGTTTGTTCATTGTGAACATGAGGTCTCTTAAAGGGATAGTTCGGGTTTTTAAGTGGGGTTGTATGAGGTAATCATTCATAGTCAGTGTTTTACCCACAGCAGATGGCAATTGACACAGCCCCCATTTGGAGAAGCAGTAGCAGCATCGGTGTATGAAACTAAACGATGTACTGCTGCAGACAGGGGCAGCTGCAAAATGTATTTGAGCCACCTAAAAAAGGTCAGCATAAAAAAAATCAACATCAGTTTAAGTGTACTCTATATTTGGAATATTTCCATCGCTTTACCTTGCCGTCAAACAACTCTTTCCGACAGGGAACTGAAGCAGTGCTATGAATCTCATCAAACCCACCAGACTCCTTTTGACAAACAGTCAGTTTGTGTGTTGTTGTTGTGTGACTCCGGTGAATCTGATGTATCTCTTTTTTAAAGCACAAAAGTCGCACAATGACACTAACAAATGTACCGAATGAGGCAGCGATGGACCAGCGACTCCTGTTTTTTGCGAGGTAAAATTGCTGTTTTTGTCAAGGGAGTCTGGTGGCTTTGAAGAGAGCACAGTAAGTCCAGAAAAGCCTCAGTTCTCAGTCGCAGTGGTCTGTCTGATGGCAGGGTAAAGGAGTGAAAATATACTGAATATATACACTTAAACTCTGCTCCTGCTGCTTCTACAAACGGTGGCCGTGCCAACCGCCATCTTCTATCGGCAATACACCTACTTTGGATAAGAAGCTCATAAAATCCCTTTTGAACCAGTAACCACACTACTCCTGCTTGCAGTTGAGACGATGCCATTTTCATACAAACTTTTATTAGAGTCTGAATTTGAGTTGGACCCCCCTCCCCGTCTTCATGACCCTGCTGTCCTGCTTCCAAACTTGTTTGACTCATTCTGTGCTGAGTCAGAATGATTCAGAGTGCTTAACTGTTTTGATTACTGAATCAGATCAAAGCCATCAGATACTTACAATGAAGTAATGACACTCATCGTACAGTTTGATCATTGGCCTTGTGTAGGTTGACTCTGTGGTGAAAGAAACCATTATCTTCATGTTTTAGGAAATCAGTTCATCCATTTTATGCTGCTTGTCCAGGTCCAGGTTGCATTCATTTAATTAATCATATCATTTGGAGTTACTGTTGATTATGTTTATAGGACTTGGAAGCTGAAACAAAGCAGTACAAAATTTGAGCTTCTTTACTCGACCATGATGTCAGAGGAAAATGGCCGATATGTGAATATGGTCTATTGTTAAGGTTTCAATTCACTCTGAACATACGATTAAAAGTGTGATTAGATTGTCATCATTGGAGAGCTCAAAGTGTAGCTGTTGTGAACTCAGCCAAATGAGCCCTTTCACTCTCAGCCCATTTTCATTTACACATAGTTTGTCAACATCGAGCGAGGACGAGATGGTGTCAGAGATCAAGAGAACGAGGAGGAGAAAACAAGTGAAGGTGAACACGGTGTTGAGTGTGAACAAGCCTGGTGTGATTCCCGAAAGGTCTCACATAAACAAGAGGATGGCAAATGTTGATTATTGTTTCTCTCCGCCTCCTCCATCGCTCTCCACGCTCTCTGATGTACATTCGAAGAAAGGTTAACATTAACTGAATGCGGGTGGCAGTCCCACAGGGCACTAACTGGTCTCATTAGCATGGCTTTGTAGTGCCTCCTCATTTGTAGCTTATTACAGAGACTTGTTGCTGCCTGTGTTCTGCCTGCCACAGAGTGAAGGTAATTAGAGGCTGTAGTTTTCTCACAGTCTCACTCCGTTTCTGTTCCTCAGTTGTCTCAGCTGTCTTTCTTTGTTTGTTTTGGCTGAATCTGCAACGGTTTTCATAGCTTGTGTCACATTGGTTAATTTATATTTCCTTTTTTTTTTTGGGCACACCGAGAACAAGCAATGTGGACTCAAAGAATGCAAATAACTATTGTTCGAATAGACGGCTGGTCATTTGTGAATCTCCCTCATGTCCTTCCATGTTAAAGCTGCTCCTGGATCAGTGTGTGTTCTGACTGTGTGTTAACTTCTCCCTGGAACTCGATTAAACTTTACTGGGATCGATTTGATGTTAGATTAAAAACTGTCGGAGCAAAAAATCCTTAAGCTCTTTTCCCGCAAGATTTAATGATTGTTATCTGTGTGACGATTTGGTGATGATGATGATGATGATGATGATGATAAACCCCATACATGAACAAAATGTCAAATATGAGCGATCCTAAGCTTTCTGTCAGAGGCACCAGTAGAAAAATGTTGTTACAGTCATGATTTTTTTGATGAAATGTCTCCTGGTGTAATTACAATTTGACAACTATTCAATCTTGACAGTAAAGAGTGGAATACAGTTGTATCCTTAAGAATAATTAATAAAACAACCCAAATTTAGTTCAGCTGAAAATGTTGGTCTAATAGCAACAATGAAAACGCATGAAAACATCAATTTTTTAATTACAACAATTTCAAGAGAACTTTCATTAAACACTGAAATAGAAGAAATGTATTTACGTTATTAGTATAAGATGAATACATTTGGCCACAGACACTCAATTTCATGATGGGAATATGTTTGATGGAAACATTTGACATTGGGAATTATGCTTAGTCAACTTCTTAGAGTTAGATTAAAAGATTGATACCACTCTCACATAATCCTCTCATCACTCATCATGGTTTCAACTCTATTTATGCTCACTATCTAAAAAAAAAAGTTATCAGGCTAACACAACGTTACTCTGGTTAAACCGTGTATGAAGAATTGTTACCTTTCTAAAGTCAGATGATGGGTCGATTACCTTTTTTACAGAGGTAAAATATATTTGCACAAGTATCTCATGTCTTTGTACATGTTGTGTGGCATCAGAGATTGAGAGAGTGGCACTGATGATTAATTATTTTATCTGTCATCCTCGGTGTCTTGTTTTGGTGTTTTTATACCCATCTGTCATCTCTCCCCTTGTGTAGAGTCTTTCCAGTCATGTTTGACTGTGCTGTCTCAACTGGACTCAGAGGGAGAAGTCAATGCGAATCCAACAGCTGCTGCAGCCTCTGCGACTTCAGGAATCAATCCTGTGAGTAGAGATGGTTATTACTGCTTTTTCCCTCTTTTGTACACGAATGTACAGGGTGTTTGCAGGTTTTGAAAAGTCTTTAAAATCATTTGAATTCGTTAAAAGGCTTTAAGAAGTCTTAAATAGTTCCTCTCTCCTACTGTTTGCTGTAATGCTCGTATGAAAATGTATTTTTATCCAAATGTTGGCTGTTGGGAGACGTTACAGACTCATAAATTATAAGTGGGATTGTTGCAACAGTGAATTGTGTGTACATGTTTCAGTTAGGCCTGGGTGACATCCAAAATTTGATATCACAAAATTGTCCCATTCAAATATTGTGTTCAATGATATTATTGTCACTCGGACTGCGCTGGGATAGGCCACAAATTTGTGGTGTTACCCTATATAGTTAACACCTGCTGACGCAAAAATATTTCTAGTTTGCTGAATGAAGTCTGGTTACTGACAGCTAGCTTGACCGCTAATGGCTAGCCTGTCACTCAAAGTGGTCATGACCTTAATATTGCATAACTTTGAGCCTTAAGATAACTAAAATGAGTCGGTTGTATTCAAATCCACACAACAGGCATTGCAGAAACACTCATGATTATGGAACTGGGATACACAAAGAAAGGGATTAAGTTCAAGTATACGTTGTGACCTTGGCTACGATTGCCTCTTTTCTACACTATTTTTTATTCACTCTATCTGACTTATCCTCTTCCACTGTCCTCCTCCTCCTCCTCCTCATTTTTATTTTATTTCTTCATTATTTTCTGGCCTCTGCAGCTCTGAACTTTTTTTTTTCCACCGCTGTTACGTCATGTCCATCCCTGTTTTCCTCTGCCTCATTTCCTCATATGATTCCTCCTACTGCGACCGTAGTAGCGACTTTAACGGTTGGTTGATAATGACTTTTGAAAGTGTGGAGCTGTACAATCTCAGACTGTTTCAAACATGGTAAGTCATGACTCTTTAATACCACCACTCTGTATTTAGTCGAGGACATTTAATAACCTTCTCGGCAAAGCTCCTACACCGAACATAAATACTTTGACGTCTCCTGTTAATATGAAATGTTGGCGCTGAAGACAAGCAGCCAGCTCAGATTAGCTTTGCGAATGCGACGTACAAAAGACGTCGGCGCACAATAGCGCAGTGACGACTCCCTGGACGGCCGCTCCTCAACTTCACTGTGTTCCCGATCATTGAATCACAGAAAGTGAACTGGTTACAGCTCACACATGGCTGAGCTGCTTGAATAAAACATTGAGCCACAAGTATAAGTGTATCACATAAAATAATTATCCACACACACAGGCCCCGCTTTCTGTTAAGCTAGTTGTAGCATGCAATAGTGACTGCATATTGTAATGGCTACATCAACAGATTAATCTGTGTTTGTGTGATTACCGAAACAGTTATTCTGATTTGTGTTGGCACCATATTAAAGAGACGACTGATTAAGCATATTTAATGAATAAAACATTAATCAGAATGACTGCTTTGTTTAGAGCAGTGAGGAGACTGGCGCAACATTTGTCTGTTAGCTTATCAGTATCAGATAATATTACCCAGAATAATGCACAGTGGGGGCACCCTAGTGGTTATGATGCTCACCATATAACCATAATGTCCCCGCTTTGATGCCAGCACAGTGACCTACGCTGTCAAATAGCTAGGTATCAATAAAAAGGAGACAAATGCCACTAATAAAACCTCAAAAGAACAAATAAATGTGTGTATGGCCATATTTTGGTAACGTAATTGTATATATTTCAGACCCTGATCTGTTGGGTTTTAATCTGGATTTTTATTCTGACAACCTACACATACCATGCAGAAAAAAAACTGTAGACACATTTCTGATTAACGATTGCAGTAGGTGCTAAATTAGCATTTTCTACAACGAGCCTACTTCATATTAAGTCAACTTAAATTTCACCAGTTAAATGCTTTTAATGTGAAGCTGCAGCAGTAAGAAATGATCTTAAATTAACACAGCGCTCTACAGAGTGTCTTTTCTTATAAAATCTCAGTGTACCACTGGTGTTTTCAAAAGCTTGGGCTGTAATTTTCCCACCAACTATCTGATGTTAACCTTAATCCTTTCAGTCATTAATAGCACTCACTAGCCTGCATTAAAAACCTCATGATTCAATACCTAAAATGTTAAATGCTGTACGCTCTGTCCTGGATGACCTCCACACCGTGTCTCCGGCAGTGAGTGCGTGTGTGCTTGAAAGTGTTTTTGTTGTCAGGACCAGCATGTGAAGGACTTCTTGAGAACTGAACTCATTAGTGCAGATGGTTCAAGAGACTTGGATGTCTTATGCTGAAGCATTTATTATTGAAGCTCGATCGAGGAGAATTGGCACAAGCATTACAGGTGGGAACACTGTGTAACACCAGACCCTGAATGATGATTATTACACCTGCAGACCCACAAGATCACTAAGTGTCCAAATAAGGTTACTCATCACTCATCTATGCATATGAAAGGACTCTGAATAAGAAATTATGCGTAGTTAGACTGTGTGATACACAGATCATGTAGTACACTCTAATAGGAGACAGTCTGCCTGTCTTATTGATCTGTAAGAGTCTGAAGCCAAGTACATCGTAGAGAGGAGAGACAGAGGATGACCAGTCATCCTTAGGAAACAAAGAGGTGACTTTGCTCTGAAAGAGGCTGTGACATTTAACTTGAGCCTGAAGAAGGAAAACTCCTTCACACAGTCGTCCTCATGGGGACAGAAGCCTGGTCCTGATGAGGCAGAACGTCATTGTCGAGGTTTTGGTAAGGGATAGGCTGTCCACAGTGAATGGAAGTCAATGAAATGTCCTCACGAGGATAGCTGCGCACATTTGTGTGCAAGGTCTTGTTTTCCTGTATTTGTGGGGTCCCAATTGGAGTTGCTCAAGGTGTGGGGTCCTACAGCGCTATGGAGACCAAAATGCTGGATCTCATGATGTAAATCATTCGGTTTTAGGGTGAAGACTTAAAGTTAAGGTTGGGGTTAGGGTTGTGGTCAGGCGAGCAGTGGTTAAGTTTAGGGTAAGGGTAAGTCTCCAGGAAATAAATGTAAGTCTATTCAATGTCCCCACAAGTGATAGAAAACAAGGCTTTGCGTGTGTGTAGTGCTGTCTGGACTGGAAATTTGCAGTGTAGCCTCAAGACAAACATCACCATTGTGTCCTCAGCTGACTGTGTGTGTGTGTGTGTGTGTGTGTGTGTGTGTGTGTGTGTGTGTTTGTGTGTTTGTTTTGTATATTTGTGCAGTGCTACTCACATCTGTTGGGTCAGTTGCATGTTATGTTATAATTAAGCAAAATATTGCATCACATGAGCTCTACAAGGGTTTACAGTACATTGCTCTGTGCCCACATGTGCTTTTGTGTCATGAAGCTGTTTTCTCTTGTGGGAACAGTTCTTATATTAGCTTATTAGTCGTCTGAAAAAAACATTAATTGGCAACCTTATTTATAATTAGGTAATGTTCAAGCAAAATTAGCTTACATTGCTTAGTTTCAGCTTCTGAATCGCATGGGTTTGCTGCTTTTCTCTGCCATATATGAAAATAAGATTTTAAAATGATAGTAAAATAAATATCTTTGTTTTTTGGACTAAAAAAATAAGCAACTGGATGATGTCTCTTTGAGCCTTAGGAAATTGTGATTGTGAAAAATGCAGTCTTACATATCAAAGACCAAACAATGAATCATTAATGGGAAAATAATTGACAGGACGATTAGAATAATATTTAGTTGCATCCTTCATTTCAAGTAACATGTTTACGTACAAGATATCAACTAAATTGTTCATTGTGTTGCAAAAGAAGGAGGCAAGTTTTATTCTAGCTCTTCAAATCCCGAAAACAGAAATGTTGAATGATTCAGAACACAGAATATTTCCCACATCTGCATTTAAATGAATTAAAATAGAAATAGGCCATGCTTTATAGTGATTTCCAACCAGCTGAGAGGTGGTGTTGTGCTGTGTGTGAATCACAGCGTTCTGCCAAGCAATATTGTCTTAAACAATAGCTCAGCGCAGCGGTTATTAGTATGAGAAATGAGTAACTGCAAGACTACAATGACTGCAGTGTTGTCACTGATATATCACAGGATATTTGAATACGACTCAGTCAGATTTGAGGGTCAGAAATAGCTCTTTATACATCATTCATCTGATTTAATAATGCTACTTGACATTAAGGCACCCGCTGAAGTGATGGATTTAATATTCCTGAAAACTCGAGAGGAATCATCTTCCCCTTTCCTGCTCAACTGACCCAACCTCTTAATATAGTTTGTTTCTGATACATCCTGTAATACTACTACTGATAAAATCAATACAATAATAAACAATCAATATTGATATAGGACAAATACAGGGCTGTAGCTACAACTGAGAGCACTGAGATGTAGATTTTTCTGGGAATGTGGAGATTTTAGCAACCGTCACATTCTGCAGTTCAAACCTATTAGGTTGCTTCTTGTATTTTTTAAACTCTACTTTATTAAATGTGATTAATTTATGTTCAACGAAATGAGTAAATGATTTATTGTCTTTGTCTGAATCTAATTTCCTGCAGCAGGAAACAGCATTTTACAGAAGCTCTGAAGTTATTATCTTGCACCAAAGAAGAAGTGTTTAAGCATTTAGACCTACATTCATTCACGCCGCAAAATTAAAAACAATCATGTCCGTTAAAGATTTGGACACTCTTCACGTAGGAATCAGACTATCATGCCTGCAGCTGGTTACATTTATTATTTACCAAAGGTGACAGAGCATTTTCAGTTGTTGCCGCTGAACCGTGGAATAGTTTGCCACAAACAACTAAATCATCCTCCTCCATTGATACTTTCAAACCAACCGAAAAACCAATCTGTTTTCTTTCCTTTTCCAGTCCTCCAAAAGGTGATTGGGTATCACTTTTTGTTTTTTATTGTCGTTTTATTATTTTTTTGTAATTCTGCTTGTTATGTTTTATCTATTCCAGTGTTTTCCTCACGTTCTTTGTATTTTCATTTGTAAATTCTTGTAATAAAGTAATTATAAAGCTAGACTTGACTACACGTAGGGGAGCAAAACATTTCCAGATAATTTCCGAGGAAGTTGCCTGGAGGGGAACTGTGTTACCTGTTAGTCATGTTGGAAAAACACCGACAATGTTCTGAGATGAAAAATCTGAATATAGAAGAAGGAGGTTTGAAGGCACTTTAACCGATGACTTCAGTGTTTTTGAACTCCTGGCTACAGCCCTGCCAGATAAAAAAGAAAAAAAAGACCAAAAGAATTTAGATGGATATCAAAGTCAGATGAACATTAATGTTTTATAAATTGTACAAAAGCATCTCGGGCTGGGACTGATGAGGCTTTTAAAACATTTACAATACAAGAAAGGGCTCCACCTTCCTGAGCTTTTGAAAGGCATTTGTGACTCTGTGTAATTAACACTTGATTACTGCAGGGGCTTCAGTCCCATTTTCAGGCTGCTCGTTAACAGAAGTGCATGCACGAATCGAACAACGCTCCGTCTCTGGCCACGACTCAAGTTCAGGATCTGTTTAAAAAAATGTGCTGATTAGTTGCAAAGCTCGGCCCGCTGCAGCCACAGGGGACCTTTTCTCAACTGCTGATTCCTTTTAACTCTGTGAGATCCCACAGGTCCTCAAACTAATGACTGCTAATGATTACAGATTAAATCCAACAGGCGCTTCGCTGCTGTGTAGATTGTATTTTGTTTGTGTTTATACCGGTGGTAGGATTTTTGGACCAGGATGGACCAGGGCTAGCTGGTTAGCATGCTAACTTCAGACGTCACAACATCAAAACTGCTATTTCTTCAGTCTGTTGATAATTTTCCATTAAAGTCCATTATGATTGAAGATATTTGGTCAGATGTTTGACCTGATGGTGGCGCTACAGGCGACGTAAAGAGATCATTACGAGTCATTAAAATTCATCTTGAAGCTTGAGTGTTTCAACAACTTTTAAAGGTGCTCATTTATTCTGTTAGTGTCTATGCTCCACCTATATGATATGGTTGATTCATTCACTCTGACTTTATGTGGAGTGTTTATTTGAGCATTTGTATTCAGGGTTTGAGCTGTGGAGCTAATCTGACGTAGTGTGAACCTTATTACTTTTCTGCAAAAACCCTTAAAATTACGTTTGGATTTTCTGTCTAAATTACAGAATAACTTTTCATTTTTTAACCAAAGTATGGTTTCATATCTAAAAATTGACATTCTCACTTCTCCTCTCCTCTCAGGCTGAAGCAGTGGGACAAAAACTACCACCGACCACGTTCAGCTTCACCCACACCCAGTGTATCTTGTATGCGTTGGGGGTCGGCATGTCCACCAAGGACCCAGATCATCTCAGGTGTGTATTGATTTATTTATTTGTACCGACGACTGCAACTGCCCTAAGGGGTCTGAGAAGTCAACCTGTGTGAAATTGAACTGAAAGAAAGGATCATCTGATAATCTACTTCACCTGCATGGAGGAAAAAAACACTCTATCCAGGCTCACAAACCTCAGTTTGCTGCAGTGTTTCCTATGACAGCGTGATTTTTCACAGTCCAGTAACACTAACATTTTCATGTAGGTTCCTATATGAAGGCCATCAAGACTTTAGCTGCCTCCCTACCTTCGGGGTCATTCCCTCCCAGGCAGCCATGATGGATGGCGGGCTGAGCTCAATCCCTGGACTCAACATAGATTTTACACAGGTTAAAAAACATACTTGTCCGTTTCTGTGTGTATCAATGTGTTTGACATTGTTGTGTGTACATAATATGCACGATTGGATCTATATGGTACATCTCACAGTCTTTCACACAAGACGAACAATATTAATACACACATTACTCATGCTAATGAGGCTTTAACATGTTGGGATGATGCTTATATATCACAGCTGTTCTAATGTTTTGTGTCAGGTATTGCATGGAGAGCAGTATCTGGAGCTATACAGACCTTTACCAACCTCAGGTATGTCCCTCTGCTGTTATATACAATTAAGTGCTGAAGGTAATTAGATTTGACATTATGCTAAGTGCAATAACAGTTACTTTACTGCCTCATTGATTCTTATGTAAGCCCATTTTTACAATGCCTCCAATAATAACATCTCTGATATGGGCCAGTTTACCTGTTAAGCCATGATGGATTTTTAACTGTAGGATTATTTATCCTATAATAGCAAGTCCATACTGAGGAAATGGCTCCAAATGAACCAGTCTGGCCCCACTTTGTACCTATCATGTGTATAGAGCGGCCAGGAGAACGTATTTTTGTAGGCTAACCCAGAAGTTAGCATTGTCCTGGTTCCCTTGACAAAAAGCCTGTGGGATGTTTTTAATTGGATTTTGGATTATTGCAGAAAATAAGCTCTGTGGCAAACACAAGTGTATGATACTTACACGTCTTGTTCAGCGAGATAATTTTCACTGATGAACAACACTTTTGTGATTTTTTTTTTCTTTTTTCAAGGGTGAATGCAATCAAAATTTGACAAATTCCTTCCTGGATTTGTACAAAGTAGAATGTGTTTTACAAAATAGGGCTCCAAACCCCAATCATATGTTGATGCTTTCAAATGCCTTTTTTTATTTGACCGACTGAAGAGTGCTCAGCTAAC
This sequence comes from Pagrus pagrus, assembly GCF_965226575.1. Taxonomy (NCBI): domain Eukaryota; kingdom Metazoa; phylum Chordata; class Actinopteri; order Spariformes; family Sparidae; genus Pagrus; species Pagrus pagrus. The sequence goes on from NC_140192.1 coordinate 9,792,960, forward strand.
TATAATGTAACATGAAGAAAAATGGCAATCTGCAGGTCCTTTAAGTAAGTTTTATACATATGAGGCCTTAAAAGTCATTCACTAGTCTTAAATGTGTATCTATGAGGTCTTAATCGCCACAAACATTTGGTCTAATTTCATTTATTACTATTTTAATCTAAAAGGCCTTAAAAAGCATTACATTTAGACACTACATGAAGTACAGAGCTTGTTTAGTAATATTAAGTCGATACAGGACTGAATTCCAAAACATTATAAAAGTCGAATGTAAACGGGTGAAATATGTTTCCAGGTAAACTCACCTCGGAGGCCACCATAGCGGACGTGTTGGACAAAGGATCTGGAGCCGTCATCCTCTTGGATGGTGAGTTTCACAACTTTTATCATATCCTGTATTGAGGATATATATTTATTCCATATTCTTTTGTTTTTGTCACTTCAGTGTTTCTTTTCCTGAAAGTTGCCTCTCAGACTGTAAATGGACTTTTATTAATTCAGCCCGTGTCTGCAGGGATTGAAATAATGGACTGAAAATGGCTCGTATTTCCACTTGACAATTCTAGAGAGATAACTGATATTATAAACCACTCTGATCTATAATTAATCCGACTTAAAACAAATAACATGGGACCCGAGGTTCCCTGAGGATTCACCGCGGGGAAACATAATGTAATTTTTTTATACACACTAAACTAAACCAGTCAGCCTCTGTTATCCTCACAGCATGAAAGTTATTTCTGGGTGAGACGACATGTCACAGTAACACTCTGCAGAAGCAGCTTGAAGTGTCTTTATGTCTGCTTACGTTTTGAATTGACCTAATGAAATAAAGTAGCCGGCAGGTTGACAGCAGTCTGGATTTGATCCCTGCTGACAGCAGCTAATTGTCTCCTCACAGCCAGTTTATATGTGGCTGTTGTTCCTGCTCTAATTTTACTATAACTTTGCTGTAATGAGGAAATGAATAAGTAAATACTGAGAATACTTTCACCACAGATATAGTTTGAATGACACATCGGTGCTGCTTTACAGTGAACACCTACAGCGGCGACGAGCTGGTCTGCTACAACCAGTTTTCAGTGTTTGTGGTCGGAGCTGGAGGGTTCGGAGGGAGGAGAACCTCCGAGAAAGCCAAAGTACGTACTCGTATTTGAGCTACTGAACCAAAATAAGACTTAATGCTGCATCATATTTGATTTTTTTATTTCCGTTTTCTTCCCTTCAGGCTCCTGTGCCTCCACCTAAACGGGCACCAGATGCTGTGGTGATTGATTCCACCACAAGAGACCAAGTGAGTGTGTCTGTGTGGGTTTAGTTGCAGAATAAATTAGCAGCGCTGCTAATATGTGGGTGAAAATGGGACATATTGTTCTTTGCCTGTGAAATAACATTTTAGACAAAATGTGAAGATGCGGCAGAAGTGTTGAACAAGGTTTTTCGTGCAGTTTTAAATAAAGAAACACTGACTGTGTGATGCAGCAGAAAATAAAAAAAGAAGAATGGGGAATAAAAAAAATAAACCCCCTGAGCAATTTAAATGACTATCACTTCAAAGACATTCTTATTTAAGGTGTCTCTTTTATCGCCTTCATGATAATTTAATTTCATCCCACATCTGTGTATGAGAAGTTCAGGGGTTTATGAATTAGATATAGATCTAAACAATTTCCGTTTCCCCTGCGGTAACAGGCAGCCTTGTACCGTCTGAGTGGAGACTGGAACCCGCTGCATATAGACCCAAGCTTTGCTGCCATGGGAGGTGAGAGTCCACACTTCTACTGAGTCTCGATGGATGTCTTTTTTCATCAGAAATGTCTTCACTCATTCTGGTCTGGGCTCAGAATTCTCCCTGGGATTTAAGGTCAAATGATGTGTTTTGATCTCATTTATACTTAAACGGGCTGTACTCAAAAATGCTCTTTGGTCAGGCTTCAAGGCTCCCATCCTGCACGGTCTGTGTTCTTTCGGCTTTGCTGCGAGACACGTCCTCAAGCAGTTCGCAGACAACGACCCTTCCAGATTCAAGGCTATCAAGGCAAGTGTTACCTGTGATTTAAACCCTGTCAAACATTTCGCAAGTCATTGGGGCCTCGTGCAAGAACCACCTGCATGAACGGGTTTCTGTTTCAGTTATACTTTCAAGTGATCGGAGAGTATTTGTTGCATTCATCAATTTTCTTGTATTTACAGTTTTTATTTAGATACGAAGGAAATTCACAAGTAATTTAGACCTGTTGTTCAAGTCATGTACAGATGGTCCATCTTTGTCCATATGGGCAACAAAACACTTGTTTTATTTTGGAATTACAATCTAATAATCTGAATGAATTTAGAGTGAGGGTTATAAAAAATTAGAAGTTGCAAACTTTGATTTGCAATATGAATATTTTGTTCATCATCATCATTATGGCCTGCCAAGTCATTCAGATAAAAATCTTTTAAAATTGAGATTGAATGATTTATTTTTTGCACCGCAGTTTATATCTTGCCTAGGGGTCTTTATGCAAATTACTTGAGCATCCTTTATTGCACCTTACAGTGCAACATCACCTCCTGTAAATTATTCTCTCTATTCCACTGTTACCCCCCATAGACCGCCTTGCATTGGAGTCATGGACCGATTTGCTTTAACATGATGTCTTTGTATTACGCCTCGAGGCCTCTTAATCAGTCCTCCGTACTCTGTAAAAATAGCCTCTAAGTAAAGACGGCACGTTTCTTACTGCAAATTATGAACTGGAATCATACATGTCAATATAGTTATAACCTTCATTTAGCCAAGAGCTTTACTTGCTACCTTTTTTCTTTCTTTTTTTTTCTCTTCAAAGTCTTAACTTGGTATATGAGTTTGGACAGAGGTGGATGTAACGATTCCCTCTTTATTAAGATCACAGTATGACTTACTTACTAATATTTTCTACTTGATTTGGGATCCCTATTACAAAACAATAAAGACATCACTAATTTATTCCTCACTGTAGGACTCGAACCCTGCAATGTGAAAAATGTTGTTTTTACTCCTTACTGACATTTTCATGAATTCATTTGCCCACAACCAGAGAGGAACAGGAAGCCTGATTATGGCAATTTATTCTGAAAAGAAAAACACAAAAGCACATGAACAGTTGGAAATCATCAGGTTAAAAGGAGCAATTTTAATTCAAATGTGTGAAGCAAAGAGAATATTTGTAAATTTAACTTCTCATACAGCCAAAGTTAACAGGAAAAAGGAGAGCTCACACAATAGAGATATTTATTTGCCTGAAATCTATTCGGCGTCTGGGCCTCAGAAGTTATTTAGCATTGATCAAGTCTGGTTCAGTGTTACAAAATCATGTCATTAAAGACTTCCCTTCGTAATCTCCCGTCTCTCTCTGTCAGGTTCGCTTTGTGAAGCCGGTGATGCCGGGTCAGTCACTGCAGACGGAGATGTGGAAGGAAGGCAACAGAATTCACATCCAGTGCAAAGTCAGTATTTTGTGTTTGCGTGGAGTCTGACTTGTCAAGTCGGCGCTGTTCTCTGTTCTTTTGTGATTGTTCTGCATGTGTTGCTCTTCTCTTTGATCCAGGTGAAGGAGACGGATGCCGTCGTGCTAGCTGGGGCCTACGTGGATTTACACGGCACATCAGAGGCTTCTCCAGAAAATCTCACTCAAGTACGTCAGGCTTTTCAAACAACAATCCTCCTCTTTTTCCTACTATCAAATTCATGGAGCCTCTGATGCTCCTTTTTCTTTATAGAGTGAATTTGTCCTTCTGACAAATCTGTGACATGAAAATCAGCTCTCCTAATATCTCTTGACTGGTGTTTCTGTTATTTCTACCTCCTTTGTGCAGGGAGGAGGCCTTCAGAGCGAGCTGGTGTTCGCAGAGATCGGTCGTCGCATCAAAGACTTGGGCTCAGAGCTGGTCAAGAAAGTGAACGCTGTGTTCGGCTGGGAGATCACCAAAGATGGGAAGAACGTTGCGCAGTGGAGTAAGTGCACTGGACGCGATGTCGGCGGATTGTGTGCCACATAAATACATTATTTTTGCAGTAAGGCAACAAAATGATGAAGACAGTCAAAGTGCTGGAACTGCTCACGCAATACAGAATATAATTAAAGGTTCATGTGATAAAAGCAAGAAAACACAAGGATGGGATAAAGTGCTCAGCTGTGTGTGGAGCTAAGAGGCTGTTTATGGTATGTCACATACACATGGGATTAATTAAAATGTAAACTTCTGACAGGGGGAGAAGGAGGGCAAATTCCTATCGGAGGGTGGTTCTGTGTGCTATCTTTCCGGCTCACTGAAAGGTCAAGACTGATTCTGATACAAAGGATTTTTAAAATAATACCATGAACCTTCTGTCCATGTTATATCATTATATTTCAGCTCGCTTGCGTGTCTAAGGCTAAGCTGATCCAGTTTGACATGCTGCTAACAAGCTGTCAAATACACCATTAAGAATAGGACAAAAACACCGTTAATGACTGATTAATAACTCCAAACACCAACAAACCCAGGGAGACAGTGTCGGTGAATTATTCCATCTTTTTCTGTCTCTGTCCGCTTTTAGCCATTGATCTGAAAAACGGCAGCGGCTCCTTGCATCAAGGCCCTTACAGCGGGAAGGCGGATGTGACCATCACAGTGTCAGATGAAGACTTCATGGAGGTGGTGCAGGGAAAGCTCAACCCTCAGAAGGTAACTCATAAGTAGTCAGACATAAATCTCTGTTCATGTTGTGTACTGTATGCTTGCTGTGCTTGTGTTTACTTTGTTGCACTTAAATCTGCTCTGCTTTAATTGCTGCCCATGTCTTTGTCTTTCATAGCAGTGGACATACATTACAACAGTTTCTTGGTTTGAGTCGCCAACTTTTCACCTGGTTAGGAACTACAGATGAAAAGTAGCCTCTTGGCTGATTCTGGCACATGCACAGTAATGTTAATGAATATGAACGGTCCCTGAGAAATAAACTGAATAATTAAAACGTTTGTTACGAGGCAAGCTACAGCACTGAAGGTGTTTCGGTTTAACAACTGACCATGTCAACTGGTGACTCCTTCCACTACGATTGCATTTATGCTTCAGAAATCGTAAAAAGCGGTGTCTATTTCACATTAATTAGCTCAGCGCTACGTCACACGTTTCATTGCTCTGATTTGTTGTAGGTCTGCCTTTTGGCCTGCTGATAACACCTCTTGGAAACAGGAAATTAACTGAGAGATTTCACACTAATTTGCATTTGTGAATTGATGTTTACGCGATGCACTGTGAATGACTTTTTCCCTGCATGTTTATCCATGTCAAAGCCAGACTTCTACTGTAACAGTATATCTCGGTCCCTCTTGCAGCATTTTAGCTTTTGAAAAAACTCATTTTTTAAATCCCGTATTTCTTCCGATGCTAAAATCACTTCTCTCATTCTAATTAAAGTGAAAGTGCCTTTGAAGAGCCATTCAATCCGTAATAACTTCTCCCTTGATCCCGTCATGTCAGAAGAAAAATGGAAGGCGGCGATCTATCAAACGAAGATCAGAAAGCACTCAGCGCGGGCAATCAATCGACGCTACTTGTTATGTCTGTAGCATCTCATCTGTCACAGGGAGTGGCCATCACTGTACAGAATTTCTATGCTTCCTGGAGCGCTTGATATTGATCTGAAGCCTGTGTGTGTGTGTACTCTTCATAAAAAGCGTCAGTACGCTGCTGCAGGGTTCTGAAGATCCCTCAGGCGGGGTCTTTTCCAGACTCTCCATTGATGAAAGGAGCAACTGGAGGAAGATTAGTTGGTAGAGTTAAAAGGGACACTGCTAACTGTCATCTGGGGTTGACATAACCGCCATCCCGCGATTGATTTCAGCCGAGGAAAGCGCTGCACATCGTCAGTGCTTCAGTTCACCCAATAACGAGACTTTTCTGCTGCGCCTCTCGGCTCTGAACCTCATGAATATGTATATTATTTCATTGTTCTGCTGCCAGAGCAACCACAGTCACATGTTCCCCGAGGCCCAGGACCTGGCGTGTTACTGTTTCATTTGTATGAAGTGTTAGCCACGGGCGTCTTGGCCTCATTTTACTCCCTGTGTACTTGAAAACCACTAACAGCCAACCAGCGAGAAATCAGCGGAGACTTTGGTGGGGAAAAAAAATTACTCAACTGTGTCTTTGTTGTTTTGCTAGGCGTTCTTCTCTGGCAAGCTGAAGGTTAGAGGGAACATCATGCTGAGTCAGAAGCTGGAGGTCATCCTGAAGGACCACGCCAGGCTTTGAGCTCCTCAGCCAACCAATCAGATGACTCCAGGAACTCAAGCGCCAACCAGCTCTTACCGTCTCTCTACGTCTCATGTCCCTGGTTGCGGTTGAATAGTCCTTTTTACAAAAGGAAAGGAAATAATGCCGTCCCACCATTCCCTTCGGCCTTAACATTTAAACCGGCCATGGCAGACCAAGTAAATATCATTTGCCCTTACAAAATTACAAAGCAAAGTTTAACTGTGTGAATTATCGGAATTATTGGAAAAACATTTTCCCGACTGGGAAAAGTCACATGAACGCCCTCTCAAGTCAGAACAAGTAACGCGAAAAATGAAAATTTTGGTATGCATGTTGCTGAGTTGAAGTCATGTTGCTGAAACATGGCGGACGAAAATAAACATTGGGTTGATGGTCAGGACCGTCAGCAAAGTCATGTATTGTAAAGTCATTGTATTGTTTCCTTCCCCCCCCTGCCACTCAAATACAGGAAACGGCACACAGGAGCACGTGAATGTAGAAGTGAAGTTGGAGTTTAATTGAAAGTTGAATCCTCCTTCACATCTTTCCTTGGCCCCTCACCACGTGTTCGGTCACAGTCAAGAAAATTTCTTTTGATCAAAAGAAGTCATTTTTCCCTGACTATTCAACCGCAAACCCTTGATTCATGTGTGTGTGTGTACTTGATACGCTTTGCCTCTCAAAAGGAAACCCGGGGACATTTAGCACTACTTCAGAATGAACTCTTGTAAATTAACTTTGACTGTAATCATAATGTACACATGTACAAATACTGTAAAGAAGAAAAATCATTTTTTTCGTGTCTTGTCTTCAGGTCTGATATTCAGTGTTACTTCAGCCGGTTTGTTTACTCGCTCGGAACCGTCCTCGCTAAATGTGCACTTAACAAAATTGCCTTTAAAGATCCAAATGTGAAATTAACATCTGCTTCTGATAAATGTAACCCAGCTTTACTCAAAAAGTCTATTTTTACTCAATGAGATGTTGTACTACATTAGTGGAAGAGAAAGCTTCTACTACAGTGAACCAAAGCTCTGCCCAACACTGGGTGAGTGTAACAGCAAACAGTAACTAAACAAGTCTGAAAGCTCAGTCTGACTGGTGGATTACTCGCCATAATGAAATAAGAGACCACTGAATTATGACTTCAGAGTGTGATATTGTAATCTCAACAGAAGCTTCATGATGTGTATAGTGATGTAGATTTTTCTAGTTATAAGAAAGATTTACACTGAATTTGTAATGTAATGAAATATAATGGTTGCTTCTCTATAAAAAATAAACTAATTCAAACTAAAAGCTTGTTTCTTTCAGCAGTTGGTGGAGGCTTAACTAGACATGTCAATGGAAATCTGCCTCCAAATGAATTATTTTGTTTCTCCCTTAGTGTAAATGGTGTAAAACAGTTGGCTATCGAGTTTACGACTTGTTTCTGCTGCTCCCAAGAGGCCAAAAAACCCTGTTGTTGCAGGTTTAAATGTCCTTTATGGTGTCTTTGACCACCAGCATCACTCTGGAGTAATGTATTTATGAAAAGGTTCCCTTTTTTGTTTGTTTTTTATATATAATAAAACTGAGCTTACATGCCCACCCTAGATTCTACAACAGCCAATGTGTGATCTTGTAGACAAGTGACCCACTGTCTCTTCTTTCTCCTCTCTCCTGAGCCACTTACACGGCAGCCTCCGGATGGCTGATGCATCATGTAGCCAATGAGATTTCAAATCCAGCAACATATAGTTTGTCTGTTTTAAAAGTTGGACTTTATGCAAGTTAATGTAGTTTTATGCGTTTTGCTCTGTAATGAGTTTCTGCTCGTTATTTTGAGATCATAAAATGGCTTTTTTTTTTTTTTTTTTTTTTTGCCACCTGAATATTTCCTTAGAAGATAAAGTGTTAAGTCTTCATTTTCAGTGATACTGTTATTAAACTTGAGCTTGGAGTGTGTAAGACCGTTTGATGCGGACACATTGTGTTTTCCAGCTAACAGGGGCAGTTACAGGTCATCTGCAGGCTTATTTTTGCATTAGCAAAATTTAGACGAGGAAAAATAAATAATTCTGTGTGTTCAGAATAATCTCTGGCAGCTTCGGGGGAAAAAAAAAAAATCCTCTTATAACCCTTCAAAACCATGCCTGTACTCCAAATGGTTCAACAACAGCTTTGAATTTACTTCAGGCTGGACTGGGATAGGCGTTTCAGGGTAATTATAAATAAACTTCCAGGAATGGGAACTATATGGCTCTGTACGTGTTTTGTTAGACTTCAAGGACACACAGGATGGCTTTTGGTGAGCAACGCTGGATGTAAACATGACCTCTGTTTGTTTAAAATGTATGGAAATGTAGTTTATTAACTATGAAAATAATTATATTCATTTAATTGTTAATGTCATGATGATGAACATCAGTGGTTTAGTTTGCTCTTAAATGGAAATATTCAGACTAGAAACAACCAAAATATTACCTTTATACTTACTACTATGAACAGTTAATGTAGCAGAGTTTAATTATACCAACATGTGGCTAAAAATGTGATGACTAAATAATATCTGATCCAATCTGGAGAAGTCACGTGTTGCTGTTCTGCATCCCACTGAAGCTGAGATGATGGACGGTCACCTCTGTTTTCAACACTACAAAAACATTTGCTCAGGTTATATCATTGTTTTTTTTTATTACATCAGTACATTTTCTGTATATAATACATCGATTTACACAATATCTTCATTATAAAATTAGAATCATCTGATCAAATTCACATTTGCAAGATCGAAGAAGGGGGAAAAAAAAGAGAAAGTTAAATGTGATATTCGTTTTGTTTTTTATTAAGCAAAGGGAGCTTGTTTAATCTTCTCACACCGTCACACTGATGTAGTTCAACTCTTTGAGTCTTTAAAGGAAAATAAGCAGTTTGATAAAACTTTATTTATTCTACAGTTTCTCTAGAAGTACACATAGTTTGGCTTTGATAAAAGATTTTATTCTCAAGTTACTGCAGGAGTACACATCATTTTCCAAACACGCTGATGTGCGGGGAAAAAGAAAAAAAAGAAAAGAAATTGCAATGTCATTGTTCAAGCCCACATCAGGAAATGATAAAGAAGAAAAGGTAAACCAATAATAAGTGAAAGAAAAACAAGCAGGAAAAAAGATAACACCTGCCTTTTGATCAGTCTATAATCCTACATATGAACAGATTTCATAAATATACCTATATTTGTACACTGATATTCTTCATAGAATGGCTTTATGTCGTTACCCACTGCTCTAACACTAGTAGTAATGATTACGCTGCCATTTACGAGAAGCCTAGTCTATGGATCTATGTATATACATAACTGCAATAAATCTGCTTCATCTTAAAGGTTTTCCTCAGTTTGTCCTCCCTGAAATCAAACTAATGTACACTTGAGTCCCTACAGCAGCACAACATGGGTCTCTGGGTAGTTAGCTTACTGGATTATACTCCTTCAAACTAAACGGCTATAGGACATCTGAACCTCTTATTTATGTGGAAGACGCATTATATTACACACCAACCTAGATTACATTTAATGAAGGCCATGTGCTGCATTTGGATGATATATAAAGAAACTGAATGATTATAAAAAAAAAAAAAAGCAAGCCAGGTCACAAAATTAAGATGACTACAAGGCAAACAATATCATTTCCAAGGCAGTTTTCAATCATGGAAGATGAAAGTTTGGAGTCGAGGAAAGACAAGTGCATTGTAATTGGAATAAAACATGTCCACAACAAAACAGGATATTGATTAAAACTTGTTAAACCGCTCCGTCTTACCCTCCTTTTTCATTGTCAACAGCAAAGTTTCCTGCTACAGGTTCTCAAGCTTTACATCGAACGTTTCAAAACAATCAAAACAAAGCCAGAAAAGGTATTATTCATGGTGTCCCATACCAACGAGGGCCTTGTTAAATTAAAGCTACTTTGTGCAACTTAATATCAACAATAATCAATATTATCAGGACCAACAGTACTGTAGTACTGAGCCAGAATGGCAGAAGTAGTTTTCAGAGATTAAGGACACTTAATAATAATAATAATACTAGCATTGGTTAAATCTAGTCCAGGATTATCACACACTACATATCAATCTTATTACCAAAGGCTTGGACTGCTTTACTGCCATCCAGCCGAGTGTAGTTCTATGCATTACACTACATATAGTTTAGCTTAATTTTTTTTTATGTGCAAATAGATAAAGAGAAATGGCGCATTCAGGTAGTCCATGAAAAAAGCAGCACACCTGTGAACTCGAGTCACAAATTTAAGAATGTTTCTATGTTTTGGGAAATTCGAGTAGATGCTGATAACTGCCTGTTCAATATGAACGGGTTAGCTTAGCATAGACAGAGAAAGAGGGAACCGCTTAAACTCACTAATTAACACTTCATATTGTTTGTTTCATGGATAGACTGATCAGCCTAGCAGATTAGCAGATCCCATAATCAGCATTCGTCCAATTATAATGCGATAAATTTGTTACTTTAAAATGCTTTACTTCTGCTCTGATGACGCCGCCGTCTCTCTGCGATCTCACTCAGTGTCCCTCCCTGATTGGATACACTACACAAATAATAATAAAAATAGTAAGTGGAGTGGAAGAATAAAGGAGAGGAAAATGATTATCGGTCCACTTGATTATTAGTAATCAAGGAGACTGATAATCAATATTTGGAACTGATATGAATTTCCAAGAAAAATAAAAATCTTGAGACAGAATTTACTATTTAATTTAATTTTGAGGTACTTTACTCGAGTGTTTCCTTTTTCTGCTACTTTATACTTTCACTCCACTAAGTTTATTTAACTTTAGTTACTTTTCTTCACAGGTCTGTCGGCGGGACGCTGAGTGGTGACTACAGAAGAAGGATGCTGCATCAGAGTCGAAGTAGTGCATTTTTTTGGGCATCAATTGATATTTATCGGCAATCTGACACCAAAAAAACAAAACAAAAAACAGATGCCAATAATTGGAAAATTCCGAATACCGGCCCTGATAATCTGTCTATCCTTGATTCGGCCCAGAGAAAATCGGCCCAGAGAAAATAGTTTTGGTCGATCTCTAGTTTATTCTGCACGACAGTCTTTGAGCTGACGAGCCTCTGGCTGTGGCTCTACATGTGAGGGGACTGACATGTGAGTGATATCATTCTTCTCTGCCAGAAGCCAAATGTCACAATTCCTTAACATTTAAGATGCTTTTATTCTTCACACTTTTATAAAATCAAAGTGTTTATTTCAAGTCAGGCTGGGAAAGGACGTCAGGCAAAATGTGATATGAAACTGACATCCTGTAATACTTTAAGTGAGGTCTAGTGGTGACAAACACCGGCCCCTCTGCTTTTTTATTTGTGTTCATAAATTGATATGGAGCACCAGAATGCGCCGTGAGTCCTTGTGACTGGATATAATGTGCTTTGTACGATGTCTGTTGGCCTTTGCATTGTGCTGAGCGGGTTCAACAGTGGGCCTCCATATGACACACTGCATACACAGTGTCCTGTCCTTTACCACCTCAACGCTCCAGCAGTGAATCCCGAGGAGCTTCCACCCTCACGACCGCCTTTCCAAAAGATAAGAAAAGGTGATGCTGTATGAGAAGAACAATGCTGCACAGTCTCTTGTCACTCCTGCTCCTTCTACAGCTTCACTTCCTGTGCAAAAACCACCTGAGAACGCTCTCCATGTGCTGTTCAGTCGACACGGATCACCATCCGTTTGTGTCTCCTCATCAGTTTGATTGATTATCATTTTAACTTCCACCACAGTTTGAAACACTTGTAGAGGACTCCTGTGTTTTGGTGCACGTCTCACACAAATCACAGCAGATTTCTGTTCATTGCCATTCTTGTGGCCTGTGCATCAGGCGACACGCTCTCACTCTGTGAAAGTCTGTAAATCCTGTGAATAATCCCCCTGCATCTACACTGATGACATCATTGTTCTTTAAAAATAAACCCACGAGGGCTTCTCTTCCAAGCGTTCTCGCAGCTGGCATCGATCATAAAAAGCACTTCACATTATTCATTAAATTTCTTTCAACACTTTCCTATATTTCTCTATATGATGAACTTGACATCGTTCTTGAGGTTGCCGTGGTTGTTGTTGTTGTTGACAACACTGTAGCGGTTGGGGAGGATCCTCATCTTCATGGTTCCGTCGGCGCCACAGGAGAAGATGTGGTTGGTCGGCCCCACCTCGATCTGCATGACGCCCGTGCCGAGGTTCCTGAACAGCGACTGGCGGGCGTGCTCGCTGGGGAAGGTGTAGAGCGGACACTGTGTGGCCAGACTCCAAACCTGCAGAGTCGAGGGTAGAAGGGGACGGTTAATGTGTTTTTAATATCGAAAAATAAGATATTCTGCAAGAAGAGAGAGGGACAGCCGGCGTGATGTAACACTAGTCTCTATCCTTGTGGGTTTTCAAGACAATCAGAACAATTTCACTTCTTCTCTGACAGTTTGAAACTTAAAGGTTTTAAACCTCCTGGTTCTTCGTTATGAATTCTCAGGCACAGGAACAAGCTCTGTTTTCATGATGTTAAAAACAGAAATGCAAGACTAACAATTAGTTACATAAGTAAACTAACATCTGGTGTTTCTATTCAACTACACACAGCACTTTGTTGGAAAGTGACCTTCTATAAGATGCTACTTGAGCCCACATACACGTTTCTGCTGCTTTAAATGCTCCCTGCTACAAATCCACGGTTTTAAATATTGCCCATAAAAACATAAAACTCTATATTGCGACCTGTTTTCAAAGGTTTACATCTTCAGGAGCCGATGAGGGCCACGCTGAGCTCTGTGCAATATTTGACTCGTGTTCCCAGCCGGGGAGCTTTATTATTTGATATGGTTTTTCATAGACTGAAGTCTCTACATATTAGTTAATCTTCCGCTTCCACGGACTCTCATCAAACACTTTAAAAGCTTATATATTTGCAGCACACCCATGTTAAATTTTCAATCAGCCAATATAATGACTTCAGATGAGTAGCATCACACACAGCTTTGCAAGGTTTTTTTGTGTGCAATCATCCAGAAGGAAAGTCATTTGAATTTCAAGAAGATGTGCACTGCACCATTTCTTGTACGTCTGCGTGACGCAGCGGCTTCATCCTGGGAGTGACAGCTGTGTGAGCGGTGCCAACATATTCAAGTCTACAAGATGAAAGGCCTGCTGTCTCTGAAAATATATGAGCAGAAGACGGTCACATCTCCAGTCTGCTCAGTCAAAACACAATCTCTTCTCCTCTTCCCATGTCACTTTAATCTGCGTTGTCCCGGCTGTTGTCCTGAGCAGGTGGTTATTAATAAGTGTGACACTGGTTTTAATTGACTGATATGGCGCTCAATGTCCACATGGAAATATGCAACAGTCATCTTATTGTTGATAAGATGACTGAGACATTCACACCTGGGGGGCAAACACTCTTCAGGACTGTCATCCACAGGTCAACTGTGAACAGGAAGTCATCTACACTGTTTTCATAATCCAAGTTTTTAGATTTACTGTTCCAAAAATAATGACTTTTTCTACTCCAACAGAGCAAACCATGTGGTTTCTACAAACACTAATAAAATATTTATGCATTTCTCTGTCTGGAATATACTTCTGAAAAAGTCATGTTTAATTAATAGAAAGTTATTTAATTGCGAATGATGAAAGTGAGCTCAGTCATAAATACCCTGATGTTGCCCTCTGATGATCCACTGATGAAGCAGTCCTCAGTCGGATCGACAGCCAACGCTTTGAGCGAGGAATCGTGGGCCTGGAAGCTCTGGCGCTGGTGCCTGTGGGGAAGCTCCAGGATGCTGATCCAGCCCTTCCTCCCGCCTGTGATAAGCAGCTGCTGCCTGGGGGCCATCGCGAGCACGGTAGCACCGGACTCGTGGCAGCAGAAAGCTGAAGAGAGAGAGAGACATTGGGGAGGGACGGGATATCGAGGAGAATGAGATGGATACGTTAGAAAGAACGAATCGAGAGAAACATTAAAGATGGAAATAAAACAGAAGGACGGAGAGGAAAGTGAGTAATATCTAAGACTTCATTTGATATTATTGATAACTAATTCTCAAATCGTCAATTAATCATTTGGTCGGTAAAATGTCAAGTCAAGTTTAATATTATAGAAGATGAAGAAAAACAGCAAATATTTACATTTCAGAGGCTGGAAACAGATTTTTGCTTAAAAATGGAGCTGCAACAATTAGCAGATTAATCCATTAGATCCACTGAGAATCGATTGTTTCAGTCATTTTTCAAGAAAAATGTCAAACGTATGCTGATTTCAGCTTCTTAAATGTGAGGATTTAATGCTTTTCTTTGTCATTTATGATAGTAAATGAAGAGTCTTTGGCCTTTGGAGTGAGAAAACAAGCAATAGACTGTAATCGTGCAAATAATCAATAATGAAAACGATCGATAGTTGCAGCCCTACTGAAATATAACCAGAGATTTAACTTCATTTGAAAAAGTTCTTGTCTTGTGCTGCTTCTTACTGTGTACAAGGCTGTTGGCAGGAGTCACCAGAGTGTCCCACAGACACACGTTCCTGCGGAGTCAAAAATCACCAAATTACTATCCATTCAAACGCTCACTGGCCACAGTGAAGCAGAGCTGAATGGAAGAGTTTCAGATTTTAATTAGACGTTTATGAAATAGAACTCATTTGAGGAGACTGGTGAGTGTCTCGCACCTGTTGTCCGTTGAAAGACCCGCAGTGGCGATGAGGGACGAGGAGCCCACAAAGACAAAGTCGTGAGCTGTCTTGTTGTGGCACTGCAATGTCTGGCACAGAGAAACAAAGGAGACGGTTAGTGATGGTGACAGTAATAGAGAAGCAGGAGAAGAGTAAACAAAAATGGGAATGACAGGAAGAGGGCGCGACGACACCAAGAAAGTCAAGACGGAAAAAAAAACTCGAAACAAACAGGTGGCTCCGTGAATTTCTTACCAGATATGGTTTGGGTGCGTTCCCGCTTGTGTTGGTCTGCCAGAGGCTCAAACCTCCATCGGCGTCTACGATACCGAACTACAGAAAACATTCAGAGAGCAGTTATCAGACGCTGCTCAAAATAGAATTACCCTTCATTTTCCATAGACTGACAAAAACATATCGTCTGGTGCCACTCCTGTGTTTGCACACCCCGTCTCCCTGCAGGAGATCTAGATTGTGCTCAAATTATCTTCCAAAACATGTCACCAGTCTCATCGAGTCCAAGCACCACTTACGTAACGGAAATCAACCGCTCTGCATGTCTGTTCTGTCCAATTCTTTTTAAAAAAGCATATTTCACTCTTTTGGCCAGGACAAGCAGATAAGATAGCACTGGCACAGGAGATGCGCCATCTGAGAAAATTATTAGCTCGAGGCAAGTGCCCGAGTTCAGAGCGGCTGAATCACTCAGCTGAAGAACAATATGTGCTGAAGCCAAACTCCCCACTGTGGTTCGTGCCTGAATGGCAAAGTGATGAGAGGAAGTGTGAAAATGTTGCTCAATCTGACAGGCTTGCATCACTGTCCACGTTAACATTAATATTGTTTGATATTACTGAAAAGACAATATTCTGACAAAGCTGTTTACACGGCTAGTGAAAATGAATATTGCACTAATATTCCTGTTTACATGCAGCCATGCATACTCCCAATACAGAACACAGCCTCTCTCTATCATTCATTATCTGTAAGCCTCTGTACCCCGGCTGACATTGTGCGAGCGGCGGGGTTCAACCTGGACTGTCGCCAGTTCATCACTGGGCTGACATATAACAATCACACTCACACCTATGGGGCGATTTACAGTCACCAATTAACCTACTCGCATGTCTTTGGACTGTGGGAGGGCTCTCCACAGAAAGGCCCCAGCTGGGAATCCCAACCGAGGACCTGTGCTAACCACTGCTCCACCGTGCCGCCCTCTTTCGCTCGTTTAACCACCTTTCTTAAAAAGGTCTGAGCTGAGATATTTATGAATTTTCAAAAACTTGTTAATACCAAGTTTCATGATGTTTTGTCACTCACTATTTTGATGACAGGAATATTATTTAATTGGCGTTTTATTGGCATTTCCACTGAAATGTCATCGACAGTGCTTTTGTTTCCCATAAGAATACAGATAAAGAACTGGATTTTGGATATCGTTACTTCAGAATAAGGCCTAAATCTGTATATGCTGTTCACATGAAATGAATCAAATTCTCAATATTGTCATATTCTTAATAATAGTGTGCATGTAAACATTATCCATGCAGCTTCCTTTGACATCTGTATGGTGGCAGTAAACTGTTCAAAGTGATTATGAGTGTGGCTTTGTAACCTTGTTCCCCTGGTGGTTGAATCGTATCCTGGTGACTCTGGAGTTGCCTGGACTTCTGAAGCAGATGATCTGCTGGGAGTGACCCCACTCGAACATCCTCACGCTACCATCCTGAGCTCCTGTCAGGTCTGAGAAACAAACAAAAAAAGAAAAAGTTTAACTTTCCAGTGCATCTTCATGAGCATTCAGGTCCCAACATGAGGATTTGGCACTTCTTTGTTCCCAAAATCACCTATTTTATAATTGATGAGAGAAACGGTTTATTTCTCACACACGAACAGCCATTCTTGCGTCCTGTTGGGAATTATTCCGGCCAAACACCTCACAACTCAAACGCTACTCTGCAGTTTGGCTGGAAAACACGAGGTTGTAACAAGTAGGGCTCGTTCAGCCTTCTCTAAACCAACAGCAGCACTGGGACCAGAAGGAAAAAAAATACTTTTCCACTTGCTAAATATCAACACAAGAGAACCTTTTTGTGTGATTTTAATCTTCCCCTGAAGGCTCTTCTCAACATGAGAAATGTGTCTAGATAACAAATTTAAGAGGCGGATCCCCCCTTTAATCTACTGACAGATCTAAGTCGTACTTACAGTAAGGCAGTGTGGGATGGGAGGTCATTCTTCTCACATTGTTGATGTTTCTCTTGATCATCTGAGAGAAGACAAGTGAAGAAGAGAAGATTTTTAGTGAGGCCAACATGAGTAAAAATGCTGAACTTCATTATGGTTCAATGGGATTCTTTAGAAGTTTGACAAGCACACTGCTATATATAGTATAGTAATAGTTTGCAATACTTACACATATATTTAATATATATATTCATTGCCAGCTTATTCAATTGTTAAAGTCATGGATCAAGTCAAGGATGTTAATGATCAATCATATTTTGCCATAAAGTATTTAAATGATACAATTTTTTTTAACTGATAATCAGAGATTGGACCAAATGCATCAAAAAGTTGAGATGTTGAATAGTGACAGATGGAAGCACAGCATCTAAAATGAAGTCATTCTGTGTTATTCAGTTTATTATTCAAGTGACTTAGTGTTTACTTTATATTATTATATTATCATTGATTAAGAAATAATTAATTGTTAAGGGAGCCGACTATCAGTTAAAGAAATTGCCTTAAATTTGTTTTGTTTATTTTGTCTTATGTGTAAATAATACGTCTTCATTCAGACATTAGAGGACTGCTGAATTTTGTTTTACTCATTTTAAGCAGCTTTTGAAGCTACTGAAGTCTTTTATGACCATCAGGAAGGGTGGAGTTTATTTTAATTATGGATCATGACAAATATGCTTTGTTTTAAAAGTAGGAAGTAGTCACAGTGAGAAAAAATAAATCACGTATAGAAATTGATGTTGATGCATAAAGATGCATCGATGACCGTTTTATAATCGTATCACAGCCTTGTGAGGTTCCTTGAGATTTCGTCTCCTACCATCAGCTGCATGAAGGATGCCTGACCCTGTTCACACAGTCAAACCACTGATAAACTTTCTCATCAGCTTTCTCATTAATTATAGAATTGCTTTGCATATTTTATAAAGTCTGACTTTGCACAAGCATAAAAAGACAAGACATTACATAGGGACTCCTATTTAAGTCCCATTTTCTCACATGCAGTTATGAGCTTTTGTGGATATTAATAATATTGTTCTTAACTCGTTGAGTGTACGTGTTAGGGTGAGCATTGCAGAGTTAACTGGTTGGGCTCAGGTTTAAGAAAGGGAAAAATGAAAAATAACTGACAGAGAAACTTTGGCACTGTCTGATTACTTTTGTGGTTTTGACCTCAAAGAGACAATTTCCCCCAAAATCAAAAACACGAATTATTCCTCTCACCTGTAGTGCTATTTAATCATCTAGATTGTTTTGGTGTGAGGTGCCAAGTTTTGAAGAAATCAGCTGTAGAGATGTCTGCCTTCTCTCAAATGTGATGGAACTAGATGGCACTGGTTTGTGGCGCTCAATGTGCCAGAAAAATACATCTAAAAACCTCAACAGCAAAGTCTCTTTCCAGAAATCATGACATGGTCAGTCAAGATAATCCACAGACCTTGTTGAGTAGTTTTATGTAGGAACTGTTTTCTTTCTACCAAACAACACTGACCAATCGTATCACCAGGTGGAAGGAGCTGAGCATCAACTCATGGATGAGAGGCTCGTGCTCATGACTTCGCGGGATGTAAACATTAGTGGTTTCCACCTCTGCTGAGCTGTGATGTTAGCTAGTTGGCGAGCCTCTCCTGCATAAGTTCATGAATACTTCCCTAAGTGTGGTGATACTGCCGACATAGATGGTGGTCAACATTTAGCATAAATTGTCTTATTATTCTGTTGCTCATTTAGTGTTTACTGTCCAGGTGGCCGGAGAGGCGGACAGTAACAGCCATGTCTGCCAATGATTTTATTCATTATTGTCTCTGAATGTATTCTGCTCCAACCTTGAACACACTGGTTGGTAAAATAATTACGATGCAGAGTGGCTCTGCATATCAAGAGCAACAAGCGAGCTGGTTAATATCAACAAACATGACTCACAACTACTCTGCTTCAAAGACACTGCTACCACCAGAATTATATCAGTCTCCCTCTGCACTGCTAACGCCAAGTTTCTCAACATAGTAAAACAGCTTTCACGGATCTTTCCTTTAAAAAAAAAATAAAGTGACTGAGGTTTGGGCCCCGTGTCGCACACGCTGTAGTAGTCTGCAACATCTTTGTTCCTTTGTAAGTCAATGAGGGAGGCCAATGTTCACAACAGGCAAACTGAACCCACATAAAGATGAATTATTCATTTAAGTCACTTAAACGGCTATGAGGGTTTTGCTATGAGTATGAAGAAGGACAGATCCAGAGCAATAGAAAACATCGATTAAGTCCAGAGAGGGGTATACTACAACACAGCATCTTACTGACATTAAGCAGTTAGCCAGCTACAGTGTTTGACTAACTTCAGGTAATGCCAGAACATAAATTATAGAAAGGGCATTTGCTTATTATGCACTCTTGGTATTGAATATGTTGCAGAATGACGTGAAACTCAAGGACCAAATCTCAATAAATGCTTTCAAATAAAAAATGAAAGAACAAAAGCCAGAATCCTTAAGAGGTCAATGTTTCTAATTTGCTTGGATACACAACTGACTCTTAGAAATTAGCATTTTAAAATGCGACTTCCATTTGCTTTGTGTCCTTGTGTGAATTTATCTGTAACTACAGTATTTGTTTTTATGCTGCTGAGTGCCTCCCTTAAAGAAGAGATTCTTAATCTCAAATGGGACTCTCCTGTTTAAGTAAAGGTTGAATAAAATAATATATAAATATCTTAGAAAAATACAATAATGCAGTCACCGAAAGCAACCGTTTAAAAACTAGGGTTGTTTCACTACCAATACTGCCTAAATTGCAGGATTGGGTGGCAAGTCCACAAGCCTATGCTCTGATACGACGTAATTTATTTATTAGAAATCGGACTCTGCTTCTTTCTTGCAGCATCTCTGTACAGCTGCAACCACACCATGGCATCCATTCAGGGTAAGAAGTATAAACTTGTGTTAAAAAAAAGTTTATAGTGTGTTTATAGTTTGTGTTATAAGACAGTTGTGTTGGCTGATATGCAAAATTCGGGTATAAATGTTGAGGCGGTATTAGAACATCTCTAATTAAAACTCATACATTTAGGGATGCTCTAACATCTGAGACTCGGCTTATTATTTTGAATATATCAACGATAGATTAATGGTCTGAAGCAAGTTTTCTGACTCAATACATGTATCTCCAAACTGTGCCAAGATTAAATGAAGCAAAAGAAAAAGCTTGAAAGAATAAGGGATCCAATTATTTTTTCAAATAATCAAATCATTGTTTGATCTATAAAATGTCAGAACATAGAAAAAAAAAAGGTTAATTACTTTGTTAAAGCCCAGGGTGACATCTTAAAAATGTTGGCTTTTTGTCAGACCAACAGTCTGAATACAAATATATTCAGCTTCCAATAATATAAAGACAATGAAAGGCAGCAAAAACTCACAATGGGTGAGCTGGAACTAGGGAATATTCCTCCTTTTTGCTCAAAAAATGACCTCAATAAAATGGACTCTATTAGTATGCTAGCTCACACCCACCTACAGTTTAGCTCCCAGGGTGCAAAGTCGTTTTCTTGGGAAAACGGCTGTCATCTATGTAAAGTATTAGCAATTTGCAGTTAATGGCCGAAAACATGCAAAACAACTCGTGTGGCCATTTAATCAAAGACGGCGGAGAAGAACAAATTGCTCATGTAGCATCATTACATACAAATCGAGATCTCACCACAGATGCGCCCCGGCCCGTCTGCACTCCTCCCAGCCAGGGCATGTTGATGGGTGTGCCGGGGCTACTGTGAGTGTACGGTGTGCTGCCGTGGATGGCGGCAAAGTCATCACGTGCGTGGACCACCAGGAAGTCATCACCACCAACACTACACAGACAAAATCATAATGAGGTACTGTATATTTTTATGAGAAAATAACAATAGAGACACAATTATGCCAGCATTATCTTCTTTATAAGATATCACTACTTTGAGTGCAAATATAGAGAAAGCTAGAGTAAAGACAGCGCATGCAGGACAATAATAATGTATACTTTCAGCAAGAAACCCTGTTCTGACATGTTAAAATAATATCTTTGACAGGAGCAGCCATAAACACACACAAATGTAGATTGTGCTTCCAATCTAATCAAAGACACACACTGCAGAAGCAAACTGTATACGACACCTACACGACTTCTACTGTTACTGAACCAATCACGTTATCCGACACCCACACTTAATTTAACTCTCTTGGTATGAGGGCGAAAAGGTGAATTAATGTTATTCTTGATAAACGCTCATAGCCGCTGGCCTCAACAAGTACAGTATGCACAAACACAAACATTACTCTCCTACCCTTTGGTTTCAGCCTCATCGTCATCGATCCATGTCAAGATCTGTGTGGCCAAGATGGATGACACATCCAACTCCTGAATGTCATGGGTGGAGGCCATGACTAAACAATTACGATTTGCCTGGGAGACAGAAAGACGCGGAAAGTAGGTAAAGGGAGAGGCAGGTGACAGAGAGGAGAAGGGAAATACATAGGGCGAGGTTAAATGTATGTGAAGGTCCATATGAGTAAGTGTGGTGCACCTTTCTTAGATTGTTGTTTAGAGCAAGCACCATTTCCCCCTTTAAATAATAGCTTCAAGTATCACAGTGAAGGAAAACAGGGGCTCAACAACAAAGGGGCGAGGATATGGTGTAAGAGTTGTGCCACTGGCCAAAACAATAAATAAATTAGAATTGTGTGCTCTGAATTTAAAGTTGCATTTGTGAAGTGAAGCCATGAGTTAAAATTCAGGTTTGAATCCAATTTCAAATTCAGAAAGCAACAAAACATTCTTACCATGCACAGCTGGGCTACAGACATGAGTAAGGTTTGTACATTTCAATTATCTCCATGTATTTATATAATCAACGTTCTCCCAGCAACAGAGAAAAAAAATAGAATAGACTTTAAAACAGAGATTATCACACTGGCTTCCATGATACTGATTAATTTTAACATTATTAAATGAATTGGATCATATACAGTGCAGCTGCTGTAGTGTGTTTTTCAGTGACATCTGTGTAAAAGAGCTGTACCTTGTTGATGGCGAAGGCTGTGATAATGTCAGATTCCTTGTGGATGATACGTGCCTTTCCTCCGGGGCTGCCCAGATCTGACTCAGTCTGCACAGAGGAACCAACACACACATACACAAACACAAAAATCACCACCATGGAGATTCAATCATTACAGTAGAAACATTGGTTATCATCGCTGTAGACTAATAACAGCCGTAACTTCAGATACATTCCCCTTCACGCTACAGAACCAACGACCCGATGAGATCAATGAGACTGGTTGATAAATGGATTGTCAAAGTATTTGCTGTAGAAGATAACGGAGCTGATGTTACAACAAGCCTACACTTTGTGTTTCTGTCAGGGTTAGGAGAGGACATGTGAGGTGCATCAAGCCAACCACAGCGGAACACATAACTGGGTTAGGGCCGTTAGATAGCACAAGAACCCTTGAGCACTGAGCACAAGCACACACTGTACCATAGAGGTCCTATGGGATGTATGCAGAGTAGGCTACACTGTGGCTCTGCATATTGTATAGAAGTTTTGATGCTGAAGATACTCAGAGGCAGCCTTTGAGCACGAGATTGAATTAAAGTCTTTATTGCATTTATTCAAGGGGAAAAGACCATGTCTTTTTCTGTCAGATGGAATAAAGTAAAACTTGACTTGCAGAAATCTAAATGTGGTGGTTTGCCATTTTCGCCGAGCACATAATCCCAGTGGGACGCAGATTCACTGCGACAGTGTTGGGCCCATTAATCAGAAGCTATTCAGCTTCATAGCTCGTCCTCTGAGAGACTGGGTTAATTAACACTGAGCCAAATGGAGTAGCTACAAACGTGGCAGCTTGCGCAGCGAGAGCCAGCAGATTAGAAGACCTCAGTGTACAGTGCAATTTAACATTTATGGTTCATATTCACATGAATATTTAGACAGCGAAATGTAAGATTAATATCAAACACTGACAGGAACATACAGAGTTCATGGCCCAGAAAACACACAATTATACATAATGTTAAGAGTTCTTAGATTATGTGACAGGCAGCATTAACTATTCCACATGATGTGCATGTTCCCGTATCTAATCAACGGTACAGTTTGTACCGCCCACACTACAGTATGGTGTGGTGATGTAAAGAATGTTTCATAAGGTTTCGTAACATCTGTACAGACTACAAGATTATTTATTAATTCATCCTGACGAATCAGAAGTGTTGTTAATAATTAAAACATCACATATATTGTGCAACAAAAACTGTCAGATAAAATGATACATACTACAAAGCACCTTGTTTTCATAGTTTTCAAACCACAGTCCTTTTGTGAATTGTGACCAAATAATCTACATTTTTTGAGAGATGTTTTAAAATTATATTTAACAAAAATAGGTAAATGGCATTGTTTTATTTATAAAATATTCCATTTTTAGGGATTATAATCTCCCAGACCCTCCTTTTATTGAATATATAAACAAACACTTCCAATAACAAGAACTTTTTCAGAATAAAATTGGAAATGTATTCTGAAATCAGGCAGTATTTGATCAAAGAAAAAGAAATAAAAGTAAAGATCTAAATAAATCATACTGGTTCTTCACACAGATCACACAAATCACACAGATTTGTTACCCAGCCCATCCCCCATGAGTCACAATTGATCTGAAGCAGCAGTACCTGATGGTTTCCTGTCTCCTCCATCCCTGAACATTTCATACTGTCAGTCTGGTCCTCACCCGACTTTAATGATTGGGGAAGCAGCACAGGGTAGTCACACACAAACACACACGCACACACAACATACAACGACAACAACCAGTGATGAACCATGCAGTCAAAGACAGAATTATTGTGCTGTTAATCAAACAGGGTGTAATTATTTGAATAAAAATTACAGCATCAACATGCAACTGGAGGCAGTAATAACACATGTGGTTGGCATGCGGAACAAAAAAAGCACAATCGCGCCAAGAGGGATATGAAAGCAATAACGATGCAGTTTGCCCGGGGGTAATTACAGAGACATGTCGTGGATTTTATCATAACAAAATAGTTAATGTGTTATTTATTACACAATGTGCCCGCTGTGCAACATGGAGACAGTTCATGCAGTGGGTTTGGCATGTTGCAAACGCAGCGTACCTCATTCGGGTCCCGTTTCTTGGTAAAGATGTGTCGAATGAAAGTCTCCTGCACTTCTTCCTGTTTCACCAGAAACTGCCACAGACGCTTCACTGGCAGTGCTGAAGAGTGGCTAGTCCTGAAACAAACAGAACACCTCCTGCATTTTAACGCTAATGCTCATTAAATCAGCTGTATCAGTTCACTGAAGCACGACAAAATGTGTTAGAAAATATTATTTCTGACTTGGGCCATTGGTGCTGATCTAAAAAAACTCCACATATCTGGTGCTTAAGGCAAAACACAAACACACATAACTGTTGTTACTCCAAGAACAGTAAATCCCTACAGTACGTGCTGTATGAGACATGTGGAAATCTACAGGGGTCACATCTGCTGAAGGGTAAAACTTCTTGAGGAACAGCTTCTAAATACATTTCATTAGCATGGATGTGTTTTACAGATATATTTGGTGCTGAAGGCAAACTGTAACCAACTGAACAGCGTCATGTTAACATTAATTCAAGAAGTTTAAGCTGAAGGGCATATCTTGAAGTGACTTTAATCAAGGATATTGCTTTGTCTATGCAAAAAACATACATACATATACAGAGACATAGAGAGGAGGGTGGGGATTGCTTACTGCAAAACGGATGGGAAGCTAGCTAAAACAAGGACAACGCTTACTGCAGTTTTGAATAGGTTAAACAAAGGATAACTGTATTAACTGTATTATTTATATATATCCCCACCCTCCTCTCTATGATACCACACTGACTCCTGCATGACTCCTTTCCTTTTGGGTGTCGAGACAAGAAAAAAAGAGACAACTCTATTTGCCTCTTCCTTTTCTTCAAACATTTGTCTTCAATAGTATCAAGGCTCATTTATGCTCTATGATATGTATGCATATGGTTACGGACAGAGCCTTCCGTCTGTGCTTTTCGTCTGTATTTCTGCTTGTTTCGTGAAAGCATACGGTTTGGCACAGCGGAGCAGTACCTCCTGTAGTCTGCGGGGGCAGTGTGGCAGGGTAGCCAATAGTTCAAGCAAGACACGATCACAGGACAAGATGAACAATTTTAAAAATTAGGTTATCAGTTGGTGAGTATCTGAATGATGTTACATCGCTCGGACACAGAGACAAACAGCTACTACAGAACAGCTGGGAGGAGAATGGACAGGAATTAAATATGAATTGAACGGTGGTGAAGGAAAAGTGGAGGTCTGTGCAAGACCTCTGAGCGGCACGGCAGCACCCTCCAGTGGTTGTATTATCTAACATCCATACCAGCGTAAAGGATGCATGGAAGTATGTGGGCAGTGACGGCTATATCGTTAGAAACAGACGTAATTGTTTTTCGTACATAACGGGAGCATAAATGAGCCTTTAACCGTCACTGGTAGCGCTGGAACAGGTAGCTAAATCCGTTACCCTTACAAGAGGATCCTGCTCTCTGCGTATTCAAGTACACCAATAAATTTATTTTCTTTTTTACTGCATGAGCAGGCGGAGGAGAGACATGAGATGCTGACCAAACACTCCAACAGTGATTGATGCTGGAATACAGAGCTAATTAACATGTTTTAATACGAACATAACGCCTACAGCTGCTTTAAACAGGTAAAAGCCTCATTAAGAAAAACATCTCTTTCTCAAGAGTGAACAGGCCAAGAGGGTAGCATAAACACTTAAAAAAAACAACAATTTCAGTCAAAATTTAAGAGCAATCACTTTTGCCAAGAGTACCATTTTCTTAATCTTTCAAAATAGACCCAAATTCCCCCACAGTAGCAATTTCAGGTACTTCTGCAAATTATACCAGGAAGAATGGGCAGCGTATTTAACAGCTTTTTTTGCTTGAATCTGTTCTGACTCTTGGTACCAACAACAGTAGATTATTTTGAAAGCAGAGGCCATATTGATTTTAACACACGGATAAGAAGGAACCAACCCAAAGACAGATTTATTTATAAAAACATACCAATGGGAAAGTCTGCGGCTCTACAGAACAGTGATAGCAGTGATAGCAGCAGCATATAGAGTACAGTGGTGTACGAGATTTCCACAGAAAGTAATATAACTTAAAGCACAACAGTATACAGTATCCAACTTCTTTAGGCACTGCTCAGATGCATCTGTAAAGAGTGGATCACCATAATCCAACCTAAATATTTATGAGGCCCCTCAAACGTCCTCATAATAATTATTTAACGTGCTACCCTGCTCATGTTGGTACCTGAACGGGGTGTTGGACGGTTCATACAGAGCCTTGTGTCTGAGCAGGGCAGGACCGGGTGAGGTTGTTTCATCCTGGAGGTGGGTGGAGATGTACTTGGAAGGGGGCCCCCCGAAGATCTCCAGCCTTTTCTGCAGCACCTGCTCCCAGCGCTGCAATGTTTTCAGCACAGCGTGACACAGAGGAGAGCCCACGGGCAGATCTGTGGTAAATCCAAGCACAAACAAGAAGGCAATAGAATTAGGTTAGAGAGGCAGTGAGATATGGGGCGCCCCTTATCTACATCTTGGACGTTAGTACATCAGAGGATGTGCGGTGCGTTTTAGTGTTTACCCAATAGATCATATCCTGCCATTGGGTAAAAGGACTTGAGGTTGACCAACACCAGCTGAACCATCGCCAGACGCATCAAACACCAACTGGAACGAGAAGAAGCCATTTAGAAATCAGATTAGTTGGACATAAATGCTCTAAATGGGTCCAAAGCTGCCTTCAATAAAACTGGGGGCATAGAGGTGAGTTCAGACTTAACGTGGAGCAAAATTTAGAGGCAGTGAAATCAACACAAAGTCAACAGAGAGACATAAACACATGCAGGTTTACTTCAGGCGGCTTGAATAGAGGTTAAGATGAGTCACCCTTTGCGCTATTCAAAATCTTTTATTCCCTCTGCGCTTCGTCTTGTAAATTCTCTGTAGATTCCTTTATTCCACTGAACTCCTTGACATATTTAATTTCATTGCATATATTCCTATTCTATTGATTACTCATCTATTTTTGTGTCTACATGTTACTGTATGTTTTGGTATGGGATTAATAACACTGTCTGATGTCACCTGTATGAATTGTGGTTCGAATGCTCTCTTTGCGGAGAGTTGGGGTCAAACGCATCTTCATATTCATCATAGTCTTCTTCTTCATCTTCACTGCCCTGGCTCTCCTCCGAGTCGTATTCAATTCTGCTCTCTGATGGTGGCAGCGAAGGCTAACAGACACATGAACACAGCAACAATAATGAATAAGACACCCAAAAAAAGAGGAAATATACCACGATAATATGGTCAACATATAATCATGCTGATAAACTTGCATATGAAACAAAAATAAGTGGAACATAATATTGTACCTTGGCGATAAAGTAATCCCAAATGCTGAGGTCTGGAGGAACAAATCGTTCTTTAAATATGGAGGTAGCTTCTTGCTCCACCACAGGGACAGGCTTGGGACTGGATGGACCCTCCCGCTCGATGCCGGACTCCTCCTTGGATCCACTGCGCGATGACAGAAGCTTGAATCGTCTCGACTTCCTGTCTGAGCCACTTGGTGAGGCTTGGGTGTTGAGACAAAGTGTTTATTAAATTGCTGCATCATTGATTTCAGCTGCTGTCTCAACCATAACCACTTGTGCAATTTTATAAAATCATATACGACAATTACTTCAGTTTTAACCATCATCCTATAAACTGATTATAAATAGTAGTTTAAATGCAAACGTTTTGTCAAATAAACAGGAGTTACAGTTACATTACATCAGGTTTCCTCTGCCAGCCATGAGAGCGTAGCACAGACAGGGTGTGAGGCAAACAGCTCCCACACTAATAGGTTGATGGATTTCACTATGACCTACAGACGCAAACTCAATTAATCTAGCTCGGCTGATTTGATTTAGCTCCTGGGTCACCTCCAAAAGAAAAACCCCACACAGAGAGACAGCCACTCAGGCAGACAGTCGGAGAGAAAACTAGATCAGCCAAACTAATCCCTTCTCACCTGGTGGAGGTGTTCTCATTGGGCTGTTGGGTTTCTCTATGACAGGGATCCGGGCGCCTCCGCCGAACACCGTCACCCAAAGCTTGCTGTTGAGGGGGTGGGCCACGATGCGAAACAGCTCGTTGCTGGAGTGAGTGGCCATGCCGTGAACAAACAGGCTGAGGTAGACAGCAGTCAGGATCTCGCAGAGCAGCACAGCTAAGCCCGGCTGGCTCTCCTCGCCAGCTGAGCTCAACAGGCGAATCAGAGAGGCAATACCTGAAGAGAGGTGACGAGAATAAAGGAGAAAGGAGAGAAAGAGAACAGCATAAAAACTGATTACAAATGCACATAAAACATTATGCATTTGAAGAAACAGAGAGCAGAATATACAGCCACTGTAAGTCAACTTATTGATGAATGCATTAAAGAGTTTCTCTATAATCATATTTAGATATTATTAAGATATTATGCTAGATATCCAGGTGTCTGTGAGCTCCTGGATCGCATCTTTGAAAGTTCACACATAGTGACCACCGCACACGGCAGTGAGCGCTGATTTGCCTCTGATCTGGGGCTTTTAGTCGGTGATCTCCAAAAAACACTGCTGACTGAGAGATCAAGTCTAAAACCCTGTAGTTTGAATTTGGCTTTAGTTACAGCTGCAGGACAAGAAACAGCAAACAAAGGAAAAGTAGATGTTGTCCAGTTTTTTTTTTCTTTTTTTCCCCCTCTCCTTTCCTTGAAAGGAAAATGGTGACAATTTCTTGTGTTATCTTATTGTGAACAAAGTTTATCAATAGACCAAAACAAACATGAGTCTATTTTGAGTCAATCCCACATACACCGACCTGCTGCTGAAAATACTCCATTCAAATGCAAATGTGTAGTTATCCAGAGCTGAAACTTGTCCCAGCAAATGCAATCTTTACTCATGTTTGAGTAACTTCTGTTAAAAACCAGTGCTCAGCTATTTGGGGAAATTACAGAGCCTTTTTGTTTTGTTTTGTTGTTCTATTTTTAAAAGAAACAATATATTCATGACCTGTTTAAAATAATTTTAAATCCTCAGTAGGAATGGACACAGACAAAGCAGGGGAGTTGGTAAGTACAGAGGGATCGACAAACATCTCACTGTGTCTTTTATTGACAATGAGAAATATGTTTTGTTTTGTTTCTTTGTTTCTGTGTCTTTTTTAGAGTTGTATCATGTGTTGTATTCCCCAAAAGCCTAACAAGAGACAAGGACTGCACATTAGCCATGGCTAGAAGTTGTACATACATTGCATCGATTGCATTCTAATAAGATGTAACAATGTCTACATGTATTGTCCCTGTCGAATAAACCGATGAAACAATAAAATTGTGTTAGGTCTGGCTTTTTTACCTGGCCACTGTGCAGGGGAAGTGTTGGGCTGAACAGACTCATCCATGCTGACGGTTCTGACTGGCTGCTTCTGGGACAGCAACACGCTCTGATACACGATTCCTGTGAACTGGTTCACATGGCTGTGGGAGATTCAACAGACAGAAAAAAGAAACCACACACTGTCAGTACGAGAGCACAAAGAATAACACTGATGTCAAAGAGGAAGCCATGGATTGAAAAGTGAATTTTTAAAAAATAGGTTAGGTGATGTAAATATATAATGTGTAAATGTTCACTTTAAATGTTTTAAATTTGCTCTGAACTCTGGGATGATGTTTCTAAATGAAAGGCACCGCTGTCAAGCTTTGTTCTGTCAGAAAATGAAACACTATTGGGTTGCACTGCAGGTTAGCCTATCTATGCTGTTTGGTGATAGAGAAGAAAGTGTCTCATGTGGGGTGGCTTTTCAACATGTATAACAAAAACACCTCTGGTTGTTGCAGATAATATGGAAACCCACCAGGGAGTCTGTTAAGTAAAGTCCCACTTAAAGTTTCATTGAATAAAAGAAATGTGCCTCCGCTCCACATCAAAATTATTTCCAAAGTCAAAGTGAATATAATGAAGAAACGGTAGTTACTGCGGTCTTAAAGCACTTCTAACTACAAGTGCTCAATCAGTGCTTTAAGGCTTCATATGGATGAACCTGTTGGTTGTTTTCTCAACTTGAAGTTAACATGATAACAGAAAGAGAAAAGAGCAGGTAACATGTATCAAAATACTGTCAAGTTCAACTCCCACAACCTACATCCTCAAATACCATTTAAAAAATTCACACACACTCGCTCTCTCGTTCACACTCGAGAGGAAAGAAGCACAATTTCATCAAACCTCTGCAGTGAGACACCAGGAGTTTAGATCATGATTACCATAACAAAGACGGTGTTAAATTAGAAATAGCCTTGCTAATTTAGTGAGACTCACAAACAGCGTGTGATACTTGGTTGTGGGTGTGAGTAAAGTATACGGTGGAAAAGGAAGATGTAAAACCAGGTGCTTGTTCGTAAGGTCTGAAAGGGCAGAGAGCTCGCTCTGAAAGAATGATGCATGAAAAAAAAATCTTCCTTTTTGACAAATCACTTATCTGAAACAAGCATTTCCATCCCTGGAGTCACATCACTGTGGCTTTTAAGGTCACAGTCTGGTCAAGCATAAGTAAAAATGATTCTGCACAACATCGCGCAATCAAACAAGCAATCTGGCAGAACAGTGACAGTAACTCACACAGTAGCACAGCTGGAAGCCAAATGGCTCGTTTGAAAAAAAGATCCACACACACACACACACACTTATTCACTCATCCAAAGTTTAAATTCCTACTGGGTTGTTGTCAAAGTGATTTGAAGTTATAGAACATACTGGTCTTAAATAAACAATGTTCCTCCCATCTGTCAAAACAAAAAATCTGATTAATTATTTACAATAAGAATGACAAACAGCAGCCGGGTGGTTTTCATAAATCAATCTCGACTCGGTCAAAACAGACTGTGGCTGTCATATTTCTGGTGAGCAGGCTTCCAACATAGTTCTCTTTCCCACATGTCTTAAATCACACCGCTATCAAGCTTTGGTAAACCAGCCTACAACATGTACATATAAAAAAAAAAAAAGAAAAAAAGAAGAAGAAATCTTGAATAGCCCATTTGGTATTACATTTGTAGTGTTTGACTTCAGATGTGTGTATATTACCCTCTCATCATAAAGTATGCTTGGTTACCAGTAGTCATGTCCCTCCCCCCTTATCTCTTATCATTCTGCTCCAGTAAGTCTAAAAACCTTCTTACACACATACACACACACACAAACAGAGGAAACCTGAGGACACAATTAACATTATTTTTGCCAGCATTTTGTGTTTTAAATGCTAAAGCTAAGAATAGGAAAACAAAGTCAGATCACTCCTGAACGGTAAATAATCTAGTGGTGGCTGGTGCAGTTAATGGAGTCGTGTCCAGGTGAATGTGGTGGAAAATGAAAAGTCGTATCAAAGTTAAGCACCGCTTCAAGTCATATAAAGAATTCAAGAAGCTTGCTCGGAGAGACGCTGCACTGTAGACACTCACTATGAGCTCAAACCTTTTGGAGTCAGGCTGCATGAACGCATTTATTTTCAAAGGCTGGGTTGAGATCTGCAAAGATTTCATTCCCCAGATCCCCAAAACATTGGGGGAAAATAGCTCAAGGTTTGAGCCTTATTCAAGTTCATTCTTAAGCTGCCGAGTACATGTGTGCTTTGTGGAACAGTACATGCAACATGACAGTCTAGAGGGTTAAAAGCTTAAAAAAATATTGCCAACAGGTAAGGCAGATGAGAGACTTACCTGTGGGTGTGTTCACACAGACACTGGTATATACAGGCTGATAAGGAGGCGGCCAATGTGTGCAGCACATAGATCTGAAATAAGGCACAGGGTAAAAAAAAAAAATACAAACCAAGATAACCAAGCATGAGTAAGTGTGTCACGTGCATGAATACATTCAAAACACATTACATCTAAAAGAACAAATTAAACCTATACATCCAAGCAGTCTGTAAACATCAGCTGTGTTTCCTTTAGCATATTTGTAGTTTAGCATTTTGAAGTGTCGCATTAGAAGAGGTTGATAGTTTTTTCGCTTGCTTGAGCATTGCTTGCAATGGAAATGACATGACTGATCTGCTGTTTCTGCTTATAAAGAAGAAGAAGAAGAAGCAGAAGAAGAAACTGTGTGCACTGTCTGGGTTTTCCTGGATATTCCCATAAGATTCCTATTCGCAGATTTATTCTCACATTCTCTCATAGATAACTAAGGCGACTGGTTTTGTTTCTTCTTCTCTGAAGTTAATTGGCGGTTGAAGGTTCGGGAACTCGACTTCTACTTCGTTTATTACAACCATGCATGTATCATACAGTAAGTACACATTGCGTAGCATGGTGTATTTGTTTCAAACCAGCTAATAGAAATGCACCTTATTCGCATTTTCTTGTTTTTCTTTTGCCAGATTTCAAAAGTTCGGTTTAAATTCACTTGACTATGACAACTAAGAGTTTAAGCTTGAGTAACAATTATTGGAACATAAAATTGGTCCCACTAACAATTATTTTGATCAGGATTGCTGTATTGAATGGGACATTTTATATTTGAAAAAATATCTTCGTAATGGTGTCCCTGTTTCTAAACTACTTCAAACTTCTCTTTGGCATCTCAGTACTGCAATTTCTTTCAAGTTACTGGCTGACATGCATGCTCATACAGATACAACTGCAATAAGCTAATATCATCCGTTAGATCCACCTGGATATAGACACTAAAATCCATGCTCAAAAAATAGGTCTCAGAGTTTCCAGAATACCAACGTGAAAAATGTATATATTTCAATTTATCTGCCATGGCACCCATGTCCCATGATCACTGCCCTCCTTCAATAAACTCAGATTCAGCCTTTCTATCAGGAGAAATGGTCCATTTATGCAATCAACAGTATTAGTAGAGGTATTAGTAGTATTAGTAGGTATTAACAGGAAGTAGAGATGCATAAATGAGACTGCCTCACCTCATTGTTGACAACATCAGGATGAGGAGGAGAGTCGAGTGCGTTAATGGTCTGCAAGATGTCATGAGTCAGGTTGGTCAGGTAGACGATTGGATTGGCCACCACTGTCTTGACGTTTGCTGTGCAAGCCATCAGAAGAGGGATGGAGGTTTGTGGACAACATGGCGTCACCGCTGACTGGATGGAGTCATCCTGTGGGGAGAAAAAAAGAGAGAAACGTACTGAATGTGGGTTCAGTCATTACTGTATGTCTGCATGTGTTTTGACAAAATTGATAATTTAATACACAGTACATAAAAATATTGTATTGTTTAGTGTTCACATAACACTCACACCTATACACTGGGATCTATATGCAACACATTGCACTTGCACCACAGCAAACTTCAGAAAATAAGAGCAGATATATTCAACTTTCTCATTTTTTTTTTTAGGGTTTAAAGTAACAGCTCACAAAGGCAGCCGAGAAAAGAAGCGTACTGCTTTGAACTCTGCAGCAACAGCCTTTTCCTGAGCCATAATAAGTCACAGACGATCCCAATTCTTATAGAGTGCATGATGCGTGCACCAGTGTATATGTGAATGACGTTTAAAGAGCTAAAAAGAAGAGGTTGGCAAAGAGATCCCCGGACAAGACACAGTGTGTAAGAATACCACAAGCTTATGTTCCTTACGCTTGATGAATCACATTCAGTTGTCACGAACCTCCTTAACAGTAGCTCTGCACACCGGCTGACGTTGAGACAAAAGAAAATACCCAAAAATTTCCTCGACAACAATGGAGAAATCTGACAACCATGGGACCAGAGCTGTGACAAAAGCAACTGCTTTTATTTCAAGATCAAAGCAGGAGAGTAGAAAGGACTCCCAGTGCCCATCGACTGTGTTAACATTTAAGACCGTTGTTCCCACGGCGGCTCATTGAGTTGTTTACCTCCTAAAATTTGACTCAACCTTCTAATAGTCAGCCGAAGGCGGGACCTCCCTCAGGAGCTCAGAGAATCAGCACAAACTGTCAGCCTATTGCTGGAGGCGTTCCGACGATCGCCAGGGCACAATAAGTAGGTCTGAGTGTGAGCGTGTGCGTGAGTGTGTGCGTGTGCGTGTCTTGTGAATCTGGTGGCATTAAGACAAGCTTTCAGATGTCGTCATGTTCGTCTTTCATTGGTACTTTGCCCCCTCATCTGCTCCGTATCCTTCCCTTCAAAGAGAATATGTGATCACTTAAATAATACTGCAGCTCTGCTTGCTGGATTGTTTCTACACGCAGCTGATGGTTGTAACTGCAAAAATATATTCTGTTCACATTATTCTTGTTGCTCCTATAAAACCGATACTGTCACCTCTGACAGATAAAGTCAGAGCAGGCTGCATCACCTTTATTACCTCATTGTGATGAAACGTCCTGGTTACAAATATGAAACAGAGTTCTCAGTAGTACCTTCTTTGTGAGACTGTTAACTAGGGTTGCAACGATCATAATTTACTTAATCAATTATTCATTAATTTTCTTAATTCCATGTCATCTTTGACAAGTAAAAATAAAATCCCAAGTTTTATTTTATGTAATTATAAAAACAGACATCAAAGCAAAGTGTCTGAAGTTGTACGTTGTAAGTAATCAATCATTTATTTATGGATTTATCATGTTTCCTTCTCTATGTTAATGCAAACAAAATTGAAATGGACACAAGAAAATCTAAATGGTGACACTTTATAATAACCATCATTAAAATATGGTATTTATAGTTAATCAAACTTTAGTTAATAGTTATTTCACTGTCAACAAACAATGAAATGCTTCATAAACCATTTATTAAGCAATTATTTATTATCCCAAGTGGATATTGTTTCTTTTTGCCCATCTTATGTAAATGGAAGAACTCTTCACTTCCAAATTATGGACATTGGATTAAGGATGTTATGTATTATTTACAATTGAGGAAGATACATTGTTTCATCAAGGGATCAACTGTGCGCTTCTTTGCCACCTGGCAACCACTTTTAACATTTATAGCAAATATGGACGCTTAGCACTGTAACTTAGCTGCAGCAGTTACAGAGACAGACAAAAAATGATCTTGCTCTGTCTATCAGTGGCCTTTAGTGTGCATCTGTCCATATTTTTAATTACCTGGTGAGACTCTTGAAGCAACAATATGAGCTCCATGCGTACAGAGGCAAGTCCTCCACCGTGGGAGCCGTGTAAGCTGCAGTAGCTCAGAAACATCCTCAGCAAGGGCTGGTTACTCTGCAGCCAATGTCTCCTGCTCCTCTGGCTGTCAACACGAGGACTCCCAGGCTGGAAAAACATTTTTACTTCATTAGTAATGCAGACAAATCAGTCAACATCCCTGTAAATATGCCAACGTTATCAAGCTGGCTACTGTCCAAACAAAACAACTGTTTTATAACAATGCACATTAATTTGTTCTGTCAACAATAAATAAATAAGTGGATCTTCAAAATGCAGTTTCAATTTGTAAATCAACAGTTAATTGGACTGGGAAGGGGCTTGTATGTATAATTTGATGTGTTTCTGAAACTGAATCAAATCGAGAAAAATTTACAGCAGCATGTAAAAAGGAAAATGGTGCAAAAGTCTTATCAATAAAACACATTTTTTCAAAGTCTCTCACTGTGCAGATGTCTTAATTTTTTATTACAGCAAGTGTTGCATCGATTTTTCCTCATGAACATCTGACAGATCTAGAAGCAGCCAGCTATCTACACCCACCTGTTCCTCCTCCACCAACCCAGAAACAGGGGCCTCACCCTGGATGCACAGCTCTGGCAAGCAAGGCTTGTAGCTGCAGCAACGCTGCAGAGCCACCACCTGGGGAAAACGGAATTTCATTTTAAATTCATTATTGAGAACGAATCTGTCTTGCACGGTGTGGGCGTAACATTTCACCAAATTGTCAAACAGTATTCACAGGGAAAGACAAACAATTTCATAAGAGAAAACCACTGGAGTTATTACCAATATGATGTTTATATGCACTGACACAGCTCACAGAGATAAAATCTTCAAACAGTGAACATGAAGACGGGAGAGTAGTGTGGGAGTTATGCAAGTTATAAAAGTTTTATTGAGTGAACCTGAGGTGCAGCCAGACAGACGGATATTATAACAATTTAAACTAAAAGCCATATTATAGATTTGAGTCTGTGAAATGTTTGTGCTATTACCTCTCTCTCTAACCACTGATAGAGTTGGTAACGTAGCTTCCCTCCATCCAGTTCATATCCCGTTGACAGCGTCCGCAGCTCATTGGTCATAATCTTCAAGCAGGCAGTGAACTTCAGCTGAGCGGCCAGGATGTCATTAGACGGTTCTAGGAAGTCACTGTTGTTGTCACTTTCCTCTCCTGTCACCGTCTCCATTAGTGGCGACGTTGCATCCTGTGTGTCCTGGAACACGCTGCTGCTGTCTGCAGTTCTACCACTCTTCCCATCTTTATGTTCTTCTTCATCCTCATCATCTTCCTCAACTTCATCTTTGTCGCTGTCCCACTTCAGCTCCAGGGACTCGTCAGGGAGCGTCAGTGATGGCTGGCTCCAGTCAAAACTTAAGACTGAATCTGACTGGCTGTTGGATAAGCTGTTTCCGTCAGACTCATAGCCGTTAAGCGCTGGCTGAGACCAATCCGGATCTGATGTTTGTCCATTCTTGCTCCCAACACTCAGTTCAGTGGCGATGTCTGCATTGTTCTGGTTAAGGAGTTTGGAATGCTTGCGAACTTTAGGCATCTTGGAGAGGACTTCGAGAGCTAGCATGGGACAGCCAGCTTGCAAATGTGCATATGCAGCTGTGAAAAACAGTCTTCTCTCCTCCAGGCTAATGGAGTCAGCCCTGCGACCCTCAGCGGTTAGGCCAACTTTAGCCTTGTCTGACGAGCCAAAATGGCGGCGAAGGAGGAGAGGGTGGGTGCGAAGGTAGGTGTAAAAGTTGAAAACCTCAGGATTACACGGAGACACGGGAGAGTAACCTGTCATAGATATGAAGACAGAAAATTGGCTTTTATCTGGAAAAACCCAGAAACCTTTACAACTTTGACAGTACCTACAAGGACAAGCTGTGTAATTGGATCAGTCACAGAAATAAAACTATAGCTGGCCTGACTGAATCGTTGTTGAAGAAATTGAGGCATGCAGCTATGAGAGCTGCATTCTGTGGACACTTAAAGGTGAGTGGGGTTGATAGTTCAAGAACTGACAGGTTATTGAGAGCTGCTGGTGGAAAAAAAGGTAGTGCATTACGTTCACTCTTTTTCTTTTCAGGTATGAACAATATCAGGAACAGACAACTGAAAACCCAGCCGAGACAGCCCATAATCCATCAAGCAGAAGAACAATTTTTGATGCTCTATAAGCTTGTGTTCTCTTCTCTAAGCATATTAAATGTGCTTTAAGAACATCATTTATGAAACATGTGTAGCGCAGGGATGTTGATCTGGGACTGGTTTGGCTCTTTAGTCCAAGTGAAGTTCATATTATGTTCAGTTCCTCATCTGTTTGAAGGCAAGGGTAGTATCTTTGCTTCAATTAAATGATCTTGTGTCCAGAAGGCCGCAATTTCACAAACTTAAAATGAAATTCAAACTAAAAATAGACTTGCAATCTGAAGATGGGGCACATGTATGAAATTTGTCTAAATAACATTTTTTTTTTTTTTGCTTTCATAATTTAGTACAACTGATCGCTGAATGTTCCCTCATTGGTGCAGAAACATGGAAAAAATAACAAAGCAATGCATGATCATGATGTGAACATTTAGCAGGTGCATAACAATAAGGATGTGGGCTTCGACTGAGAGTAGGGCTGGGTATCGAACTTTTATGGCACTGACCAAATTGCCTCGATACTACTATTGAAGAAACATCTTGACATTTGGTACCAAATTTCACTGTCTAAGGAGTTCATTTCATCAGCTTCAGTGAGTCAATAAGTATGCAGTGTGGTTATTGTGCTAAGATCTAACAGTACTGGTGATTGACTGTCTCGAGGCAGGCAGGAAAAACACCAGGTTACGCCCGGAGACAGGGTTCACTGTCTGTTAAAAGGGATTTCATAAAATTGGTTTCAAAAAAATATCGCTCAGGAACCAGTGTCGTAGTCAAGGTATTGGTATCGGTACCTTTATGGAATTTTTGGCCCTAACTTAATATAAAAAAAATAATGCTTCTCTGCTACACGGCAATAAACAGTACCGTCTTGATATTGTTTTTATATAGAAGTAAGTAAGAAAGAGCCCTGTGGACCTACCAGACTCACACTTGCTGGCAGCAGACCGGGAGCCGGTGCTATTAGTAGGCTGTTCGAGTAGAGTGTCCAATGCCTTGCTGTAGTCCTCCAGGACCCAGTGAGCCATGCTCCGCAGGAAGGGGTCGTGATGGGCGTGAATCTGAAATATACAGAGAATTACGACGGCTCATTCTGGTTTCTGCAGTGTATTAATTACCGAAACACTGGGGAATTTGATTAAATAGCGCATCTTCCACAGTAAAAACAACAGCTTGCGAAGGCTGTGACATGCACAAACTCAGCACCTGTTTGTCTTGTCCCAGAACATGTCTCTGGAGGATCTTTTTGTAGGTGGATGACGTCTCAAACTCAGACTCATACAATCTGGAGATCACCAGGGCCAGCTGGAGGTCCTGCATTTTCTCTAAACACACCTGCAGGAGGGGAAAAAAAAGCAAGATATCACAGTTGGCTATGATTTAAAAAATGCTTTCTGAGCTTCTGGTAAATGACTAAAGAGATAAATTATACATATTCTGGATACATAGCTTACTCGTTTATCGATTAAAAAGGAAAGAACCAAAAAAAAAATACAAAAAGGAAAAGTCTGTACAGACAGCAAAGAGTTAGACGATAGCTGAAGTTGTTGTATTTGCTCCTAACTGGTTAGGTGTGAGGTGCATTTCAATGAGACTACCTCCCAGCCAGAGAGACTGAGCAAAGTCAATGATAGCCCTTTGCCTGGGTGCTGCTCATTTCCATAAAATGCTTAGAGAAGCCCCAGTTACTCACGCAGATGAAATAATGACTCATTGCCACAGGGACTTTCAAAACAGGAATAACCTTGATGAATTAAAGGTTAAGCGAACACACTGACCAGACGCAGCCCTCTTAATATGTGAGCAAAACGACAGGGAGCTGTATGTTTTTTGTGGCTTAAACTAACTCTGATACAGTAGTTTACACAAAAACAACAAATATGCAAATATATTGTTCTGATATGAAGGCAGTAGGTAGTGTCCCAATTTAGGAAGCTTCAACAGGAGCGTGGCACTGCTGATTTATGAATGTGACCACGCGCTACTGAAAATTCACACAAAAGGAAGAAAGACAGCAACACCCAAGAGTCAAGTGCCAACATCAATAATTCTTCAGCTCATTGTACTAAAAGACACCGCTGTGAAAATGTATTGAGCTGTTAATAATAAAAGGGATGCTGCACACCAAAGAAATGCTGGTGGTGAGGTCTGTTTGTGTGAATGTGATTTCTGTCAAACACTGCAATTGACAGTAAATTTTTTTCGCAAAAAGGAATTACATACAATACTACTGACATTTTGTAGCACTTGACAACTGAAAGCAAGGTTTCAACTTAGGATTAGCTCGCTGCCAAGTGGCACTTACAGTTGAAGGAGCAAGAGCTTCTTGCAAACAGTGTGTCATGTCTATTTTCCACTTGCCTCCACAGCATCCTTAAGGGAGCCGGCTAGAAGGAAGAAGGCTGCAGAGTGCTGGAACCTCTGCTTTCCCAACAGAGAAAAGGCATTTTTGAGTGCTGCTTTCCTCCACCGATCCTCGCTGAAGTTGTTGCGGAAAAATTCTGTCATTTTGGCATTCTTCTGAGACCTGCAGAGAGAAACAATATGGATTCAACAATACTGGTGTCACAAGTCTTCAGTAATCCTACAGAACTAATCTTGGTTAACGGTAGGTGCAAACATTATGATGACTGTGTGTGCATTTGTATTTCATATGCAACATTACAAGAAGCTTTGCCTACCTGTACAATCCCCAGACCACTGCCTTCTTTTTCAGTGCAAGGTAAAATATAGCTGCATCCAGAGGATCGTTGTTGATCAGTAAAGACGCCCTGGCAACCTGACAAAAAAAAAGTAAAAAAAATACATTCAGCTCACGGCTACTCAGTCCCTACAGTTTATCTACAAGTTGTAGTTTTATGGGTCATCTGAGGGAGTAGCTCAAGCTCAATTTTAGTGCTGTATTTTATAGCAACCTCAGCAAACTTTCACTTTCACCTAGAAGACAGCACTTCATTTATAATTGAAGTAATAAATATGAAGTACACAGGGCTAACACACTAATGGCCAACCTTCAAATCCTTTATGTGCAGAATTTTATGTGATTATAGTAGCTTTAAAATGAAGTTCAGTTTGACTAAAAAGGAGATAATACTGATTCAAATGAGTTCAGTGTGTTGGATAGTGTCAGACCATCAGTCCAAAGGACAACGCTAATCTATGTGCTACTGATCAAGACAGAGTGCAGCAGCAAATCCTCAGATTAGAGAAACTAGAACAAGATGTTTAGTATTTTTGTTTGAAAACTTCCATGTCCTCTTTGATACTGATTTGCTAATGATTGTACAATCTGCAAATTTATACTTTAAATTAGACAATTTATCTTAACAACACTGGCACTGGGTCACTGTTTAAGATCTACACTGATAATGCTAACTGACTGATGTCATTTGCTGCCTTACCTTCTCAATACACCGGCGTAGCTTGTTGGTGCTGCGCAGCCACCAGCCCACACCCATGGAGCGCAGCTCAGGCCAGGTGGGCTCTCCCTTCTGCAGGGCAGGCAGCATGTTCAGAAGCTCCTCCTCAGCTTCAGAGTGGAAGGCCCAAGCATAGTGACATGTGGACAAACCTGCAGAGAGGTGAAAAGCACACATCGAAAATGGGGAATGTGCTGTATTTTGTAGGGATAATTTTAGCATTGTGTAGTGATTTTAATATGCATTTATAAGAAGATAACTAAGACATGGCTGCTGGTGGTGAGAACACAATATTCTGTATAAACTTTTCTTTTCCTGGTGTGCATGTCATGTGGCACCAAATGGTGACCAACATTCAGAACCGTCCTGCAGAAATAAGCGCACATTTAATAAAACTGCCATACCTTTGATTATTTGGAAGAAAATATATGAATAAATTGATGAATATCTAAACCACAGGAAGCTAGAACAAGTGTCTTCCTCC
The DNA here is from genome assembly GCF_965226575.1 of Pagrus pagrus. Lineage (NCBI taxonomy): Eukaryota > Metazoa > Chordata > Actinopteri > Spariformes > Sparidae > Pagrus > Pagrus pagrus. The sequence goes on from NC_140192.1 coordinate 9,834,555, forward strand.
CTTGTCGTTTCTGAAATGGACCAATTTCAAGTTGCGTAGCACAACCTCTAATAGCAGCCTCCATGAGCACAAGCTAATTGTTGGACTAATTTGTCGAATTTTTAACTCCTTACCCAAAGCAAACTAATTCACATAAATCATTGCATGTTAGTGGTAAAAAATTAACAGACTATAATGCAACAAATAATTAAATTGTGAAGTAAATACATCTTTAGATGGGGCTCTTTTGCCCTTGTTTACAACTGCACAAACTTTTTTTTAAAGCTGGGAGTTGCTTCTTACAGCTTCAGTGTTGTATTGCTCAAAGGTAACTTTACTGCAATAGTTATAAATAAGGAAAAGACTGAGACTTGAGACTTTTACTTTGAAAACTTTACAATTGAGACCATCAGTAAACTTCTGTTTCTAGCTTTAGGAGTCTTTAGAGAGTTACTGCACTGAAACCTAGGTGGGAACACTGGAGATTCATCTAAAGCAGTGCAGGGAGACAACTCCTTAGTCTAGCAAGATCACATAAAGGTAAAAACACATTTAGACCTTTTGGAAAAAGAACCAAGTGTGGTAATTTTTAGGGCCAATTTTGGTCTTGAAAAATAATATTTTTATGAATGTGACAGTTTCCTTAAATTTTTATTGAATGCTGCAGTTTTTGCTGAAATGAAAAACAGCTTGAACACAATCTTACTGTACCTTGCCGCAGCAGCTGTGCTCGGTGTGCTGGAGGCAGGGAGGTAGAGAGGAAGGTATGCAGTCTGACAGCCAGCAAAAACTTCAGACCACACTCATCCAGCGTTTCTCCACCTGGTGAAGGAATGACAGACAGCTCTTACTGTTCTTTCAAAATATACTTTCATGAAGGTGCAGAGCAGAGCCCTTATTCCATGTTTTTATTTTCTGGCAATACCTTTGCTCTTGCCCTGGCTGTCCTTGAGGTCTGTGCTTGTAGTAGCGATGGTGTCGGCCAGCGCCATGAGAGACATCTGCTCCATACGGGTTAAGCCAGGCAAACTGGAACTCAGGAGGTGACTGGACAGAACCTGGGCATGTTCAGGACCAAAGTACGTTGGACTGTACTGGGACAGGTCAATGACCTATAGACCAGGAACAAGACAGAGGACAAAGTCTGTAAAATTAATTGTGTGGTATGTGTAATTAATAAGACAACACATAGAGAGAGGTGGGAAATAATGCTAAAATGGAGAATGTAACATATATAAGAAAATTAACCTTGATGTGTACAATTCTGTATGTTTCAGCTACACTAGAACACCAACAGAATGCAAAATGTTGCTGTCCATGGTCATTTCTATACATTTTCTTTGAACCAAGCAGGAGCCAAAAGAGTCCAACCTTGTTCCCCGTTTCCTCTTGATCGTTGTCCAGGGGGTCCAAGTCCGCCATGCTGGGTGTTTGAAAGAGCTCATCATAAGCGTCAGTGTGACTGGAACCGTGCCCACTGTCTCCACTCACACTGCCCACTTTATCTGGAGGGAGGCACAAGACAGAGCTAAATCATAAAAGACTTGCATTTCAGAGGAGACACGCAGGAAAATCCCCTCCTGCTGGGGATGGAAGATTAAATTAAAATACCAAAGAGCAGGAATTACTGTATACATGTTTCTGCTTTCATTCTTTTCAGTTTGTATCCCCAGAGACACAATGAGCAGAAACTAGACGACCAAAGAGTATCAGTCTTAAACCTCCCGGCAAATTAGCTGGTAGTTGCTCTTTCAATTTAAATTACAATTTCTCTGTTTTTGTTTACATAACCGCTTAATAATGTATCTGAATGACCTTTTTGATGTTTGCCAGAAATAACATACTCTGATAAAGCACAACACCAAAGAAGTCTGGTCTTAGGTTAGCATAGTCCAGGGGTGCCCAAACTATTTTCCTTGGAGGGCCAAAAATGAAACCCTAATGTTGGGCAATGGGCCAATGGCGAAGACCTATTTTGCTGTGTGAATGCTGTTTTAGTGCCCAAAAAACCTCCTCTGCTCTGATTGTTCAGCTCTTAAAGGCCTGAGCAGACACCACCCACTATGTTCTACAATATGGGACCTTTAACTACTACTGAAATAAAAAAGTTAACTATTATTTCATGCATTACTGAATACCATTATTCTAAATCCATGTGTTGTTTACCCACCAGCGTTTGGTGATGTATCCTCATCAGCTGCCAGAAGTGCATACAGAGGCAGAGGAGGGATGGAGCTTATCTCTGTGTAGTCGGGGGAGGCGTTCTCTGCTTTGCTGAACATCTTCCTGTCCCTGGCTGTGCTGCCTCCAGCGCTGATGGTTCGAGAGCGAACACGTTTCTCTGGATTGATGGTGCTGTCTTTAAGAGCCACAATTTCTCCTGCGATGCATTTTACCAGGTGGGAGAGGATGGCTTTGGCACGGTGAACCTTAAGATGGACAAATCACGTTGCATGTTTATATTTTAAACATAAGTCAACTATTATTACTTTCTTATGTAAACCAAACGCAAAAATGTTGAATTTCTGGCATATTTAATCTTTCAAATGCTTTGCTACTGCTTCAAACCTTGTGAAATTCAATTACATTAACTGAAAAAATTACAAAAAAATGGTTTGTCAATACTGGTGAAGGTGCCTAAATAAAGAGCAACAATTAAATAAAATATGACAGTATGAGAGCAATTTCTTTAACTTACCTTCCCAAGATCCATGAGTTCCAGTAGCTGTACGGGATGATACTGGGGCAGAGTGGGAAAGAGTTGGTGAGCTGCTTCAAAAAGCCCAGAGTCCTCCATCTCTACAGGCAGGTCGTAAGCTGTTCTCTTCCCACTGAGCTTCTGAGCCAGGCTCATCATCGATCTGGTCAGGGCCCTTTTGGGAGGGGCAAGTGATGACATGGGGGCCCCAGAGCTGAAACCCTCCTCCTGGCTCTGTCTGACGGCTGAGACTATTGAAGAGATGCTGCTGCTGATGTCTGTGTCTTGGGCAACTGTGACATTGGGTTTGGGTGGCGCTGGGGGCTGCCACTGAGAGTAGACGTGCATCTCACAGTCCATGCCTACTACCAAGATGCCATCTCGTACCCAGGAGAGGGAGACTGGAATGGGTAATGAGCCCTCAACGGAGGAGACCAGATCAACTGATCGAAGCAGAACAAGGCGAGACAAGCTCTGGTCTCTGCTGGCATCAGATGACAGACAGAGTTCTGGAGGTTTCCCAGAGAGACGACCATACATATATATTTTTGTGCCGATACCAACAGTCAGAACGTGTGACCCATTCTCTTGGGAGACCCAGTCCAAATGAACCAGGGTCTTACTAGTAGAACCTTGACAGTTCTCGTTAGGTATAGAAAAGTCTGCGTTAGCTGGGATATTGGCATTTCCAGTTGTGCTATTGCTAATACCATAGTTAGCTGTGGGATCTGTGCTGTCCAGTACTATGGTCTGCTCTAGAATCCACTGCGAACCACCAGTAGACTCACACTGGAAGATGGCAATGTGCACCAGTGGTTCTCTAGTGTTTGCTGGGCTGGGGCTTGGAGGGTGATTTGGGCTACACTGTACAGTCAAGGTTGGGGCCAGGCGGTTGTTGTAGTGCACATGAGGGGAGGAAGTCAAGGTGGGAGGAGAAGTCAGTCCGTGAGAGTTCAGATAAGGTGTTGAGATCAGAGGTGCGTTTGGCAACTGCCTGTAAGCTACTGCAATCCGTCCAGCATGACAGCAGCTAACCTCTATGGGGCGACCCTGTACATTTACTATGCTGCTGTTGGGAAGTGTCTCCTCCACCAGCATAGGCCACTCCTCCCATTGGTACACCAAGTCGTCCATACTGAAAGGCTTTGTCGCAGTGACATTACACCTCCAGAAGCGTACCTTTCCATCAGAACAGGACGTAGCGATAAGGTAAGGCACAAGGCCAGCTGGCAGAGAACAGGACGCGCTCAGGTGACCTAGGAAAAGAGTTGACAATATGCCATTAGTGAGGATGCTTTTTCTCAATCTCTTTCTCAATCTTCTTATAAACAGGCTAAAGTGGTCTAGGACTTGAGCAAGGTAACAGTGGTTGGTGTTCTTAATAGTTATAGTCATCTTCCAGATATTTTGTGGGCTTCATCTAATACCAGTTTTAATTACAATTTTTATTAATTTTGAGTGGAATTGCAGAAACCTTTTTTCACACTTTTAATTATGCCAACAATGAAAATTGTAGACAAAAATGTTCCCATGTTCAGACATGTCTGAAGAAGGGCCTGTGCTCGAAACACTGAATGAAGGTTATAAATGTTCACTGGAGCATTATCTAGTGTGCAGACTCTTTTTTCTGTTTTTCAAATTAAATTCCTTCCAGCACCCATCGTTCACTGTATTCGGATGTGTGCGCTTTTGGGACTTACCAATCATTTGCTTACTGAAGGACCCCTCCTTTAGAAATAATTAAATAGCTCAGTTGCTGCTCTCTGCTATTAGACTGGCATACTTGCAACGAGGACACTACTTTAATTCCATTATTATAAAGTGTAACAAAGAAAATGCAATTAATTATGACCTCTATAATTAATAATAACACTGCTGCTTCTTCTACCATCAATATTTACTTTTTCATACAAGAATGGCCGTGTATTGAGCTCAGGGACTGTGTACTTTTCCTCCATGGATTTACGTCATTTCTATGTGAATGACTTCATTGTCCCTCACCTGCTGAGGGTGTAACACTGATTGCTTCCACCCCTTCTGGTAAAGACATCTCTTGGCTGTATAGCCTGCGTGTTGTGAGGCTGAGGCGACAGGCACTCTGCAGATTGGAAGTGCAGGGTTTACTTTTAGGAGTTACTGGAGAACTGAATGTGTCAAAGCTAAACTGAGAGCTGTTCATGGAAGAAGCTGTGGTGGGTTCTTTCTCCGTCGCGGTCTCTTCTGTGGGGACATAAACAGGAATAAGAAATGTTATGTTTATTTTTGTAACATCCTTTGAACTGTAAGTCCTTCTTTCAAAGCACCCACCCATGGTGACGGGTCGAGCAGCAAGATGGAGATGCCACATGTGGAGGAGCGAGCGACCTGTCGGTGTCAATTCGACCACCACAAGGAAAAAACGCGCTGAGAAGGCTGGCTCGCTAGAGGCTGCAGGAAAACACATACAAACACAAAGAGAATATTAATGAACAGTGCTATGGTGGTGCAAATATGAAAAACGTCTACATTTTGAAGCATTGAGTTGAAAACAATAACTTGTCCATACGTGGGTGAGGAGAATCAGGAGGTTCCTGTGTGCTCTCTGCTCTCTCACTACCAAGGATCAGATCCTCCTCAAAAACATGCAGGAGCTGGGTCTCTTTCCCCTGCTGTGGAGAACAACAGCAGCCATGTCATTCACACTGAACAACATGCTTCACCCACTGTGGAGCCAAAATGCAAACAGACACTGACGCAAGTTGTGTAAATCTTACACAAACATGCACACACGAAGACTGCCTGAGGGGATAAGAGAGGGTTTGCACTGCACCTCATGTTTGTTATATCATGACTGACCTCTCACAGAGACTCAGGTCCACAGCAGTGTGTGTAATGTTAACGATGGTCTACAGTTCAACTATGGCTTTTCAATTTATTGCAGTTTATATATCCTTTGTTTCAGGGGACAGGTTTATGTTAATATCATTTCAGCAAAGACATTTAAAGTGTCGGAGAGAGGGTAAGAATGAAGGATATTTTTCTTAAATACACTCCATTTGTCTAGGACTTTATGCATACTTACAAAGCAGGTAATGGTATCCAGCTCTATAATACAGCCTGGTTTTGCTGTGGATTGCTGACTGATGATGTTGAACACCTCGCCGACATATTTCTGTGAAACAAACATGAACATTTTCACATTATTTTATCAATATTGCACAGGCAAAACATACAAATACATGAGCGAAAATTTAAAATATGTAACTATAATCTGTATTGTCATTGGCAACACTAGTCTGAAAACCATAACTGTTTACAAGCAATGCAAGAAAGAATAAGACAACTATTTCTGCTCTCTCGAGGCTAAATATCAACTTCACTTCTTGCTGGATTCAACTCTGCTGTCTTGCGTTAGACAGATCACTTCCATTCATCTCAGTTCTCACATTATATTATTGTGCTCCTATGCAATTTTTCAACCGAGTCATTCAAGGCCGACACTAATGAAGAGGCAAGACTGCAAATTAACAACACTTTATTACCTCACTGATTCTGTTCGGGTCCAAAGGGTAAACAGTGAGGTGTTGTTAATTGTGTGCATAGAAAATAATTATTGCTACGCTGACTATACCCTGAAGAGATTGAGAATCCTGTCGGATCACTTACTGATATCTCAGGGTTGGAGAGCTCACTCAGGAGTTTCTTAGCTTCAATAACAGCCTGATACAGCCTGAGTGAGTGGCCGTCACTTGCCACAAAGCAAGCGCTGGGAGAGTTACAGTACACACCTAAAGAGGGGAAGAAAGAGAGAATTGATTTATTCCTCCATTACGCTCATTTTCTTATTAAACATTAAAAAAGACATATAGAGAATACCGAGGTAAAGTGCTTTTAAAACACAAGCAAATATCAAAGACGACAACAATTTCATTTGGAAATTTACAGCTTCCTTTAATATTATGAGTTGAAACTAGTTGTTTTCACAGGATTGTTTATTTATATACAAATTAGGGTGAATGGACTGAAAAAACTGTTTTAAAAATTATATATATGGGGATTTTATGACCCAAAGCTACTCTCAATAAGTCATAGTTATTCATAAAAAGATAACTGCATTTCCTTCAGATTATTGAACCAAAAAAGCTGCAATTATGAAAATGCCTGAACAGAGAATAAAGTCCTCAGAAATCTCCAAAAATATTTTCTCACCTAAACAGCTGCTGGGAATGAGTGTGGGCAGCCAGGCTACATTAGAAAATGCTGATGCATGGAGAGAATTGATGCGAGCAAGCTCAGAGACGCCGCCTGATAAAGACAGTGGGCCAACAGGATCTACTCTCCATAAGATCAGCTCACTGTAGATCGCATTGGGATCCTGGGAAACCGCACCCAATGACACCCGGCTGGGACGTCCCCGCGGCAGAGATGCTAAATAAGAGAAACCAGAGTAGCAGGCGTCTCGGGGAGCAAGGATGTTGTCTACCTCCGGCGTCCTCAAGGCGTTGTGGTGTGAGGTGGTGAGGAGGAGAGGCAGTAACGAGTGACAGGCTAGGTCATTGAGGTGGAAGCGGTGGCCACAGTACCGTGACTTGTGAGAGACGCTGAGCACAGTAGAGAAAGCTGAGTCCTCCGCGAAGCTGACTGCCCACTGGTTCAGGGAGCCGTCAGCGTGTTTGGAGATCATGAGGACGTTGGGGGTGAAGATGCTCAGTCGAAGACTACTGCTGGGTGCAGCTTTTCCTTGACCTCCGTAGCTTATTAGAGCAGATTTGGTTTGAGGCAGCGCGCTCCCGGGCGGTCGCTGTCTGCCATGTTGGATAGCCAGATCCACATTCTTGTTGCAGGCGTACATAACCACACTGTGGCTGAGGGAGATGGCATCGCCTGTGGGGAACGCGACAGGTATGCGGGACACAAATGACACCTGAGAGAGAAAGAGAGACATCATAGCAGTGAAATACAAAGCAACTCAACATACAGCTCTGAGGATGTGATAAGAAGGACTCAGTTAGGGCTAGGTGATATATTGATATTATATTGTTTTTGTGATATGAGGCTTTATATTGTCTTAGATTTTGGATAAAGTTATACTGTGAAATGGCATAAGTGTTGTCTTTGTGTGTTTTAAAGGCTTCGTTACAGTAAATTGATGTAATTTTTCGGAACCTAAACTCTTCTACTTGTTATAATACTTGCCTTTACCCTCTTTGTCACATTACTGATAATCATTTATCAAAAATCTCATTGTGTTAATACTTTGTGAAAGCACCAATAATCATATTGTATCAAAATAGAGATATCTGGTCAAAAAAAAAACAAAATAGTGATATTGGATGTGATCACTCAGTCCTGGTATTCATAAAGTGCTTTTGAAGAGAGTTCACCATATTGAGATATTCATTGTCTATCACCATGAGCTAAAAATCTCACAATATTATTTCAAGGCCATAGACTCAGTCAATCAAGTAACTTTATTTAAGCTTGAAATAAGCATTCGAAGATCAGGAAGTCACTTCAGCTTAAAACAAAAAGGCTGAAGTTCCACTATTCTTCATTCAGAATTTGAAAACTGACTTTCTAAAATTAACTGTATCATTGATGGAGACTCGAGGGATTCAGGCTTCTCTTCACTTACCACTTCATATATGTAAAAAAGAATAATGTTCAACAATACTTATGCTAATAATAATACTAGGATCCTGTCTGTTTCCTCTAATTAAACCAGCCAGGCCTAATCAACCTGAATGTCAATGAAACCAGGGATTCTTTTAGCTGCCTCGCCTGACTGGCAAACTGCCATTTCACAAGGTTCTCATTATTTCACCGTTAATAAAAATGCATCAGGGGGACTTTTGAATTTGATTTTGAAGTCACACATAATTAGAAGGTAATTGTCTAAATGGCTGGATGAAAAGCCATTAGAATAGGAGCTAGGCCATCACAGCTGTCAGAATGATTCACAACCTTATTGAGATGACAAATTAATACTCTCCCCAAGAAGCACTTTGTGAAATGGTGAATACAAACAAGTCATTTGAAAGAGTGACCAAAGGAAAGTCTTCTTAGTTCATAGTGTTCATGAAATTATAAAGTAATATTTGCTTTACTGTAGTTTCCCATCATAACATTTCTGTGTCTTTGTATTTCTGTATCAATCTCTGAAGTGGGACCATACACATTAGGATGATTATTAAATTAATATTAATATTTGTAGGTTGTAGTGAAAACACTGAATATCTCATAATGAACGTAAACAAGTAATATGCCTATTATTAGTACTCACTGCTGTCAAACTAGTATGTCAGCATTGGGATATTTTGGCTGCACTGTCTCGTCAATTCCTATACCAGTAGCTCGCTAATAGCTTTAGCAACACCAACTTCCTAGTCTGTCAATATTCAATATTTTCATATGGCCGAATAAGATGATTGGATGGTCTTATTAGAGGCCTGCAACAACTGTATTTTATATTTGTCAGAGCATTTGATTTATTAATTGCTTTCAAGCCTGCAAGACAGAGTAAAGGTTTTGCACACCTTAAGGTCGACAGAAACGTAGGAGAAGACCGAAGGCAGACAAAATCAGGAAAAAGACTCACGCACACTGTGTCCACTACACTTGCAATTAAGTTTATTGACAACATAAATGTGGAACTGTTCAAAAGGATGACACGCAAATTTGTGAAGCGTTTCCACATTTTTGTTGTCAGTAAACTTAATTGCAAGTGAAATGGACAGTATGTGAAAGTCTTTTTCCTGATACAGATAAAATAAAAAAATGCTTCCATCATAACTTAGCAACCCTACATTGTTTTATAAAAACAAAAACATAAACCATATCAACAATGACGATACCTGTGCTTGTCTGAACATGCCCGGCTGGTATTCATCTAACCAGTCGACATGCCAGACTAACAGAGAGCCGTCCATGGGATGGATACTGAACAACATGTCCGCGCCTTTATTCCACTCCTCTAACAGCACGTCCACCTGGTGCTTCACTGCTGCCAGAGGAAGCTCCACAGCCTCAGGTCCTTGGGAGTCACTTGGCCTGCTACCAGAATCTTCTTCATCAAAGTTCTCCTCATCTTCAGGCTCTGGAAGAGAAATCATAGTGTCTGATGTAAATTCTGGAAATCAGTATTGAAAAGTCAGCATGATGCAATATATAAAAGTCTGACTTCTAGTCTAGCCTTGACAGTGTTATTCCCGCTACATATGCACAAACAGTTCAAATAAAGTGCTATGGCCTGATCCAAATTTATTTCTGTACCTTCCTGGGAGCATTCGCTCTGTTGCTCCAAGCTGCCTCGGAGCTGCTGCAAGAAGACTTCCATGGCTAAAGTGAAATGAAGCTCTTTGTTGTTGAGCCAGTGGACAGTAAAAGGACCTCCAGGTTCCTCATCATCCACAGCACTCAGAGAAGAGATGGAGGGCAGCAGAGGAATGTCTGCAATTAAGATAGTAACAGAAAAATATGTCACAAAGTTTGCAAAAAGATGGCATAGAATGACAGAAATTTACACTACATGAGATTGGGGGCATGCAGGACAAAAAGATGTCTGCTGGAGCAAATTATCCTTCACAAATAAGAGCATGTTTTGAAGGATGCTAAAACATAATTCAAGCACACAAATACAATCCTAAAAGACTTCCCAGCCTCAAGGCTCAAAGATTTTACCCTGATTACCCTCTAAGAACAAAATGAAAAAGCCTCACAATTACTTTGAGCAGCTTGCACTGGGCACAAAAAAATCACTTGGATGTTAAATAAATAACTACAAAATGTACAGCATTTTTTGCCATTATAAACAGAGGTGAAGGCCTCTGACCTCAAGCAGTTTATAATCAATCCAAGTTAACAATCCTGGCAGTAACTATGGCGTAGGAGTAACTTATATGTAGCTGTGTCACATTATTTTCTTTTCTTTAAAAAGTACTTCTTTACCATCGTGCAGCTACAAAGTCTTCACTAAATTAGGAGAATTAGTTTGTTGTACAACACAATGCCGGTTACAAAGATCAACAGTATTCTGAGTTTGTTATAGAAACTTATGTGCTAGAGTCTAACCTGTTGCAGGGTTGATGCTTGCAGCAATGTGGAAGTGGCAGAGAGCGTTGGCATGGGGCATGTTGCTGCTGATCTTCTTGTGGTTGTAGTGTCGACTCTGATTGTGAGGAAGGCAGCCAGTCAGAGAGGGCTGTGGCACAACCCGACAAAAGGAGGCGTGCAATGATTCCGGGAAATTAAACTGTGAGGAAAAACATTAATTATTCAAGTTAATAATTAAAGCAACATTATGCAGCTATTTTACCTTAAAATAACAGTTTCAAAATCATGTTGATGGTACAGTGTCTTGAAAAAGGGTGAACGGTGTCGCCGTCTCAGCCACTCCGCCCCCCATCACTTGTTTCTGCACTATGTAACTTCAGTGAGAGGGGAGGATCACAGTGTTACATACATGTTTACTTCAAGATACAACTTTTCAACACATAATATTATTATTATATATATGATGTAATGAGTTTTGTTTGTAGTGAGCACCTACATTACGTCTGACAAATTGTTACAGACCTGGGATTTGTATTTATGACAGTTATGTTGCACTCAGTGACTGTGGGGGGCTCCAAATCGCACAAAAAGCCAATTGCTACATAATATTGCTTTAATAAACTGTATTTAAAGTGTTTTTACTTCTTATTACCCTTTTCAGGCTGAAAAAGCAATACAGGTTAAACATGCTCTTCAAGATTGATCTGAATAAATTAACTGCTGCTTACTAACAGGGCTTCACTACTCTCCTTCCAGCCTTAGTTGAGTGCTCTGCTTCTGTGAAGAAGTATTTCTCTTTGAGATGGGAATTCAATTCAACATTATTGTACGGTGGCCCTGAAGTGCAAATCACAACGGCAAATCAGAACACACAACAACAAAACAGAAAACACAACAACAACTTACTAAACACAACAACAAATCAAAAACCACAACAACAAATCAAAAAACACAACCACAAATCAGAAAACACAACAACAAAACAGAAAACACAACAACAAATTACTAAACACAACAACAAATTACTAAACACAACAACAAATCAAAAAACACAACAACAAAACAGAAAACACAACAACAAATTACTAAACACAACAACAAAACAGAAAACACAACAACAAATCAGAAAACACAACAACAAAAAAGAAAACACAACAAAAAATCAGAAAACACAACAACAAAAAAGAAAACACAACAACAAATTACTAAACACAACAACAAATCAAAAAACACAACAACAAAAAAGAAAACACAACAACAAATCAGAAAACACAACAACAAAAAAGAAAACACAACAACAAAAAAGAAAACACAACAACAAATCAGAAAACACAACAACAAAAAAGAATACACAACAACAAAAAAGAAAACACAACAACAAATCAGAAAACACAACAAAAAAGAAAACACAACAACAAAAAAGAAAACACAACAACAAATCAGAAAACACGACATTAACCAAACCGGAAAAGGTAGGTACTCTCGGGCGACATGAATCGTCGCTGATTGGACTGGTCCGTCCTTTGAACCGGAAGGACAACACTGCCGTTTTCTTTTTTGTTGTTGTGTTTTCTTTTTTGTTGTTGTGTTTTCTGATTTGTTGTTGTGTTTTCTTTTTTGTTGTTGTGTTTTCTTTTTTGTTGTTGTGTTTTCTGATTTGTTGTTGTGTTTTCTTTTTTGTTGTTGTGTTTTTTGATTTGTTGTTGTGTTTAGTAATTTGTTGTTGTGTGTTCTGTTTTGTTGTTGTGTTTTTTGATTTGTTGTTGTGTTTAGTAATTTGTTGTTGTGTTTTCTGTTTTGTTGTTGTGTTTAGTAATTTGTTGTTGTGTTTTCTGTTTTGTTGTTGTGTTTTTTGATTTGTTGTTGCGTTTAGTAATTTGTTGTTGTGTTTTCTGTTTTGTTGTTGTGTTTCCTGTTTTGTTGTTGTGTTTTCTGATTTGTGGTTGTGTTTTTTGATTTGTTGTTGTGTTTTTTGATTTGTTGTTGTGTTTTTTGATTTGTTGTTGCGTTTAGTAATTTGTTGTTGTGTTTTCTGTTTTGTTGTTGTGTTTCCTGTTTTGTTGTTGTGTTTTCTGATTTGTGGTTGTGTTTTTTGATTTGTTGTTGTGGTTTTTGATTTGTTGTTGTGTTTAGTAATTTGTTGTTGTGTTTTCTGTTTTGTTGTTGTTGTGTTCTGATTTGCCGTTGTGATTTGCACTTCAGGGCCACCGTATTATTGACATGTTAACAACACTCAAGTTTAACTGCCCAATTTGTCTAAAAAAAGAGCCAGAGAGGAGCAGGCAGCATGGCAGAGCGGCTGAGCAAACAAGGGAGGCGCGTATAGGGAAGTGCACTGAAACCTCAACTTAATTTGGTACTTAAATTATGTCATTTGGGTTTTTTCTGTTGTTTCAACATGCAGTTCAAGACTTGAGCCCCTTTGAATGCTCACGACAAGGGATTAACCAGGAACAACAGTCTCATATGACAGAGTGCCCTGAATTTGAAAGACAGAACATCTTTAGTTTCATGGAGATCATTTAATATAATGATGAACGTCACTGATTTAATTCAGCTTTTTTTCGCTGAATGAGTAATATACAGTACCAAAGCTCTAAGGCTGCCATTTCTCCAAGTATTATTGAGATTAATGTGCTCATCACACCGGCAGTCGTCCTTTGTCAAATTTTGATGACAAATGTGTATAAAATCACTATTTGAGTATCTATGTGCCAAAGCTAACCATACTTTTGAATGGCTTTATATCTATGTAGAAAAATTAGATTGTGGTAGAAATCCCATATCACTGTCTCCTCTGGAGGTTCTCAAACAGCATCCTTATCAAGACACTTAATTAACTTCATTGATTTAGAAATCTTGTACTGTTCATCCCACCCTGAGGCATCATATTAAAATTGAGTTTAAAACATGGCTCTCTCAGCATTGTCCATTCAGTTTAGGAGGAGAGTTACCTCAGACTACAGCCTGGATCATCCAGCACAGTCTGTGATTTGTAATGAATAATTCCACACATGTACTCTTACAGACTGTCCTCAAGGCACCGTAGACAAATTTGCATACCTATTTTTCCTGTAATCTAATGTGCCCTGAGCTCTGTAAGTGCCAGGGAGACCCATAACCATTTACATGTTAATATTTAAATGGATGGAGGTATAATGTTTGAGGCCTAGTGGGGCTGTCAGCGACAACATAAGTCACTTAAAGCAGAGGGCACCGCCATTATAAATGTGAGCAAGCAGCAGCGAAATGAAACAGAAAAACAACCATCAAAAGTTAGAATTTTGAGTTGCTGCTCAGATTACAGAAAGGAGGCCAATATTTTTCACTGATGCTCGTCTTAAGCCCTGCAAAGCTTCAAAAACCATCTTCATGTCTGATAGCCAATTAATTTTCCCTTTTAACTCCACTAAGCCTCTGTTTTTTTCCCCCATCTTCTTTCTCAGCCTCCCTTTGCTCTTGTTCCCTCATCTCTGCAGCACCCTAATGTCCTACATTAGCGTGAGTGAAAATACAGTAGCCTGGCTTCTACACCAGCAAAACTAGAGATCGAAGCAATCGTGGTATTTACTTTCCCTCTATTGATAAAATCATGATTCTTATGGCATTTTGTAGCCATAATAGACACAGTGAGAACACTGTGATACAGCTTTAAAAATAATGCTTTTGATTCTGACCAAAACAAATTGTGTTGCCCTTAACAAGCACTTCCTTGAAGTCTTTTGATGCGGTGCGTCAAGATGACAGCTCTTCAAACCATCTCAATCTGTGTGTTACACTGTCAAATTATTGCAATGATATATAAATATGAAGGAAAGAAAGCAAGACATTTGTGGGGCTGCGATTAACGATTATTATTTTCATTGTTATTATTATTTACTCGATTGATCAATAAGTTGTGGAAAATGGAGAAACCCGTTTTCAGTTTTTCCCAAAGCACAAAATGACGTCCTCAAGTGTCTTGTTTTGTTCACAAGCCAAATATATTCAGTTTACTGTCACAGACATTTATATTACATTGAAGAAGCTAGAATTGTTACAGGCAAGTTGAATTTTATTGTGTTATAATGAGAATTGTTTATAATATTTTGTCAGCCCCATTCATATCAATGAGGGCAGACTAAATGTTAGAAACACCACTCAGTATAACACAAGAAAGTTCAACAGCATTGCAAACTACAGCCTCCAAAATGACCATGAAGTTGACTCAAAATCCCACTAAAACAGTAAACATACACTGAATGTTAAACATTCAAAAGGCATTTATCTTTATTCAATTTAAGGGAACTTGCATATAATTATCTTTAACAAACACGACATTAAATTATCTTACTTCCTGTGCTGTTCTTCCTTGCGTCTTCCCATTGCAGTTGTTTTTCTTAGAAGTGCCTGCACATCTGAGCGTGTCACCGTGTTGACCACCGGTGTGGTTGTTATGGTGACCAGACAGGAGGCTGTCACCAGGCAACAACGTCTCTGCCCAGAGCCGGCACACGCTGTCCTTACAGCAGGTGAGCAGAACGTTACACACAGCACCTCTGTTAGGAGAGAGGGAGGGGATAATGGTAAAGGGATTAGGAAGTTTGCTGCAGGGCACTGAACCTATCAGTAATGGGTTTTTTCATCATCCAAAGCTGATAGTACTATTCAACAGCAGGTCAAAGGGGAAACACCTGTAAAGATATAGGTTAAAGGTCAAAAGGTGTACAAGAGCCATAATGGCACAGGTGATAAAGAAATGACTGAATCTAATCTTGTCCTTAATGTAGGCCATGATTTCACAGCATGACACACCCATTTGCCTAAAGGGAAAGGTTAAAACAATTGGAATATACAAATAGAGCAGGTTTCCAAAGCTTGAAGCCTAATTTATAGCAGCAAATAAGCTTAGTGAGAATTTTGTCTTAATATTG
Source organism: Pagrus pagrus (assembly GCF_965226575.1). Lineage (NCBI taxonomy): Eukaryota > Metazoa > Chordata > Actinopteri > Spariformes > Sparidae > Pagrus > Pagrus pagrus. Next base: position 9,850,176 of record NC_140192.1, read on the forward strand.
CACTGTCTGCCTTTCAGCTCAGAAAATTAACACAGACAGGAAGAGTAACAATCATCTCTTCCTAGTCAATTCAAAATAATATTCCTGTGTGCTGAACTGTGTCACACAAGAATTTTAGTCAGAGAACAATTACAGGTCATGTAAGATTAGCAATGCTGTAACAAAGCAGGCACAACGAGGAGCTACAGTGCAGTGAGAGACTGTAATACTGTGCAGTGTCTAACCTATTTTTATTTCTATTTATTTATTTGTTTCCTTTTCATTTTCACCCAACCTATAAATACTGTTGGGTGGCTAAATAAACAGACAAAGAGATAATACCTGTCTACCCAGTAAAACGGGCCTTAAAGACAGGTTATGACAACTGAATGTTGTGTTAGCTTAAGCTAAAATAAACCAAGTGAGAAAAATAAATGAATCATCGCTGCAATTGTTATTTTAACAGTGTCCTCACCTTGGCATGTACTTGCTGGTTTTCCTCCAAGAGAAGCCGGTAACAGAGCGGGGATGGGCCAGGTAGACAAAGGAAAAGGCCAGCTCTCCCTGAACACCGACACTGGGCTCAGGAGGTGTGAAGAGTCTGGAAACACCTGACTTCCACTTGCTTGTACTGTACCAGACCTTTACAAGGCAGTCATCCTTAAGAAGAAAGACAAAGGGAGATACAGTTGTACTTTTACAAGTTAAAGCCATAAGGTTCGAGGTGTAAACCTTAAAAAAATGACATCAAAAGTATGTGGTACTTTTCAGTTACTTTACCATTACACATTAGTTCACAGTGTTTGGATTTGTCACGGTGAATAAACATGCAAACAAGACTTGCACAAACTATTCTGCATCAAAATCCATAAAGGTTTAGGAAGTCCTGATAAAAGTCACTTACCTGTCCAGCAGTAGCAAAGAATTCCCCATCAGGAGAGAACTTCATTAAACTGACAGGAGAGGCCGTCCTTCAGACAAAACAATTACAATTACGTATTTTTATTACTCAAAACTGCATACGTTTGTTTTTTCAGATAAAAAATACATGATGAGTAAAGGCAGCTGTTTAAGAATAAGTTGCATTCTATAACATTATTGTTGAAAGGTCCCTCCCTTTAAAAGGCACAGAGGTAGGCAGTATTATGTGCAAATGTTGTACTGTGTTTTTGTACTCACTTGCTCTGCCAGATGCATCTCCAGGTGGAATGAGCATCTCTTATGGTCATTTCTGTCTGTTTTCCCTCTTCTTCAGCTTCATCTTCCACTCCATCAACATTAGACCACAACTGGAGGCTACTAGAGCCAGTTAAGAGAGTGCTGCCTGTAAACACAAAAACACATTCACTCTTTTGGGACAGATAACGTGCATGTCACTTATTATATAATTTGTACTAGTTACTTTCATGTTACTGAAGGAGAGCTCTATGTTTGAAAGTACCTGTGGGGTGCCAGGCCAGGTTCCGAACCATAGAATCTAATACAAATTGACCAGTCTTCTGCCACTGGCAGTTGACCTTCTGTACAGAAAAAGAAAGACAACATTTATGAAGAAACATTAATGATAAAAAAAAGGACAGATTCTTAAGATTCTCATTTTTTTTTTTCCTTTATATCAGTAGTAACAACTGTAAACATGAACTAAAAGTGAATCTGCTCTCATGTGACACACATGTGATCAGTCCACACAGACAGCAGCTGTGCTACACCACTGTACTATACTGAGAACTTCTGCAATGAAAGAGATACTGGGTTGTGTTTAAGATGTGTAAAACTGCTTCACTCCTTATGACTAGTCTTTGACTTCTCTAACAACAGAGGACTGTTCAGCACTGACAAACCAAACCATGAAACTTGCGCACAAGCAAGAAAAAATATTTGTGCTTCCCTGGTGACTTTGTGATGAGTTTGAGAAACAATGTTCTGCTCTATTTCAAATAACAAGCAGCCTGAAAAAAGGAAGACCTCATTTTCAGGATGATCTGAATACATTTATGGCCAGACTGGAAGATAACGACGTCTACTCACAGTCAGTGATGTGTCTTTTGTGTCCGGGTGCTGAACAGGCTCAAAGACACACACTATGCTTCCATAGGAAGCTGCAATCTGTTGGCAGAAGAAAGGAAAAATAAATTATTTCTTTATCAAATTATACAATTATTAGTATTGCTGTACAATTACAATTTGTAAACACATTTTAAAGATATGTTTCATTACACAATCGTCAACTGTATGTTGTTGTTTTTTTAAACACCCTACAAACTCATGTGAAAGAAAACTCCTTGTTTTTATTTTTACACTTTAGACAGTGAATAATGAGTGTAAATCCTTATATAAGATCCTAATTTGGAGTAAACAAAACTAAAACCTTGAGCCTATAATGACCCAGTATTGAGTCAACATTGACTTGTCTACTAAAGGTACATTTCCCATTCATGCATTGGTTGAGCCTACATGCTCAAGTGTTTTTCATGAGAGCCCAGTCACAATGTTAGACATCATGACTGAATGGGTGAAATTTCTGTGGCAGTGACCATAAATACCAAACCTAATGAGGTCCAGGTCTTGGAACAAGCTGTCTCTCTATTAAGGTAAATAATAAGCCTACTGTCAGAGAATGAATACCGTGAAGCAGTGAGTCACACACTCACACGTTCAAATGTGCATGTATTATTTGACACACAAGCCATCGCATGCACAAGCACGGCCTCATGAAACCTTTCTAGACAGACAATTGCTCATGACACGATGATACATAAGGAAAATGTCCTTTTTTAAAGAACGCATCTACAGTATGCTACTGTATAAAAAAAGAAATGATATTGCAGCACTAGTCCAGGGAATAAAGTAGTCAAGCCAACAGTATCAAAAAAGAAAAGACTTATAAAACATTGAGTATCCTTTTTTTTGTGGTTCTAATGATGAATGTTCTTTGGTCTGATTTTCACAAAACCCCAACTGAGATTGTGTGATCGTATTATGTTGCAAGAATATTGCGACATCTTACAGCTCCAGTGAAACTGTTTAACTAGGGACCACCTGCTGTTTTAGTTGCTGAAGATAATGGCTGCAGTTTTCAAAAGTTGGTTTAATGTTACTACTTTCTAGTGTTAGTTTAAGTTTCTCCCTGGCCTGTTTCCATAGTGTTGCTCTGCATTTGAACCCTACAGAGATATAGTGTACAGTATGGCCCGATGCAACAAATTATAAATAGGCATTCAAATTGTGAGAAACTTTAATACCGAGTTCAAACAATTGTAATATTTGTGCTTGATAATATATTTGTAATATTTGTCTTGATGAACTTCAATGCAAACTTTGGCAAAGTCCAACCTAGTGCAACACAGCATAAAATGTAGTGCATAGGCTCTACAAAACATATCTGTACAGGGGATGTGTGTGAACAATGCTGTGTTATCTAAAAGCATTGCAAATATCACAGAGTGGAGAGAGGGGCAGTGAGGTGGAACTGGCATGCATAACAACAGAGCATGCTTAAACAGATGCTAGACCATGCTGGAGGCATGTGAGGATACTTCTGGCTCTACTGAATTGGATTAAATATCACATGAGGGGAGGTGAAGAATTGGTTGGTTGGATTGGAAGGATAGCTTTTTTCTCATTTGAATTAAATCAGGCCTTTCTGCTTTTTTTCCTTTTTAAAATAAATAAATAAATAAATAAATAAATAAAACAAGGCTGCCACCATTCCCAATTAAATATAAACGAAGATTAAAGTGATGGCCTGGCAATGATTTCTTCTGCATTTAATAACTTTATGAAGTAATTTATGCAGATGAAGTAATCCTGGAATGCTGCCTTTTTAATTTGATCGTAGCTTTGTTGTCAGACACTAAGATGATTTGCTAATTCTGTGGCTGTATTAATAACGCAGGATGAGTTGCTTTGGCTTCTACTGGTTACAAGAGCACTCTCAAACTTCAGAAGAATGGAAGATGAATGTTTGTGTGTGGTGATTTATAGGTTTTTATTTAGATATAAATCCTGAATAAATCACTTGTAATCACTGCCAAAAATTAAAACAATACCAGGTGTTATTATCATTAAAAACATTCCGTGCAGATATTTAACACCCTCACGACAGAGATTCAGATCTGACCTTTTGCAGCTTTGCAGTTACAGTAGATAGGAAATGGTCCAAAACTTTAGAAAAGTCTACTCGAACAATCGAAACCAGCCTGACTTGGGACTAACAATGGGTCAGCTAGGGTCAGCAAGTGTTGAGTTGAAACGTGGCCAAGTTTGCCTCCAAGTTTGCCTTCATATCTAAGTTTTTAACCTTTAAAACTTGAGAAGTTTGGACTGCTTAAATCATAGACCAAGAAACAGTGAATTCCAAACTCAATTCCTGTGCTTCACCAAAATGTGCAGCACATTTCTTCATTCTTGCTCCTAAATCCTCTGTGCAAATGGGCATAACCCGAAACACCACATTCTTTCACAAAGTGTACCAGACAATCGGCTAAGACTGGTATTTCTAGAACAACGTCCTCGCAGTTGTGTGCCTCTGTCAGTCGATATACTTAGTGAAAACTTTTAAGGAAAGTTAACACTATATTGACATGTATGATTCCAGCGAATAATTTCTAATGAGAAACATGCCGTCTTTCCTTAAGAGTCTATTTTTACAGAGTAGTACAGAGGAGTGATAGAGTGTATCTGTCTCAAAAACAATTTATAAACACTTCACAACAGGTCTTTTTCTTTGAGCCTCCAGGTAAACAAGTTTGGGGTCATTACAGGGATTATCCGTGGCATTACAGGGGCAGCTGTGGCTCAGGAGGTAGAGCAGGTCGTCCACAAATCAGAAGGTTTGATCCTCAGAACCCCTAGCCAAACGTTGACGTATCCTTTGGGAAGATACTGAACCCCAAAAGTGGTGTGCGAGCGGCTGAGCATAGGAATATTGAGGAGTGCTTTGGATAGTGCCTTGTCAACAAAACAAGCAATATATAAATGCAAGTCCATTTACCATCACATTAGTGAAGGTGCCTGCTGTACCACTGCTTGCTTTTCTGGGTGATTCCCCTCACTTAGAGTTGATGACAGGAAGCTCAGTGTCATTAAAACAACCAATCAAATCTCTTGCGCAGCAGAGCTTACCATGGATGTGCCTTGCAAAACAGGTACAGATAATGTATCCAAGTGAAGGTGGATATTTGAGCTTAATTTGGATTCATTAGATAAGTATGATTTTTAACTGAGCTTACCTGCCACACTTGATCAAAAACACATTTTACCAATCCTAATTGTGTGGTCAATAAAATATAGTGAAGTAACAGGAAGGAGAAAAGTACGAAATGGTGCTGTGCAAAGCTCAAGGGATTATGGGCCTGTAATTAATAGGGTGCATTATTCATTAAACTGCAACGTCTCAATGTTATTTGAACAACATCCTGGTTTGCACTGGTTAGGACCCAACATAACAAAACATCTCTCCATTAGTCTTACCTGTCCACCCTGCAGTGAGCAGTCGACACAGCCGACCTGAATGTTTCCATGTTTGGCCCCTGGGATGATCTGCAGTCGCTCAAAGTCACTGCCCAAAATCACCACGTCACACCCTGACGCGTAGGCCTATCGAGAGACAGAGAGACAGAAAGAGATGAAGGTGACACTCAAATCCACCCGGAGAGAATTGCATGAAGGGTTACTTGAGCTGCACTTGTCCTGGAGTTAGTGTCACTGCATCAAATATGCCACCATATGACAGCTCTGCAGTACAAGTGGATAAGATTAGACTATGCTCTATTTCTGTGGCTCTCAGAAGGCGATCTTCACATGAGCTGTGATTCACGGTGACTGTGTCTCCTTCACAAGAGGACAGAATGACAGAAATAGTTCTCCTATTGATCCATTCTCTGAATAGCAAGGGAGTAGTATCTCATAGAGTTTGCTGTGAGATCACAGTGCATGAGAAGTCAGCAATATTGTTTTCGTATTTCAGATATCAGCACAGTCCTAAAACCTAAACAAGGGCTTCCTCAAGTACAGGGGGCTTTTGCACAATGAATACAATTTTGTCTGCCACCGACTAGTGGTCACCCGGGAAAAGGAAGGTTAACTGGTGATCCATGTCTTGATTAAATAATTGAATAAACTCACATGTTGTCCTGTGTTGTTATTTACGATTCTATGGAGAACAGAAACAATCCAGATGTCGGGCCAATATATATTAATCATATTACCAATTTTATCTATCATATTGACACAACCAGGACCTCATACTGCGCCGTTGTTGATAGTGCAGGATCTTCAACAATGACGTCAATTAAACAACAAGTTTAATTAAAATGTAATGAGAACTAATGAGAGTTAGTCTTTTAGGCAGTAATATGTTTTTGTTATAGGGAGACTATCCAGTCGTGGTTGCTTGCCCTATTTTTTAAATTATTATTATTACTATTATTATTATTATCATCATCATCATGGACAGATTGGAAGGACAGACTTGAATTCTGGGCTGCAGCGAGGACAAGCCTCTGTACATATTGCACACGCTCTATCAACAGAGCTATTAACGCGTCCCGTTTGTTGATCTTTTTAATCAGTTAGCTGAATCTATTAAGTCTTATGACAGTGTAAAATGTTTTTTAAGTTGTAAAGCATATTGGCTGTGGTAAATGAATGTCCCTTACTCGGTTTTTTCTCTTTGAAACACACAAGAACAGTACTTTAAACTAGTATTGGAGGCTTAAAAATACCTGACATATAAAACCACTAGTTCTTAGCCCATAGGGTAACACTACCCTTAGCAATGAATTCATGGTATCGGTGCTTTTTGCATACTGTACTCTGGCTCTGCTTTCTACCTTTCCATTCAAAAGCAGCTCAACAGAAAAGAAGAAGAGTCCTAAATAGCTGGGAGGGAAATATTTCCAGAGCTTGAAATATCTTACCGTGAATGGCACATTGTTGACGCTGCCTACAGAGAAACAATTGTCTCCAGGGTTGACGGCCCCTGTGAGGACCTGATGGAGATTCATGACTCTTGTTTATAGTCGCCTTGTGCTTCTGCCTCTTCTCTCCTTACTCACAACACCCTCCCCCTCCAGGTGAGATTCATGGGAAACCATGGGAAGGATGCGTTCATCTTCATCTGTAGCCCGTAATTTCACTTCAGTGTCTCCACAGACTTGCTCTTAATAGGAAGAGAGAGATATAAACAGAGAGATGTAAACAGAGAATGTTTTGGCTCAGTAAGCATCAAGCCTCAAGCACATTACTGACTCCTGGATATTGACTGCAAATTGATTTAACACTAAGCATATGAAATATCATCAAGGAGGAAATAGATGATTTGTGAATTGTTTACGCTGCAGCATATTGTGCATATATGGCATCAAGTGGCAACCTTAAACCTTTTCTGCACCAGTTCAAAGCTGCATATTAATCTCACAATGGGACCATCATCCACAAGTACATACCAGTAGTACTGTCAGAGGACTCATTACAAAAAGCATTAAACCTATTAAGCATGCACACAGCTGCAAAAGGCATATCGGCATCAAAGCTCATTCGATCCTGGTGGCCCATCTTAAAATCGATGCCATTCATTTAGTGCATCAGTCGTTTTCGAGTTTATCATCCAGACCTCTTTTACTGCAAAATAAATGCAATCAGCTTATTTACTGACAAACTAATTAGCAAGTACAGGAAGTGCAATCTGGACCAAAACATAGGGCTAATATGGGAAGAGAGCTTTCAGGGAGTATTAAAAAAAGGGGGACCTAAGGCAATCAAGGTGATGCTGTATTAGCTGATGTCATGAAAGTCCAGTGTCACATAATCTCTGGAGGACCAGACTTGCTAGCAGTGTGGCATCAGCTTCTGCGCACTGCGCAGGTGAAAAGGGGATGTTATTGTCATCAATGCAGAAGTGAAACAGTGTATTTAATATGAAGGCAACTGTATGATTGTCATAGCAAGAGAAATCTAGTCAAGTTGTGAGTTAAAAGTATACGACGACCTAAAAAAACAATGTATAGACACATACAAAAATAATCTCTCTCAATCTTGCCATATGATCGACTAAAAGTGTGTTGCAGTGTCTGCCCTCTGCCTGCATTTTCATATTTGCTCATTATTTTTGCTGTGTTCGAGAGGTTTGCAGGCGTCAGCGATTCTGGAGAAAGATAGTTGAGTCTCAATCGGAGGTCGACTTGGACGACGACCTTGGATTTATACTCAACAATTACCTATCTTTCTACAGAATCGTTTGCTGCACCTGTTGTGTTTACAAAGCGCAGCTGACAAGTACTGCATTGTGTGCTTTTAATGTTTGTTCTAGCGTAAGAGATAATTCCTGCGGCTATTTTCAGCCGTAACTGTAACATTTAAGCCAACATAGCCAATGTGGTCCGACCTGTCTGATGTTTCTGCTGTGCCTCTTTGCTAGCATCTTGTATCTCTACCTACATGTAACAGTGAAATATCAGACTAATATCTAACTAAGCTGTCATTTTATTTAGCCTGTGGCACTTCAGGCAAATAAGGCCTCCAACCTAACATTTGAGAAAGTGTTGCTATCAATAAGATATGAAAGCATCAGACATGTGTTTTAGATGAGCGAAACGTACACGATATGGTGAAAAAAGACAATTAAATTGTATGTAAACAGCTAACAGCACTGTGATTGGTTCAATACATGTATCACAACTTCCACTGGAGGTACTGAAGTAATGGATAGGACAAGTTATGGGTGGGTAACAACAGAAATGCCTGAATACAGTGTCAGCAGTGTTTCACCTCTGTAAGCTGGCAGTGAATCAAGTCCAATAGATATAAAAGGGCCATTATTAAAAAGAGTGGAGAGCAGGTGCCTGTGAGCCAAGTGGGTCACCACAGTATAAGCTTACACCTTACTACAACACTCACTCAACACTTGTGTGTCAATTTGTCTTGCCTGTTTAAGTCCGCTAATCTTGCTGCAGGCACAGGTAGAGATCTGAATACACACAACACAATTATATACATATTACCAGTTTAAAAGTGCTGCTGATTTAGTTACATCACATTTGTTTTAGGCACAAAGTACACAACTTGCCGCACAGGATGACGTTGTGAGTGAAAGCCCTTGATTGTCAAAGTGTGTCCTAAAACATTCATACAATAATTGCAGCAGTAACGTTAAGCTATCTTGTAAGTGGAGAAAATGTGTTAACGTTTTGTTTCCTGTGCTGTGGCAACTCACGTGATGACGCTTCACACGCCAGCACATTAAGACAGAAAATGTCACCACATATGACCAACAGTGTGTCACCCGCTCAGATAAATCCTACTTGTAACTGAATACATGTCTCAAAGATTTCTGTGGAAACACTTCATACATTAGCTACCTGTTTACAAGTCCTCGAATCAGACGCTAACTTAGCTGTCAAGTTTAGCTAGCCGTCTGCAGTTTACACAACAAACAACGTAGCACGTCCAGCGTCAGAGAAAGTAATTAGCTACTTACTTTGTGATGAAAAACGGACAACAGTCACTCCTTGCAAAGGCTGTCTTTGATGAACGTAGCTCTCCAACGTTAAATGTTACGGATACGGTTTCCACAGTTAGCTAGCGTTAGCGCCAACTAGCTTGTGAAGCTGGCTTTTAGCGAGCTCCTGAGCCAGAAAGCTAGCTGTAGATCACTTGTGCCACATATTTAGCGCCTGACAGTGTCAGCTTGCCAAAGCCAGGAGCCTTTTAATCACTTCTCAAAATGCTAACCATAAGAAGGAGCCAACCTCTCCCCAAGGTTAGCAAATAAAACGCTTCCAAGGAGGAAGCTTTTCCTTATGTTGAAGATGTGTCATGATAGTGACTGTTACGCTGCAATGCATTGTGGTCCTTGTAGTTGCATTCTGACAGCAGGGCGACAGGACAGTTTTTTTTAATCCTGTCATTCAACTCGTGAACATGAGTCATAATTATGTGCCAGCACCTGTGAAGTGCAGTCAGATATATGGAGATGCATAGACTGACTGACTATCTATGGACAGGTGCACCTGTAACCACAACCAACAGTGATGTCAAAATAGTGTAACACAACTTCCTGTACACAAAGTATCACTCACACAGCTGCAATCATGTTTGGGAACTGAGAATAAGCCTTAATATCTGCTTGAATGCAGAAAATTGTGTTTTGTTTATTTCTATACGGAAGTCTATAGAGGACTTTATTAAAATTATGATGTAGACTTGGACAATTAAACGTAATTCCACTGTAGCATTATAATTGTGCACATATTTATGTGTTACCTGAGTAAAAATAAAAAATAACGATGCAGTTCATCAGTTTTACATGATTGTTTTCACATTCTTGTATTGTTATATTAAAATGAAAGTGGAAAAGCTGTTTTATATTAAATTCACATAGTCTCTGAAGCTGCTCTATGATGGACAATGTACTAATTTAAATCAAATGTCAAACTGCTTTTTGCATTGCACCCATGCCATTATGTGAAATTGATAACGCAAATTGAATTATTGTATTTTGATTTTAATTTTTACTCATACAACACATACAAATGTGGAAAACTACAATGCTATTGGAAAATTACATCTTAATTTTCAAGTTTACATTATAATTTTCATATGGGCCTCCATATTCATGGATTGAAGTGATTTCTATGTGTGCACTCATGTGTATCTTTGTGTCAACATGTAGGCCTTTCATGTTTCTGTGTCTTAATTTTTTTGTTTTTTGGACCAAGAAATATAAGTCACTGCTGGACCGAGGTCACTGAATCTGTCATTTTCAACTTCTAACTCTAACGGTGTCAAGTTTTGTTAGTCAGTGTAAGGTGAAATGTATCTTCAAATGACCTATTCTTCAAAGTCCTCACATTAAGCCAAAATAACCACAGGGTGTCACTCTTGCTCAATACACCAGATTCCAGTTTACATTGACCAGTGCAAACTGGATCAGCACTGCTGCACTTCTGATCCGATGTAGTACTTTTCTTATTCCAGAGCATACTTCCTCTAATCAACCTAGATTTTTTGCAGGTGTAAATATTTTACAATATTAATATTTTGACCAATAATAACATTCAGACTCATTCATAGCAATATGACATTTAATGAACACAGAATAACACAACATAACACGTACACTTATAATAAAACATAATATGTAATCTTACACATCCTCAATATCATGTTTAGCCAGCAGCTCGCATTTTAATTTATACCTGCACGTTCTGGGCAAAACACTGTTGAATGGGCGAGTGAATGGAGATGGGGGGTTGGAGCCTTCAAAGTCAATTAAAGCATGTGGAGTTAAATGGCACAGACACTCTCCATGAATAATTAAAATGGCTGACATGTCACTAACATTAGGGGAGGTTGGCAACATTTATTGTCGTGGCAGTTGCATAGTGGTGCTGATGAAACTGTTGACTTCCCAGTCAGGAAGTAGGTCACAGCATTATTAAAGATGTAGCTCCATAGTATAACTCTGCTAAATATTACATCGCCTTTCAGTTTTGACACACACACACACACACACATGCATGACCACCGAATCGCTGAAGGTTACATTTACGTGCATTTGATGCAAAGAAAAAAATTGAAATAATATTTTTACACGCAGGCTTGCACACACACAAATACGCACACTCACACCCTAACAAAACAATGTCACCTTATCTCGTTTTACCATCTCAGTTTTCTATCGCTGGGTTTGACTTTGAGCAACATCCTCGGAGAAAATAAAAGAGGATTCTTTCATAGACAAACTCCGCTGTGTTTGAAGGATATTGCTGTTCAGTGTGATATTGAATTCTCTGAGTTTTTGTAAGAGTGTGTAGTTTCTCTGCCAGCAACAGCTTCTTAAGACACTAAAGAGAAAGAAAGAAAAAACACTCTGTTCTTCACTCTCCTATCTGAAACTTTAGTCTAGGTTAGTTATGTGTTGAAGAACCCTCCTGTGTCACAACATGGTCCACAAGATATTACAGACTGATACTGACTTACTGACTCAAAGTGTTATCTTGTAGTTTTCAGTAATAGTGGGCATCATGTACTCTCAGCCTAAGTTGTTATTTCAGCGTTAGAGGCAGAGAGCTAGAAGTTAGAAGAGCTCCTAAAAATATCGGATCATCTCTGTGCTCGAGCCAAGATTTATTTGGCAGCATCCCTTAAAAAAACCTGCAAAACTGTTAATCTGGAGAAAAATGGGCACGAAATGTCAGCACTGTTTTAAAACAATAACGGTATAAATAGACTATGGACGTAATCCAAATAGCTGATGTAATGGTTGCTGCTGAAGTTTAGGGTGCACAGAGTTTCAGCCTTTTACTCCAATTTTACACATACTTCACACGTTTTGTTTTTGCTACTACTTACTCTACTTCGGGCTGCTAACACTGCTATTGCAGATACGAGACACTACACCCACCTCTTGTTTCCATTCCCTCAAGTACAGTTTCGTTTGAGTGCAATTTTTGTACTATTTTTGTCTCGAACAATTTGAGTGTATAGTATTTAATACCTTTTATGCTTCAATTTGTGTATTTTAGATGCTCATAATGTATATGACAGGCAGGCCAAAGTTGGCAAACCATAAAGTTCAATTTTAAGACGTCTCTGGTGGAATATCATATTTGAAAGCTGAAAATAGAAATCAGTGTTTATGTTGTTTTGTTTTTTTGTGAGGTATAACAATGCTCTAAGATCCCTATTATTAATCATTTTTCATATTCTGAGTGTGGTGAGTCAGTCAACTAAGGGATCTGGATCCTCATAACATTTTGCATCCTAACAATACATCCTAATACATTACGATACGTTTGCCCATGACCCACTATTCATATTTCGGTTTTGGTCAGCTGACGGAAAAAGCTTGGGCACCCCTGGGATTCTAGTATTACTTATGCATGTGTTCTTGTATTTCTGCTGCTGTGACACATTTTCCAATGAATTGTTGAAGTCCATCTTTTATCTCTTTAAAAGGGAGAATAGAAAAAAAGTGAATACATTTCTTTTCATTTTCGTGAGCTTTGTTGTTTTTGGTGTGAAGAATTTATTATAATTTGATCTAATTGGGAGAAGAAAAAATAACAATAATAAAAAAGAGTAAAATTGAAATGACAGAATTCTGACATACAAGACACAAGAGGGCAGTATTGAAACATATAAAAAAATCGAGTGTGGTGAGGCTGTCTTATCCGTCAAGGCGTTGCAATTCAACTTCAACACTAAACTCACACTTGGCTGCTGCATAATCCTGTTGTTACATGTGAAATAACCATTGCATCGCAATGCAAAACACAGGCTGTTAACAAAAAAAAAAATATAGCCCAAACCACTGGCCCCGCTCAGTTTTAACAATCATGTAAAATTTATTTTCAAATTAGACCAACATAGATCTTGATTATTAAGTTTAGGTCCCGCTCCAGATAACATGAACTGAGCCCCAGCGGCTTTGGAAGGTTGAATCAGTCCTTCCTAATGCATAATCCATGAGTTTTTATTTTCCCCTTGAAATGTGAGTTGTCTCTTTGAAGTGTTTTGTGGTATTATTATACTGTGGTTTGACGAGTAATAATGTTGATGTCTTGTATGAGCTGTAATTACTGGATCTGGAGGTAGGAGGGCAATGCCAAAATGGGCTTGAAGTTTCAGTGTGGCCGTGCTTTGATGTTTCATGGGTGGTGGTGGGGGGGTGAAGCGAGGCAGCTTTTCCACGGAGAAAAAACCCACAAGTTGTTGAACTTTTTCTTCCAGAGGGGGACATGTGTAACCATCCATAGTGAAGCATAATGGCAAATAAAACAAGGGTTCTTTTGAAGGGACTAGCCATTTAGCATTTGGCTCCAGTAATCGCAAAATGATAAATACTCTCATCTCGGGGTAATTATGTGTATCCTTTAAACACGCATCAAATGATAAGCTTTCATTTTGGTGTATGTGTAAAACTGCACTGAGAGGGGATAATGGGCTTTGTTTGCAGTCAGTAAACCGAACCAGCTGCACTGCTCTGCACGATAATACTGTTTTTGTTAGTGCCATCTCTGGCAGACTTTCTGTGTTTGTAATCCACCAGCTCTTCCTCCTCTGTACTATGATTTCAACACTGTCCTACATCCCTGCGTAATGTGGTGACCTGAGTCAAAGCGTCCTTGGCTGTGAATATTGTTGAGTCAACTGGAGGTGTGTTTGTATCTGTGTGTTTTTGGCTGTCAGCACGTGTGAAGGCCTGCGTACATCATCCATCTGCGCGCCTGTGTGTGTGTGTGCACATGTGTACGTCATCGCATGAGTGGTGTCTCCTGTGTGTTTGTGTCGCTCCGGAGCACAGCCTCGTCCTGCAGAGGTGACTCTGAAACGATGGGAACAGACATTACCGTCGGAGGAAGAGGGGTTAGCAGGCAGACGGCAGGATATCCCATCACATTAGGATTGCTGCTGCGCCCACTTCCTTTAAACTCTTCCCTCGAAGCCCGGAGAGGTCAGCAGAGGTCAAACACGCTCCTCCCTCTGTCATTATCCTTCCATCACCTGCCGGCCTCTCTCTGCTGACAACAACTTTCTCCTCTTTCTTACTCTCTGCACCAGCTTTCGCTCCCTCACCCCTCCTCTCTTTCTTCTTGTGTGACTCTGCCTTTATGATTTTCACATCTTTTTGCTCCCCATCTGTTCCCCAGTCTTCTCTCTTTTCTTAGCCATTTATTTGTCTCTTTTTTGCTCTTTTCATAGCCCCGCATCACTCTCGATTTCCCTCTGTCATTTTCCCTAACAGATTCAGAGAACTCAGGGGTCCCAACCTTTTGTTGAGTCTGCAGCTGATCTCGAGATTGCAACAGAGATACAATACACCCACTGCTGCCTTCAGACACAGACAGACTGCAGATTGAACCGAATTCTTTCAGGGGAGGATCTCTGGTGAGTTCTTAGCGAACGAGGAGAGGACTATCTGTGTGTTGTGAGTCTGCGAGCGCAGCCTAATGTGTGTCAAAAATACAGCAAAAATCTGGGGCATGTGGTAATGCAATATAGATGTTATGTCATCACAAATTATTCATGATACAAACAACAATGAACTGTGATAGAATAATGTATGGGTTTTGACTAAATTGAGCAACAGAGGTGATAATTTGTGAATTTATGTTCTGTGTTGTGCAAATTTAAAGTGAAGTCTTTCAGCCATCTTAGCAAAGCATGATAGTCGCTGCTGAAACAGAGTCAGACTTCGAACTCAGAATTGTAATATTTTGTAATAATACAAACTTAGAAATATTTATTTTCCCTAAACTGAATAAACAAGCTTTCATCAGAGGAAAATAAGGTCCCCAGAACACATCTTGAAGCCAGAAAGGTGGCAGGGTCCGCCAACAATAAGCAAAGTAAAATGAAATTGTGTTGCCCTTTAAGGTCAGTTTGGTAAATCAGTCTATTCAATCAGTTAAACAGAGACAGTTTGTTTATTTAGTTTGTAAAGGCATAAAAAAATAGGTCAGTGGAGATCTTTCTCTTCTTTCTTCCCCAAAACAACATAGTGCACCTTTAATTCACCTTCAGTGTTCTTGCATGATGGTTCAGCATGTCAGTATCCAACTGAAATGAGAAACTCAAACTTCAGATTCACAAAGTTTTGGCTCCTTGTTTGCAGCACTCAGATGCTCTGTGGTTCACACAAATTCGAGCTGGATTTGCAGAGATGCGTTCTGACTTTGTTTGAGCTCAGGTCTCTTCATCATCAGATGCTTTTCTGGCATTGGGCTTTGTCTGACTGCCTTCCTGCTGTCTGAGGAAATTTGAAGTGAACTTGCTTAATGAGGAGACAAGAATATTTTTGCATGATTTAAACAGAGATCACAGAGTGGACGTCCAGAAACACGTCTCTCTCAAACAACACGCATCTGATAAGAAATCAGATACAGTGTCGAGACGCCGTAGATGAAAACACTTACTGTGGGATTATTTTCTGCTGTCACAAGAAACTAGACTCACACATACAGAAAGTGATGTCCAAATTCACGACGCTGGAAAGAGATTTAAAGTGTCTGACACACGAATGATCCATATGTGATCACTGTTATACAATTCACTCTAGTTGACCTCAAATCAAGAAGCACGTCATGTTTTAACACTAAACTTCCCATATTTTCTACATCATCTAATTATCTGTGCGTAGTAAAATGTGCAATCCAGCGTTCGGCGACTATGACAGATTGTTGAGCTATGGCTGTTGAATATACCTGTAATGGTTTTGGTTTCGACCATTATCCTCAATGATATCTGGTTATTATCCCAGTCTGATTTATGCTGCACCAGTCGACCCTCACCCACGGTGACCTACATTCACTTTCATCTCACCCATCAATCATTTAGCAGTTCAAAGCCGAGATCTGTCTGTGGAGGAACGCAGGGGGCTTGATCATAATTGGCATTAATTCTCCAATGACACCGTAAAAAAAGTGCCCAATATTATGTATCTAAACGTCCCGTCTCTGTGCGGCCGCGGATAAAACGGAATACAAACCACCATACATCAAGTGGTGATAAACGGGAAGCAGATTGTTTTGACAATCATCTTCAGCGAGTGGAGTTACACAGCTGTCATCGAGGCCTGCAGTAAATGCAAAATGCTGTGGTTTTTCAAGGTTAAAGTCCAATTTTGACAAATTATTCTCTCTCCTCAAATATGGAGCAGCCCATCCAAATAACCAGTGTGTAGTGATAATTCAATAGACAGTCAGACAGAGACAGATGGACAGGCAGACAGAATAGGAGTGAGAGGGAAAGACAGAGAAATACCCCGAACTGAAAAATAGATGAGCACTATGGGTGTGTAAGAAGAGGCTTGATGACTTATTCAGTAGGGACTGTGTCTACGTGGTATTAAATCAGCTGCTAGCCACATCCATTCTCCGCAGGTGGAGTTAAAGCTGGAGCTCTGGGAGGGACACCGGGGTCGAATCTGGACCTGGTTTTGGATCTGGATCAACGGGCTGGGATGAAGATGGGAATAATAATATGCAATGTCAGGGGAACATCTGCTTCCACTTTGTATGCACATTGTAGTTCTTCCGAGCTGTACTTTGCTCGGCAGCATCATTTCCTCATAAAATCAATTCCACTCAACACCTGATATGCAGTCGTATGGTAAGCAGAGGTACACTTCCGTGGCGTGCACACAAATATGCTGCCTGTTCATGTGGACAGAGCAAGGACACAAACATCAATTATGCTCCCTGTGGTGATATGTAGACACTCTTTTTAGATATTGCCCCCCAAATCACCAATTAATCATGTTCTTGCGTTGACTTTAACCAAAATAACACCTTCAGAATATTTTTTGTTGGTTGTTTGTTTGTCAGAAGGATTGCACAAAAACTATGGAACAGATTTCCAAGAAACTTGGATGGAGGATGAGTCTGGGTCCACAAAAGACCCCATTAACTTTTCATGTGGATCTGGATAAACAGACGGATCCAGGAACTTTTTCTAACTTACTTTTACAGTACATTGTGGGATAGGGCGTTTTTCAACTTTTTTTGTCAATTTCTCACATAAGTACGCATGGCTCTTGATGAAAAAGTCATGCATATTCTGGGGGCTTATGTGACTACAATTTGATGCAGATCCAAACAAAAATCCGGATCAAGCAGCTTTAAATATGTTTGACTTGATATTGGATTAGGCTTCATTGAATTAAAGGGGACTGTTGAGCCTTGGCGGGTGGTAGGTGCTCTACTGTGTGCCATTGTAGTGTTAATTCTGCTTCAGAAGTAAAACCAGATGCATCTTAACTGACAGAACGTGATAATGGGATAAGAAGAAGGATAAAGATGAACAGGCCCGGAGTCTTTACAAAACAAAATCAGAATCAAGTTATTCATAATTTGTTGGTAGATGATGCCTTACTGCCATTCATGCCAGTCATGGTCCATGTTTTATTTTGGTTGATTTCCTATTTCATGTTGAAAGTTTATCCTCGTGTGTCATATTGATTTTCACTTCCTGTCTTCCTCTGTTTTCCCGCCCTTTTCTTGTGCACACCTGTGTTTCATTTGTTCATTAGCCCTTGTGTTTATACTGTCAGTCTGTGTTCTTCCTTTACTCTTCATTGGCTCATCTGTTTTTGTTTAGTGCGCCTCCTGCGTCTCCTGTCTTCCTTTGCCTATCCCTCGGTACTCGTGTGTCCTCTGTGTTACCACTTTGTTCTCCGTGGCTTCTGATTTGTCTCCAGTTTTGTATTCCTCCTTGGACTTTTCATTTGCCTGCTTTTTGTTGTTTACCTTTTTGGGTGTTGGATTATTGGACTTTGGATATCAGCTCATCATAAAGCTCACATTTTGTTGTTCAGCCTGCCTGCCTCTGTGTCTGTGTTTGAGTCCTTTCTTGATGAACTATGTGACCTCGGCAGAATTGGACGAGGTAATGTTTTAAAGTTGTATTCATGTTTTGTTTCGTCATGTTTGCCGACTCCCTTCCTCACTGTAAGACTCTCTCTCGGAGGTTTTAGCGACAGGTGACTAAAGGGAACGCACCGGTATCTTGAATAAGATACCAGATTTCTGTGGGTTTGAAGGTCATTTTAAGGCATAAATGTTACATATTATATCTTTAAAAGGAGGAAATGTCTCTCAGTGAAATAAGATATTGGGCCATTAGTGTCCCAAATCCAGTAAGACACAAAATTAAAACAACTGAACAACAATATTAGACCATGGTGATTTATTCTTGACCTTGTGAGCGCATAACACTCATTAAATAGGGCTCGGATGGATTTCCCTCCACATATGTATGACTTGTTATCACCCGACCGAAGATCCTTACTTACATCATGTGAAGACAAAAAGGGGAAGTGAACCTTGACTTGAGAATATTTTGTCACAGATAAAGTGAAATAAACCCAGAAAATATGACTCTTTGTTTATGTGATGACCCAGTTTATTTACCTGAACCCTCAGTGGTATTCCCTCGTCCACTTTACGGCTCCATTTGAAACTGACGTCAACAACCTCCTCCTCTGTCTTTCAGGCCTCATCAGCAGCATGACGTCCATTTGTGAGGTAGATGAGGGAATGGGGAGGACACAGCATCACATGCACATGCACAAGCACTCAGTCCCCCCCCCACTCACACACACACACACACACACACACACACACACACACACACGCACACACGCTGAGTCCCATCTGAGATTCTAAGGACTGTGCTCTCTAACTGTCACTCCTAGTTACAGACCTATCATGCAGAAATGTTGACTTATTCATGGCTTTCATGCAAACCTGGGTGCACAGAGGAAACTGAAGCTGGCTGGGGCGAGGCCAGGCATTACTCGTGTGTGTGTGTGTGTGTGTGTGTGTGTGTGTGTGTGTGTGTGTGCATGGTCTGTCTTCCAGTACTTTGCTTACTGTATCTTACCCAGCCATGCTTTACATCACTTTGCCATTACAGGTCAAATACACACACACACACACACACACACACACACACACACACACACACACACACACACACACACTCAGGATGCTGACATAGATGCCTCTGGCTTTACCCGCAGCCAATTTCAATAAGGCTTTTAATATATTTGGCAACTGTTGACTATATATCGGAGACAGGATAGAAATACTGTTTTTGCAGTGACTAAGGGGGAGCGTAGTTGAGACCGGCTTTATCACATCATATTTTCATATTACAGCATATTCAGAGCGTGGCTTACAGATGATGTCACATCTGATAGTCAAATAAAGCAGGACACTGTTAGTGTGCAGCAATATAACAGCGTCAAAGCGATGCCAGCAGGTTAACTATAATTAATGATGATGAAACATCTTGAAGACTGTTAAATTAACACACACACACACACACACAAACACACACACACACACACACACACACACACACACACACACACACACACACACACACACACACACACACACACACACACACTTCAATTGTTGCCTACTTGTTGACTTCTCCTGACAATGTTTTGAGGTGAAAATTAGCGATAAGGAGCTGATGTTTGCGTCGCGACGTAGAAATTTAACAGCGATCAATCATCTCTGAATACAAATCAGTTACTCAAAAACCTTTTGCCACTAGCACTTTCTGCTTGAGCGGGTGTAGTGCTGCAGTTTAAAAAAAATAAATAAAAAAAGGTTCACTCAACTAGAATTTTCTTGGAGACCAATTAAAATGGTGTGAAAGTGTTGCCTGCCAGTTGGATGGCGCTAAAAAACGTGGATGCTCTTCCTGTGACACTGGGTGATTCTTATCCCCTGTAATTCTTACTATTGTCTGCTGATTATCCTACAGCAAAAGCACCACAACTCTGTGTGCATGAGTATATACTGTATATATGTGTTTGTGTGTGGGTGAGGCAGCTTTACATCATTGAATTCATAACTAGGGCACCTCACTGTCACTCTCTTCAGGGTTTTCTTATGATACATGGCAAACTCCACTTACTTATGAATGTATGTGTGTGTTAAACTGTGTCACATGCATATCAGTGCATGTGTGAGTGACATCTTCCTGCTTCAGAAAACTGTCAGGCGTCTAATGATCATTATTCAGCTGCTCAGGGGGAACAGTATCTCAGATTATTTATTTTTTTTACTTGTCTTTATGTAGAAACTGACGCTCTATTATTCAGGATCTGTTGACTGATGCTCTTGATGTAGATCCTATGACAGTTACCTCACACAGAGGCGATGACATATCTGACAGTAAACATGAACGCACTAACATACATGTGTAACTGAATATACACGGAGGAATACCCAGTGTATTTGCCAACATTGTTTTATGCAGAAGTGTGTGGCATCAACAGGCCACAGCTTCATCAATGACTACGATTTATGGGGAAAAGAAACAAACAACAGTTTGATGATGCTATCATGCTTTTATTTCACTAAAATTAAAGTGAGAATGGGGGGTGAGTAAATGTTTTCAGCCTCTAAAAGGAGGGCATGCCTGAAAATGTTTGAGAGCCATTGAAACAGGCTATTTTACATGTATAACTACTCATCGACACTCGTGTGTGAAAGTTTCCTTTTACAGTGGAAACATGCGCCTTCCATCCCCCTTCTGTTTCCAAGTGGTATTATTGTAAATGTTTTCAGTCATTTAGTCCATAATTGAGATGTGAAAGCAGATGAAAACGGTACCAGGCTGTCAGTCGGACTGAATTGCCAATTAGCCTCCATTTTCTGAGAAAGATTTCGTGCCCGGTGGCTGACAGGACGGCACAGTGAAAGCGAGATTTATAGGGAACCAATCTAAATGCTGATGGTGTCAATAATCTATAGCCATTACAATGTGCAATCAACATGCATTTAATGATTATATGTTAAAGCAAAAATGTGTCTTTTGCTAGTTTAATGTAGTTAATTGAATCTGATTTCTGAGAGTGTTTGATGAACCTCTAGCGTCTAAGTGCTTGGGACAGCTGGGCATACTATTGGGCAACGTATCTAACTGTTGAACACGGTACACTTCATTTTCATGTGCTCGGTGCAGGTTGTCACGTTGTTTATCTAATATTTCTGGGCTCCACATTTTCAAACAAATGTGTCCTTTGCTGATATGTGATGCTTATGAGCCATACACTATAATTTTATTCATTTTACTTTCCAATCCGTCACATTGACTCGGGGAGCTCGGTAATGTACCACAAACAGCACATTAAGATGGTAATTTCTCTAAATATCTACAGAACGGGATGCTTTGAGACTTTTATAGAAAATTAAATTCCGCTCCTGAGAAAACTAAACTGTTTCTAAAAATGATATGTTTCTCAGAAGAAGCACGATGATGAATAAACTTACAGCAGTCACGATGTATACTTCATTAATCCCCAAGGGATAAAAATCTGTTCATATTTCACAATTAACTACGCAGATAGAAGCGTTTCGTTCCAGTTATTCTCCTTATCATCTTGTGATTGCAGTAGTTCACTGCGTCTCCTTTTTCTTCTCCTTCTTCCTCCTCTTCTTCTTCTACTGAGCATATAGTTTGTGACATGTTAAATCTCAACAGATGGATTTTATTAACTGTGCAGCTGTCCAATCCAATCACAGCCTCTTCTGTTGATAAATTGGCCTGGTGCCATTCACAGTGAACAGACACAAGTAGTGTTTTTGCTTTAAATTTCTCTTCCTACATGCTAATTTTCTTTTCTTTTTTTTTTTTTTTGACTTTTTTTCTTTTTCTTTCTGACTTCTACCTTCCTGCAGCTGTACTGGACTAAACACCTGGCAAAATAACAACGCTTCCACTTTAATATAACTTTTGGTCAGAGTCCCGTAAGTCCCACAGACTCATAGTACAGTCAACTGAATCTGACGATGTTTCCAAAAACCAACAGTATCACTTCCAAGCCTGTAGCTGTTTACCAGTCTTACACTAGATCCTCATAATCCCCACTTTCCTGTCTGTTTCCGACATGCTCCATGAGTGAATATCAATTTTGAGATGACAGTAACAGCAGAATACAATCCATGCTTTGAATGCAGACACAGCTGCCGCACTCCCAGAAGCCACATATGGAACGGTTTAACAATCAGCAGTATGTTAGCCACAAATTTCAGATGTAACTACATGTTTACTCTTTTCCACTTCACACCCTTTGGGGGAAAATAAACAGGCTGCAGTGCCCATTAAAGTACTAAGAGGAGAGGTAGCAGACAGATTCTGTGATTGGCCTGCAAACAGCACAATGGCAGTTACCACTGTAAATAGGCTCTGTTCCTTCCACAGGTGAGCAGCAGCCATTAGGACTCTGGCAGCAGCAGCAGCAGGAGCAGCAGCGGTGGCAGTTTTAAGAAACAATGCTCCTTCAGCTTCGATCCAACTATAACACACATCTCAGCAGGCTTCGATTAGACACCCTATCACCTGCATCACATATATATGATATAAAAGGCACAACAAAACTCCTGTGGAGGCTGAGAGCACGAACAACAGGCTGTCTGCAGGTTTTTTTATTTGTTTAGAAACATTTTCCTGCACAGTTTCTGAGTAGATAATGGCAAAATGTTCAGGTGTTGGTGAATTATCCTTTAAGTACACCTACAAATTCGAACCTCACTCGAGTGCCTCATACTTTACTACTCTAACACGACATTTCAGAGGGCGATGCTGCACGTTCCTTCACTACAGTCAGTTCACAGTGAGCAGCTGATTCTGATGTCACATGCACACAATATAATGACCTTATAAAGCAAAGCGCATGTTTAGTCAGCAGCAGCCCCAACAACAGACTCTTCTCTCTGCTGCCTGAAGGCTAAACAGAGAAGATGAGGGGTTTCTTCACTCCAGTGATCCAGCGATTACAAGAAGATTTCACCTGATGTCATATAATCATGAATTAGTTATATCGCCCCATTTTCACGAGGCTCATTATTGGCTTTATTGTCTCATTGTTTCTCTGTTTAATTTTTCCTTGAAATGCATTTCCTCTTTATTGTATTGTTTCTTTGTTCCACTGTTTCATCATAAGTTAAGTTTATGTGTTGTTTTCTATCTTTTTGTATTCACATTTTTATTTATTTGTAGATTCACTTTCTACTCTACTGTTTTCATTTATCTCTGTTTTATCTATTTAATCTGTTTTTAAAGATTTGTTCTGGAACTAGACAATTAAGACTTTCTCTATATGTTGTACTGTGTATGATTGTGTATTTGACAATAAAGTACTGAGTACATTTAGCTGATAATACTTTTATTTTCATGAGGTTAGATTTTACTTGTAATGGAGTATTTGTGGTGTTGCTACTTTAACTTACATGAGTAAAGGATCTAATGTGCTGCATGTTGTTGTCACAGTGTATGTGGGTAGAAGTGTGGGTGCTAACAAATATATAAATCAATACATGGTGTGAGCCTTTTTCTACACATTGCAACACATGCTTGTATCTTGCAGCATGGTTTACTGCGAGTCTCTACATTTTACATGACTGCTTATATGTGACTGAATACTGTAGTTACTTTTCAGATAACTATAAGTTTGGATATAAAATACATTTTTAACGATTAAAGTGATGGCTTACAATCAAGTCCCTTGTTACTTTTCAGATGCTTAAAGGCTGTTAGCAGCTCCATCAAGGAAACTTGTTCCCCTTCTATGATTGTGCTCTCAGTATCATCTACTCAATTAAAGTATCTAATGTGTCACAAAAAAAGATTAAAGTACAAAAAATCAAAACAAAACAAAAAAACAAGCATATAAGAAGCAAGTCTGCTCATGTCTCGGTAGCTTCCTTGCTAGCTAGCTAACATTGTTGACATTGTTATGACATTCCCGCTCTTTCAGTGTTGCATTCCTCCTCTCTGATGGCATATGACACCCAAAATGTAACTAAGTAGCAGCAAAGTAGGGTCCTGCTCCTCTAATGTCAATGCAGACTGGCAGAGGAGGAGCCTGAGTTGCTAATGTTAGCCTACAAAGCGCCGCTAGTGTCCAGGTAATGAAGCAGCATTCTCCAATGGCATTTTGATAATACTGTGACTGTCAGTAACGCGAGAGAAATCACCACAGGTGAAGACGGCATATTGGAAATGTCCGATTGCATGCGATTACATGAACGCCGCCAACGACCAGTGATGATGTATGAGGGTCTTGAAGAGTTGTCCCATTTCCTATGGAGAGATTTCAACCACTTCTTCTTGTAACTCTGTTCTGAGGGGTATGGGGTAAAAATTGGAAATGGGAGTGAGCCATTATGTAGCAGAGACTTTCTTTTTAATTCTTTAAGTAAATTTAGCTGATTCTAACTCTGTATGTTAACTCAACTTGGATTTTGAATGCAGGAGTTTAACTTTTACTGAAATATTTTTACATTGCTATCACTTAAGAAGGACCCGAGTGCTCCTTTCAACACTGGTGTGGTGTGACAGCTTTCCATCGACAGGAGGGGAAGGGGGGGTGAAGCGTCAGAGGCACAGGAAATTGCTGCATGTTGTTACAAAGATTTAAATGTCTCGGGGAAGGTGGGCGCCCTTCCTTTAGTATCTCTTCACGCCAGCACAAGGGTGTGAATGACTGGAAGCCAGTAAAATCAGCAGAAGATGTCTGTGACACTACGAAGGAAGTGTTTAGATCAAGTTCCAGGGGTTAGAGAGGAGACAGGCGGGTATAGGAGCCCGTCAGCAGATGAAAAATAAAAAAAGTCTGGGTATGGAGCTGAGCTGAGTCCCCGGAGAATGCCTGATGTTTAAATGCTGTCTGTCCCAGCCGGGGATGTGATGGTTGCTCCATTTCAACCGCCTCTCCTCCACACACAGAGTCCTAATGCGCCTGGGACAACTTTAGCAAGATAAGTGAGATAAGCTCTGACACGAGCATATTTCCAGAGTTCAAACTAACTGGTGTGTATCTTGACATTATTGAGCTCGAATTATACCCACCCCGCCTCCCACACTTAGCAACACTTCCACTTCAAAGTGTGTGTGAGGGAGAGCGAGCGAGATGGAGAGGGAGGGATTAAAGAATGTAAAGACGGAGATAGAGTGTGTGAAATACAGAGGGGGTTAGATGTAGTTTGTTTTGGGGAGAGGCCTGCAGCATTCGCCGTACTTCGTCTGAATTCATCTGGCCTTGTGTGTATGGTATCCATAACGATCCACCTGCATGTGCCATCAATGCAAACTTGCACTCAAACACATCTCTCTCACAGAATGTTAATGAAGTCGAAGCGAGCCTGCAATACATTATACTGTAAGATGAGACGTACGATATATGTGAATGCACTCCAGGCTGTTAATTGCCAAAGAAGTGCTTGTATTTGCATATACGCCTCAGCCACATTTTAAACAGTCTGTTTATAATAAGGCACGTTTAAACAAGCCACACAAACAGCACTGAACAGATAGAAAAAACAAATGAGCGCTTGTGTCTTCTCCATCATGTGCACGTGCCCTGATGGTTGAGCTGCGTGATGGTAAATGACTTTTGTTTTCAAAGCAAATTGAAGGAGAACAGAGGAGGAGAGCACTGGCAGGCACAGGTTTACATTAAAGAGCAGCGGCATAGTGTTTGGCATTGGGCCTGTGGAGGCTGCACTGCACTGAGCTGCAACAGTAACAAGACAGCAATAGTGCCTGACAGGCCACTACTCAGGAGCACAATTACAGTACACACACATACACCTACACACACGCTGCTGCTTTAACAGGTGGCCTGTTATTATATAATGATAAGCCCAAAGCCTCGCACACATTAGCTCTGTCCCTCTGGAGCTTATACTGTATATCTATATATATATAGACAGAGAGGTCTGCTAAGGTGTGTGCACAATGCTACTTACTGTGAGTTTGTGTATCTGAGCGCATGTGGAAGCAGTTATGTTTGTGTTTTGTGGCAGGTTTGCAGTTTTCAATCTGACAAATTGATGTTGATTTTGGCCAAGGGATGTGTGTGCGTGTGCGATTGTGTGTGTGTGTGTGTGTGTGAGGATCAGATTGTAGCCTCAGTGTACCATACATTTTTAAGCAACAACTTTTTTTGAACTTTGCTGTTGTTTCCAGACTTTTTACCTGATGGCTCCTCCTGATGAGCTCAGGGCCCATTGAGCGCGAGGCATGTGTTTCTGTGTGTGTGTGTGTGTGTGTGCGTACGTGCGTACCCGCGCGCGCGCGCGTGTGCCAGCCTGAGACCATGCAGGAGGGACCACCGGGGAGGGAAGGGCGGTCCACTGACCAGAGACAACAGACAAGAGAGCCTTTGAACCTGCTGACATACCGATTCGCATCGGCTGCGCACAAAAAACCGCACAAATTGCAGCGATGCGGGCGGCACCAAGGAGAACCCGCATCTTTATTGTGCCTTCAAAATTACCCATGACAGTTTGCATGACACACAGCCTGCGTGTCTACAAAATACCACTTAATCTCATTTGAATTTCCAACTGGAGCACTTAACATTTTTTCTTTCTTTTTTTTATCCCCTCTGTTTACAAACTATGAACCGCACTCAGGCTTTCTCCTTCTCCGACGCGCATTCTTACGAAATGCCGCTGCGTAAAAATAGAAATACAGTTGTCCATAACTGGCACCCATTGACACAATACCTCCCGTTCCAGAGACGTAGCTCCTCCCTATGTATGTGTGAGAGCGAGTGTGTGTGTGTGTGTAGCGGGTGGGTGACAGCTGGGCTCGCTGCGCTGCGCTCCAGTCTGGTAAGAAGCTTCATCTCCAAATAGGATGACCGTCGGCTTTTGTGGAAGGGACCGCGTTCAGCTCCGTAGCTAGTTCTGGGACACCCGTGCTTTCAGTTGTACCTGAGGGGAGTTTTAAAAGCCCACAGCGTCGCTTTTGTCTCTCCAGTGTGGATTTCCGATGGATATTCCCATTTGAAGAGGTGTGATTTCAGCGCGGCATGTAACAAAAAAAGAAGCGCAAGAGAAAAGTAGCGCTCGTATTGTTATTCCGACACGAGCACCGTCTGAACTGCTTTGAGAAGCCCGTATCTCATGGATTACTAAAAGACACGGGCTGTGAAACCACTCCGAGGCATATCCATTCATGAGCTGAAGGTAAGATTTCTTTGTTTATTTCAAACTTTAGGTGCGCTTACAGCCTGCATCACCGGTCCTCCTCCGGCAGCCCCGGAGTGCTCTCTGTGCGGCCAGGCTGCCGGCGACAAGTGCACAAGCTTCCCAGGGTTATCCACTCAGGACCATTTCGTGTATTTATATAGCGTGTTTAAAGTTAGAAAAAAGACAACCTTACAGTGCTTTATTTGTGAGAGCTGTGGTCCTTTCCTGTGAGAAAAAACACCTCTAGTCGATATAAACAGAGCACTATTCCGTGCGTAATCCCTCTTATGCTGTTTACCCACACGATATAAAGAAGTGTTAGTCTCACTGCGGATGAAAACACAATGAAAACGATATCAGTAGGATATGTGTTCGGGTGGCAGGTACATGGAAGGCGAAGGAGATTTGTGCTTGTGGGAACTTGGAGGACTCGTACCGACTGTTGTCCTCCTGCTCCTCCGTCTATCATCAGCGCTGTTTGACTCGCTAAAGATGTTGCAAAACTACAGTCAGTCGTGGATTTGGAATAAAAACGAAGCACATCAGTCAGTATATGAGCCCTAATAACGCATTCATGCCTGATTTGTTGTGAAAACGCACAAACACTGAAGCTCCTGCTCCATTACAGTGCATGATGGGATTTTCATTTTCCCATTTATTCTCACATGATTGGAAATTTGAAATTAGAGCAGCAATTTACATGTGGACTAATGATGCAGCCAGTGTGCACAGCCTCTCTCTGTCTTCATCCTTGCCGTTCTTCATCTGTAATCTGAGCCGCAGAGGTTTGATGTGGATTAATCAGTTATTTTATGTGCAGAATTGTATTGTTTCTTGAGTGAGTTTCTCTGGAGGATCACACTCTCTCTAGGGTGTGTTCATGGATGTCACGCTCCACCAGGAGTGGTCACCTTTACTGTGCTTCCAAAAAAGATCAATCAAATGTTTGTAATCCGGACCAGGAGACAAAATTGCACCGGCCTTCAGAAGTGGATTTGCCATTAAATGAAGTGCTGCTGCACATTATTTTCTTTAACAAGCCGGGAGAGGAGATAGAGGCCTCACAAGCCACATCCAGCAGCCCTGGCTGCCAACACCCAGTCATTGCCAGTGGTTTCTCCTCTCCCCTCTTCTCCTCTACCAGTATGAAAGATCCCCCCCCAGAGGCACTGGGGAAAAAGCTGGAAAAAGGACTGAGCAACTCTAAATGTAGGTTAGAGATTATCAAGTGTGCAAGGGTGATGATATAAATGGGTGAATCTAAAGAGAATTCAGTGCCCACAGCAAAAATGCGCTCGTTGTCAGCTGATTTTCAGCAGCAAGAGGTGGTGTTTGAGAAATTCTAGTATCAGCCTTTATATTTAAAAAAAAGGAAAAAGAAAGATTTCAGCTCTGGAGGAAAGGGTGTTTTTGTATTTCATGTTATTTTTCCTGAAATCTTTGGAAATATGTGGTGCTCCTGCGCGTTGCAGCTCCTTTCACCTCTGAATTTATGTTGTTTTATTTTTTTCAAGTCAGTATACATGCTGTGCTTTGTTGTGCTGGGGATTATACATCTTGAGTGCAAAATAGCAGAATGTTTTAACAATTTACCACTGCTCCTCCTACAACATAAGCCTCAAGGCATTCAGATGTCCTGGGGGCATTTTTTTGAGATGCTGCACGGGGCTGTAAATCACCACCACACAGCTTCATAAAGGCTACAATACCACCAGCGCACAAACCAGAGTGCAAATCCTGCTATTAACAATTGTACAACAATGACATGTTGTTGTGCCGATACATGTATTACAGCATGATTACCTTTGTGACAGCAGCCTGCCTGTTCTCTTCCTGAAGAGGCAGAATAGAGCACAGACACCAGAGTTGTTGCTTGTATTTGGAGCAATGCTCCGTGGAGCGTTTGATCCGCCGATCCCCTAACAATAGCAATGGGGATGGCATTGTGTGTGACTGATGTGGATTTGTCACACTGTATGTGAGAGAGAGAGAGAGAGAGAGAGAGAGAGTGAGGGAGAGGCAGAGAGAGAGAGAGAGAGTTAGTATTTACCTTTGTCAGTTAATGACAGATGCAGCCTGAATACAGTAGCTTTAAATAATTGATAAAGGGCTTTACTGCTGTTCAAATAAATTGGCTTTCTATTATAAACAACAAGAGCGGTCAGCCGCTGTTAACCATTGGTCCTCATTCAGTCAGTGTCAATACCCGGCATTCAATAGTGTGTGTATTTATGCATATTTTATAAAAGCCATGTATTATTGATGCACGTCCTTCGTGTGTGGGCTGGCGGTGTTTTTTCTTTTTGGTTTTTTTCAAACAATTAGAGTGCGAGAACGCGTCAAACCCCTCTCACTCATCTGGATGTGATTTATTGATGCTTAACCCATTTTCCAGATCTTTCGAAATTGCTGCTGCTTCAATTACAGCTGCCTAAACGCTAAACGACAAACCCTCCGCTCCGGTGGCGGAGCATTTTATAAAAAGAGGATAATAATGAGTGTGCGTATGCCTTTTAGCACCTTTTGTTTTACAAATACGGGTCAGCACATTCAGAGGAGCCGGTGTTTTTTTAATGGAGCTGTCCATCACAGATGTTACATGGCACTTTTGCTGATTTTAGCTGCACTCAAGTTGGCGCTCTTTCTCTCTCTTCAGAGTCTGTTGTGATTCAGAGGCGGGAAGATGTTTTTCACCTGCTATAACAAATATCACAGCTCCCCATCTGTATAAACATTTCACTTAACCTTCTGCTGCTCCATCTCTTTTATTTCTGATTTTCCTGACCCTCTGAAGTTGAACTCATTTTTTGATAAATGCCTTTCATTTTATAAGTAAATATACCGAGCGCTGGATGGAAGAAGGTGGCAGACCTGTGTCTAAATCCTCTTATATCTGCCTATGTTATACTTGATTTTCTAAAGAACCAGCAGTTTATTTACTCACTGCCACCCCTCCCTTCCTGTGAAGTTGGAACAAATCGGCGACTGTTTATAGGAGATGATAAATGATACTCAATGTACTGTAGAGATCTAATATATCTCACCATGCAGTATGGTCCAATGTGCTCTATGCACAGCATGGCTCATTGAAAATGTAATCACTCGCTAATCACTTGCTTCAGCGTGTTGTCCCATGTTCTCTGTGTCTCTCTCACACACACACAAACACACACACACGGGCATGCATGGATGCAATACGTTCCAGCTCCCAGGTTTCATTGTTTTGTTCTATCTGGCTGCTCTCGCCCACTTAGCCTTAACCCTTCCGGCTCCCTATAAATGACTCTACAGTGCATCCATTGAATTAACCGTCCATGTGTTAAACACTCTTCATACTCGTTACATTAGCATAATTGATTGAGCGTGTTGTCTTTGCCAAGAAAGCCAGAGGCACGAAGGACCAGGCAATAGGCTTATTTGGGCTGGGCGCCGCAAGTCAGTGGTAGAATTGGCCGAGTGTCTGTTGGTGTTTTGGCTGTTGGTCCTTGGCAAAGCTTTGTTGTTAGAAATTAAGTGAATTAGAAAGTGATAGCCGGCCCATCTCGGAGAAGATTGTTGAGGAGCCAAACTTTAGCACGCGCTTGCCAAATGAAAAACACAGCAAGAACATTTCAAATCAGCTCATAACGCCGGATTTCTCTCCATGGAGATGTTGTATTTTTGAATACTTAGCACAGACAACATTAACGTGCGGTAATACCTTTTGTCAGAGCAGAGTTCGCGATGACAGCAGATCGCCTGTCATTACTCAAATGGAACGGAAAGGAAATGCATTTGCAGGGATAATCCAAAAGCAGCAGGGCTTTGTGTGATTGCCTGGGAGATGGATGAATGACTGGCCTTGAAAGGAGGCAAGTCTTGTACTACGAATCAGATGATGTAAAACGCGGTGCACGGCGCAAAAATATGATGTCCTTATTCCCGTCCTGCTGTTGTGCTTTTACAGGTGATAGCAGGCAGCCGTGAGTCATGGAGACAGCCACAGTCTGTTAAGACTCATTAGGGCCGCATCCGCTGCTGTGGTTGTGGTTATTTCTGTGGTTAGTTTGCTTGAGGGCAGCCAATAAGCAGGGAGTGTGTGTGTGTCCTGAGGATGTTAAGCATCAAAACTCTGCTCCTGCTTCTTCGCTCTTCTCAACTCTGCCTGTATGTGTCTCTGAGTGGTGTATAAGTCAGATCCTTTCCCATTTTCTGTGTGTATATTACCACAAAGCGCAGAGGGTGGCTAATGGTGGGGGGGGATTTTGAGTGTGTGTACTCAGTGTGTGTACTATGCGTGCGTGTTTGCGTGTCGTTGCTCGAGTGCATCTGTCCCTCCTCCCCAGGCCCCAGCGATTGGCACTGCATCTCTCATCTATTAATCATAGAGAGCGCTTGCTCTCTCCTTCCGTTGCCATAGTTTCAGGACCTGAGACAGTGTTGGGGTGCCTGGCTGCCTGGAGAGAGGAGAAGTGAGAGGAAGAGGAAAGGAAAGGAAAGGAAAGGAAAGGAAAGGAAAGGAAAGGAAAGAGGTGTGACTATGAAGGAAAGAAGGAAATTATATAAACAGAGTAGCGAGGGGAAGGCGGAACAATTGAACTAGAGCAGAGGAGGAAGTGATTGAAAGAGCAATGGCAGGCTAACACACCAAGCAGGTCCTCACACCATGGATGAGTGTGCTTCAAGAACCAAAATGGATTCCATTTTTATCTCAGCGGTGAACCCTCTATCTCCTTCTGTTTGTGCATCTTTTCAGTCTCTGACACACACACACGCACACACACACGGACACACACACACACACACCAATGTATAAACTCTCTCCATCTCACCGCGCTCTCCTTCCTAAAGAGAGCAGAAGAATATTTTCACAGTAGGCATCATCTTGTGAATAGCGCACTCATGGGGCTGCTGCATCTCCAGCCTGTTACAGTACATTGAGCGGCTGTTATTCCACCTTGCTGTACAATGGGGAAGCCTTCCACTGAGCTGAGATAGAAGATGGGCCCGGGCCTCCTGTTTCATGCTCAGTTGGATGTTTTGATGGTAAATCACGCTGAATTCATCTGTTGTTCAGTGATGGATTACTACGGAAATTGACCACTATGGAAATTTCAAAGGCAGGGAATACCTCTTGTCTCTCTGTCTCTGTCTCCCTCTCTTTATCTCCTTGTTTTCTTTCTCCCAACCTTTCCTCCATATTCAGATAATTTTCCTCTCATGCAGGGGGAATACTGAACACGCACTGTTATTTTCACGGAGAGGAGGTTCTTGTTTTGGCTGTAGGCTTTCATACGCCCATATGACCTCATAATCTCATTTGGGTCCTTTAATGGCTAACCATGCACTAATGTGGTGGTTGTTTTATCGCCTTGTCTCATCACATCATACCCTGCCTGTGAGCATTTCTAGTGGGAGCTTTTGGAGAGCAGGCAAGCAGCAGCACTGTAATCATGGGATTCTCAGCACACAACCACCTTTGACTGAGATGCACAATTATAGATGAACTCACTCATACACACTCGCACAGAAGACACATGTGAGCGCACACAAATTTGCGCACCAGGGCGGTTTCTTTTATGTCAGAAAGGGGGATAAAGAAAGCTTGTCATTGTTACAGCGGCGCACAGTGAGTGCCAATGGGCAGAAACCCAAGAATACCTGATTGTAGAGTACACTGTGTAATTCTCCCTTCACCGTGTATGGACTTTCTGCAGGGGAATTACCGTTAGGGGACGGAAGGACAAAGGAGGAAGAGATGGGGGTGCGTTTGCTCTTTGTGCTGATGGCACCGAGGTGCTTTTGTGCCTTTGAAGTGATGGGATTGCAGGTGACATCATAGCGGGCGCATTCTCAGGTGCGGCAGGTGAATTAATCCAGGTGGGGGGGATGAGGTTAAGGTGTGTGTGTGCAAATCCAGCGTGTTAATGCTCCTGAATATCTGTGGAGGCAGGCATGCATGGGAGTGTACGTGGACGTGCATGTGTGTGTGTGTGTCTGCGCATCAGTCATCAAAGCAGAGGAAAGCCAGTGTGTAAGGTGATCTGTATGCTCATGGCAGAGCAGCAGTCATACTCTCCCAGAGGCTATAAGCCTCGCTGAATGTGGAACAAGCAGCTTCTTCTTCCAAAAGCCGCACCGCTGGTTTCCATGTGGGGGCCAAACGAGTCTATACAGATTTGTTTATTATCCATGTTTCTGGATTTCCTCCACAGCGAGTGATCTGTCAGCAGGGATCTAGTTTCACAAAATCTAATATTGCTTTCTAGCTCGTGATGCAAACATTTATGAGCGGGGCCGTAAACCTGGCGCGATGAGCTCAGCTCACACAAGCATCGACTGATATCCTAGACAGCAGGTAATTTGGAACAAGCAACCCGCAGCTCATCCGACACACTGATGATGATGATAGATTGCTTGTAATTGGCTCTGGGTGATTATTAATTATTTCCAGGTGACTGGTAAATCTTTACAATGACCTGACACATAAACATGAAACATAATAAGGAAAGACTTTCGCATTCAGCCATGTGAAAGCAATCAGTTTGGATGTGTTTAAATTGTGGATATTAGCTGCTAATGTTCGAAACATTACACACAGCCAATGTTATTTCAGTTTGTATTAACAGTGTTCCTTACAGAAAATAGAGAAATACAGAGTACATGTGTTTCTTCGGACTTGGCCTCAAACCTTGTTAAGAAATCA
This sequence comes from Pagrus pagrus, assembly GCF_965226575.1. Classification (NCBI taxonomy): domain Eukaryota; kingdom Metazoa; phylum Chordata; class Actinopteri; order Spariformes; family Sparidae; genus Pagrus; species Pagrus pagrus. Next base: position 9,884,346 of record NC_140192.1, read on the forward strand.
GCCTTCTCCTGGTCACAGTGGCTGGCAGACTACAAGTGATTCCCCCGAGGGTCCTCTATTTCAGAATCCAATCAGGCAGAACTCGGAACAATATTACCTCTGTGTGTGTGTGTACATTTATTACATAGCTAATGAACAAATTGCAGCCATGTGGCATGGCCTGGTGGCACGGCTGCTGAAAGAAGAAACACACACACACAGGCTCACACACACACCCCCCACACACACACCACCACGCACACACTCCAGTCCCCAGTCTTCCCCTTTCCCTCTTTTCACCACAACACACACACACGCCCAACCACAAGGCCCCCAGTGTTCTTGGCCTGTCTGTCCATCAGCTCATGTGGAGCGCTGGGCTGGGAGTACTTATCATCACTCTGCTGAGTGGAGGCCTCACAAAGGCCCACTCACATCACACACACACACACACACACACACGCATGCACGCAATTCAGTCAGCACAGGGAGACCGCTCGGTATAGTCGGGCTGATTAAATGTATGGTGTGACAGCAGCCTGAGCCGACACTGGGAGGAAAGGAGGCTGATAGGCAAATGGAGACTAGCAGGCAGGTAGACAGACAGGAGGGTAATCCTATCTCCAATGAAATACATTCCAATACTTTTAATCCGTTTTTGCTATAATGCCTTATAGAGGAATGTAATTGATGCCTAAATTATATCAAGTGAAGTGTAACATCCAGATGTCACATTGTTCAGGCTAATGAAACACTTGGTTGAGGTCAGGGAAATGCTCTCTGGCTCTCTCAACATCTCACGCTTCAAGTCAGCGTTGACGTTTTCAGTATTTAACCAGACTCCAGACATTTTTTGCGTCCTGTAGGCTACAAAACACCCCATAAAACCACCAGGTTACTTCAGCTTGTGTGCAGGTTACACAAACAGGATATAAATGTGTTAACTTAGGCAGATTTTATTAGTTTTTGACAGAGCCAGACAAGCTGTTTCTGCCTTTTTCTAGTCTTTGTGCTAAGCTAACTAGCTACTGGCTGTAGTTTCATATTTACCACACTGACATGAGAGTCATATCGATCCTCTCATCTACCTCTAGGCTATGGCTGCAAAATTAATAGAAACAGTGCAATATCCCAATCACTGGAGCTAACATTTCTTGATAAATCCTTCAAATAAAGCATTGTTGTGCGCAAGAGATGCTCCGGTCTACAAATCACATTCTCCAGATGTAAGGGAAAATGCTTGATTGGTATGGATTGGCATATTTCTTAATTAGTGACGTAATTTTATGAGACAGCAGGAAACATTTTGCTAAAGAGACAGAGAGAGAAATATTGAGTGATGGAGATATCCAGCAGTAGTGGAGATTCTTGGGTTAGGGCCTCTGGAGGAATGCAAAAAACTCATAGAGGTAACTGGGATATTTAAGAAGACAGGTGGGGAAGAAGACAGCCTGCCGGAGAGAGAGTAATCGAAGGAGGCTGGGCAGTTAGCAGGGGAGGCAGGCAGCCCTCGCTGCGAGGCGCACCGAGCAAAGAAACTCAACACATCTCCTTCTCAAAATGAATTCCTGTGAAAAGAAATAATATTTCACCTCGCCCCCATCCGTGCCCCTTTAATCTGGACAAAAGCTGCTCTGTATGTGGGCAGGTAATCAGGCGAGCAGGTTGATAGGCAGGAAGACAGAAGCTGTGAGGCAGGAAAAGAGAAGTTGTGCCTTGCATGATAATGTATTCATTCACCCCCCCCCACTCTGATAATGTTCGCAGCACGCTCGGCTTGATTCATTCATCACAGTCTACTGGGGGCCTTTTTACGTTATTTGTTAAGAAGCGTCTTTGCTTTTCTAAACCTGTTAAGGTTTTGATTTGTGCGCTTACTGGATTATTCAGGAGGTGACGGCTTCTGGGTTTGCGAAGGTGTGCGAGGCTATGTGCATGTATTCGAGTGTCTTGTTTGTGTTGTGTATGTACGCACTCTTGCACAAATTGGCGTGTGTAGAGACTGCAATGAGGCCTATTTTGGTCTCTGAGTACTTTGGTTTGATTGGGCAGCGCGGCAGCTGCATACTGAAACGCTGTGTCTTTTGATCTACTCCCATCCTCAACTAATCTGGGACCGTCTCATCTGTTTCGCTGATAAGTTCTCTGTGTTTGCTTCTCATGAGATCTGTTTAATTTCATCCAAATAACCAAGAAATCCTCTGTTTATTGATTGTGGTATTATACAGCAATTGAACCCTTGATTATTTAATTGAGTTTGGAGTCTGAGTGAGGAGGCATGGCTATGCGCCCAGCTCCTCTGAGGAGAGTTTGATGAGTCAAAACTGGTCAGACATCATCGCAGACAATTATTCCTGCCTGCGTGTGGAAGAGATTATTAGGATGTGTGTGTGTTTTTTCAGTGTCGAATCCTGTTTGCATAAAGACTTTACACCGCTGCTCAGCTGTTCAACAGGTAGGAAAATCACAAGACAGCCAATTCATTAGTCACCCCTCTTCAGTTTCCTCCCCGTCTTTCTTTCTCCTTATTTGTGTCAGAGTGCGTGTGAGTTAACACTGAGTGCATGAGATCTAGTAATGCTAGCTAGTCTAGTAATGCTAGCCTGGTAACTAGATAGGAACACAGGATGGCAGGTGAGGCCATCTGGAGCCGCTGTCTGTTAATCATTTACACGAGGAATGGCTCTTTTTACAACTTCACACAACTCGTTTTCTTTCTTCAAGTGACGTTTGGTCATTTGTTTTAATTGATATTCATATCAGGAGATAGAAGAGCGGTTTGTATTCAAGGGTTAATTGCATTTGGAATTAGAAAAGCACAATCTCTCGAGGTTTTTTTTAAAAGAGCATTATGTTTTAGTTCCTCCTCAGTGACTCGGTTATTAGAGAGACTGGAGTGTTTTCGACGCATGGCTCCGCTACCTGGTCTCCATCGTGAGTTTACACGGCAAAGTTACAGTCTGTTACATCACCGCGCATGACAACAAAGAAATCAGTCTGCGAGCAAAAGGAGGTGGGATGAGTCCGTGGAGGTGCAGTTCTGACCTAGATAAGATTTAGAGTTTGGAGCGTTTAGCTGATCCTGTGGTGTAGTCCTATTGTTGTCATTCAGTCTGTACTATTGATCCTCCTCCTCCTCCTCCCTCGCCGTGCTGGATTTGCGTCTCTGTTTGGTCCTGTGAGGTGCAGCAGTCATCCAGGGCCAGGCTGAATTCCCTCAAGCTGACGGGCCGATTGTTGGAGACTCTATCTAGAACAAACAGGTTTTCATGCAGCCGGCCGATAAGATGGGACATGGTGGTGTGTTCGCACTGGCGCCGCTGCAGCAGTCATTTGTTTCACACATTAACAGGTGAAGGACTTAGTGTGTGTTGCAAGTGTGTGTTTGTCTGTGTGTGTGTGTGTGTGCTCTTGTGTTAGTCAAGCTGTCTAACTCTGGGGGTGACCCAGACTTTGGTAAATGAACAGACACAGATAGCACAGAGCCCTCGGACAAAGATGTTTGATGTCATTACAACGCTGTGAAGAATGAGGATGTGGCTGCTATGACTTAGATCATTTGTGTGCATTGGTGATGAAGTATACCCACAGTCACACTCACACAGGTCTTGGGACTGTGTCTTACGCACATACACACACAAGCACGCGCAAACATAAACACGTGAGCTCAATAAACTAAGACCTGAAGCCAATAACCCTGTGACAGCCGAGCAATTAAATGATAGGTTTGAAATACATCCCCATACATGGTAGAATTTAAGACATAAATGGGATTCCACCTTTTTATGGCCACCATGATTTTATGTGCCTCAGTATTAGGCTCCATATAAACCGTAACTTTTCTAGTGTGCTTGTCAGCTTAAGAAAGATTGAGAAAAGCCTGCCTAAGAATAATGCGAGAGCCATTTTAGCCCCATGTACTGATTTCATAGAGGTGAAATCACTCAACCGAAAGTGTAACGCAGTGTTGTGCAAGTTCACACTGCGTAAGAGCTGGCTCAAAGTTCAGTTCAGACAGATTAAAAATGGACTTGTTCACATTCATAGATTGCAGTTTTGAATTTTTGAAGTTCACAGTTTCAAAAAATTAAATTGTTCATTTCTTAATTTTTTTTTTTTTTGGGCTTTTCATGGCTTTATTTGACAGGACAGCTTGAGAGTGACAGAGGGGGGATGACATGCAGCAAAGGGCCACAGGTGGATTGTATGTGATATTGAGGCTATATAGCTATAAAATCTGTACTGATATGTTCATAAAACGCTTGTAAATATTAAAAGTGCAATGGGTAAGAATTTTAGTTGAATTTTTTCAGTTGCACTAGCCATTGTATGCTCTTTCATTGCATTCATGCACAACCCTGGTGTAACCCACTCCTAATTTCCCACTCTTTAGTTAAATAGTTCATATTCTGGACTGTGACATATGCTGAATACAGAGGGCAGACCGCTGCAGGGTTTCAGGTGTTTTTCTCGTCGAGGGTGTTTGTCTGTAAGAAGCAGCCTACATGGCCTCAATTACCTTGGGAGGCTGCACTTCTTACCTCCACCACTTGCATAACAAGGCGTGACTTTCTATTTGAGTGCTCTCATCGCCTGTCCCACCCTCGAGGCAGTCAGATAGTTATTCCTTCATCACAGGGATTTCCATGCTTGTAACACTGGGCTAATTACTATAGTAAATACTGCCTGGGCTGTGACTACAGCATCAACTGACTGGAAGGGGTGAGCACAGGGGAGATGCGTTTAATTAATTGATTGTTATTTGGAATCCTCTGCGAATGATTGGAGTCAGTCTGACACGACGGAGGAAGAGTGGCGCTATATTTACCCAAAGCACCTTACCAGATAGCAACAGGGTGGATGTTTTAGCATGGATGAATCAGTCTGAACCTGTTAGCATGCTGTTGGAGTGTGCAAACTTTGGATATCGGCAGTGCTTCAGTCCATTTAGTATAATCCAAAAAGGAGCAAAGTCTCCCGTTCCGTTCTGACTGAGCAATTTCTCATCCGCTTTTCATCCTTAATTCTTTGTGCCACTATATTGAGATTAAATAAAGGTTGTGGTTGGGGGAGATATCGATTTTAGTGAGTGGAACGTTAGCCGATTCTCAGGAGCTTTTTATAGCCATTAGCAATAGTTATTCATTCCCTGGGATGCATTGTGTTACATCTAAAGAGGGTGTAGGAGCGGATGGAGATTTTGATCAATAGAAGCATTAATACTGTGTCTTTCCCCTTCTTCCTCTTGACCGCTGCCTTCCTCTTTTAGACGAAACCACACCTATCATGAGTTTCGGCTCATGGTTCAAATGCGCGTGAATATTGCATCATATGACGTGATCATAAGAGTGAATACACAAAACTGTGGCGGAAGGTTAGTCACAGGAACAGCTTGCTGACTACAGTAGGCCTGCCATATGCCTCAAGTAAACAGAGCTAAAAGGAGATATTATTCACAGCGGGATGTAATGAGGAGCTGAATGCAGAGGAGAGGGGGGGACCCGACAAGTGAAGAGGCTTTGGTTACCCTTTTAACTGATGGCTATCTCTCAAATGGACAGAGAGGAGCGCACCTGTATCGCGGCCATTTGTATAAGAGGACAAACAGTGTATTTTATTACCTGGAGGATGATGGAACTTTATCCACCTCTCAGGGGTTTTATGGTGGAGTTGATGAACAAATATGTGCGAGAGATAACAAGCTTTAGACAAGCTTTTATGGCACTGTGACGGTTAGCTGGAAACTCTAGAGGACCTGCGCACACACACATACATGCATAGCTACACATGCAGATACACACTCGCAGGCATGCATGTATGTGCACACATGCAGTTGTATATCAAAGATATAGCCTCAGGGTGAAGACATGCTATGCTATAAGCTGGGTGGTGTCACTCTCTGGTGTCTACTATCTGGTTTTTGGGCTGGGTTCTGAGTATCAGGTGTCGGTGGGTCGGACATGTTCCTGGAGTCAGATGACTTTGTGGTCAGATGAAGATCTGATCCGTGAGAAGCCTGCTTCTCTGACTCAGGTTTTCTTTGTTTTGTTGGCGTCAGATGCCGGCTGGAGGAGACCTAGGTGGACCAAACTGACACTCTTAGTGGATTAATTGATTGTTATCATGTTTTTCTTTGTCATATAAGATAGTGAACTGAATGTCTTTGGGTTTTGGATTGTTGGTCTGATAAAACCAGCAATTTGAATACGTCACCCCTGCGTGCTGGAAAATTATAGTAGCATTTTTCATGCGACAAAATGGTTAATTGATTAATCGCAAAAATCACAATACCATTAATGTAATGCAAAAGTGACTGATAGACGTTTAATTGTACCACTTATACAAAGTTAGCTCTCTCTTCAGTGTCTTGTGAGTAATGATGAAATATTTGCAGGATTTCTCAATTATTGTGATGAAATATTACCCCAAAACAAAATAATCAGGTCATTAATCATGTAAAAATGTCCTATATCATGATATATACTCCTATTATCATTACTGAGATATAACATTTTATTCATACCCTCCCTGCCCAGTGCAATATAATCAACCTAATGCCTTCAAGAGACTTGTAAACCTCACACACTAAACACAAACAGAATATCGTTCTGCCTGGGATTTTTTTGGCACCATCATAACTAAGCACTAAAACAAGGTATGACACAATATTGCCGCATAATATAAAGCTTTGTCACACCATCTGTTGTTTCCAATTTCTTTCAATTACAATATGGTCGCAAATTTGAACGTGAAAGTGCGGCCAAATTAAGAACGTTGAGTCATGATTTCTAACAGCATGACTATTTCCTCAATTACAGATATTTGGCAGCGAGGTGAATACAGCATTTCTCCCTCTTTGTGATGCGATGAAGAGACAGCGAGCTTAGGTAGATCTCATTCTGTGTTTGCTGGATTGAAAACACACTATAGATCTGATTTTTCATGTTCAAACAAAGCGGAACATGATTCCACCGAGTGTTGAGTTGAGCGTTCAATCGAACCTATCTGATTGTGTTTCTGCCCACCCACCCTGCGGGCCGAGGATGTAAGCTATAGTGGTCGATCACAAAGACCCATTCAACCAAACCTCCTCCCCCAAACAGATCAAATGTAAAGATAAGACAAACAAACTCGTGTTGGGTGCCCGACCGAATCATACGATATTTCCCCTTGCTGTGTTTCAGTCGATACAGCAGTTCTTTTGAATGTTCGCTCAGCCTTTAAGGTTTGGAGATGCAGGGGAAAGTATCAGGTCACGGTAAAAGCTGATCTACCTGCTCGCAGGGTGTGAATCACCACAGGAAATGTTTCTCACATTTAGAGTTTGCCCTTGTGCACAGGCAGATATTTTGACCAGGTAAGACAAGACAAGGGAAATTTAGCAACATCTCTGGTAATAGCTCTTGTTATTGATGCTATTTTATTGAAAAATTGGAGACACGTCAGTTAATTGTCGGCCTTGACTCTTCAGCAACTCTACGGTAACTGTGCTAATTGCCCGGTTGGTTTTCTATACAAACCTGTTATTAGAACGACATCAGTTCCTGTGCATAAGAGGATGTTTCTGAGAAAAGCTCACTGGGTCTTTAAGCACATGGAAAAAAAGGCTTTCAGAAATGCATTGGACCAATCTGCAATAGTAGCAGAAAAAGACATTTATTTACATGAAAATGTCTGAAGTTACTTTGAAAAAGGAAAAGATGTGCCTCCTCTCTTCCTTCTTAAAGATTTCAGCTGCTGAAATACTGTAAGATTTGAAGTGTTTCTGCGAGGCTGAGGAGGTGGATGAGGAGAGAAAGAGAAATAGATCTGCCTTTGGTGGAGGTTGGCCTCTCAAGTGCACAGTATGGTGCTCATGTACTTGAAAGTGTGTGCATGTTTTTCTGTGAACATGTGTGAGAGTGTGTGTACATCAAAGTTTTTGTTTCATGTATTTTCTCTGTGCTTTCGCCCGCCCCGCTGTGAGCTTGTGTGTGCTTAGGTGTGCGGGAGCGAGCGTCTTTGCTGCTCTGTCAACCCCCTGTGAAGTAAATATTGCAGCGCTGGGAAAGCAAAACCACGAGGACCCGGCCAGAGCAGCAGAGGCAAAAAAGGGCAGACAACCTGCACACAGACCCTTCTTTATACCCCATTAATAACACAGTTCCACGAAGGACAGCCTGAGGCCAGAGAAGGTCTGTCAAGGTAGTTCATTGTGCTTTAGGAAGTGAGTTGTTCATATGGTAATAGCTGCTGGAGCGGGTTCCTTCAGAGCCCGTTTGTTTTAGTGTAAGTTGTTGTCACTCATTGAGGGGGACTGGATGGAATGTGACAGGGTGCGCTGCTGTTTAGTTACTGTAGCTTAATTGACCCTGAGAAAGGCGAGCGAGGGTGAGGGAAGGAGGGCGGGTAGGAGGGCTGGCGCAGAAAAAGGAGCAGAGGGAGGATGGGAAACGGACAGAACCAGTGGGGTGCAGAAACCGAAAAGCAGAAATTGATAGAGACAGAGGGAAAGAAAGAAAAGAGAGGAGGCTTCATTATGGCAGAGCCAGCTCTCCGCTGGAATCTGTTTATCTGTTCAGTCGACAGGAAGAGTCGAACGCACAGCACAATGAGATGGATTCCTCTGAAGTCCATTCTGCTAATGAGCCAACATGTCCAGAATCATCATCTTTTTAATTATTTACTTCATTTTTATTTACGGTTCCATTTATGGTTTTTCTATTTATTGCATGCTGAGTCGCTGTTTTATTTTCTGGGTCAGAGAAAAGCTGAGTCTTGTCTTTTCTCATTAAGCTACATTAAGATAACATTCGCAACGATGCTGTGGCTCAGCAGGGAAACATATTCGAAAGGTTTCTGCAAAATTGGGATTTCTCCACCTACATGGGATAATTAACCTGTAATTACAATATGTGGAGCTCTCCATAGGAGCCTGGCCTCATGGGAACAGATACTGTGGACCAGGACTGAGGCCCCGTGTCCATATAGTGTTGGCAGGGCACTGGGGAGCACTGGAATGAAACGCTTGTGCGGTGAGGGGAAAAAACGCTGCACATTGCTTTTGATTGACGTTAGCTAGGTAAGTAACCTAACGCTACACAGCAAATAACAAGCTTGCAATGTGCAGGGTGATAAAAGCAAAAGTCCTTCTAGGCAAGTCTCGAAACTCGGCAGCCATACCGGCAACGCCCTCAGGCAGTTATTTTGCGCTAACAAGACCAGGACCCCATCTAAATGACTCTAGAGAGAGAGACAGTGTTCACCAGGATATAAAAACGACATGTATAGAACCACCAATGAAAAAAGTTATATTTCTTCTACACGTGCATCGGGATATCTCCAGCTCAGTGGTTGAAGTCAGATGATGACAAACAGTTCATCCTGTGAGGGGCACGAATGTGTGTTATTTATTGTGACGATCAATCTGATGCTTTTCAACATTTCACTCAAAACCACAAATGTCAACCTGGTGGTGGGCTGGATGAAAAGCCAGAGGGTCACCAAAGTCATTATGGTTATTCCTCTGGGGACCAAGAATGTCTGTACGAAATAGCTTTTGAGATATTTCAGTAGACAGACTGATTGATTGACATCTACGTCCCTTGAGACACATCACCTAACTGAGTTTAACTGAACCACTTTTCACAGTTGTTTGATGTGAGAGTAATCATTACTGTTTTTTTTTCTGTTAATACAGTAAAGTACCCATTAAGATCATTAAAGTTTAATCTTATCGTAATGTGTACTCAGTCTCGGCTGCACTAGTCCGTACGCAAGAGGGGGCTTTGATAATACTTTATTTGTCTAAGCTTTCATATTCAGTGTCACGCTGTTTGCTTTAGAAATCTCTCTAAAGAACACAAAGCTTTAAGTGGACAAAGATATTGTGTGTGTGTGTCTGGTTGTGTGTGCGAGAGAGAGAGTGTGTCTGTCTGTGTGGGTGGGTGGGTATTTGACTGTCTGACATTCCCCTGGAGCCATTACTAGGTAGGTTTAATCTGACAGATGTGATGGATGATGACACAGACGCTCGCACACACACACAGACTTGTTGTGCGTGGGCTACATTGCCAGTCTACACCCTGATCTTACTCTTACTCAAACGTCACCAAATCACCAGTTCAAGGCCACAGGTGGAGACAGAACGCATCAGGTAGTCAGTCATTTTTTCTATCTCCTCAGTATGAAATCTCTGTCCTGCCTCCGCTCTACCCCGAGGTCACAAGCTAATCAAAAATGTAGAGACCTCCACAGACCTTGGTCAGCCTCCCCATTATTTGGGTTAAAGTGGAGCTGCAATTGGTGGAGCTATTTTAAGGCGCTGGCTGCTGCTTGCCCTGTACTTCCTATATCTCTCAGTGGGAACACGGAGTCATTGATCTCTTGCCTAGCAGCCCTCCTCACCCTTCCTCCCCTCAGTGAGAACCCACAAAGCATCTCTACCCTGCAGCATTCACCTTCAGATGGCATACCAGCTATACTGTGAGGGAACAAAATATCAGCGTGAAAGAAAATCAGATGCTTTAAGTGACACCAGCAGCCTCACATCACAACCACCTTAACTATCTTGAAAGACGTTTCTGCTTTAGTGTTCTTGCTACGCGGAGTCTCTGAATTGTTGTTCATAAATTACAGACCCTGGGACCCTGGCCCTGCACAGTGTTTGGGAATAGAACAGTATTCCTCAGGTATGTGAACTGAGACAAAGATAAAATGCTGCCTGACTCTCCAGCCAAGCATTAAATAGCCCGGCTGAGCACTACTGCTGATGATGATGAACAAAGAGCCCATGCGCTTCTCTTTGAGAGGAGATATTTTCTGCTTCTGTTCTGCTGTGTTGCTGCTGTTCAGAGGGGAGCTGGTGGTTGTTTTTTAATATAACGACTTTTTCGAGTGGATCATTTAACTGAAGAGTGACTACACACATTTTCTGTGCTGGATAACCCTTTACCGAGCTTGGGAATTGAAGCCGTTTTTATGCAAATTCACAGTTGAATCACTGATTACTGAAAGTTTGGGGAGAGATTTGGCACCATAGGCGGATTTCCATTCAAATGTGGTGCACATTTGAGCCAAAAATGATATGAATTAATGTGTTTCCATCATCCACTGTTATATGAGTATTAGGAGTTGGGTGCATCGAGATTAACAGCTTGTCTCCAGTCTGGTACCATTAAACCACTGCAGAAGAGGACGCAAAGTGATGCATTTCAAAGAGAGCAGCGGTCAAACCTCAAACGATGGTTAACTGTTATGTTAACACCAAATGGACCCAAATGCAAGACACACTGGGGCAGGCAGGCTGAAAAAAAAAGGTGCAACAAGAAATATAGTTCAAGCGTTGAAGAGATATCCACTGAAGTTATCGTGCTAACCAGCTAGCCCCGGCCCTGAAAACCTGAAAGCTCTTGCTCTATCAGTGAAAACACCAACACTCCCCTGGTGAGCAAACAAGCTAACAGTAGCTACAGATCATGGACGTATAAAAAGAACACACTTAGCATCAGTTAGCTGTTATTCTGGTGCTGTCCCTATTTGTTGGTTGTATGAATGTGTTGAGTGTCCAAAATCCCCAAATTTCCTAATCCAGAAGTGCGAGCAATAAAATGGCAGGCGACAAAAAACAGGCAACAAAAGGGCAGGAAAAGGAAAATGACTAATGATGAGTAAATGAGTAATACAGCACTGAAGACAAACCAGAAGCCACAGAGAACAAAGCAGGAACCCAGGAGACCCAGCGGAGCCAACAAACCATGAGGGGAAAACACAGGCTTAAATACACAGGAATGATCCACGAATGTGATACAGGTGAACACAGGAAAAGGGCGGGAATAAGACAAAGACCGGAAATGGGAAGCGAAACATGACACACAAGGATAAAATCTACAAAATAAAACAGGAAACAACTATCCGAAAACCCAAATCATTACAGTCACCCTCGTCGAAAAGACGATGGAAATGTGGCATTTACGTTTGTTTGATGTATAAATTTGAGGAGTGTCAACTTTTATATCTTTTTTAAGATACATGGACCTTTTCCACCTCAGCCAAGCTCACTCAAATAAAATTCTCTATACCTCACAGTGAGTTATTCCCTAAATGTTTATTTGACCCGGTAAGTGAGGTCATTTTGCAAGCCTAACCTGTTCTGGCTTGTCTGCACTCAACTCAGTGACGCTGGAGAGGAGAGTGAGCAGCAGGAGAAAACGAACATAATATCCCAAATCATCTTCTCCTTCCATCTCTCTTCCATTTCTCGCTCTATATGTTGTGTTCCTGAAGCTTTCTGCCGATTGGTCATTGTAGCAGAGGTGAGAGGAGAAAATGGCGCGGTAAATCCTGGAATATGTGCGAGTGTATTAGTCTGCTTAGCGAGGGTTAGTGCCAGACTGTCTGTGCAGCTCGTTCGCCTAATCTCTCATAAAAAAAAAGTCAATAGAATCTAACTGTTATTCAAAGAGACGAAGAAGAGACTTAGAGGATGTTTGAATGTTAGGTGAAAGGGGAAAGCTAAGCGATTCAAATGAAATCCTCTCGAGTCTGAGTAGAGTTGGATCATTTTGACTTTTCTGAGTCAAAATGATCCAACCACCCAAACTTCCTCCAGGGAGGAATTTGCCTTTTTCTGTAAATGTTTGCTGCTGAAAGTCATCAGATGTCTTTCAAAAACTCTCGTCTATCCCTTAAAAGCTAATCCAGCGCTAATAAGCATTGGGGGAGGGGTTGGGCTGGAGTGATAATGCAACTATTGAGACGTCTCGTCATTCTGACATGTGTTTTGGTTCACCAGCAATCGGGGTCGTTCATTCAAAAGTCCCCCCTGCGCCTACTCAATCACCACTTTAGTTTACATAGCCTGTCCCTCCGTCTGAGGTTCCTGCTGCAGACTCTCCTGCTATGTCTTTGTTTGTTTTGGTAATGGATTCCAAGTTGCTATTGTTGTTTATGTCACTTGGTGATTGATGGGAAAAATTCACCTTCGCTTAACCCCTCCCCTTCCCCTCCGAAAAGCCATCCCTGTGTAGCCTTCCAGGATGAACGCACAGTGAGAAGAACAAGTCCCATCCTATTCTCCTGACAAAATGACTCACTGGCATCCGGATGCTCGCTTTTTTGGACCAGCGGGCCGTGCCTTTAAATCAACAAGGAGACCTTTCTGAAAACAAGGTTGAATCTGTGTGGCGATGACAGTGCGGCCTCCAAAGGAAGGACTGAGATTATATGCGTGGACGGTTCGGGGGTCCCTCTATTCATCGGCCATGTCACCCCATGGGGGAGGACTAATTGGTGGCCCCTGTTTTGTCCCCGGCGCTCACAAAGACATCGGGGTGCGGTCACGTAGAGGATGGGGGTGGAGGGGAAGCAGCAGCGTGGATGGAGAGAGGAGCAGGTTTCCCATAGAATAGTTTGCTGGGATGAACTGGAGGGGGGCCTCGCCACTGGGTTGCAAGGGGACACGACACACTCATTCACACACATACATATACACGCTCTCAGTGGGGGATTCTGGTGCCAGTTGCTGGCCTCCTCCTCTACAAATGATCCAAGGCTGACCCACATAGTCAGCCATGTGTGAGGCTTCCCTTTATCCCACAGCCCAGTTGAAACATTGAGTTATGGGTGTTCTCTGGTGCTCCCTGCCTTCTCGGCTGGGACCGCACTGGGGCCCCATGTGGGCTGACATTGTTCACCCCGACCCAAGGACAATGAAGCTGTTGGCTGGGCAGAGAGAGTGAGAGAGACAGGAGGAGGGAGAGAGAAAGAGGGGGACAGGGAGAAAGAGATTGAGATGGACAGAGTGAATAATTGAGAGAGGAATGGAATGGCTGATGGAGAGATAGGAGGTAAAGAAAGTGTTTTGGGGTAGAAGAGACAGAGATAGATTGCATCTTTGGTAACAGAGAGGGAGGAGATAAGAAACTTAGATGACAGAGGTGAAGGGAGAGCAGAAGATAGGCATGAGAGATAGAAGCAGTGAGACAGATGGTGAGACAGACAGCGAGCAGAGGACCGAGGCAGTATAAGAAAGTATTGATTGCAATGTGCGCTGGGTGTCTTCAGCTGTCGTAGCTGGATCCAGAGCGGGGTCGTTAGTGTCTGCGAAGCATGGAGCCACGGACATTAGTGGCTCTTTAACAAACTCTGTATTGATTGGGACTTAGAGGAAGACTTACATGTATACCGAGGGATAATGTCCTGTATGTAATTAGCACAATAGCTCTGATAGTGACATCGTGCAGGATATAAGGGCTGGAGTAAAGGGGGAAACCATCATTTCCAATCAGGAAGATGTTTTTTTCTTAAACTAAAAGCTTAATTTCATAATTTCTCTCCAGGCGGTTTTTATGAGCCTTTTAGCCTATCCGCCCTCGCCGACATCCAATCTAGATTCGGGCGTTTTATGCGGTTAAGAGCAGCCGATGGAGCTAATACTAATAGTTTATCTTAAAGGCATAAAGAGGATAAATCAAGGAAGCGGAGCCACGACTGTGTCATGGATCATTTAACGCGTTCTCATTCTCTCCTCTCTCCACCATCGCTCCCTCTCCATTTAACCATGATTAGTGAATGGTCCGGCTCTCAAACAGAGCAGTATAATTGACAAACGACTTTGGCTAATCAAGTGATAGCGGCGATGATTAGTGAGAGAAAGCGTCGCCTCCTATGCGCCGCAGCAGGTCAAGCGTGCACGCGATGAAAAGGTGCGAGTTGTGTTTTCAGGTATTACACTCTTTGCCGCTTCCATTAAGAGGGGATCTTTTGTGAAAATCATGCAGTGACATCGGGTATCTGGAGGATGTTTGCACGTCCACGGGCAAACTGGATGAGATGTTTACATTACCCGAGACAAACAAAGTTATCTGTCAAATCTATTTGTCGAAGAAGTCCCTCAGAGCTATTTGTTTTGACGTTTTGCAGCATCGGTGTCCACAGTTATAGATGAAAAGGTGGTGCTGAATCGAATGATAAAAGCTTCCGTGGTTTTGACAACTATCTGATGTACATCAGCTGTCATGTTTTTAGGTATATCTTCAAAGATCAAACACTTGTTCATGTAGGACAGTAAAGACTTGGAAGACGTGGAAGTGTTAGGAGTTTGGTATCAAAGGCTTTGTTGCAGTTAATTGCTCGTAGCATTAAAGAAAGTATGGCAAAGTATTGATTTACACGCTTTTTGTGCGCTTCAGTCAGCAGCGAACACTTTTATGCCGCTTCAATAAAGTTCTTGTTTTATTCTCGGCTCACGTTCCTGCTTCTGCCCAGCTTACCTCCTAATTTGACTTGTTTTTATAATATGGTTCTGGTTGTCGCTGATGAGCCAACCTCGCATGCATCTTCCATGGGATACGCACACACACACACACACACACACGCACACAAAACCAGTAGCTGTTATCAAAAGCTCTGATTTAAATGCTGTGCGTATGCAGCACGCTCCCTTCTGGAACCCATTTTAGAGTGGGGTAAAACCACATGAAAGGTCTGCCCCTATCCTTCCGCCCATATCCCCCATCACTGCTTTTTTTCCCCCCTCTCCCCTCCGCTGCTGTTGGAAGATTAGACAACTTTACTGGATCTTATAATCAGTGATGTCAACCACAGATGAAAATGCCCAGCCAAATGCATTTTGATAGCTCCCAAGAAGAAGGAGACATATGCGGGCCATTACGCTTTTTCCTCAAAGACAGCTGCTGCCTCTGGATCTCTGGACTCCCTGAAAGTCTCTGGCATAAATGGAGGGTAATTACCATATCAGAGATCAAGACTCTGGGCTCTGACACCACTTTTTCAATTACTCAGACAGGTTGTTAAGATGCAAATTCAACAAAATGGCTGAAACCCCAAGAGAGGGATAGTGTTTCACACCCAAAGCTGCGTCTTGAGTTTCTTAGCTCATCACATTTTTGACAAAGAGAGCGAAAGAGGGAGAGATGGAGGTTGGGTGGGATGATACAGGGTATATCCATTATTCATATCAGTCGTGACGACCCAAGATCCCGTCTGAGCGTGTTTTCCCTTCTAAGCACGCAAAATCCGCTCATTCAACCTTGATTCGGGTCTAGTTTTGTGCTGATATCGTGCGTTGAGTTTAAAATCCTCAATCTGGGGCATGTTCTTTTGAGTGTCTCATTCATCAAAAATACACAAGAAAGTTTGTGTGTTCTTAAACAAAGATTTGTGAAAACTTTGCACCCGTATCGAGCCGGTCCTCGCCATCGGAAATCACCTCATTCAAGTTTAATCTGTACGTTTGTTTTTCAGAGTTCCAATATTTAGCTTCCTTTGTAACGCAGATGAATAATGCAGCAGCGATGCACAGAACGTTGCTGTGCGTCTCCTGCCATAGTTATGCAAATGTCGGATTCTGCCTTCAGCACAAGCTCGGAGGAAATGATCCACGGTATGTGTAGGGGAAGATGTTGGAGAGATAGTACACAGATAACATGTATTCATAGCAAACAGATGAAAGAAAAATGTTTGTATTGGAGGACAAAGCAGCTTCTTTTGCTCCTTCTTAGACCAAGCGGCAGACCGTCATTGGCATCCTCACAACTCGAAAGCTCTTCCTTCTGCGGACGGAGCAAAGATATGAACGGTATGACGATGTAGTGAAACTGACATTCTGCTCTTGATTCATTTCACATTTTCTTAGGAGCTGAATAAAAGAAGAATGTCCGGTGTTTTTTGTGTTGCGTCGTAACACCTCCTGGTAGTATTTGTAGCTAAAACGTCACATCCTCAGCAGATGTGACTGGACATTGTATGTGGAATAAATATGGATGCGAGTAGAAAATGTAACTGAAAGATGTAGAGGAGCGGCCTGGTTTGACTGGCGCTGCCAGGAACGCTGGGAACACTGTGTGTGAGTGTGTGTGTGTGTGGGTGTCAGGGCCTGGAGGAGGGAAGTCTCTTGCTGAGGTCATGCCATGCAGGCCTCTCCTCTGGGGCCCACCCTGCCTGGCAGCCCCACACACACACATACACACACACAGACTGGGGTAAGTGCCAGATAGAGACTTGAGGAGACTCCACGGCTCTGTGTATGAATGGCTGTCTGTTAACTCTGTGCTGCCCTCATCGTGATGGTCTCATTATGATGGAGCTGAATTGTGTTGGTATGGCTGTATATGTGTGTGTGCATATGGTGTGTGTATGTGTGTTTGTATAGTCGGAGAAAAAGCGAGAGAACGACAGACGCATGAAGACCTTCATGTGCGTTCATGTGCAGCATGTTCATTTAGTATGTGTGTGTGTTTGTGTGTGTGTGTGTGTGTGTGTGTGGCCTTACTCCTGGGGTATTCCTATGTGCTGGCTTGCTGGAGTGTATCAACAGGATGTTTCTTCTCACTGAACACTTAAGGTAGGACGTCTTCATACTGCGAAGGAAGAGGACTCGTTACAGTTTCTAGGAAAGCACTGAAGGGCTTATGTAATAATTCATTAGGACCACATATTATGCACATATACATAAAGTTCGCTTGCTTTCTATTGTTGGTGCCGTGCCCAATTTTCCCCCTGACGATCTATACACAGAACTCATGCATTATGCAGCTCGCACAAGAGGACTGTAGTTTGCTGTGTGAGAAGTGAGACACAGAGAGAGAGAGAGGGGAAAGTATGACTCCACAGTGAGTTATTACAGCACACACACTTGCCACATTGTTGTTTACACATTCTAACATATTCAGACAGAAAAGGCAAAAGGAACGCGATGATTGGAGTGGGGTTTATTTTTTACGCCTCCCTTGCCTCCCTCCATCTTTCATGCTGCCTCTTAGAGTTAATAAAAACACTCTGGTGGCAAGGGGGGATTTATTTGCATTTCCATGCCATGCTTCTCCGTGCCAGTCTTTGTTTTCCTTTAAGTAAACATGAGTGTATCCTGTGTGGAGCGCCCTCTCTTGCCTCACCCCTACCTCCACCATCTCCCCCTCCTCCATCTCTAGTCTATAGCACTTATCCCATTACTCCCATGTGTGGATTATTTGTGGTGCCTCCTCTTCATCCCGCACACATTCATGAGAAAACTCTCCCTTATGCCCTACTTTCGCCTCCCTCTTCTTTCAAGTAGTGTCAGCCCCCCCTCCCTGGCTCCTCTGTATCCCATCTGCACACTCCCCTGTTTCTCGTCACCCATTAATGCTGCTCCCAGTGGATGGAGCCCCCCCACGTCTCCCATCCATCGCAGCGGCATTATAACTTTTAATCGCAGTCCTCACCGTACTCTCAGTGTTTCATTATGGCTTTGGCTCTGCTCACTACTCAGGCGATTCTGAATTTTTACCGGAGCTACTCTCAGCAAGCTTATTCCGGCCTCCTGGTTGATCAGAAGAAAAGAGAGAATGAGCACATGAGGAGGCAAAGTGAGGTGAGAAAGATAAAGACAGACAGCTGAGCAAAAGATATATTTGCTCAGGGAAGAGCGCTCTGGGGAGAAAGAGAAAGAGAGACAAACAATCAGAAAAGAGAAACGGCATCTCACGCAGAGTTGGAGAGCTTTGGCTGTTCACTGCACAGCGAGCAGGCGATAGACGTCACCTTTGCTTTTAAAATAGTTAATCTGCTCCTGGAGGGACAATGACTGCTTTAAGTCCCTCTCTTCTCTCTCCCTCTCTCTCCCTCCTCCCATGAGCTAAACCCCTCTGAGGCACATTGCTAGGATTAGCTTGTGTTGTTGTTGCATCTCTTCAGCACCAGCACCAGCTCTAGATGCACGTACAGCAGTTACATATACTGGGAAAGCCAGTAAATATGAGAAATCTGTGAACAGAGGGAGGGGACAATTTAGTAATCTGATAATGTATACGGAGGATAAAAAGAAAACATAAATCTGGTGATGTGGAGGCTATTGAACATACACAGCTTTAAAGCTTCAGACTCTGGCTTCATGGACAAAGATGCAAGAAAAACTGTTGAAATCACAGCTGCATTGTAATCTGTGTAATATATTTTGATGTAATTTCACCTTCAATATGTGCTCCACTAAAAATAGTAGTCAGTGTTGCAAATAGAAATCTTTGGATACGCGCCCGGTGATGTTCTCCGGCTCCAAATTTCTGTCATTTCCACCAGACTGTACCCAGGATCTGTTTGGGAAGGTAATTTTACCCTGACCCACCTGAAGAATACAAGACAAATGTATTGATACCGTGCAGTGTTTACCCAGCAGTTTACAGTGTACTGTGCTTGTTATGCTGTCATTTGAGAGACTGTAATATCATTGGAGATAATGAAATGAACTGTACCGACATTTCCTGTTTTTTTGACACAGAGATTATGTCTTGATTATAGGAGATTATCCCGTCCATTTGGATTAATGTGATACTCTGTGTGCATTTTAACGATCTGGTCATACACTTACAGTCACAGTCACATCTAAATACACTGTAGGGAGCATTGAAATGCACTAAGCCTGTCCTCAGATGGCTCCTGTCCAACCCTGTCTCCTAGAAATTACGTCTCTGTACTTATGATTTGTTTTTCCAATTATGATTTGTACAGCGGCGTAATTGCAGCCTGGATTATGTTCCCTGGCAACGTTTTTTTCTTCTTCCAGGAACTGCACACAAGTCATAGTTATGGTAGGCAAGAGCGACTTACACAAGAGAAGGGAAACAAATGAAGTATGTGGTCAGTGATCATTGTGCTGATACGTCCAGCATCAACATTTTGTCATTATATTGATAAAAATCTAATACAAGTGGCATTATATGTAAACTTAAAGGCACCAGATATTGAAAAACAGACACAAAATCGATACAGCAGAGCGAGAGATTTCACCTTTTTAATCCACACATTCCTCTTCCTTTTCAAAACCTGGAGCCTACATTACCCACAATGCAGCTAAGCCACTGAGTGACATCACAATTTATCAGATTACACGCGGCTTCCTCTGGAGCCAAAAAGAGTACTCGCCAAGACCTGTAAACACACTTTCATGTGTAGAATTGGTGGAGTTGCCCTTTAAGCACAGTACTATGTGCTTCATTACTTTGCACCGCTGTTAATCTGACTCATTTAGTATTAACTGTGGGTCGCAGTATGATTTCTCCTTAGAGTGAACTGCAGTGGAACAAAAGTATTTACAAACAGTAATAACAGTTAGAAGATTTGTCCCACTGTAAAACAGTTTTCCACATTCATGTTATATAAAGTCGGTTCTACTTGCATGCCAGCCTTTGTCTTTGAAACCTTTCACCTTTGACCTCTCTCCTCGCCTGCCCTTCCTCCTGCGGGTCAGCTGTTTATCCTTGTGGCATGCTCTGTTGTAACGGCACGAGGGGATTAGCTGCTGCTGGCTGTTGCTGTTGTCTTGTCCGCCAACCAATCTCATCAGCCAATCAACAGACACCAAGGAGGCAACAGTGGACTTGTAGTCAAGGCCCACTTTACTTCACACAGGAAGATTTGACAGGGCTTCAGTTGTCAGCTTCAGTCTTTCGACAGATGTAGAAACGGTGTCAAAGGGCAAAGCATATGTCTGTGTGCTTCTGGAGACATGTCAGACACAGGAATACCTGCGTGTCCTGGACTGTTTCTGCAAAAATGGCTCAGATTCAACATGACAGTGTCTTTTTACATACTTATCACTCTACCCCCAAGACTGAAAGTGCTGTGAAACAAGCTTCGCTGGTCTCTCTAGAAGGCAACGTTTGACATTAAAACTGCTCTAAAATGTAGTAATAATCCCTGCCAATTACAAATATTTAATTTAGATCTGTGGTTGGACCTCCCAGTCAAATCTACCTAAATACCTTCACTAAATCAGCCCATAACCATTCGGAATAATTTTCTCCTAACCTGTCAGCGTGTGATTTTAATTCATCACATTAATATGCCACAGGAGAATGAATCTCCACAGCATCATTTCACAGATGGCTTATCTTTGCAGAAGCAAAATGACAATGAAATATGAAGTCTTCTGGAATGCTGCACTGAATTGGCTCCTTCGGAAACTGAAGTGACTACCAATTAACAACCCGAATTGAGAAGGAAACAAAGATAGTAATTAGACGCACGGCGTATAAATGTGTTTTATACATGCTAATGAATTCTGTCGATTTTGGATGAAGTTCTTATCTTTGGGATGACACAGGTGTATTATGGGCTACTACTACTACTACAACTACTACTACTACTACAACTACTACTTGCTTCAAATATATTGCAGCAGTGTGGTGAAGACTTTTCTGAATAACCATTCAGGAAGTTAAAATGTATTTAAAAAATATACCTGAACAGTAAAATCCCCCCCCAAAAAAGGTTGGACAGTCAGAATAACTGTGGAGGAGTAACACCACTTGGGATTAATATTTAAAATTCAGGGTTTCTCAAATCGAAGCAAGGACCTTGTCTTTACTGAAGACTTTTTCATTTTTTCCTTTCCTTAAGTGTTTTATATATGTTTTCGCGCATGTCTGCATGAACGTGAGCCCCTCCCTCTCACATAACACTGCTCCTGAAGTGCCTGAAA
Organism: Pagrus pagrus; assembly: GCF_965226575.1. Classification (NCBI taxonomy): domain Eukaryota; kingdom Metazoa; phylum Chordata; class Actinopteri; order Spariformes; family Sparidae; genus Pagrus; species Pagrus pagrus. Next base: position 9,905,782 of record NC_140192.1, read on the forward strand.
TGCCTCGTCAGTGGTCCTGCCTTTAATTGTGTGACTTTGTGAAATCACACTACATCACCACGCAACACATTTGCATAGTCAATGCCTATGTTCAGGGCAGACGTGAAAGAAAGAGGCAGGAGCTAACAGAACAGGGGAATACAGTATGAGAAAACCTACTCTAGTAGGAACCCAGAATAAAATTATGAACCTGAAAATGAGCATAATATGTCTCCTTTAAACTAAGCTTAAGCTTAAGCTTCTCCTCCATGTACACTTTGGAGTTCAGCGAGGCGTTGGTAATATAGCGGTTGGCAAGTATCAGGATGAAATGACTAATAATGTTAGCTATTTTTAGAAAAAGAAAAAGAAAAAAACACCACTTGATCCGTTTGGATGTCATAAAATCCCCTGCCTATATTCCTGTCTTTCTTTGTCTTTTAAATAAATAAAGAAATATGTATATGTAAGCAGCTAAGACAGAACCCAGGACAGGTATTGTATTGTGCCGTGTAAGATAAAGTCCCCCAAACCTCTCAGCTGTAATGCTAATTATCCCATTGTTGTATTATCCCTGAGATTTAAGGTAAAGATAGTAATCCGCAGATCCTCCTTCGACAATGAGATGCTGTGGACGATCCGTACTGCAGCGCTGTAGCTCATAAGTCAATTACACCAAGACAGTGTTTGCATTTACAGTAACAGACTACTCTTAGTTACGGTTTCAGAGAAAAGAAGCAGCTTTTGGAGTCATTAAAAACTGAAACAGTGAAAGAATACACAAATATAAAAAAACAAATTACAACTTTATGATTGCTAAGTTTCTCAAAGTCCCTCTCACATAAGCAGTCGTCTAAATTCTGCAGGAGTCTTTTAGTTAAGCCAGCTTGATCGGGGTATTAAGCCTTAGCATTGTCTGACAAGATAGCTCGTTTGCATTGTTTTCTGTTTAAAAATTGCATGTCGTTGGAATTAAATGCACAAACAGTTAAATGGTTTAAGTTACCGGATGAGCAACTTGATCCTCTTATGTCTTTAGGGGCCCTAACTCTGTCAGTAAAGCACAGATTTCATTGTTGCAGCTAGCAGACTGTAAAGTGCCGTCTTTCTGCAGGCTTTCTCTCTGATTGCGTGCACGTGAAAGGTGCGCGATGCTACGGGCCCTGCGCTTGGCTTAGAGATGGCGGTGGTAATGGTTTGGATGGGATCATATCTGGATGGATGAAAGGAGGATTGGTGGGATGGAGGGATGGATGGATGGAAGGGAGGGGCGGGTTACTCCAGGGACTCATCAAAAGGAGACAGAATGAGGGAAACAAGAAGAAAGAGTTAAAAAAAAAAAGAAAAGAAAAGGAGAACATAGCCTATCCTCCCTTTTTCCCTCAAAGGCCAGTGTGACAGCAGCTGAGGCCTGCTCTCTGTTGTTGCCTTTTAGCTGAGTGGATATTTGAACCCTAAACAACCCTCTCCCTCTCCTCTATCTGCGTCTATCTCTTCCTCCCCTCGTGCTCCTCCACGCTCCTTCATTTTGTGTCTTCAATTCCATTAAGTTGATTTACATTATTCAGACAAACTCATTAATCACATTTTCCCCTGGATATTATCTGCTTGTCAATCTGAACCCTGGCGAGGGGTGAGGGGAGGGAGAAACAGAAAAAAGAAAAGAAACGATTCGAGGTAAGGAAAAAACGAGGTAGACAGATGGATTATGTCCTGCTGGAGGGTCGCTCGGACTAAACAGCCGGACCAGCGCGGTTCACTGTGATTACGCTCATCTTTATAGATATTTTGTCTGCGTGAGGAGAGCCAGACTTGTGTTTATCTCAAGAGCCAGATGGACACGAGAGTGATAGAGAAACACCAAGAGAGGAAGGGAGAGGTAAAGCCAGAGACGGGGGCAGAAATGGGAACAGGGAAAGAAACTGGAGAGGGAGAGAGATGTGGAGTCGGGGGAGGCTCCAGCCACAGTCTTTCAGTCGATGATGATGAATTACTTTGACAGAGACAATCAGGATGAAATGTTAATGCGAGTGTGCCAGAGGATGCAGTCACAGCCAGACTAAGTCCTCCTATGGGGAAATGAGATGGTTAGTTAGAGCACACACGCACACACACACACAAACACACACAGATGCAGACACACTCAAATGTTTGCCCAGATATACAGTCATGAAACAAAATCACCCAGGAAATGGAAGTTATACTTGCTGGCTGTTTGTGCATGTACATATCGCCGCAGTGGGGGATGAAATGTATGAAATGCCACTGCTCTCCTGACCTTTGTACACAAGTAGGTGTGTGTATGTCTGGGCAGTGTTTGCTTCTAGAGTTGAGGAGAGAGATTCATACAGTGTGCCAGAGGCTGCGTGGGCTGCCGGGTTTGCCAACAAATCCACATTTTCAAATCTCAGGATGTGCTATCACCAAACAATTGAAAACTTTTGGGGACTAACATCAATTGTGACCCTGCTTTCTTTTATTCTAACTTTTCCTAATGATGGTAGTTTCGCAGTAGCCCAGTGTCAGAATAAATGTCATATTTTACAAATTTATTTTGATAAATACTGGAGATGGGTGGATTTTTTTTAGCCTTAGCAGTGGCATGGCTCTAATGACGGTGATGTCAGTCTGTTAGTCTGGACTTAAATATCTCAAAAACCTTTGGATGGATTTCCAGGAAATTTTGTACAGACATTCATGGTCCCCAGAGGAACAATCCTAATTACTTTTATGATCTTCTGACTTGTTCTGTAGCACCACCATGAGGTCAAAATTTAAACTTCCTGATCAAATACCTGCAAAGCTAATGTAATTCCCTTCCACCCACTTTGTGTTTAGTGGTAATTAGTAAAGGTCAGTATGCTAAACTACCATTTTACACCATAATTAGCAGGTGTAAGCAAGTTTGTATACGCAAGCATATACAGTAACTGATTAAAATAGCTGACGAACTCTTTTCCCACTGCCGACGAGTTTGCCTTTCTGTTTTCTTTCTGCAGTGTCATGGACGTGGAGGAAAACAGGCAACGCTAGAAAGAAACATAGAGGCCTGTAGCAATGTTAAGGTGGTTACCTTTTTATATATTTTTCTTTAGTCTCTCTTTGAAACCCAATCCTGGATGATGGATATCTGAGCGCTGCTCACACAGAGATAATTGAAAACTAGCAGAAAAAAATGTGTATGTCCACCAGAGCCACTAGGACAATTGCCAGGCTTTGAAGCGAGTTTTATATAGCGGCCAAATTCATTTCAACGTCCCATGAGGCACTGGAGCCCAAAAAGACTTTTTCCCATAAGGTTGCATTGTGAAAGAAATGGCTGAATGAAAGGGGCTCCGCCTCTGACGGTGTATCTAGATTTCCCTTAATTTATCCATGGTCATGTTCCTATCACTGCTGATCGTACCCTTTCCCACTGAAGACAGAAAACAGATGTCAGTGGTCGTCAAAGAAATAAGATGATGAACATGATCAACATCATACCTAAACACCAGCTTGTTGGCATCATTGTAAGCTTATGCTGTTAGCATGATGGCGTCAACATTCAATGCACAGCGCTGCTGTGACTGCGTACAGTCACTAGCACAGCTCCTCTTGTCTGAAACAAGCAAAATCACTATCTTTGAAAGAATGTACTGTATAATAAAGTTGTACAGGCCTGCTGCTGCGGTCATGAATCAATGTCGCCAGGCTCTCAATCATTTAGGTCTGAGAGAGAGAGGCTGTTCTTTTGTCTCTTTCAAACAGCAAAGTGTTTGAGACAAAAAAGGGGCCTCCCTCCACATGATTCATCAAACTCTCCTGAAAAGTGGACTGACATGATAACTCTCCATCCACAGAATAAACACTTATGATAGATGTGTCTGCTTAAACAAAAAAGGAAACTTTTTTTTTTTTTTTTGCTCTGTCGTAAATCCACCCCTTCGCTCACACACTTTCCGAACTTCTCTTTAAACTCCGTCTTCAGATGTTTTTCCATGAGCTGTGAGAGCGCATAATTAAAAGGATCTGGTTTGAAGCGTCCTATACCTGACGTACTTTAGGTTTGTTGTCTGGCAGTCAGTCAGGCAGACGGAGCAGGAGACAGACAAAGAGAGAGGCAGTCACGGAAACATAGCGAGACTTTTTTCTCACTTTTGATTGAAGGGAAGCAGTAATCTTGGCATTAGCTTAACATCACGGTGAGTGGGCTTGACAGGCTCCGGTTTCCCCTCTGTGTTTCCGCTGTGTAAAGCCTGGGAGCTGCAGGTACGCACACGCCCACCATCTGACCGACCGACTGTAACACAACACCTGCAAGGGCAAGCACATAACCGCACGCTGGATCGCACAACGGCCCATCATCACTGCAGTCTCTCTCCTCAGTCTGTCTCTTCACACTCCATCCTTCATTATCACTCAGACTGAGAACAATAGGTCGGGGCTGAGGTTCTCGCCACCTTCTGTCTGGCTCCTGTCACTTTTATTCCCCCCCACCCCCCCGTCTGTCTGTCCTTATGCTAAGAGGAAGTCGTAAATGCAGATCTTTAGATGCTGCCCGAGCGGGGAAACGGAAGAGGTTAGAAGGTTACAAGGTTAAAGATGAAAGCCGGGGGAACCGGTTGAGGTTTCAAACAGACGCCTCGTGTGTGGTGTAGTCCTATAAACTCTCCTGATGAATGGCTGAAATAAAGAGATGTTTTTTGAAAGGAAAAAAGACACAAAAGAAAAAGTAATCATGATTTGTAAGCGTGAAACGGGAGGCTGTTAGAGCTTTTATCACTTGAGAGGAACAACACTTAGTGAGTGATGGTGTGAAGAAGAGAAAATAGATAAGAAAGAATAATTGTTTCCTCCACCTCCCAGATTGCAAGTTTTCAGCAATTATGCAGAGTTTTCACAAACTATAAACAAGGGTTTCTTCCAGTTCACTGCTCATTTGTGCTTCTTCTACATGTTGCATGTAACTATTTTGAATGGATTATGATGCAGCTATTATTTACTGTTGACCGCACATGTTTTTCCCCGTTGTTGTTTGCATTTCTTACATTCGTGTTGGCCTGGATCAGTAAAGGAACGCAACCTGGCTTTATCATGATGACAGTTGGTTTAAATGTAACTTAAAAGGTTCATCCAGTGACTGTAGACACTTAACCTATTCAACTGAGTGAGTAATCCTTTAATCTGAGTTAGAATATGAAATTTCCCCAAAAAATGATTTAATCTGGCAGTAGTCTTTTGTTTTCCAGGACCCAGAAACAAATATTTGGTCCTCCGACCATATGATAAATTTCAATTGTCCCTCGTCCTTGAAAGCTAACCTGGTTTGGCCTGGTCCAGCTCAGCTCAGCTCAGCCCTAAGACCCCACCAGGGAAATTTACAGCCATGATGTATAGCCCTAACCGGTGAATTAATGCAACGTTTCCATTAGAAAAATTGCATGACACAGCCGATATAAGAAGTAAGTGATCACAAAGACGCTGTGACACAGCATGGAAAATTACTTATCGGAGAACCGTCATCTGCGCTTTGCTGAAATTTGTGACGAGTGGCAGGGACTGCAATATATATACACTCCTGAGAGGGACTGAGACATCGAGGAGGATCTTGTAGCTTGTAAAAGTCTCAAGTGACGCTCGAAATAAATTTCAACATAAATGTCAATTAGATCCTGCGCACACGAACACTTTTAACATTGAAAAGAGGTGATTTAGATGTAATTTCATACTATTCTCCGCCAGTTAGAATGTGATTTTGAAGTCTCTGAAGTACAACCAGCGTTCATGAAACCGCACACTGTAATTACAGCATAATTACTGTGCATATGAGGAACAATGACGTGAGTCTTGGTTCCAAGAGCTGTTGAACAAATGCAGGGTCAGTACGTACTGTTCTGTGTGTCTTATCTTTTCTTGATTTTATTTTCTCTTATAAAAACCTCTCTTGTTTGTCAAGTCTGCGACTGCAAGTACGTCTTCGGGAAACAGCGTGTATTTTTAGTTGTCACACGCTGTTACATTTACAATTAGCATGTGTTTCGCTCATGCTACCCAGCCAGTCAAGCGTTTAAAGCGCTACGGGCACTTGCATTACCATTACATCACGTACAGTAGGCAACAACAGCAGGAACATCAGGAGAATTGTATCTCTTTTCCCCATGCTGATCACATAACATTTTTTACTTGATTCACTTTTATCCCGGGGCTGTCTTTTACACTGCTGCATAAATGAACTTCGGAGCTGCAGAGCTGCTTCTCGGTATTGATTTTGTGGTCTCATTATAAAGAATGCACCTCTCTTGTGGCACCAGTATTCATACAGCTCATTACATGAACCTGGCATTCAGCGTTTATTAACTCACGCTTCAGTGCCAGTCATGCAAACGCTCTCAGTTTTATAACGTGTTTGACATTAAAAAACATCACATTCTATTTATAGCTTGTTGTTGCAATGTTAATAATTGTCAAACGAGCTCACCGGGACACAGAGTGCTATATGTACAGCAGCCGTAAACATATTGAGTTAACGGAGGTTAGCTAATAATCCCGTAACATGTGCGTACAAACCTAAAGGGATTTTGTTTGCAGGCTTGTAGCTAATTGTTAATAGATGATTAGCCTCCACTTCTAGGAAGGCTTTGTAGTAAATGGGTTCAGCATCTTGCATATAGATTTTATTTCTCATTTATGGAGGTCATGGCCATGTTAAACCTTTAACCTTTAATCCTTAAAGAGACAGGAGCTAAAACAGACGGAGGGGGGATACAGTAGTGCAGCACCGGACAGTTTGAGAAAACTGATGTGTTTTTTGAGCATTAAAGCATGTAAACCTATTCTAGTAGTAACTGAAACGAACATAATATGTCTCCTTTAAAGGCATAAATTGCCATTTCTTATTAGATGGGCAGCTTGTTTTATTAGAAAATGGCTTTGTTCTTCAACATCAATACATTTGTTGCTTTTAAAAGACCGTGACGGCATTTCACATAAGCTGAGACGGGAAACAGGAAAAGGCTTTAATTAGTCTATCTTCCATTAAAATGTTACATGACCACAGGCTGTCACTGTGTGGGTGTCTGCCTGTAGCTAGTCCTGTTATCCTGTGTTGCCATGTCTTACAGCTAGCCAGTACCAGACATGCTAGTCTACAGTATTATGGGTATAGTGACACACTAAGTGGCTGAATCGCCCTGATTGGCTTGGCGCTAATCAGGTTAAGAGACAGAGACATTGGTTTCCTGCAAGATTACATGCTTATATCACTTCTCTCATGCATCTTTTGAAAGACTCTCTCGCTCTTATTGTCTTCTGTTTCTGTATTTCTGCACATCTTTCCCTCCTGCAGTGTAGTTTATTGGCCGTTAAACCAAAACCAAAGCAAAGAAATAACCTTCAAAACTGGCTCGCATGTCACAGTTGATCACTGTACGTCTTGTACTGCGTAACCTCATCTTGTGACACAGCGGTAATGACAATCACCATTTCGCTGCAGACTGACACTTTGTTTGCAGAGGGCTGTACTGCATGTTACACATTTTCTTTTCATATGTTTCGTTTTGCACATTGGCGCGGCGTCTCAATGATCTGCCTGCCTGAACATTGTCATCTCGTTTATTAGTTTAGAGCTGGATGTGAGCTGCATCACTCCTACAATATGGTGCGTGGAGATAACAACATTCAGACAGATTCATTTTGTACGTTGGCTACACAACAGCCACTGTGGTACAGTCAGTGTGTTGTCAGTCAGCGGCTGTGGCCTCGTGCAGCAGCAGCAGCAGCAGGATTGAATGTCCTGGTTTATCGGAGATGATTCATAATGCTATTGGATATGATGCACTAACAGAAAACAAGATACTCTGTTATCAGTATCACAATATCACGGGCTAACACGGAATGTAATTGTGTTTAGTTTATTCTGCGCTCCATTATAAATATATGTTTCCTGTCATGGAGGAAAATGGAGAGAAACATAGTCTGCGGGATGAGGTTTTATTCCATTTTGAAGATCTACAGTGCGTGGGGTTTAGTTGCAGGGGGGGGCAGGGGAGCAGCGACGTGGAGGCAAAGGAAAGGAAGGAGAAAATGTAATGTACAGAGACCGAACAAGGTGGTTTCTACTAAGTGAATAAGAAACAGAGACAGATACTGAGAGAGAGAGACTCTCCCCCGACCCGTGGCCAGCACATTACCTTAATAGAGATTAGCATCATGCTCAGTCAGATCTGATAGGCCCGTTGCCGTGGAACGGAAGGCCAGCTAGCCAGTTATCAGCGAGGACACAGACTCAATCACTTAGCATAATGGAACCTGCATCAAATGAACAAGAGAAATGCCATTAACAGAGCTGAAATTATTTTCCGTGATGGTAAAACAGCAAATGAAATCACGCTACATTTGCAGGCTTCATGACCGAATCCAATGCACGTGCTTTTTTTATTCCTTTCCTGTCTTTGGCCACGAGGGTGTTCAGCTGACGACATGTATACACTGTCTCCAGCATTGCACTGCTAAATCGGGCAGCTACCGCCGAAGATGCACAATTGAGGGATTGTTGGAAAGTGGCACAGTTCAACAGAACTGAACAGCAGCGGAGAGAGAGGGCTGCAGCGGGTGCACAATGAGGCACAGATAGAGATTGTATCACACCTTTTAAAACTCTGAAGCACACCTATTATGAAGAAGCAGGAGGCTGCGAGATGTGAAAACTGCACCAGATGGATACAACAACAGAAACACATCACACCTCTTATTCAGTCCCTGCAGGCCACCCGCTTATATCCTGCGTCTGCTTTTCCAGTTTAGTTGCAGGGAGAGGGAAGGAACGCAACAAGAAAACAGCTGCATATGCTGAGTGTTGAAACACATGCAAAGAAATATGTACGTGTATGTCTATGTACAGTCCTCTTGGAGGCATTTAGACTTTTTTGCCAGATGTCTTGACATTCCTGCCACAGAGTTGAACCGCAGTACAAGGTTAAACACAGGCGCTATTTTTATCACCAAGGTCTCTCTGCCTCGGTCCAGGAACAGCGGTCATGCCGGTCGCAGATACAGATGCACATGATCTTCATGACTTCTTACATTTACATTGCATGCTGTATTGACTATAACTTTATGTCTGCTCAGTGAAAGTCCAGTAAGGATGAAAATTTCCATTTTCTTTCCTCCAAATCTCCTTGAGCCTGTAATAGCCATAGTAAAACCACTTAGTGAGCCACCGTTGAATATCGACTTCGGGACTTTTCTCATTTACAGTCTGGGCCTGTCGAGGAAAAGGGTTTGTAACTATCCAGCTCTCGGGCCAGACAGCTATTGTTTTATTGATTGCTCATCCTCTTTTATTTGTGGGGAAAACTACCCCAGGAACACAGTGTCCCTCGGCTTCTTCTCCGATACTCTACTCTAAACACCCAAACTAATTTCTGCTTTGACTCCAAAACTTATGCTTGACTTGCTGCAAGTCTATCAAGCGCTCGCATCTTCCCCTCAGTGAACCCTTCTAGAAATTACACAAAAAATCATTTTAGGGCTCATGCATTTTGGATTTGGAAATACTTCACCGGAGAGTCACTGAAATGGGCTTTTTTTGTTCTGCTCCTTCCAGCTGATGACTTAGCTGATGCTCACTGAGGACGAGACCCCGAGGAGGACGTGCTTAACCCATTTCTTGAAGCCTTACCCGCCCCCTGTGTTTACTTCCTCCCGTATCGGACACACATCTCTAAACATATTGTCATATGTTTTCAACCCTAGGCGGCCTATTTTAAAGCATTACTTGACTCACCAACCTTGCACGCTTGAAGTCCCAGGTCTGTATCATGACTAAGCATAGCGTGGCATGGCGCAGCATCGCCTGGAGGCACCCCGCAGTTGGCCTTCGTAGTGTGAGTTTCGAAGTAAAAAGTGCATTATGCCGTGTGACAGTTTCAACACCCCCATCGCTGCTCCACAGGGCGCTGTGCTTCAGTCATTCCAGCATCTTTCTCTCTGTGGAGTTAATGTGGCATTTAGCTCAGTGACATTCTGACATTTTTTTGCTGGTATTTCTTCTCTGCTGCACCTCGGGAGAAACAGAGTCTCACTTTGTATCCTTCAGCTCCTTCTGCTCTTTTCGACCAGGGTCAAACTCGGCACTAGACGAATGATCTTTATTCAAAGTGACCAGCGACTTCGTCGGGCCTTACGTTATGTTACGAGGTATATAAGGAGAAAAGGGATAAACAGGGTGATGTCAAACAATCGAAAAAAAGGCATGCAGAGTAGCATCAGGCCCAAGAGATAATTGGATCAAAGGGGAGAGAGAGAGAAGGCCGTGTGCTACCGAGCATGTCCTTATCAGCAGCAATTTTCTCTGCTTTGCCCACACAGCTTTCTATCAGCTGCTTCCAGATTGATTAAGTTGCCCCGCTTGTATCATGGCGGGCGATGATTGACAGGCCCGCAAAAGGTTTTGATATTTAAATGTGTAACCTCGTTCTCTTTTCGGGGTCAATCTCTTAAGCGCCAGTTGTGTGTGTGATGTGAGTCGGGCTTTGTGTTTGTGTGTGTGGCTGAATGTGTGTCACCGAGCGGGGGGCTTGTTTTGATTCATAAATGCTTTTTCCAGACAAAGCAAAGGAGCAGCCCGCGAAGCACTCACCTTTTTCTTCTCCGCTGCCATTCTCGAGGAGATGAAGAGGAGGGAAATGAGAGTTAGGAGGATGAGGAGAGTGGGGAAGGAGGGAGGAATGGCGGTGATACCATAACAAATGTTTTCATTAAGTCTGTGAGAGGTAGAGAGGGAACATTGAGGATAGATGGCTGTTTGGAAGTGATAGACGAAGAGTAAACAAAAGAAGAGAAAAGAAGCTCTGAGAGGCTGTACTTCGGCACTGCAGCTAAATGCTAACGTCACCAGGCTAACGTGTTCGTGCTGGTGTTTAGCTGGTATGTTTACTTTTGTTCAGCATATAAGCATTGTGACATTTTGTTTAGTTAACAAAGTGTGGCTTATTTAACAGAGAGATACGACTGTGGACCTTCTAAATTCATGTTTCTTCCTTTCACAGAACTAAGACTAGCTTAACTGCCTTGTTAGCTCATTGTAAAACAGTCCTTCCTCTGTTCCAACAATCACTAGCTCTGGTTTTGTCGACATAAACACTTCAACTTCAACAAGTTTTTCATGTTGGTCTCTTTGTGTTTGGCCTTGGTTAGCTCGCTAGGCAACGACTAACTCGATCCTCAGAGGCAGACTATTAAATTAACACAATAAAATGACTGAAAATCGCCAGCAATCCTAATGGGAATGCTATTAGTTTTGCAGGTATTTGCAGGTATTACAAGTTATCCTGAGATGAATATTGATGTATGTACCTCATTTTGGTGCTATAGGAAAAGTCAGGGGCCCCCCCAAAAATACATGAGGTTCATCCTCTGGGGACCATAAATCTCTGCCAAGCTTTTTAGCCAAAAGTTGTTGAGATGTTTCTGTCTTGACCAAGATGGTGGATCTACCGACTGACTGACCGACTGATGCAGCCACAGCACTAGCAAAGCTAAAAAAGACAGAAATAGGGTCTCGGTTGTAATCGAGAATGTTTTGCGGGTATGAATGCCTGATTCTACCTTCAGACTTCAGCCTCTCCATATCTTAAAACCCCCTTTATGGCCATGTTTTAGACTAATCTTGTGACATATCTCTGTCTCGTGCTCAACCACGAGCCGCTGGAGGTTTTCGAGAGTAATTTCGGGAGCTCATCTCAGCCCCAGCAGCATAACAAGTTCTTGACCTACTTTTAAAAACAATGAAGCCAGTCGTAGGTAGTTATCTCCTCTCATTTTTCTCCTCCGTTGATTTCTGCTGGTGGCAGGGTTGGTGTGATGTCAGTTTACTTTGGATCATTCTCAGACAGCGAACAACCATTAACCTCCCCTCCTCTTCCCCTCTCTGCTTTGCTATCTTCCTTTCCATTCCTCTCTTGTTAGACTTTTTACTTTTAATTCTCCTTATTTCTAAATCTATGATAATTTGCTTCAAAGAGTGTCCTCAATACATCCCGACAAAGGATATCCCTTGCTTTGCAACAGATAATTGTTTTTAATGATAAAGAAGCACAGAGGCATGTCCAGGCCTAATGGCTTTTAGATCACAGAGGCAGAGTTATAACGATAGCAGCTTATCTCCAGTCACTGAATGTCTTTGTTAGCTCGCTGTTGTTCCAAGTTGGCGCTTTGCCTCTGTTCTCTCGCTGTTCTTATGTCTCTCGTTTCCCTCTCGTCTTTTTGATTCGTTTTTGGCCCACTTCCAGAATCAATCCGTCACCTCTTTAAAAGGGAGACGTTCTTGCATTTGGGCTTCTGTTTCAATAAAGGGCCTACAGCGACAGGGTGCCTCATTCATGTCCACTTCATTGTCTTTTATTAATCAAACCATGATGGATTACCTCCATACTGATATTCATTTGAAAGCAACATCTAAGGGATGGGAAAGTAGGGGAGGAGAAGGAAAACACCAGTATGCTGATAGCTCAAGGACGATTTGTTGGAGTGTGCATGCGCGAGTACGTGTGTCTGTATTGGGTGCTAGTTTGGCTCTTGTTCTGAAAAAGACAGGCAGGTTCCTCCCTCTCTATTCCCGTCTCTTATCGTGGCCTCCTGGGTTCAGGCAGACAGCTCCTCCTGTCTTTTCTCTCTGATTTATCAGGCCAGGGCTGACAAGTGTAAACACCTGCCAGAGTATCCTCCCCATTCGGGGGCCTGAGGTGGTTGGATGTGATCCATTTTTTATCCCTATACGGTGGATCAATGCATTATTCCCCCCTGGCTTTGATTCTGAGGTTCTCCGCTCGGTCCTCTTTTACTTTCACACCCAAAAACCATTTCCTCCAGCCAGCCTGTGAACAGGTGTTACTATGGATGGAGGTCTAAAACTCTATTAGGTGTAGCACTCTGGTATTTATATAGCCGTGTTGTAAAAGTGTACAGTTTTAGTGTGGTCTGGTGTTTGGAGGGCTGTGATCACACCCATGTGTAAGCTCTGTTTCTGTACTGAGACGCTGTGAGATTGTCACCCAGCAGAAACTTCTGAAGTAGCAGGAATTCCCCCGCTGTCGTTCATCCACCTGTAAAAATCACTCCGGCTTTTATTCAGTTCCAGCAGCCATGAAAAGCAAAAACAAAGACATCTTCCTCAGAAATTCTTCTTACTACTTTTTCACCGTGTTCGAACGGTTGGTTTAATCTCTAACAGTATGGAGGTGTGCAGCGAGATTTACCTGACCTCTGCCCAAACACAGTGAAGACGACTTGAGTCGCTCACAGGATTATAAAAACTAAGCAGTAAACTCTCTTTCCAGAAACAATGTCCAGTGTGTCCTTTCTTCCAAAGAAACTGTGACAGTGCTGTCTGTGACTGTCTTGAGTAACAGGGAGAAATATATTTCCTCATAATTTGGCAAAAAAAAAGAAACTTTTATTACAACACAAATTCCTTGAACTGATGCAGAAACAGAAACGCTCTTCATGGCATCCTGCTTGCATCATCTTCTACGGAAATTCGATTCAAGAGACAAACAACTCCTCCGAATGTGGTGACTGGCCACGGTTACAGACACTTACCAGCGCATTGCCAGTAAGCTGCCCCCTCACTTTGGCATTCCTGTCTTCTGTAAAACCTTCAGCACCAATCTGCGGACACTGCCCAGACTACCAAATATAAACACAAGCAGGCTGCAGTTGTATCGAAGCTGTCAGACGTTATTTATAAGAAGCTGCTACTTTAAAACCCTCATGTGAAACACTTCCCCCAGACTTCACTATGATCAGAAACACAACTACAAAAAGACAAGCGAGTGGAAAGAATGAGAACTTGTTCACGATGCTGCAATTTGAGAACACAACACGGCAATGTTTGAAGACAGGAGACACTACAACCTTATATATGTCCTCAACCAACAGGTCAGATATTCTGTACAGCTGTGCTATGTTAAGCCACTTACTGGTATATACATAGCAACCACTCAGAATATATGACAGGGGTTTAAGACTGATGAAGCATTGAAGAGCACGGCAATAAATATAAGCAAGTGCAACAAGTTGGTGAGTGTTATCAGATTATCTGTTATAAATCTCAAAAATAAAACTGGTAAAAAAGTTTTGTATCATCAATTTACTTTGTTTTTGCATAGACAGACACTTTATTTTGAAAAATCAGAAACCGATTACCTCAAAATCAATAAAAGTAAAGTGAAGTAGTCTAATAATTTCAAGTTGTTAAAGCTTTATAGCTCGTACAACTTGAGTTTAATGGTCTGCTTGGTAAATCTGAGACAATAGGCTTCCTGACTTTTTAAAAGCGAGCTCTACTTTTAAATTTACAGCACAGAAAGCATTAACCCTCAGGTGAAGCACTATATTCGTGGTTTTAGGGAATGTGCCGGAGCAGCTACAAGTCTGAGACAAAACCACTCTGCAGTACATCACATCTTCTTCATTGCATCCGTGCTGTTTCCACATGTTTCTGCCTGTAGGCAGTTTTTTCTCACCACCGTTGCCAAGTGCTTGCTCATGGGGGGAAATGTTGGGTCTCTATAAATTACAGTAAATGATCAAAGAGGGTAGTCTAGACCTGCTCCAATAGAAAAGTGTCATGATATAACAGCTGTTGTGAACCGGTGCTATAAAGATACAACTGACTTGACTCGACATGATGATGTAAAGCCCATGAACACACCGAAGTTGGAGGAACATCTTCGTAGCTCTAGAAATGGGACATCTGATTGGTTTGGTCAGGGTTAGGCAAAAAAACACACCTTGGCTAGGGAAAAATCAGCTGCCTCGATTTCACACCACTTCCTCCTTTTCTTCTGATGTGCAAGGCAGCTAGATTGATCGGCCACTTGAGCGTAAACATGTTGTTTTTGGACATTTGAAGCTGTCTTTTTTGTCGGAGAGGCCGTTTCTTAACACAGTCAGAAGCGTCAGTCTATCATCAACAGGTCTGCTCCGGTGTAATTAAATGGCAGTCTCTCACTTCACTGCGCGGTCTGATGGCTGTGGCACAGTGGGGGCCTTCAGGAGATGAATGGCTGGGACCTTCACTAGATTAACTACTTGTGCGTGTGTGATCGTGCGTGTGCTTGTGTGTGTAAGCGTATGGGAAAATGTGTTTTTTTTGTGTTTGTTTGTGCACTTAACCAGACGGGCAAATTAAATGACGGGTGACATTTCCTTCCTTTGCCTCACCTGAAGCCCGCCGCAGCTGACCCTGCCACTCTCATAAACTCATGTTATTGTGTGTATGTTTAAGCTTCCAGCACCCGTAGCTAACATGTTGACGCAACAGCAGCAATTACATCATTAGGCTTGATAATATGTTTATTGTTAAAGCTAATGCGGTTTGAGTCGGCTGCCCTCGTGGGGCTGCTCAGTCTGGGGAGGGAAACTGTGCTTGTGATTGTCCGTCTGCTTCGAGTTGAATCTGTTTATTGGTAATTCAGTTTGAGTTTATGTGTGTTTATTCAAGTTTTCTGGTGCTTTTTGCTTCTCGCAAGGATACAGAATGATTAAGTGTGTGTGTGTGTGTGTGCACATGTGTGCGTTCATATGTAGAGGGATTCTGGGGGGTCCTTGTGTTTTTATTACCTGCTGGTGGCCTCCTGCCAGCATCCAGCTTGATTAACTCCCCACTTTTTGCGTTACACACACTTATGCACACACACAACCAGCCACTTTATCACTGAGAGTGCGCGGGAGGTGTGAGGGAATCGCAGCTAAGGTTCTCAAAATGTTATTATCTATTAAAAGCCTGAGGAGGAGGAGGCACAGGGCGCCACTGTTACTCTTTCTGTCTTCTCTTTGGTTGATTTCAAGGAGATCTTTTTTTTTTACAAGAGAGGAAATCCACACACTTCCACCTGCATGCGTAAGTGCGGTTTTTTGTACTCGGTAATTTATTGTTAAACTTTGAGCCTTGATTCCTGGATCCTGAGGTGCTCAGTTTGCACAGGCGTCTGCAGCGCTTTATAAAAGCAGGATTTCACATCAGGATTTAACACACACACACACACACATATGCACGCAGTCACACTCACAAGGAAGCAATTTGCTCTTCCACAAAAAGAGTGTAATTCAGTAAAGACAGACTGTGTCTCGCTGCCTCCTGTTACTCGTGTGTGGCAGCTTTTAAGTAAAGGCCCACTGGAAGGCTCAGGGGTTTCACTTAAGTCGTTTTGTGCTCAATTTATTTTCTTTATCACAGGAGACAGTGTGAGATGGTTCGGCTAACAGTTTTTAGCATGCTATTACACCTCATTGATATAGATGGAAGATGTGCCGCCTTCAGCAGCCACCGATTATCCTCCACCGCACGTGCAAGATAAATGTCTGGAGCAATATTAGCCCTGTGTGATATATTCAGTGATCGCTAAAGTTGCACTATGTAAGGATTGGCCGAACAAATAGGGGGCAGCTCATCACCAGAGTAACCGCTAACTGCTTGTATCTGTAGCTGCCATTAGCTGCTTAGCTCGGTTAGCTGTGCAGCTAGTGGTCCGGACTGGGAGCTCAGAACAGCAGGGGTGTGTTGGTGTTTACATCGCTAGTTCAGGAGCTTTGGATCTTCAGCAAATCCTCTCTGCAAGAATACATATGATAACATCAAAACTGTTATTGCCTCACTGTCTTTCGATAATTTTAGTTCATTTTTGAATGCTTTCAACTACAATTCTTACATATTGCACCTTTAACACTGCTACATTCATAAGTAAGAAGCAGCAAGTCCAATCTAAAGATGACATTTATCAGCGCAGATCATGTGTCGTTTTCCTCGCTCATTGAAACCCCCATCTGTCTTCCACTGTGTTAGCTCCCTCAGGGCTAAACCTCTCTGCCTCATGCCACTTCCTGCTCATCAATCAGTCAATTACTGAAGGACTTCCAGGTCAAGGTTCAGGAGGAAAACACATTTCAGCCCTCCTCAGAGGGTTCCTCTACTGTACCGAGAGAAGAAAAAGAAACATTTTGACAAAGTTGGAAAGCACAGGGCGAGTGTAGCGCCGTCAGCCTTCGCTGCATGATAAAGGTGAAGGTGAGGGAAAATCCATTTTAGTATTTTTTTTTTCTTCATAAAATATAGAGTGCAGTCGAAAAAAACAAAACAAAAGAAAAACAGTGTAAGGATAAGAGGGGGAGGCCAAGGAGGGAGAAAGAAGGGAGGGGGGACAGAGCGGCTTGTGAGATCAAGGTCGTATCCAGGCTTTAGTATTGGTATTCTCCTCAGTGTTAAAGTGATTCTCCCAGTGAATAGTGTTTTCATTCCTCTCCTGAATGAGATTCACAGGAGCATGGAGAGAGAGGGAGAGAGAGACATGACAAAGAAAAGAGAGAGTAATTCCCTCTCTCTCTCTCTCTCTCTCTCTCTCTCTCTCTCTTCCTCGCCCCCCGTTCGTTCCCCCCTCGGACATACAATAGCGAATGAAAATACAGCGTGGGATAAACAACTTTTATCAGACTGGAGCAAATGAAATCGACTATTTTATTCAATTCTTCATCCCTGAAGCATCCCTTACTCTATCTACCGAGCAGGATCTCACCCCTGCAGCTTCGACTCAGAGAGAGAGAGAGAAAAAAGAGAACGTGCTTTATGCAAATTAAATGCTTTATTCTTGATTAGATTACAGACGCAATAATTGTCTTGGATGATTTATGGGTGTAATTTGTTGCCACAAACTGCAGCGAAAAAAAAAAAAAAGCTCAGTTGCCATGGTTTGTGCGATGAAGACGTTAGATCAACACAATTTAGGGCATCTGCTATAAAATCCACTCCAGTGGGCACATATACATTACATTCGAAAATTAGCTCGTCGAGGACATTGTGCTTTCCAGGATTTAAAGGTAAATAATCAAGAAAGGGTGTTACTTTTCCAGGAAATGAGCAGCCGTCACGCGTATTGAGTCAGAATAGAGAGTCAACAGTTGGCATTTAAGGCAGCGAGCGAGTGCAATGAGAAATGAGATGAAGAGAAAAGAATGGAAAGAGCAAAGCCTGCAGGTGGCTCTTAAACTATTGCTGTGGTAAATTGAAGTGTTTAACAGCCATACTGATGCACCGATTTAGTCCGCGGTAGTCATCGGCCTGTAGGAGTTGGGATGTGGGATTGCTACCCTTGTAGCAGACTGACAAGTGGGAAATTAGGCACTTGCCATGCCATCCCACCCCATCTCCAGGTACTGCTGGTACTTTACAGCAGGCTAATCTCACCAAGAGCTCACCCACTTCACTAAGACCTGTCACACACAGAGAGAGAGAGAGAGAGAGAGAGAGAGAGGCTCTTCTTCTTCTCTGCCTGACATCGATCTATGACGCATATTACCACCCTAATCCAATTAATTCTGTTTCGCTTGCAACGCGGCTCACTTGAGTCATCGAAAAATGCATATATAAATATATCTCTGACAGATTGCAATGGGCCGTGCAAAATGCACAAACAGCTAATTCAGGTGGACTTGAATTTGTTTGGCTAACTCCTTTCTTTTTTCCGCCTCTCCTCGCTCTCCCCCTCCAGGCTTCTGCGTTTTCTTTGTTTCACACAAAGAACGCACAAGCCGAGCAGGGGAAGTAATTGAGGAGGCATTCAGGTGAAAACAGATTTGTGTGACAAACTTTGTTATTTTTCTCTTTCCCTTCATCCCTCCCCGTCTCTTCCCTCTCCTCCTCTTCTCCCACTTCTGTGTCTCTTTGTGCAGGCTGAGGTAAATCCTTAGCAGAGGACCAGCAGCAGCAGCAGCAGCAGTGTTGGTGCGACCATGAGGTCAGAGGCCTTGTTACTCTACTTCACGCTACTGCAAATAGCCGGGGCGGGCTTCCCCGAAGACAGCGAGCCCATTAGCATCTCACACGGCAACTGTAAGTATATCCTTATTTCTTTCTTCCTCCTCTTGTGCGCTGTCCCTCCACTCATTACAAGTCCTCCCTCACTCTCTCCCTGCTCTCTTTTCCCTCTCCTCTTTGTCTTCCACGTCACAAATCCCTCTCTTGGTATCTCTCTCACTTGTTCTATCCCTTCTGCTCCTCCACATCCCTCTCAACCCCTTGCTTTCCTCTGCAACCCCCACCTCCCCCCCACCTACACTGAATACATTTTGAAGGCATGGAGTGTAATTTGGCGCCCAAGGATAGCCTCTCTACGCACACAAAAATGAAGGACTTAAAGCAGCATTTGAAACGGAGCCCACCCCACATCAAAGGATAATCCGCTATTTTCCTGTCGGGCTCCTAATGCTGTGTGTGATAGTCTAAACGCTGTTGCAGGCTATAAAGATACGGTCATTGTTTCCTCTGTTTTGCTCTGTGTTTCTCACTCTGTCCTGCCCCGTCTTACTCTCTCTCTGGGCCTTACGCTGCGCCCAAACGCTCCTGGCCAGGAGAGCTGAAAGAGAAGCCGGCCAACCTCACATAGACCTGCTCTGTCTATCAGACTGTTTGTTCAAACCAGGCCGCTTTCATCCAAAGCCACCAACAATAGAACGATTGCACGGTACAGTGCAGAACATTTTTAAACTACAATTTATGGTCGCAAGAGGAGGAGCTCAACAAACAACAGCGGTCGGGTTGTGGGTTGATGTTTGACCCAAAGCCCGTGAGACATTCGATAAAAACAATGAAATTTATAGTTATTGCAGAAAAAGGTTACAGCCATGTGTCCTGGGAATTATGTCTGTATAAAGAGCTGCACGATTATTCAAAAAATAATCAAACTGCAATTTAGCTAAGTGTAACATCTTTTGATAAAAGCACAATGTGTGACAAAACAGCATTTTAAAGACGAACTGTAGTGCTGATGGTGTTCTCATGATGTAAGAAGACATGTTTGTTATAGACCCCAACACATGTCACATCATCACGTTTTTTTTCAGCAAAACCTTTTTGAAACCATATCGTGCAGCCCTGTTCATATATAACTAATTTGCAACAGCCAATATGTTTTGCTGGGGAACTTAATGTCAACCAAATTACGGTTCCTTACGTTTTTTTCCTTCAGTCAAAAGGTCTTTTTAAAAAGCCCGAAGTCTGCATCAAAGGGAGCTCCTCTCTCCCACAGAAAACACTGTTCCTGAAGGGCACACCACATAACCATGTCACACATTTACATAATTTCTACCCATAGTCAAAGTAGAAGTGAAGCTAACTGGAGCCTGAAAACACGACAAAGCTGGTGAGTGGTGCTGGCTCAGGCGTGTGTGAGCTGACCAATCAGAGCAGACTGGGTGTTCGGGAGGAGGGCCTTAAAGAGACAGGAGCTAAAACAGAGCGTCTCAGACAGAAGGGGAACACGGTGCTGCTGCACTTGACAGTATGAGAAAACTGATGTGTTTTTGAGCACTTAAGCATATAAACCTATTCTAGTAGCAACCCAATATAAAATTCTGAACCCTGAAAATGAGCATAATATGTCTCCTTGAAGATACTGAGGAAATGTTTTAAATGTCAAAACATGTTTTGTTTTGTTAAGACACTGGCAGCACTTCTTTCCAATAGAGGATCAAAGAACATTCGGAGCATAATTCAGGCAGTGATTCTCGAAAACAGTTTAGTTATATAGATTTGTAATTTTGAGGAGACATTGTAAAAGGTAATCACACAGGCATTCATTTTTGTCCTTTTGTTCTGCAGACACAAAGCAGTATCCAGCGTTTGTAGGCCACAAACCTGGCAGGAACAACACCCAGCGGCACAGACTGGACATCCAGCTCATCATGATCATGAACAGGACGTTATACATCGCTGCCAGGTGAGTGATAACAGCAGCCTTTTGAACATGTGTTCCTCCTCAAAGACTGTTGCTGTGTCAGACAGAAACATCCTGCAAGTTTTACTGCTTTTCCTTGTGGAATCAAGCCGGCCACTGTAGATTAGGATTAATTAAACTGCGAAAGTCTGGTTCCAGCGGGATTATTGAATCCTTCATCATCCTCTCTCATATTACAGCCACTGATTGAATTTGACTTTCAGCGATGATTCTCATCCATCGCTGCCAGTTGAGGATTGTAAACACGTAATTCTCTTTTTAACTCTTTGATGGCTGAAGGCTCTGATCCACTGGGGTCAGGCAATCGGCTGAACCTCGGCGCCGTGCTGTGCTGTTTTTGCTTAAAGTTTTGGCATCAAGAGAAATTGATTCTGAGACTTTTTAAAGCACTATGCAGCCTGGACGTTTTTTCTTTCATTAGCTCTTTGTTGTTTTCTATTTTTGGCTCACCGTCTGCCAAAACCCTGTTTACCTCGTACGATGTCCCCGAAGACTTGTGCCCTGTTTTGGTTTAACATCAAGGCAGACAAACACACGCCCACACACGTACAGATAAGGATAAATTAAACACTTATCACAAAGGAAAGAGCCTCCATTTTTTATTTTTTTTTGAAAATATGCCACATTTAGAGTCTAAATGCACCATCCAAACAGCCCTAAAGCACCTTTTGTGTTGTCAATAAACATTAATACACAACTAATACAGAAGTTTGGACTCCTTAGCCTAGTTGCCCTCGCCAATCGATTTTTAAAACTCTTTGTTTCTGTGCCTGGCTGTTTTTTTTCTCCCTTTCTGTCACCTGCCTTTATTGCTTTCTGTCTACCAGTCAATGTGTTTCTCCCCTTTACTTGTGTGTGACTCAACTTTCACAGATAATACAGCTCAATTACAGCATCTGGAGCCATGGAGAAAACCGATATTGATTTTGACTTCTCTCTTGTCATCAGTATTTTAGACATGTTCATGTTGCTTCACCGCTGTAAAAAAAAAAAAAAACAGTCAGGGCCTTGTCCAAAACGGGCAGGTTCGCCTTCAATGCAGCATTGAAAAAGTTAATAAAACAGCTCCTTTTACGTTTGTTCTGCGCCGTCCGTGGATAATTGAGTGGCAGGCTTGATTGGATACTGTTAGACGCCACAATAGGGGTCTTTCTTTGTTTTCCTCCCAAGCATGTCAAATTAAGTGGCTGAGGGAGACTGCTGCTTTAAGTGGCAGCGCTTTTTAACATATCTGTGGTCATTAAGAGGAGGTGTGTGGAAGGAAACAGAGCAAAAGAGAGAGCCTGTGTGTGTGTGTGCCGCCAGAGGCTTTGGTCTGCCTGTCGCCCACCTGCTCCGCATGGGGTGGCAGGGGCCTGAGGGGTAGGGCAGGGAAACGAGACACAGAAGGTTTATTGAAGGGGTGTGTACATGAGAGAGAGAGAGAGAGAGAGAGAGTGTGTGTGTGTGACCAGTTGTCGTGTGGATTTAAAAGTGATTCCTCGAGTGTGATATGTGTGCATATGGATATACATTTGAGATGGCGAACATGTGTTGGTGTGCCTGTGGGCGTGGGTGCCACAGCCTGTGATCATGTGTTTGGGTGTGCATGTGTGAGGTCACCTGGTGCGCCGGTCTCACACTTGCATACTTGCTTAAAGCAGACGGGAATTCAGACACATGGCGGGGGTATGTGACCCCTGAATAACTGGGATAGCTGCCTCAGATTAGACCGAGCCGGATGACCGGCATTGATCCCGACACTGAGAAGAATGTTGGAGTCGATTACATGGCAACACAAATGACGGCCCGTGCGCAGAAATCTATCGGCTCGAGCGGGATATCGATGAAGACATGTAAAAGTTGAATGACAAACAGTTTAAGGCAAACAGCGAAGACAATCACCATCTCAGAAATCAATGTGAAAGGGAGCCAACAGTCAACCCAGCAAGGCTGGTGCTACGAAACAACGGACAATGCTGCAGGGAAGGAAAAAAAAAAAAAACTAGGCGACATCAATAGTGGCTTTTATGAATGTTGTCCAGTCAAATGACTTGTTTATTCTGGGGCCAGCATCACACAGCTTTGCCATCATGCCTCTAGACCAGTGAGCCTCAGTTCTTGGTGTGCAGCAGCTTGCAGATGGCCACTGTGAACGCAGTCCAAAGCTCAACACTGTTTCAGGCTGTTTTTTGAATGGCTGCTCAGTGTATTAAATCCCTTTGGCTCATGTTTTGGCGCTGGCAATAAAACGACAAGATTTTTTTAAGCTACGAGATGCATACAAACATAGCAACTGATGAGATTGTAAATAGACAAAAGTAGCTTAATCCAGAGAGGGAAAGAGGCAAGTCTTTGGCAACGGAGGAACTCAGCAACAGATGCGGTGATTGATAATTCATCCTCGGGTTGGAGCTTGAATGAAATGTATTGATTTGGTGGATTCAGACGCTCTTTTTGCAGCCCCTGTTTAAGCCATTACTTGTAGACAGATATTGAAAAAGATGGCATCTGTTGATGAGCTCGTGTATGTGTAAAATATCATTAGCCCTCTCAGACTCATACCTATTGGATGTTTATAATAAATTCAACACATGTTCGCACAAGTTCGGTCCCTTAATATTCTGAATCGTATTCCTCAATTTCCATCAGGTGCATTATCTGGAGGGACAGAACAGCCTGATAAGATATCAGACTGCTGTCTTTTCATATGCAGCCTATCAAAAGCCTCTTGTTTATTCAGTTTTAACAAGACAGGCGGTGGACTGAGCAAAGTACTGATTTCTCTCGATTTTCATCAAAAATCTGCTCTTAAAAGGGAGGATGCATGGCACATTTTCTGCTCACAAGTCCCTCTTTAACTCACTCTCTGCATACAAATGCGGTAGCAGACAGAGAAAATAGTGGGGCTTGTGTGTGAAGTAATTTATGAACGTGAGATTCAACCTCGTACCAAGTTGCATTGTGAGTAGCTTTTACGGTAGCTATCAGCTGTACATTATCCATGATAAACTGATACATGATGTAAATTAAAGTACAGGTAATGGGGATAAAACTTCTTCGTGCACAGGCTCAGTGGTAAATGTGTGTCTGCTGTCATGTGTGCTGTAGGTGTTTAGTAGCAGAGTCACGTTCTCTAAAAGCAATAAACTGTTCTTGATGCAGCGAGAGATGGACGCAGGAGGACTCCTATCCCAGCGGTCCATATTTCATGGTCAGGGTACACTATGTACAGCATTCAGAGGGAATTCATCACAGTGCAATGGAAGATTTATCATCCTGATCTCTGGAAATATATATCTGTGTGAATGTGTGCGTCTGTGAGTGTGTGGGTGTGAGGGTGTGCATGCAGGACTATGGGCGTGTACAGCTGTAAGCATAGCAAGCCAGGGCATGTCACTCCTCTCCACTGTGTGTGTGTGTGGTTAATCAATGGTTTTGATTGAAGTCACTTTTAATGTAGCAGTCAGGCGGATGTATCCGAGCTCTAATCTTCGTTCTCTTCATTCAAGCTCATTGCTGTCAGTCCAGAGGACGCCAGTATAAACTGTGTGTGTGTGTGTGTGTTCCTGAACTTCTACTGTTGTGAGAACTCCCTTCAGAGTGTTTTAAAGTTTAAGAGACTTTTTGCTAAAAAAAAAAAAAATCCACTCCTGATTAGGTCGAGACTCCAGCAACATCAGTAAGATGACTTGCAGTAGATGAGACAACCAATCTCATACATACCCAGCCAGTGGGACGCATGGGGACTTGGTTTATAGCTATATGGCTAAAGGCCAGTCACATACCCAGAGTGGCAGAGAGGCAAGGGATAATGAAGATGGGTGACTCCCCATTTGGTCCACGAACAGAAGAATTGCTTCTGTGGGGCGGCACCAAAGCTTGTATAAGGAGAACAGCTCTCACCTATTTACACTGTTTTGATGTTTAAGATTTAAGTTACAGTTATTATTTGCTTACTGGATTTCATTTTAGTCTCTAACTGGGTTTTATTTCTGTAGTTTTAGCCATGATTTCCATCACCAAAGTAATTGCTGAGAGGATACGATAGGATAGGATATGATATGGTACAGTACAGTACAATACGATACAAGACGATATGCTACGATACGATATAATACAATACAAAATACTTTAATAATCCCCCGGGAGGGAAACTAAGTGTCATTATACATAATGGACAGACAACATTAGTTTTGGGTCTTATTTCTGCAGTTTTAGACATAATTTTCTATCACCAAAGTAATTGCTGAGAGCTGGTGATACAATATGATGCGATGCAATGCGACCACTATTTTTAGTGTGATCACAGTTCTAGTCATCAACATCATTAACAGCGACAATCAGCAACAATGCTCATAAAAAAAACTGCATGCAGTAGAAGGTGAACCAAGAAGTCAGTCTGTAAACTTGTAAACCATGTTAGATGATTACAATGGAAAGAAAGGATCATGATTATTCCTTTTGCCTTTTCTTTTCCAAATACATCTGGCTGACATGTTTTCTTTTTTCCAAACATTATCTGACTGCTTCTTTTTAAGCAATGTCACAAAAATCTCAACAATTGACCAGATCCAATATTTTCGTTACGGATAGAAATGATGGCCAAAACCGAGGTTGTACGAAACAAGAATTTCCCTCTGAGATCAGTCCAAGGTTTGAAGACATGACAAGAGGCATGCGGTCAATGAGACAGACAGTCCATACATAACTGTGCATGTGAAAATGTGTGTGTGTGTGTGTGTTACTGTATAGCCTGCCTAGCAAGTATGCCCCAGGTCTCTCCACATGCAGGGCATAGTCGCCATTCCCGGCCCTCAGTCGGCCTTCACCATGGTAACACCAACCACACTCTGTTTACACCCCTCTATGAGGCTGGGAAGCATGGGAACCAGAGGGAGAATGTGTGTGTGTGTGTGTGGGGGAGATACAGAGAGAGAGAGGGACAGATCAGTGTGAGGGACCCAAATTTGTGGTTGCAACACACACACACACACATGCACGCACACACACGCACACACACGCACACTCAAAAATCCCGATTACCTTCTCTCAGTTGAGTCCTCTGGAACAGTCGAGCCTCTGTGGCTGCTGTTCTTCCCTGTCGGGTCTCTTTGGGTCTCTCAGTGGAGGCCACTAGAGTCTCCATTATTGTAGCTGCACCAAATCCTGTTAAAACCCACTAATGACTGGGATTACACGGTCGCCTCCTCTCTCTCTCCTCGCAGCACCAGCGACATCCAGCCACGTCCACACTCTGAAACAAAGCTTGCCGCCCCAGTGATCATAATCACCTGAATTAAAAGTTGGAACAAGTTTTTCCACCCAAAATGTAACTCTGAAAATAGGTAAAATATGTTCTTTCTTGCAAAAATACAGGCAAAACCTGGACATAGTCATGCATACTCTGGAATTTGTGTTATTGTTACAGCAGGAGTTACAGGTTGGGTTAGAGAGGCACAATCAGAGTTTTTGCAGCAGGCTAGAAGTTGTGTTTTGATATTGAGAGGCCGACAAAGGCACTCGTTCTTTCCTTTATATAAACTTTACTAGGTTATTACATTGATTACTTTTGTCCTTCTCCCCTTGAGACTTGTTTAGATGCTACATTGTTGTGTGGTTTCAGCATTACTGGCTAAGTCTGGCTGCTAGCCTAATGATAATGCAGTGCAAAATAAACAGTGAGGCATAGGCAATCTAATCTAAATGCAAATACTGCTTGGGTTCTGATTCTGAGCAGACATATATGGGTATACTTAGAATATCGCATATTAAAACATGTTGTAATCCGTGACATCCCTTTACCATGTGTAAAAACGTTAGCAATACTGCTTAATGACATTTCCTGTGAGTTGGTGTGCACAGATAATTAATTCATGCACACAAGTCATTCAAATGCACATATTCTCATTTTAGAGCATTAATTACGAATTCCTAGCAATTAAAATTGAGATCTTTTGAGAATCTTGGGTCCAATTTAATCATTAAATGTAAAGAAAATCCTCTCCTTTATGTTCTTATTATGCATGCTGGTCTGATAGAGCAGAGTGGACGCTTAAAACTGACCCAGCCACATACAAAAACACACAAACACTCAGATGCACACACTCACAAAAGGAAATGAAGAGAGATTATAGAGCTTCAACCTTCCAAAAGAACAACCTGCCTCAGTTTGGGGGTGAGTGAACCCTGACTTGTTGTATTTCATGCCACCGCATCACTGAGGGCCTCTCGGTGCCCTCAGCCCATTCAGAACCCCAACAACTCCCTTCACAGCCCAAAGGTGCCTGCTGGCTTCCCCGGGTTCCCTCCCATCCACTTTGTGAAGAGGATTTGAACCAGGGAAAGCCAAAACAATGTACAATGGAGCCTCCTCTACCACCCATGATCCAGTTATGGAGAGAGAGGAATATGGGTGAAGAGGGTGATGAGAGAGAAAGGGGCGGGAGGTGGAGAGGAGGGTGGACATGCAGGCATTTAGTTTGCGGAAAGAGGGGTGGTGGCAAAAGGTGCGGGGTGCATGCTAATCGCGTTCCCCTCTTTTCTGCTACCGGAGTGCGAGATAGTTTGACAAAGGCCCAGCAGATGGACCAAGCTGGCCCGCCGTCACCCCAGAAGCAGTGCGCTGTTATAATAACGACATTCTTCCACACAAAGCCCCTGTGTTCTCATGGCCACGCATGGCTACATGTCCGATGGAGACCCTCTATGTCACTCTATAGCTCTCAATCTCACACTCTCTCCCGCGCTCAGTCGGTCTACTGTCTTGCCTCGACCATTCAGCTCTGTACCCATCCTTTTTCACTGCCTCCATATTTGTGTCGGAGAGGATATTTGCATACCTTCCATCCTACTCATACATTTTTGTCGCTTAATTTCGGGAAATGCGAGCCCCACGCCAAGTGATTCACTTGGCAGCCAATTGTCTGCACCCACTGGCCGTCAAAGCTTCTGTTATTTTGCTTTCATCATCATCAGCACAGCCCCTGTATACAGCAGTGGACTTTTCTCTTTTGTGCAACGGCATTGTGCAGTCCTCAAAAAATGTTTGAGTCATAGTTGACACTCGAGAGTGAGAAAATGATCGGAAAGAGACTGACACAACCCGGTCGCGCGAATAAATGTTAGCCAGGTATTCTGCAAAACTGTGCATAAGTTCACACTGGACATTTCTTTAAGTTGCAACTGTCCATTTGTTTAGGTCGAATTTTCTATTTCTCTTTAGTCACAAAGCCGTGCTCATTAGGCACAAAGCCAGCTGGTTAGGGTTTGGAAAAGCATCATGGTTTGGCTTAAAATACCCGTTTCGGTTGGCACGCTCACGGATGGAGATTGTCTAGCTTCTCGTGAAAAATGAACCACAGTTCCTCAAAAATCTACTGGTGTGACTCAGACTGTGCTTGCCCATTTGACAGCCATGTTAACAAGCAGCTAAAAACATCTTCGGATGGATTAGTGAAGTCAGACCTGGTCAAACAAGACAAATTCTCACTGGGCTGGAAATTTCAGACTAATTTAAAGCAATTAGATGCATGTTCAGACACTCGAGAAATTTGTTTGAGGAAAAGGACAGTTGCATGCTGGTACTCTAAAACCAACAGGAGATGAGTTACTGTAGCTCCATGCACTGATTTCACAAACTCATCAACCCGGTCAACAGTGACACACAGCTCATTAAGGAAATTAAGCTACTCTAAAACCCTTAGCGCCTGATTGCTGCAATTTTTGCTGAAAGTGACACTTCAAATCTGAACCCACAGACATGATACACATATCATTATCTGCATCTCCTTATGTTCATTGCAAATTCACATCATTAAGAACTGTGTGTTCATCCATCGGTGCATTGCAAACAGGAACTGCTTGTAGCCGATTCTTTTGTTGGTGCCAATATGGGATAACAAATGGGTCTCAAGTAGTAGCCCACAGCCTACAGGGATGGCACCGTGTCAGACTTTGATGACCTCTGGCGCAGATTAATTATGATGTAGTTTGAATGGGCTCAGGCCGAAGCTTCCTGACACTTCCTGATAATTTCGTTGGACCCAGTCTGAAGCGTGTTGTGTGAGTGGTTCAGGATTCACCGTGAAATGTGACGTTAACTGAGGAAACAGTTAAAGGCAGTTCATCTCATGGGAGAAGAGGAGGGCAAATTAGCTGAATTTACATTGTTTTTACTAACAACAACTGTTTTTACTCATACAGTACTGCAGATGGTACAGTATATATTTTTAGATACGCCCTTCATTGTGTACTGCACTGTGTGAGTTGTTACAAATACTTTTAAAGGATTTAATTTAATTTAAAATGCCTGGGTTAGTTTACAAGTATACAACATCCTCATAAATACACATGAATGTATACGTGTACAACTGCTACATCTGAATGGATGCTATTCTAGGAAACAATAAACAATAGAAGACCTCCTTTTATGTTCACACTGACCTGCTCAGTACAAACATAAAC
Organism: Pagrus pagrus; assembly: GCF_965226575.1. Taxonomy (NCBI): domain Eukaryota; kingdom Metazoa; phylum Chordata; class Actinopteri; order Spariformes; family Sparidae; genus Pagrus; species Pagrus pagrus. Next base: position 9,934,974 of record NC_140192.1, read on the forward strand.
AGGCTGTTGCACAATAGGATTAGGTTATATCATTACATTACATAGACCAGGCCAGCAGCTTTTACTCAGGGCGTAGTCAGGGGCCAAGTCCTGAAATCTGACCTCAGCTTCAGGCTGCTCGTCAGTCGGATGCCCGTCTTCTTTTAGGTTTTGAAGACTCATAACAGGAGAAACACATTTCACATTTAGCTTGTTTGGTAAATTTCCTTTTGTTTCTTGCATTATTCAATTAATTAATAATTAAGTAATCAGCATCTATTTAATGATTGATTAATAATTTCAGTGGCAAATATTCTCTTGTTCAGAGCTGTAGCGATAATCGATTAGTTGCCGACTTTTAATGAACAATAAGTCAATAAAATGTTATTAACAATTAATCTATTGGAATAAATTTTGTTAAGAAAAACAAAAGTCAAAATTATCTGATTTCTTCTCCTTAAATGCAAATATATTTTGGTTTATTTCATCCTCGGTAACAGTAAACTGAATATCTTCGGGTTGTGGACAACTCCTCCTTTGAGGATGTCGTCTTGGGCTTTGGGAAACACTGATTGACATTTTTCATTATAATCTGACATTTTATAGGCCGAGTAACTCGTCACTTAATCAAGAAAATAATCAACATTAGTTGCAGCCCTACTCCTGTTGCTGCTTCTCTCTGGTGTATGTAACTGAATATCTTTGGGTTTTTCACTATTGGTTGATATTACCTAAAATAAATGATTAAATGATTAATCAAGAAAATGAAGAAATAATCAGCAGATTAATCATCCTTAAATATCCTTCCAGATTTATGATCTAATAATTCCAATAATCATACTACTGTTTTTATTTAAATGCGTTTTGGTCCAGGATGTCGGGTCATACCTCATGACAGTAATGTAACTTTGCCAGGAAGTAAAGGCAATGAAATTTTGTCCATGATGGATCAAGTATCCCAAGCAGGTTTTCAGCTGGCCACAAGTAGATTTTCATAGTTGATTAAATAAATGGAAACCACTGGCTGCCTGGAAGGTAGGAAATCAATTTTAAAACTTCAGGTTTGCTTTGGAAAATGGACGCCAATAATGTCAAATATATTTGCTCTGTAGTTAATGGTCTACAACACACAATACCGGCAGTGTGGTCCTTAAAGACCCCGTCTTTGCGTTCTGTCCGTGAAGCTATCGAGATGTGACTCACACAGCAGAGGGAAGTCAGCGTGTCGTAATATGAGTTCAGGTGCAGCGGTGAAGAGGTGAAAGGGTGCTTGTGCGTGTTTGTGTGAGCATGTCTCCTTACACATGTGTGTGTTTAGAGAGCTGGTGTTGACACAGACACAGCCGCTCCATTGTCCTCCTCCATCTCCAGTCAGGATGTTTGAGGGACGCCTCATCGCTTGGCTCCCTCTAATCTCTGCTGGAACCAAAAACCCTGCGGCTGGAAGGCCTCGGCCCTCGAGGACGCTGTCAGCACCGGGACAAGAGAGGCACAAGACAGGGAGCGAAGCTGGGAAGGTTACTGCCGAAAATTATGGAGCAGTCAATTATAGATTTCTCATGAGCTGTTTTAAAATTGCAGGCAGTAAAATAACCCACGGGATTACACTAAATCCGCCAAGTAATCCTCTGATTTAATAGCTTTTGATTTAGTTTTGTCTTTTTAATATAAAGTTTGAATTTTAATATAAAGATATAAATGGAGCTAAATGAACAAGTCGCTGAACTTAGGGAGGCATAGTTGAACATTATAGTGATATCATCCATCAGCATTATCACCCATCATCTTTCTTTTTCATTTAAATGTTTCTTCTTCTCTGTCTGTCCTCTATCTGTGACAAATTACAGTTTCCAGCCTAATAATCAAATTTACTGTAGCTCCACGGGACTGTGGCTCCTGTTACCCTGACAGCAAGGTGGAAGAAAACACTGAGACACAGTTGGGCTGTTCAGGAACCCTGGAAATTCAATCCAGATCAATTAGCTTGAGTAGTGCAATGGTAGTGCCACCAGAGAGCCTTAATGAAAAACATTTCGCAGCGGAGTTTGCGGATTTTGCCTGAAGTGCTCGGTTTTTTAACCGCGGCAGAGTGACAGTCAGCATCTGGCTTTCGCTCAAGCAAGTGAACCTGAGTGGAGGAGGTGCATGGATCGCATCTCAGTGACCTGAAGTTGACTTCCTTCTTTGGTTTTTTCTTAATACATAAAAATGTTTTTAATTTCAGCTGATTTGAAAGATCAGGAAGGTTTTTTAAAGAACAAACAGAAATTTTGTGATGGTTATGGATTTTGAAGGAGGCATGAGGAAAGTGTTTTATATAAAAACCACAAAATGAGGAAAGCAGTTTACAAGAAACAAAGTTCTGGGCACATAAAACTTTTTAAAAACATTATTGATAATGGTATTTTATATACTTACTTACCTTAGTTATAGGTAACGTGACAGATCAGTGGACTGTGCACCACCCTTTCCAGCCAAGGTGGTTCAGGTGCTGGTTCAGAGCCAGTGCCTTCTCTGAAACCAGTTCTTTGCGTTTCCGTGAAAACTGGTTCCAGTGCGACACCAACACTTTGGTGGTCTAGAACAAAGGACAGCTTACATCAGTGGCTGGGGAAGTTATCGTGACCAAGGACCAACTAAAAGATTTTCACTATGGACAATTGAAAGAGTTGATGTAGTCTGCCATAGCAGTGCTTAGCAATGCTGGGAAATTGGAGACGTATACAGTGACTGAGTGATGTGACTCTATGGTGGCTGTCATCCAAAGCAAACCGGTTCTTAAAAGGTTTGCAGGTTGAACCGAACCAGCACTAGCACCAGCCCACAACCAGGCTTTGGTTGCTAAAGAGCAGATTGAAGTGAGCTTGCCTACAGAGAATTTTGCAACGCCCTCCGTTAATAATTGATTATCCTTGATCACAATAGTTCAGCTCAAAACTGGTAGAAAGTGAGCTGATTTTCCAGGAATCTTGAACAGAACCTGCTCGAGAACCAGAACTAATTTGCTGGAAAAGTGGCCTGATGAAGGCAAGATAGCAGAAATGGTTTGTTGAGGTGAATAAGGCATGCTGTATTGTAGAGGAGTTGTGTGATGTGTTATCATTTTCAGACTTTAGTCTCAGCGTAGACGAGGACAGAAGGAGCTGTGACAGAAAAAATAAGCAAAAAAAGAAATTCTCCGTGGCCTTACCGGAAATGTGTCCTCTCCCACTGAGAAAGCAGCACTGTTTTCTTAATTTCAACTGCACTCAAAGATTAATTATTCAATTTGAGCGTCATGGCTGATAATGTACAGTAGACTGGGTTTTATCCTCGAGGAGATGGCGGTGGCCCCCAGGAAAGCGATATAAGTGGATTCATTTCAAGATGCCTGTTCCTCCAAAGACTTTATTAGATTTAGTTAATGAGAGAGCAAGGCAGGCTGACTGGCTGAGCGCAGGTTGGGGAGCTGGAACGTAATTAAGCCGTGAGTCTGACGATGCCACTGTTATACACTTTGATTAAAAACACGTTCAACAGCTAATCTCCAACAAATTAAAGCAGTTACATCGTTTGGCACGGTCACCTTTAGTTCTCCCCTCGAATGAGGAAAATCTCTCTTTCTTGCTGTCTCGTCGGCTCACGCCGCTTCTTCACCTTCTACCCCGTGCCCCCTGCTGCACCCTCCCTCCCCCTGTCTGCACCCTAATTCTCCATGGTAAGTAGGTGCAGCTACATGCAGGGTCCACCAGCCGGTCCCTCTGTCAGAGATGTAGTTAACCCTTGTGGGCTTTATGTCTTCCATATGCCCTGCTGGGGTCTGTATGGCTGGACTGTGTAATACAGGAGAAGCCTGTATATTTCCAGGCCAGCACACACAAGTCTTCTTGTCTGAGCTATAATGAGTGTTAGTATAGATTTCCTGTGGCTCAAACACTAGGCTTAATTGACCTGAACAGCTCTGAGTGACTTGGCACCTCCCGTCTCAACCTTCCCCTCCTCCCCGACACCCCCCCAAGACCTTTCTCCGGGACAAAGAGGCTTTGTCCCTGGGCCTGCGCCACAGCGCTCTAAACCTTTGTTGACTGTTTCTGTCTGACAGAGCAAATAGCTCTGGCCTCCTTTTGTTTATTGTCATTTTTTGAAGTTTGAACAAAGTTTATACAAAGCCCCCTTTTCTGACGTTGTTTGCAGCCTTGGGGGAAAACAGAGGGAAGAAAAGAAATGGGTTTATTGTTTGTTGAATTTTTGACTGTCTGCTGCTGTCTGACCTTTATCTTCTCATCTCTCTCTCTCTCTGCCTCCCCTTCCATCGCTCGCAGGGATCACATATACACGGTGGACACGGACACTGCCAACAGTGATGAGATCTTTTTCAGTAAGGTGAGTGAGACGTCTGCCTCCGCGAGGACGCGTTGTTCTCGGCGTGCAGTGATTGACAACGTAACCCTAATAACCCGGCTCCGAGTGTGTGTTTACGTGCGCACGTGATTGTATACGTGTGCCTGCCAGCAGTCTTACTCACCCACACACCGGTTGGAGCCTGACGTGCTCGCCGCGCTGACCCCGTTAAGAAGATTATCCAATCAATCAGCTAGTTGAACGCCTGCGTCATCCACGCTCATCAGTGGGACGGCAGGAAGGTCTGAGCGGAAGCTGAGAGGACAAGAGAGGAAGTGAGGGATGAGGAGGAGGGAGGAAGATGAGAGGGAAGAAAGGAAAGGAGGGTACGCGTAAGATGAGATGGATCGCAAAAGGGCGAGAAAGACAAGATGGATGCAGAGGCGCGGAGGATCCCCTTGTATATTTTCAGATTATTCTAAAAAGCCTCTCATATTTACATAGGCCCTCAGATGTAATAACCCACTCTCCATCCCATTCCAACCACTCCTCGCTGGCATCACTTGCCCTTAACATAATGCATGCAAACAGAATTCAAACAAGGCCATTCTCGTGTATACAACAACCCGCCTTCCCTCCACCTCATCCACTTCAATGTCAGAGCGCGGCGAGTGGGTCTTAATGAGAGCAGGCTGCAGATGAAAGGCTGGTGGGAGACGCGCTGATTGATTGATGACTGTGGGTCTTTAATCAGTGGCCTAGCTCCAAACATGTTGTACAACAGCGGCGGCTACGCGGCGGTCTGAACCAGCGGACGGCGCTGACCCTCGGGGGAGGGACGAAAAGTGGAGTGTGGACCTGATATAGCTTAGCATTGACTGATAAGTGTGTGTGACAATGAAAGAGGCCTTAAAGGTTTGTGTGTTTGTAGTTGACTGGCAGGTATTGGCCAGCGTTGACCTATAGGCCAAGGCAGTGTGTGTGAGTATGTGTGTGTGCGTGTGTGTGTGTGCACAAGGATGGACAGCCTATCAATCCACAGAAACGAGCTCCAAGCTCTAAGGCGGGATCTGTCCTTGTTCTGATCCGGGGTCAGTATCTGATTTCCTCCTCGCTGGCAGAGAATTAGAAGTTCAAGGAGGTAAACTGATCTCCAAACGGCGCTTAGAATAAAGTTCACCTCGGAGCAGGTGCCTCATTAGAGGAATCAATGAGGGAGAATCTCAGATGATGATTATTGATCACAGTATGGATTGGTTATCGAGCTCTATGGTCCCTTTTTTTCCCTCCAATGTGAATGTTTATCTTGTTTGCTCACTCTCCCTCTCTCCTTAAAGAGGCATTATGTAGTTTTGGAGAATTTTAATATTTACAATACGAATGATAATATTTGATATTACTAATAATATTAATATTAAAACTCATATATTTATTTTTTCCATAACCAAATAAACAAGCTGTTCAAAGAGGAAAATAAGGTCCCCAGAACACTGTTTGAAGCTAGAAAGGTGGCAGGGTCCGCCAAGTATAAACAAAGTAAAACAGTTTGACATTGTGTTGTCCTTTAAGGTCAGTTTGTGTATTCAGTCATGAAAACAAAGGAAAAATCAGTCAATGAAGATCTTTGAGATTACTCCTCTCTTTGAAGGACTTAGATCCATTTTGCTCATGTGTTGCTCTAATTTAATTCAATGTGAATGTCTATGTTGTAAACCATTTTATTGATCAAAATAAATGATTGTTTGAGTCTCATCCTCTGCTTTACTCCGTCTTTCCCTCTCCAGAAAATGACGTGGAAGTCCAGACAGGCAGACGTCGACACTTGCAGAATGAAAGGGAAACATAAGGTACAGAAAATATAAACGCAACTTCTGTGCTTACACCCCAACTGCATTTATAGAACAAATGTCACCATAGTCTTCTTCACAAAACACTTCTTTAGCGCATCACACATTACACAATGCAGACAAGCTGCAACAGATGTAATTTCTCACAGCTTCTCTGTTTCACTGACAGACGCAGGAAACCCTGCAGGTGTCTTAACAGACGCCTGCAGTCCATAAAACTTTCTGCCGTCACATTTTATAGAGCACAGCAGAGAGAATCTTCGTATCAAATAGCACTTTTATGGTATTTACTGTAAGTTTAAACAAACGTATGCACAAAAAAATAACAATGATTTTATTATTGTTCCTCGAAGAGCATTAAAATAGCCTGTGGATATGTCCTAATGTGCCACGAGGAAACACGTTTCATCATTATATGCTCGACGATGCCTCTCACTGGTCTGTAGAGCACTACAAGCTGTACTTCAAAAGAAAGAAAAGAAAGAGCCTCTCCTCTTATAAACCACATGTGGCTTTCAGTGTAAGAGTGTCTGTTATTAAAAGACAGAGATGTCATCATGGACTTCCTTTCTTCTTTCTCTCCCGGCTCCCTGCAGGACGAGTGTCACAATTTCATCAAAGTCCTCCTGCAGCAAAATGATGACACCCTGTTTGTTTGTGGAACAAATGCTTTCAACCCCTCCTGTCGAACCTACAAGGTAGGGACACACACATACACACTCACACACATAAAGAAACAGCTCTTTGGTGCTCTTTGCCCCTTTTCAACCCTAATCACAGGCGCTCGTCAGACATATTGTGCGCATACACTCCTTTCTATCTGTGTCTCCTTTCTTTTTTTCCTCCGTCACCCACCCGCACACACACTCAGGGATATTTTTCACATGCAACCTCAAGCATGTGGAAGTTTTGGGTTGAGCTATCAAGCGATGGACATAGATGGATGACTTTCACAACTCAGCGGGCGCTCCTCCTATGTCTTTATCTCCAGGTGTACTTTGACACGCTCGATTTGGAAGCAGAGAAACCCAACTACCCACCTTCTTGCGCACACTCACACGCAGAAGTGAAGGTCCTGAAATTCGATTCGACCGTGTCCTGTAAACAGACGCCTGGCCGGCCCGTATTCATGCGGGCATGTCTGGAATAGATTCAAGATTCCTTCTGGAAAAGCAAAACCGCCCTGTGAAGATGCATTTCGGAGAGAGCAGGTAGAAATTCAGATCGACTTGACAGACAAAAATAGAGATGTCAAGAAGAGATAGACATTGGAAGAGAGAGAGAGAGACAGAGAGATTGGGACACAGGGAAACAGATGGACAAAAAAAGAGAAAAGCATAGAAAAGATGAGATTTTAAGGCTGCAGGCAGACAGAGAGACAAACATGAAAAGCAGAAGGGCTGCCTTCTAACTGCTGCTGAAAATGTCCCAATTCTTTCCTTCCCTAGTGACATAAATCTGATGTTTTTGTTGCCTTAGTGTGAAAAGTAAGCAGCATTGCCATTACACTGAGTAAATCTCAGCTCATTCACAAGACAAGTTTAACTACTTCTGCAAGCTGCAACAGCTGCAAGACATGCCACTGGAGAAGATGCAGTTTAGTTTCATTGGTAATTACCGAAATTGTATATAAATTGTATATAAATCATGCGTTTTCGGTTATTTCCTTTCCTTCAGTGTTTTGTTCCCGTGCACTTAAAAGACATTGCGTCCGCGTCAATGGGTGCTCCTCTCCACTGCCCCTGAAACGCCTCGTCAGTACTACCGCCTTTATTTAGGTGACTTAATTTAAGCTTAATTGGAAGCTGGAAACAGGACAGAGCCGACCAGAGACACGGTGAGCGGTGCTGGCTCAGGCGTGTGTGAGCTGACAAATCAGAGCAGACTATTCAGCAGGAGGGGCTTAAAGAGACAGGAGCTAAAACAGCAGTGTTTCAGACAGAAATTTCAAGGGTCAAGACAATGTAGTGTATTGAAGCACTGGTATGTATGAGAAAATTAGTGTGATGAGTGTTTTTTCAGCATTAAAGCATGTAAACATATTCTAGAAGTAACCCAAAATAAAATCCTGAACCTGAAAATGAGCATAATACGTCTCCTTTAAGGCACCTGCTATGCCTGAAATATTAGGAAATGTGATTTAAACAACATTGTCATTTCATTTAAGTATCTGAAGGGGTTTTATTGTAGAATAGCTATGAGCTCTCATCCAGAAAAATCAGATACGAACAACGCCATACAGGCAAAGACGGAAAGACAGGAACAACCAGACAAGCAGTAAGAAAGGCAGGAGGGCAGACAGAAAGACTCTGTCCTGAAGGATGTTATTGTTTGGTTTGTTTGGATGTGATGCGATGGTCACGGCACATCTAGATGTTATCAGGGTGGCCTGTGGGGAAAAACTCTCCTGCTTTGGTTCACTAGATCTGTTTACCAGAGAAACAAGACATCTCTGCTCTGTTGCCTTTGTGGCTCGGCATGCTAAGCACACAGAGTGGACGTCTTTCAATTCACTGACTCCTCCTGCGGGGAAAGCGGAATTTATGTCTCTGCATTTATCAGGCGTGGTTAGCTTTTATAGCTCCTCCGGTTATGGTTTCAAGGTTTGTGTTTTAGCTGCTACTGCGCTGATATTGCTGCTAGTCTTGTGGAGTTAAGAGGGAGCGTTGTAAAACACAGTGAGGCTTGGTAAAATCCATACACACACGCACGCTTGCTTGTGCAAACATAAAAAATCAATGCGGTGCTTTACGTAAACTACTGCACACGATGGGCGATGTTGACATAATCTCAAAATAAATGAGGGATGTTTGTTAACACATCAGTCATGACAATATGATAAAACACAAGATTTTATTCAAGTGTTCATTAAAATATTTTTCCGTGTTTCCAATTTGCACAGTCCAATTAGCCCTTGCATATTTGAGCGAGTCGGTTTAATGTGCTCGCCGCCGCCCTTTCCCTTAAAAATTAATTCCACTGACTACACTGTAATTATTTTTCGTTGAATAAGATAGTCGCTTGACTGGAAACACTTGGATGAATGTGACACGACTGGATTCAGATTAAATGTAAAGCCTCTGAGATACTGACATCATTTAAAATGTTCTGAAAAATTACCACTGATCGCTTGCACACAAACATGCAAATGCACATACAAACGCCCGTGCACACGTGCAGTGAGGGAACAGCAGTGTGTGTGCATCCATACAAACAGTGACAACTGTGCAAACAGGCAAACACACACATTTTTACAAAATCATCACACACATACACACACTGTACTGCTGGCAGGCTGGCAGACTCTGGACAGATACCAGGCCTTTGACGGCGTGCTGGGTTCATCCACTCTGCTTGGTCAAAAGTGTGTATGTGTGTGTATGTGTGTGTGTGTGTGTGTGTGTGTGTGTGTGTGTGTGTGTGTGTGTGTGTGTTTGTGGTTAAATCCACCTTGGCCACAGTTTGCCTCTCCATCTCCCCAGTGTGACAGCGCTGAAAAGAGCTTCTGTTTCGGGGCCAGCCTCATCCCACATTAATCAACAACGCTGCAAGGGCGAGCGGGAGGGAAGGAGGGACGGATGGGGGAGCAGAGGTGGAGGGAGACAGAGGGGGGTGAGAAGAGACAGAGGGGGCAGGAAGGTGCTCCCGCCCAAACCGACGACACCCCGCGCTGTCCTCTGTTCCAACACCTTTTCCTGCCCGGATACCTCTTTATTTTTACCTCTTGTCTGATGCATTTTTTTTTAACAAACCCACCGATTTTCTCTCTTCATTAACTTCCTCCCGTAATCCACCTCTTCACCTTGTGTTGATAGTGTCAACCGAAACACACACACTCACACACACGTGCATGCAAACAGAGAAAAAAAACACAGACAGACACCTTGGCAGCCATGGCACAGTACTCTCCCTCGGCACCTCGCAGCACCCAACTCTCCTTCTATTCATCCCCCGTCCCTCCTCCTCTCCCTCCTGCCTTAATTCCTCTCCCCCCTCCATCGCTCCCACCACTCCGCCATCTTTCCCCTCTGTTGCTTTCTCCCTCTGTCACTCCCTTGCTGTGTTGTAATAATAAACACCCCATCCAGCTGGGCTGATATATGACTGGAGTCAGTTTCATCGCCTGTTGCCGGGCGAATCGGGGGAGAATCAGCGGGGAGGCTTGGAGGCAGTGGGTCCCAGGTGATGCGTCCTTTGGGTTGACACTCGTGGACTTAGGTGCTCTGGGAAATTTCATCCGTGCCAAGGCTTTGTATTTGAAATATGATAGAAGTGCACAGAGGGATTTAGGTGACATTTCATCAAAAACATGCCTTTCGATTGTCAGTGAGAACACATAATTAACCAAATGATTGTCCTCTTTGTGCAATGGTTGACATTCTGGTTCCAAACGATTAATCATTTTCGAAATTGAAGGTTGAGATAAATGAGGTTATTCCTCTGTCGGTTGAAGTAACATATTTTCTTTCAACAGCTGCAAACACTCCGGTCTCCTGCTCGAGTGTAAAAGGTGGTCAGGGGAAGGGTTCATCCTCGCAGGGCTGAGAAACAGGTTGCAGAGAAATGGGCCATGACTATTAATCTCCTAGGGAGATGTGTCCTTGTTTGGTTTACACAACCGCTCCTGGCCCAGGTGTGATCTTGTGCTCTTGACCTTTATGGATGGGGGAAGGTTGTGCAGGTGGAAACATGAACTGAATACTGAAGACATGTGTGGGAGACTTTCACCTGCAAAGTGTAGGACACAGGTCTGAAAATGTAACCATATGGCAAGAGCTGTAAAAGATATACAGATTTTCTGTTTTTGGCTGACCTTCATGACACCAACAATTGGGACAAAATCACACGTAGTTTATATTGGAGCTGTTGTCGCCACAGACATTAGATTTGCGTGTACGCCTCAGAAGACATGCACTTTAACTGTTCTTATCCTATAAAATAAACATGGAAACAGTTAATAAGTGGGACACTGATTCGCTTTACCCTAATTTTGTCCTCGGTACGATCTCACAACTCCCTCAGCAGCCATAAATAAAGCCCATAAAAACAACAGAGACACAGAAGCTGAACGTGTCCCTCACCCCGAGTGCTGAAGCTGATGCTGAACCAATTATAACACTCCTGATGGGCATGTTTTGGATCTACATTGTGTTTGTCTAATTAATTAGCATATAGCCTATGGAAAACACCAATGAGCTGTTGTAGTAATTAATTCATCTTGATGCACTGCACCGCGAGCCGAGGTTGCTGTACATTCGTCTACAGTGGATCCCTACAGAACGGTGTGTTGTTAAGGCAGCGCTGACCAAGTGTGACAGCCTTCCCATTACTTTGAATTGTGTTTCTACGAAGCTTTATTTTTTTTGCAGCCAGTGGAGTTGACAGCATAATAAGGTTTCCCTGGTAAACACTGTAGAAAAAAAATCTCCATCTGGCTGTTTAGACATCAAATATCTTTATGGTAATGTTTAAAAACGTTGTGGTTCAGCATGGCAGTTTTATGGATCGCTATTGCCTGTTTTTAAAATATTGGATATTGCTTTAGACAAGGCTAACAGGAGCAAGCGAGCAAGTAAGTGCTCGGCTGTTGTTTTTCCACACATGTCAACTTCACAGGAGACTGGAGCCGTACGTATATCTGCGGTCCGGCTGGGAGTGTCTTCCTCTGTTCAAACGGCAGGAATAGATCAGTGACAGCCAGCCAAGCCCAGTGGACAGAGGTCACTGCCTCTGTGAAATCAACCAAAGGGGTTGGAGGGGTGTGGGTAGCCACTGTTGCGTGAGAGATATGCGAGTGTGTGTTTGTGATGTGTCAGAGAAGGAGGGAGTGTTTGTGTTCGGTAGCTGACACAGAAGCTGCTGACGCTTCAAGCTTAACCGAGTTGGCCTGTCGCTCTGCTCTGTACATCCTCTGATTCAGTGGACGCACCTGACCTTCAGCTGCTCACGTCCCTTATGATTAACTCAGCCTAATCTATAATTACAGTCTCCCCGTCTAATAACAATATATATCTTCAAACCGCCTCGCCGTCTCCGTATATGATCCTCCTATAATTTCTTAAGAAACAGAAGGAATGAGGAACCGAGAAATGTGCTGCTGCTGCTGCTGGTTCTGTGTTTGTTGTAAAAGGTCACTTGTAATTTTTGCTGCCAAATCAGCCTCAACAATTTCTCTGGCAGGGTTTTCCAGCATTGCGCGCGGAGTGTGTGTGACCTTTTTAGTGGGCAGATGATAACCGTTTCCGCCGAGACAGGAATAGAAAACAAAATGACCTGTTTAGAGACCAGAAAGGGCGGCGTAAGCAGTTTGCAGCCTTGGCAGGCTACGCTCCTCTTTGTCGAGAGACGGGGGAGAAAGAAGTGAGGAAGCGAGGGAAGTAGAGTGAGAGAGATAGAGACAGAGATAGAGAAGAAAAATGACTATGTATTGTGAACTCTTGTGAACGAAGGCAAACAGTGTGTTCAGTAATCTTCCCTGACCTCAGCGCTTGGCCGGTGGCTTGTCTTCTCTTCTCTTCTCTCTTGTGCGTTTGTGTGCAGCTCTGGTCTCTAGCCAGGGTAAGAGAGTGTCCTAAGGCGTGCTGGGGAAGACAAGCCAACCCATGGTGGGATGATAGTGACCTTTCACCCACATCTGATCCTCCACCATGCCCTGCCAATCGCACTGCAACCAAACTGGGCGCAAAGCGAGAAAATCTTGTCTAAATTCCAATTCACAGATATCCTCCCACTCAGGACTGAACGAGAGCAGTGGTGCTTCGTAAACAATGGTCGAGTGCTCAAAATAGCTCATGGAAATGGGACTAGTGAGTGACAGAATGAGAAACTTTTGGATAAACGACACTCCCAGTGCTAAGAAAAGACGACTTTTACATTGTCTTGGTGCAGAATTAAAACTAGGATCGCTCCCAAAGAAAAGTCGGGGCTGCAAAACTGTAAAATAATGACAACTGTATGATCTACTATTTTAAAACTATTGTGGGTTAGCGAAACATTTCTTCGGGCCGTCTGCTCAGCCATTTTTCCTACGGCCATTTATTTCCTCCTCACAGCAAAAAAGAACACGCTTTGGAAACCAGGGCAGAGGGGAAGCTCTGCAGTAAATGGGTTAAAGATCTGTCTCGAGGGTTGTCAAAAGTCTTCTTTAACACCAGTACTGTTGAAGGATAAAGGATGTCATGGGGGAAGCTAACCACATCCAACCATACTGTGGAACATGTTGCTCTGGAAAATGTCAGTTTCTTTTCTATCTCCCTCCATGACAGTTTCCCAGATACTCCCAGATGGGCTGCTTTGACAGCTCTCAGCAGGACACAGGAGTGGCATCCACGGGATATTAGTTTAGGTCAGAGTTAGATGGACACACTCCTGGGCTGGGTACCACGGCTATTTGGGACTATTTTATCCTGACTCGCGCCACATTTCTCCACTTTCACACAGCCTGTTTCGCGGCAGCCCCTTCAGATTGTCATTGTTTTGACAGTCGAGCACAGTTCTCGTTTTCCTCTTCTAGACCTTTTCCTCCAACTGGGAGCTGACATTTCCTGTCTAAGTTGTATTTTAAATCCATTGTTTGGTTTGACAACACTACATTATCTTGACCCTCTCCTGACCTTTCACCTCATTTGTGACCCTAGACCGACACCCTGGAGGCTCTGGGAGAGGAGATCAGTGGGATGGCACGCTGCCCGTATGACGCCAAGCACGCCAATGTTGCCCTCTTTGCTGGTAAGGTTCAAATGCATCTCTATTAGTCAGAATTAACAGTGTAAATATCTGTATTTTAAGCATGAGGTTTATCATCGCTGTGAATTTCAATCTTGAAAGCAGACCTATGATGCTTTTTCTTTTTTTTCCCTTTCCTTCATTGTTTCATATCGGCTCTAATGCATGTAAAAGATCTTGAAAGTTAAGGCCAACGTCCGCACCAACAGACGCTCCTCTCTCCCACAGAAAACACTGCTCCTGAAACGCCTCGTCAGTAGTCCCACCTTTACGTCACCATGTCACTACGTAACCATGCCACATTTAGGCACAATTTATGCCGAGAAGCTAGTTTAGCACAGCTGCTCTGTTGTTGTTAGCAGCTCTGGCTCAGGCTTGTGCGAGCTGACGAATCAGAGGAGACTAGGTATTCAGGAGGGGACCTTAAAGAGACAGGAGCTAAAACAGAGCATTTCAGACAAAGGGGGATTATAGTGCTGCTGTTTCTTGAGCATTAAAACATGTAAACCTATTCTAGTAGTAACCCCAAACTAAAATTATGAACCTGAAGCTGAGCATAATATGTCTCCTTTAAGTCCTTTCCTGTGGCGTAACATGAGAGAAACTACTACCACTCCTTCACTGCCATGAGAGAAAAAACATTGTTCCTATCTGCGCATATTAAACATTGGAAAATATTAAAGCAGCTGGGAAAGTTGAGTCTATTTCAGCGGAGGGATTAGTTGCGGTCGTATTTAATATTGTTCTTAATACCCCGTGGTTTATTCTAATGGCAACACTCTGACAACATGTCAAGAGTGAAACATGCACGAGAGCAAATCATCGAACTCGAGGCCACATTCGCTCCGCGTCAGGCTGCTTCTCAGAGCCATTTGGAAATACATCAATGGTGTTGACAAAAACAGAATAATAATTTTCTCGCTTTTATAATACTTTGCCATCGACTTCTTTGTTTCTCGCTCACTTTCTTTCAAAATGCATGCGATTAAAAATAAGTCACAAACAGCTGGGACCGGAATGAGTCAGCTTTCCGTTGGCGTGGTGAGATTCCTCTGATGCCACGGACCCGCAGGCTGCTAGAGACATCCAGTCCCTCGTTCATATTTGCTGCGAAACGATTTATGGCGGTATTGATGAGCTGTACCCGCCCGCTTAAAGCCGAGGTGGAGCATAAACGCCTAGCTTGACCAGTTAATGTGTAGCAGAGCTGCTTGGAAGGAGCTGGAAGCACTGAGTAATCAAGAGGGTTGCTCCGGCTGCTATCCTTTCAATTATGTAGTTTGAGTTTCCACTGTGGTTATAGCCAAGGCAGGCTGAGGTCATGCTGGTGGTGGATCGTGTTCGTGTGTACGTACGTGCGTGTAACTGTGGGTTTCTGTGGTGCTCTAAGACTACGTGTGTGTGTGTGTGTGAAAGCAGGCTTCCAATGTTTGTTTGTGCTTTTGAAGTGTGTTTGCGAGACCGAGCAATTACAAATGTGCAACATGTTAAGTGTGTGTACAGCCTGTTTGTTGTCCATCAGAGAGTCTCTTCGGTTTGTGTGATTCATTCATTTTCCAGGTCTGAGCCATCTGAAACATGTTTGTGTATCCAGCCACAGAGGAGAAGGAATCTCTGAGTGGCTTTGTGTGTTTTTCTTTTGACTGAGCTTCACTTTCTTCAACCTTTCTTCTCCCCTCTCCATCGCCATCTTTCCTCCTTATTGCTCTTTTCCGGCTCTGCGTCCCCTCTCCAGATGGCAAGCTGTACTCGGCCACCGTAACAGACTTTCTGGCGATCGATGCGGTCATCTATCGTAGCCTAGGAGACAGCCCGACTCTGCGTACTGTCAAACACGACTCCAAGTGGCTCAAAGGTGAGTGAGGAGGCACACAAACACAAACAAATTCTCTGTGGTTGGCGAGCACCAAGCTGACCGACAAGTTAGAAAGCAAACGCTGGTTTTCGACATGCATGCTCGACCATGTGTTTGTGATTTATGAGTCGTGTGTGTTCACATGTGTCTTTTGTGCCTCTGTGTATGTATCGAGGTATGAGGCACAGGAGCACTTATGCTAATGCCACACGCTCTGTTTGACGCAGTACATTTTGCCAACCTGCCCCGGTAGAGTTGATGTAGCCAGGAAATTGCTCTGCCCCAGGGAGAAACAAGCACAAGTCCATCCTGTCAAAACTCAATAGAGAGATCCTCCTCTCCTTGCATGCAAATTGTTTCGCTGATATGATGGATGATAGATTGAGGCACTCAGGGCTCACAGTCGGTGCTTTTCTGCATAATGTGACAGATATTCCGGCTGTTTACTGTGAAATACGGTGTCAGAACTGTTTTGTCACGGGCGGAAAACGTCACTTTGACTCATATTTCATTTTATTTATTTTTCCTCCCACAGAGCCCTACTTTGTCCAGGCAGTCGATTATGGGGACTTCATCTACTTCTTCTTTCGGGAAATTGCCATGGAGTACAACACAATGGGAAAGGTAAGTGCAGGCCTGCTTTTCTTCTGCTATTGTTTGATCTCTAATCAGAGGTGACTTCCTATTTACTGGGAGAATCAGGAAGTGCCTGAGGAAACTAACAGGATATGGGTGTATCACATAACTGGAAGGAGGCTTTCAGGAGCTGTGAAGTGGCCAAACATTTTTCAGGAACAGATAAACACTAGGCAGGATGCAGGACCTAAAATAGATCCAAAAAGAAATTTCTGTGGATGTCTGCAGATCCATTTTGAAGTCTAAATATACCGCTTGAATTGCATGCCCGCATCCGTCCAGCAACGCTCCCATTTGACCTATCGTCTCAGTGTTTCCCAGGAGGATTTCCACCCAAGTGTCTCTCAACAATGAGACAGAGAGGAAGAAGAAACAGGCTTTACACCAGAGGGACAGTAACAGACATATTTTCTATTAATCTGCTCAATTCAGTTTTGGACCTCTGTCTTCAGAAAGTTTAATTGGATACCAGGTAGAAGGAAATACATTATGGAAATGTATCGCTCAATATGTATTTTTCAGAATAAATGAAAGGGAAGCATACAAAAGGGAGCAAGAAAAGAGAGGGGACGAGATGAGAACAGAGCGGAGGTAGGGAGAAACACAGACTTAATGGATTCGCTGCCAGAAGTGACAGGCATGTGTTATCCAGAGCATGAATACAGATCAGGCCTCTCAATCTGCTGGGTGTTTTGAAAGCAATGTCAGTATAATTATGCATGTTGTGCTGGAGCTGATGGTGCGGAGAGCAATTTAACATTTATTGAGTGATATCGCTTCATTATTATAGAGCAGATTGGCCTCCCCTGACAATGTCGTTTGTTGCTTTATGTTAAATTGATAAATCTACAGTAGCAGGTTTGTGTTTGCTTTAGTTTCTTAATGTCAAATTGTTACGTTGTTATCTGGAAAACACAACAGGACAAATACTTCATCACACAAGTGACTCAACAAGCCTTGACTGAGTTGTGATCTATCTGTGTATTTTGTTTTTGTGTGTATGTGTGTGAAGTGGCTGTGCCCAGGTAACACACACAAAAGCCAGTGTTCGGTTATCTTTAGCGAGGAGAAATGTGAAATATGTAAAGCTGACATAATTCCACATTCAACTTGACAGTCTCACCTGTTCAGTGTAATACGTTTTCTGTAATCTCAGCGCTCTATAATCTCACAGTGAACAGGCCCATGTAGCTGTGTGTGTGTGCGTTTGATAGTGTGAGTATGTTTTTTTTTTGCTTTTGTTAACGCATTTTTGGGTTCTGATGTTATGCATGGGTGAGAGCGTGTTTATATGTGGTTGTATGTGGGTGTGGGTGTGCGGAGAGATCGGTTTAAATGCATGTTCGCTCCCATTCACACTGTTTACTCTGGGTTGCAGTTTCAGGTCAGGGTTAGATTTATTGCCGTTAAGTATAGTGTGACAACTACTAATTGCAATACTGACTGTGTGATCGTGCAGCAGAGTTGTAATTATAGACGCCGGCTCCTATTTGAAGCTGTATACTTTAAATTGTCTGTTGCCAGGTGGCGACTCTTTAACAGCATATCAAACACGCCCATTTACTCTTCTGTGTCTTTAATTTGCTTTAAAGTGATGAAATGTTGGATTAAGACACTGCGGTGTCCCCCAGAGATTTTTGTTGAAGCAGTGTTGGTCCATACTGTGTTGGAATAAAATTCAGTCTCACCACGAGGTCCATTAAGCGGCGGTTATAGAGCCTTCGATCATATCACATGATCTTTACTCTAAGTGGGAGTTTCAAACTTTCAAACTTCCATTTTTGTCTGATCACTTTAAGGACTTCTCATCCATGCTGGCTTTAAAACTAAGAAAAGGTAGTAAATTACGGCAAGATTGTTTTCCTTATTTCTTATCCTCATCAAATTGCAGAGTGCAAAATAAAAGATTCAGAGTCAAGTGTGCGTGAAAAACCCTTTATAAAGGAAATTATGGTCCATTATGGGTTGCTTGTAACCCATAACAACAAACTATTAGAGGCTCTTCAGATGCAGAAAAAAGAAATTAATTTATATTCAAAAGATGAAAAAGTGTTAATGCTTTGGTAAAAAAAATCCTTGCATCCAGGCCAAGGTCTTTAGTGTCTGTATGAGAAGCTTCCAGCTAACTCCAGTGTAAACCCATCTGTGGCAATATTAGACGTTCAGAGCAAGTCAGGCGATGTAGCCTCATATAAAGAGAGAGAACGAGACATATGAAGGCGGTTGGGATGAATGGGTGGATACGGGACCTTCACAAACACACTGCCCTTGGTCAAGTTGCATTTTTGGTAATGTAGTTGCAAGATATTGACAAGGAAGTTAATTGTATGGAACAAAACTTCTACTACTTCTTCCATTTTCATCAGCTTTTTGTTTTGGATTGTCTCTTGAGTCGAGTAGTCTGTTGATAGACTGCGAAACAATTCAGTGCAAGAGACTGAGACTGTTGATGTAAAAGCCTGCGCCATCCTGATGTAATCTTTCAACCGTGTGTGTGTGTGTTTGTCAGGTGGTGTTTCCCCGGGTGGCCAGGGTTTGTAAGAACGACCGCGGCGGCTCGCCCCGCGTCCTGGAGAAGCAGTGGACTTCATTTCTCAAGTCTCGCCTGAACTGCTCCATCCCTGGTGACTCCCACTTCTACTTCAACATCCTGCAGGCTGTGACGGATGTCATCCACATCAATGGGAGGGACGTAGTGATGGCAACCTTCTCCACACCTTACAACAGGTACCCTGAAGGACAGAAAGCTAAATAAGGCATTTCAAAATCAACACGTGCGTACCAACCCACAAGAGGTTTGAGGATAGCAACAGATGCAAGTGATCCGTCGCGGTCATTTAATTCAGCTGTCTGCTTTTCCCCCTGTGTCAAATGAGTTCATGTGTGACTGTTTTACACTTTACATTTATTAATCCGATCATCTTTCTGCGTTTGAAAGGCTTTTAAAAAATACCCTCAATTCATCAACATCATGACAGTCTGACCTTTGTTAATGTTACTAGCGTGCGCCCCTGATGTGCCTCTCGGCGACATGTAATTTCGGAGACTACTGGGTCAACATTTACATCTTCTGTCAAAACAGCTCCGTTGCCCTTTTGACATGCAGGTGTTAAATCTTATTTTCCCTTTTACAATTCATATTCAGAGCTGCTTTCATATTCACAGGCTGGGGGAGTTGCTATCTAAATTGAAAATTACCACAAAGCCATAGAGCTCGGCTGATAGCTCGCACATATTGTAATTTTCCATTTTATGGCTGCTTTTTAGCAGATAAGACAATTGCTTGTGACAATGCAATTGAGCATGGTTAATGGACATTAAAACCCAATGAAGCAGTGCCTCTGAAAATTTCTATAAGCGCCCGTTTTGATCCTGGCATTAATTTTCTATTTCATAGTCAGGGGGTGAAATTGGAAGGAGCACATTCAGACTGTAGGCAACGCTCGACACTTTGTGTTGTATAATTGTCTGTCTGGATGTCTGGCTGGGTTGCTGCCTGGCCCAGTCACTTGCTAACTGGCTGGCATCTATCTGCCTTGTTAGCAGCCAGATATAAACAGACATACGACTGTCTAACTTTCTGTACATATTCAATACAGAGGGTACTTACTGTAATTCAGTAGCTAAGCCAAGAATCAACAGCTCTCTGACCTTGTTCTCTATAATAGTGCCCTTGTGTGTGCTATCTCCCCGGTGGCTACATGAGTTTAACCCATGATGCAACTGCAGGAAAATCCAGCCAGCTGAGGGAGATTCATCCTGAAAAGAAAGTCTGATAAGGAATAAACAGTTCCTAGTTTCAAATCTAATTTCTGAGGACAGATGCATGAAAAATAGAAAAGTGACTCAGCAATCTGCTATGCATTGATTCCCCACAGACAGAAAGAAGCCAGTGGCTCCACTGCTATCACAAGATGGGTGTTTTTCCCCTTAACTGAATGGCAATAAAAAGATAATCTGTCCGCCATATTTCTTGGCCAACAGTGGAATTGTGATGAACTTTAATGCCTGGAGGCTTTTGGGGAAACCCAGGCATGGATGGAAGGGTTTGGGAATGTATGTCCTCATGAGGCTCAGCAGGCACTGGCACTGTAAATCACAGACTGGTAATGCATTAACGCGACAGTATAGAGCAGAGATGTGGGCTCCAGTCATTGGGACTTCAACTGAGGTCGACTCGAGTCACAGTATTGAAAAAAGAAAACTTGAGTGACTTGAGATTTGGACTTCCAAGTTAAAGACTCATGACATGATGACTTGTCTGTGTTCATTTTGTTGCTGGTTTAGTTGTTTTGTTATCTAAAAAGCATCGAAGGTGGAACCAAACGCAAGAGACCGCAGGCAGGCAGATCGATAGCAGAACTTAATTCCAAAGTAAATTACATGAACAGTTTGATAAAACGGTTACAAACGCAAGACAGGCGGGTTGAAAACAAAAGGCAAGCTTTAATGAAGAAGCTGGCAAAAAAAAAAGGCAGGCAAAGAAAAATACAAAATACAAAAACTGGGGACAAACCAGAAAATCCCAAAAAACGAATCAGGAACACAGGGAACACATGAGGACTCGGGAAAAGGCACAGGAGCACAAAGGACTTACACAAGATGACCCAACAAAGAGTGAGCGAACAACACTGGCTTAAATTCAAGGGGATGAGGTGCAGGTGGAAAGTCACTGGGAATGAGAAGGAAAACTGGTGGGAGACAGAACACCGGGAACACAGGTGAGCAGGAAGTAGAAAGTGACAAATAGACACAAGAGGAAATAACTGCAAAACGCAACAGACAACTCAACAAAATCTTAACTAAAGACCGGACTTAAACACAAACTAAACTAACAGAACAGAGAAACACAGGTGAGGAGAACGAGTGGAGGAAAGGAGAGAGCAGGGAAAGAGCTGATAGGCTGGGGAAAACACTGGGAACAGGACTGGGCTAATGAGGCTGATGTAAGACAGGTGCAGAGGGAAAATCAGGCTGGGGAAGAGCACAGGAACCGAACACTGGGAACACAGGTGAGCAGAAAACAAAGTGCCGGTAAACACACAAAGACAGGAAGTGGAAATGTGAAACATGACCTACAAAATAAAGCTGGACATAACTGAATACAATACCCAGATGAAGTTTTTTTCTATTGTGAATAAATCAACAAATAAATGTGTTTTTTGTTAATTGTTCTTTTGGCTGATAACATTTATTTTGGTAAAAGTCAATAATTATAATACACTTTGAGTTCATACTTTTTGCACAAGTTGAATAAATCTGCTAATGATATCTGTATTAGACGGGTACTGTACTAACACCTTAACTAAGGATTTGACTTGACTCGACACAACCTGTGACTTGACTTGACTCGCCCAAAAATGTCAAAGTTTTTCCAATCCTACTTTATACAGTATGTCTTGTTGTATGAGTGAGGGGAGAGGACTGCTATTTTTCTAAAATTGCAGTACCTTGACAACACGGTGCATTGATTGTTTCCCCCGGTGTAACATGCAACAGCTAAAATGAGCCGTCCTCAAGGGATTCAACCCCTCTGAAAGGGGGATTGTAAATTCATTTTTTCTGTCTCCTGGTGATAGTCCAGACTTGGCAACATGTTTCTTTGAAATGTTCAGCTGAGAGGATTGTTTATGTGTTTTTTCTGTTTTGTTTTAATGTGTTTTTGCGTGTGTGTGTCGTGGCAGTATACCAGGCTCTGCGGTGTGTGCCTATGACATGGCGGAGGTGGCCAACACGTTCACGGGGCGTTTCAAAGAGCAGAAATCCCCAGACTCCACCTGGACGCCTTTTCCTGAAGACAAGGTTCCCAAGCCAAGGTACAAAAGCAGTTAATTAACCACAGCACACACACACTCACACACACACACACACACACACACACACACACACACACACACAGATGCACACACGGGATTTACAGTAAAAAGGTAGCTTCAGTCAAACAGTCTCTCTCTCTTCATCCCTTTCTTCTCACTGCTGGCTCTCTGTCTCTCACACACACAACCACGATGTACGTCCTCTAATTAATGCACAGGACTTGTTGAACTGCGATGTGTTAATATCACCACATTTCTAACTCCTGTTGCGTCAGATTCCTATAAATCCCTACTTTTTGAAATAAGGGATTACACATCCTATGTCACATTGCGTCACACCCGCATAGGCACACACATGCCACCTCTTTTCGCAGTTGCGCCATTACCTCACCTCTCCCCCACACACAGCTGCATCAAAGAAGGGCTCAGTATCAACAAATGAAGCATGAGATCATTTTACAGATGGCTGGCTAATTCCACAAATGCACCAGCCTGATCAATCTCCCATCTATTGCCTGCTAATTAGTGCGCAAAGAGCTGCTCTCCTATCCCCCAGAAAAAAAAACGAAAAAAAAAAAACAGATTTACTTCAAAGATCTGGGCCATGATAATTGTTGGTACTCTGTACTGTGTGTGTGTGTGTGTGTGTGTGTGTGCGTGTTAGTGTTCCCATATGGCTGAGGAGGCGGTTCCTCAGCATCACAGAGCCTGCACTCTACTCTCTGCGCATTCATCTTCATGCATTGTGTGAATACCTGTGTGTGAGCTTCCTTCAATTAGCACGTAATTACTTATTTATGTTCAACAAGGTCAGACGCTGAAAAGATCAGATTTACCCGCCGTTGTTTCTGCAGCGATTGATGTGATTGATTTCGTCTCCATCCTCCGTCTTACGTTCAGACCGTCTATCTGGAGGCAAACAGACGGGGAGTTGTAACAATGCCACCTAGGTCTGGCCCCGCAGCAGACTGCTCCTCCATGTGTTAGACTCCCGTACTGAATCATTTACAGGTTTTCGCATTAAGAGATGTCTGTTTCCGCTCTGCAGTCCATATGTCCGCTGACATAAATGTAGCTACGACTAAGAAAATGTTATAGGACTGGCTGCTACTTAAGAGGTTCTGCTGGCCCTTAACGTAATATTATCAATTTGGAGGATAATTTAAAATTGGAGCAGCTGAACTCATCTATCAAGGGAGGTTTTTACAAATTTTATTTGAGGATGGAAAAGTGGACCTTGAAGAGTTAAAAGATCAGTTTTCAAGAAATGTCTCCAATTTAGTTTCTTGCAGGGTTGCATATTTTTATATAAACTGTCCTATTGTATAGATATGGATATGGTGTAGAGATAGACACAGAGATGCCCAGAATGAATGGAGGATAACTACTGTTACATAAATAATGGTTTTCATGAGAAGATTACTATACAGTTCTCTTGTGCACACATATTTTTTAGGGTTTGGGCTTCACATGTTGATGGTGTCAGGCGTTCAGTGGCCAACTGGCTAATATTTCTAGGACCTGGTGTGGATTATGTGGCGTGGCAGGGTATCAGAGAGCGTGCAGTAAAGGGGTTTTACAAGCTCTCCGAGGTGAGATGCCTGCAAAGGGGATATGCTATCAAAAGCAGCTTCTCTTTTACAAGCAGCTCACCAACCCCCTGTAAAAGGATCAGATAGATAGGATGTCTCAGTGCTTTAGCCCGAGTCCACAGAAAAGAAGACATCTTGTGTCCTCCTGCTCAAACTAAAGCCTCTTGGAATGAGAGTTTAGTCATTTAAGGTTGCACTCATATTGATTTTATGGAAGTAGAACTTTCTGTTTTCTATCGGCGCTCTGGCCTGAGAAATTGCTCATTCCCTCCACAATCAATGCAGAGGCTTTTCTTTTTCTTTTTTCCTCCTTCTGCTCACCATTTTTTTTTCACTTCTTCCTCTCCATTTGCAGGCCTGGCAACTGTGCCGGCACTCCATCCATGGAGAGGTACAAGGTATCCAACGAGTTCCCCGATGACACACTCAACTTCATCAAGATGCATCCTCTGATGGACGAGGCCGTGCCCTCCATCGCTAACAGGCCCTGGTTCCTCAAGACCATGGTCCGGTAAGTGTTACACACTCCAAAGGCGGTCGTCATCCGAGGTCTATGAGCCTCTTCAGCCCAGGACAATAATTACGTGAAGTGCTGCTCTGAGAGTGAGGCTCATTAAAACACAGTAGTACTCCACCACATACCCGCCGCTGACCTATTTTCGCTCTACTAGACTGATCCACCCTATACTATCTGTCTCCCAGAGTGTCCGCGTAGTGATGTGATGAAGACAGAGTAAACAATTTGGCTTTTCAGTGAACAAACTGAATTTACACATATTTACACTTACAAGCTCTTATTAAGAAGATGACTCCGGCTATGTTTGGTCTTTGTCGCAAAGTGCTCGTTTAAATCCTCGGAGGATATTTGAAAGAGAGGACACTGGAGGAAAAAGTGTTGCTTTTTGTTCTGCGGTTGGCTTTTCTCCTGTGTCTCTGGATTTGAGCCCATTTCCCAAAAGCCAGTGCTCTGCGGCTGATGCCTTTTGATCATAAAGTTCTGTCTGGCTTTTAGCTACACTGCGCACAGACATTTCAGTCGGCCTCTGGGGGAATATATGACGGCGCACCGCCATCCCAACGGCAATAAGGCATAAGTAGCTGACAGAGCATTTGGTAAAATTTAAGAAAAAAAATCTAGTTTTTAATTTGGACCTGGTTCTGAATTGCAGCTGCTTGAGATTTAAGGTTTCCGTTGCTTGCCAGACCCTTGTCAAGCCTCAGCGGCGGTACCATCATTTTAAAGATGAGCTACATAAAGAATTCTTCATCGGTTTTACAAATTATTTGCATCGTATCACATCTCCCCGCTACTTCGCTGAGCTCTGACCTACATACTGCTCCAGCTTAGTCAGAATATGAAGAGCTTTCATCAAGGTTATCTCTACAACTCCCTCTGTTCATTAGTGCACTATATCACATAACCATATTATGAATAACACAGTGTTTCTGTCTTTACATAAGCAGCGATCAGAGATTTGTATTCGATTTAAAATGACACCTCAGTGAGCAGAGCCTTGCATGCAAGTCAGAGGCAGTAGTTAAAAGCATTACGTAAGCTCAGAAAGCATCATGAAGGCATATGGAGTGGAAGTGGAGTAAGGCCTTTTATGATATCTGTCACTGTCTCCATGTGGAATTCTATTCCTGAACTGAAGTCAGCTGGAAACAAAACCAGTAATAGGGTTTGATCCTCGGATCCACCCTGGAGAGGACACCCTAATATACAGAAAGAGTCTTAGCTGCAAATTTGAAAAAGCTTTTCTGTCCCGAGACGTGCTGCGCTGCTGCGGCAGGGACCTCAGCTGGCCGGGCACGATGAATGAAATGAAGGGAGAAGACGCTTGGAAGAATCCCCCTCTTGAGATTTTCATTATCCCGAAAAAGGAAGCACAGTGAATGTCTCAGTCCTTGAGATTGTATTATTTCGCTCAGATCAAATCTCATTGACACAGTCCTTGGAGATCCTGATATGCTTGAATAGATCAAAACCACATTAGACCTTCAGATTGCTGTTATTGTTGATTGGGTAAAGCCGGCGACACGGAGCATTTTAAGGGAGATTTGAAGAAAACAGAAAGGGAGATGGGATAAGAGGATGTGGCCTTGTGTGTGTTTTATTTTTACCAGCCTCATGGTGTAAACTGCTCTCTCTAGTAAGGTGAAATTCACATTCATCACAGCCAAAATAAATTCTGGACCTCTTCACGCATTTTCGCACCGAGCACATGCAGTAAACCGTTAATGAGGGTAAAAGTGGACTTCCTAGATTCTTCGGATAAGCTCTCATCTTTAATCTTTAAATCCCATCCCGAAAAATCATTAAAACAAGCATTTGCATAATACGCTCTGATGTGCCGATATGTACCTTTTTGATAACTTTAAGAGTTTTCCTGGCCCTGAAACTAATTGAGAGATAGATAACGGCATCTGTGATGCAATGAAATCCGATGGTAAAAGTAAATAGCCTAAAGAGGTGTTTTCTTCAAACCTGTTCTTATTATCGGATCCGTCTGAATTTTCCTTCTAACACCCACGAGCGCAACAGGGCACGGATCTAACACGCCCTGACTGGCAGGTGTCTAATTTGCTAACTTGAATCTGCTTGGCATGTTTAGTTTTTTTTAGTTTTTTTTTTTACGAGTAATGAAATGAAAATTGATTATTATGCACATCCACCTGGTGCGGAGCCAAACTGTATGATCGCCAGCTGTCAATAAGAAACTAAAGTAGAGCTTGTAACTGTTTTTATTAGCAGTGTTTTTCTTTAAGGACTCACCTGAAATGCCCTTTGGCAATCTGACGAGAGAATCTAATGAAATAACAATCAATTAATGAGATAATGAAGACTGTGTAATCTCCCCTGCTGTTCTTTAGACTCCTTTAGACATCTGACGTGAATGATGGAAGGCACGTCAATTGATTGATTGATTATATAATTATTATTTAGGAATTTATTCTCCCCTTTTTTTCTTTCTTTATTTTCTAGCTCTTTCTAATTTCCTTTTCTTACAAATGCAAATTTAATCTCACAAGTTTTTTATTTTAAGTAGTGAAGTAGAACCAGCACAGTACTGGGAAAGAGTCAAAACATTTACATTAAATCCCTGCGGGTGTTCTCCATCACCATCTGTTGCTCTTCTAAAGGGCAGCAAACGTGTTACATTGCTGGCGGGCTAGCGGACTAATTAATTGACTGATTGATTGGTTGACTTTCTTAAAGGTGCTGTACGGAAGAATTGGCCACCTGTTGGATTCATACTACAAATAGGGAGCCATCATATCCCCAGAGTAACTGCTAACTGCTAATCTCACGTTGGCTAGTAAGCTGAGTTAACCACGTAGTTAGCGGTCATATTAGCTTACGATGTTCGGAGTAGGAGCTCGGAGCACCGGATGAGTGTCGGTGTTGTTTACTATTGCACAATCACCTCTTGAGGTACAAAAGTGGCTATGGGCTAGCTGGTTAGCATGCCAACTCCAATCTCTGCAACACAATACATATTCAACATAACGTCAAAACTGTTATTTCATCACATCTCGTTGATCATTTAAGAGTAAGAGTTGCAAGTTTTTAACTTACAACTTACAAATAGCACCTTAAACTCCGTATTTCTTTCCCCAGGTATCGTCTGACACGCATCGTTGTGGACAATGAGGCGGGCCCCAACAAGAACCACACTGTAGTCTACCTGGGATCTGAGAAAGGCATCATCCTCAAGTTCCTGGCCAACATGAACAGTGGCTTCCTCAACGATAGCCTGTTTCTGGAGGAGCTCAACGTCTACAACCCCGACAAGTACGTCGCTTTGGGTGAACATGTGTGTGCATGTGTGAGACGGATGGACAGAAGTAGAGAAACACATGGATACAGTTGCTAGAAACAAAGGAAGGTCACTTATTGCATAGAGAGAGCGTGTGTTCGTGTGTGTGTGTGATTTTGCATGTTTCCAACCATCTCCGGCCTCAGCCAACCCACCAACCCACCAGCTCCATCAGTACCAGTCAGTTCCCCCGACCCGAGCTATATAGTGAAGCCAGCCAGCCAGATGGCTACTCTATCATTTAAAAGAGTTTTATCAGGTTACACTCTGCCCAACCGCAGCTACTAAATTAAAGACGTAGACCCTAAGGCTCTGGATAACGTAGCGCTGTGGTTCACAACCACAGCGGAGTCCAGCTCCTCCAAAACGTTGGCTGATTAAAGGAAACGCACACACACTTACACACCAGGGTCTGTGTTTGGCCTGGGATCTCTCGCTAATACATTACACGGCTGTTGGTGCATGTATGGACCTAAGTGTGTGTGTGTGTGAGAGCTGGGCATGGTGGGGTGAGCGAGTTGAGCATTGTTTCTTATTTGGAGTAGAAGTGAATAAGGAAAAATCAGCCACAGTCTGACCCTGCCAAAGCAAATATTTAGTCGAGGGGTAATGGATGAGGGAGAACGAATGGCAGCACAGAGGAGGGAGAGAGAACAGAGGAGACGACCGGAGAGGAGAGATGAGAAGGAGCCGAGCGGCGAATGCGTGATTGTGTTAGACAGCCGAGAAGAAGAAGGGAAGTAGAGTGAGGACATGACAGGAGGCCTTTCAAGGTTACCACTGTTTGTTATCCAACATGCCGCGGCCGTGTGACGAGGCGTATGGAGGGGATGAAGGGCAGGCCCTCCACTCCCCTTGTCGTGTCTCCTTGCCTATCTCCTCTCCTCTCCTCTCTATGACTGGGACTGAGCATTCATCGGCTGCCGGCCATCTGGCTTTAGGCGCATCCAGTAAGTGACTTTGCCCGCCTGCTTCTCAGGCCTGGCTGACTGGATCAGCGCAGGCCCGATTGCCGTGCATTACCCAGTGTAGATGGACTCTAAGCCCTAATTGAGAGCGTTAATGCGGGACCAGAGCACTGCGAAGGGGAGATTAAATCCCAGGAGCTGGATGGCAGGATGGAGAGAGGAATGGATGGAGAGAAGGGATAGAAAGCTTGACACGCCCAAAGGGATTAGAGTGACTCCTGTGGGGCCGAGCAGACAAAGAAGCGGGGATGGAGGAGTGGAAGAATGGTGGAGCGGGGAGGAGGCGGGGGGAGTTAATGTTGGTGGGTTTTAAAGTTAAGTGCGGTGTTATTGCTGACTGCTCACAGTGCCCATCTGTCTGTTTATCTGTTGTATCTGTATCACCCCTTTCTTTATCTCTCTTTATCTCCCACTCTGCTGCTGACCCCATGTTCTCGAGTCCAGCATTATCTCTGTTCCTCCTGACCTCACAGTTTGTCTCTCTGCCACATCTTAATCGTCCTCTTATTTGTTTTGTCTCTTTGAATGAACCGTTTAAACAGATTTTGTGACCTCTTGCATCTCTCTTTTGTCCCCAAATAGACTGGGAGTTGAAGGAAATACAGAAAAATCCTTATTTTATCCTCCCCTCTGTCTTCTTCTCTCGCTCCTCCAGGTGCAGTATTGATGGCGTGGAGGACAAGCGCATCATCGGCATGCAGATAGACAGTAAGAGTCACGCTCTGTGGGTGGCCTTCACCTCCTGTGTGGTTAAAGTGCCGCTGTCTCGCTGTGAAAGACATGGAAGATGCAAGAAGTAAGTTTGAAATCATTGCCTCTGACAGGGGGAAACACTACTCCAGTAAACAATACGATGAGGGGCTGATATGTGTGTGTGTGTGTCTGTGTGTGTGTCACATCCAGGTCTTGTATAGCCTCCAGAGACCCGTACTGTGGTTGGGTGTCAGAAGGAGCCTGCAAGCAGGTGGTTGGCAACATCAAGTAAGTAACTTGTTTGTACACAATCACAGTAGGCTTCTTTCACAGATATTTTGACATGTCACAGAAGCAAAAGCACAGGTGTAAATCATAAAATGTGTGATGGCTGAATTCCATTTAGCTGCCCCATTTTTCCGGGTCCTGGTATTGTGCATGCTGGTTCACTGCCATGACTTACTGGGATGCTTGAATAGAGCCAAACCTGTGTTTTTCTTTCTGCGACAATATGTCCTAGGGCTGCCAAAAATGCAAAAAAACCTGACTTTTTGAAAGACTATGACGATACTGCTTTTTTCCCCGGACTACGAGTGAAAACGTAAAAGTCTTATTACTTTTCTGCAAAGACAATGCAAGGTGAGGCAGGTCAAACGTGCACTATGTAGTTTTGAGGAAGAAATTTAAATCAGAAGTGAAAAACCTTTATTGATTACATTGTGTACCTGTATGGCTTGGATAAGGCATTTAAAAAAATATCTGGTCCTCAAGAAGTCAAAGGTACACATTTTAAAGGGGAACCTGACTATTTAAACCTATCTTTAAATATTTTGGTGACAATTAGGAAGAACATTTTTTGTAATTGGTCCAGTAGATCGCCGCAGCCAGCAGCCACAGCAAGGTCTGCAGCTTATTCATTGAAGGAAACTCAACTGTCAAAGTAAGCCCACTAAAAAAATTTTTTTTGGCAGGCTCAGATTGTTATTCTTAATGTCTGACACTCTAACAAAAGGATCCTTGCAGAGAAAGACCTTTTTGTTGAAGAATAAAATCCTTTTTGTTAAAGAAGTACTTCACTGCCGGAAAGATGGCAATTACATAAAACTGGACTGTCTCTGCAGCTGAAAGACGCAAATATTATTGAAATTGGTGCTACGAGCAGAGAAAACAGAATAAAAGAGACGTGTCATTCCCTTTTCCTGAAAAGGTAGAAAGCCTACAATAACCTGAACGCACCACACCAACGAACAGTTCTGCTGATGGGTGACTGGGCTCGGCTCTCGCACGCAGTTAGTTTGAGTTTTAGCCTCCGTTTTCACGATAAACATCATGCGGGCGACCTCCGGCTTCTTTGTGAAGCCAGAATATTTTCACATCAACTCCAAAACCATTTGTTGCTATTATTTATTTACGTGCCAAAATAAGCATAGGGCTTAGGATTAATACTGTAATACCCCTTTAGGTGTAAGGAAGAAATAAAAAGTCAATTAAGACTTCCGAGACAACAAATCAGCGTGCTTAAAATTCAGCTGCATGTGCTGCTAAACTTAAGAGTTCACTTTGAGAAACCTGATAAAAAAAAATGGTGAAGCACGTGTGTTTTTCTAGCAACTTTTATGAACAGTTTCCCACCTTCTTTGTCATGCCTGGTGGCATTCGTCTCTCGATTTGTCGTGCCTGTGATCTTTCTAATTTTATGGTGTGTAAGTGCAATTTCCTCCAGCTGAAAAGGCCTATTGGAAGGATGAATGGAAGGAAAGTGTTGTTTGCCCCAGGCTCGGGGTTGGGTAGCGGCGCTGGGGAAAGCTTGATGGTCGCGGTAACTATAATTTGTGGCTGTAGTTATGACACAGAACCAGATTATGCTTTTTGAACAAACAGCATATGGAGTTCTGCGGTGGGAAAAAACATTTTACAGATGAAGTCATAACAAAAGGACTAGTGCTCCAGTGGCTATTTGACGCTGAATGAATTTGATCCCCCTGCTGCAAAATGATTGGTCTGGCAGGCCAATACACCAAAGGCACACATGCCCACATGTACACACAGAAAACACACACGCACACGCAGCCCATCCTATTATTATTCCGTAAAGCTGCAGTAGACTGTTCTGATTGAGTTTCCACTTTGGAGCAGGAGCCGACACAGAGGCATTAAGAGGGCAGATGACCTCGCTCCTTTACTGTACAATATTTCTAAGTGAGAGAGGGGTGGAGGGGTGGAGGGGTGGAGGGGGATTAGGGCCAGTAGGATCTGTTGGTCCGTGGTGAGCTATTCAGAGCACTTGCCAGGCTGGACAGAAGGCGGGAGGGAAGAGTTAGAGGCATTTTGGTGATAAATATGCAGGTTTGCTCATATAAACAGGTCCATGCAGAGAACAGACTTTCTCAACATATTTCTTTTCTTTCCCTCATTAAAAATAAAAAACCCTTTCCAGCACCATCTCTTCCTGTTTACTTGTCTCTCCGTCTATTTGTCTATCCAACCATCAACCTATCCAACTTCTTACCTCCGTATGCCCGTCCCAGTCTGTGCATCTATTTTTATCCATCTTTCTTTTTCTATCTTTCCTCTGACATATTCTTTCTCTCTTGCAAGCCTCCCCTCCTTTCTTCTTCCATCTGGCCTCAACACTTGTGTGCCAGCTTTCCCATGCGGAGTTATGCCTCTCATACCTACTGACTATGTACAGCTTGCACTCTGGTCCCCTGCAATATGGTGCCCAGCCACCCCCTGTTCATGCATATAATCCCGCATGAATCTGTATGGTTGTTATTATGTAAACTAGGTAAATTTGTGTTTCACTGACACCAGATCAACATATTGCTAATTAATTGTTAATTATTTAAGCCAGATGTCTTCAGCGTTTTTCAGGCTTAGGACCCAATAGCTGATAGAGAGATAGAGCAGGGACCTCCGACTACGTATATTGTTTAAAATTATTTTGTATATTAACCTGGGTCTACAATAATGTGAAGGTTGGTCTATAGTTGACAGCAGTTCTTTGTGGCTAATGTTAGCCACGCTACCCTCATTCTCGGCACTTTAAAGGTGCAATATGTAAGAATCTATTAAAGTCAATTATGCTAACTGTAGATTTCAAACTCCAAACAACTAGGGGGCAGCATATCACCAGAGTAACTGCTAACTGCTGATAACTGTAGCTTCTGACAGTGAGTTAGCATAGTTAGCAGTGCAGCTAGAGGTCCCATTAGCTGACTTACGTCTGCACAGACTGGAAGCTTGGAAACATGTTGGTGTTTATACCATTAGCACAGGACCACCAGAAGGACAGGTCGGAGGTGGGGGGTAGTTAGTTAGCATGCTAGCTTCATAGACTTCTTTGACATCATGCCAAACTTCACATTATGTTGATAATTTTAGTTCATTAAATTTCTGCAGCAACTCTGAGCACCTCTTTGGGATCCCTAACCCCATGTGGAAGTCCTACAATTTAAGCCGTTCTCCCAGCCACCAACCCCGTCTCTGCTCTGGATCGTGGGTGGGCACTGATTAAATCTGCACACACAGACTTATTTCCTGGTAAAACCCTGATTAATACAGTCTCACTTTACTGCAGGTATTTCTTTTTAAATCAAAGCCATAAAATCAAAATGAATGGGAGGCTTTGAGGAAACATTATGCAGGCTTACTATACACTGTACGTACAGTATATTAGGTCCCTGGTCACCCATTCACTCCTGACATGAATAATTAATGCCATTCTGCCTGACCTGCATTTTAGCAACCCCTCTGAGCAGCCACACATCGCACATAATAATCACATCTGATGCAAGATGATACAAAATGCCGCCCTTAGCTGCCTCCAGTTATGTACAATGAAGTTTGAATATGATTTAAATATGCATTACGCGGTTGCAGTGGGATCTTAACCCCGAGCTGAACCGTCTGTAGTGTCACATTCGAACGCACTGCACTTCTGTTGCTACAATGCAGCCGCAATGGGACTTGAACCCTTTAACTGCGGGTGCGTACTACGGTTCAATCACTTTCACATGTGCCAAGTAAAGGCCAGACACTGCATCTGTAGTGTGACTGCTCATTGTTAATTCATCTCGAGACCAATGGGATTTAGACCTTGTAATCTTCATCTCAACACAGTCTCACCGCAGTATGTAATGTTATTATCAACCATGGAAACAAGGTCCGCGAGGTCGCCAGTATTTAGGTCTCATCAAAGACACTAAACAGCATTTCATGGCAGGGTGGGACTGGGTGGCGAAGTCTGTGAGGAAAATCCGGCAGATAGCAAAAGTGCTGCCTGGACAGCATTTGTGCTTAGACAGGTTTAATTGTGCAACTCTGCGTCTGCTTTGTGATTATGACTGTTTATGATAAGCAAATCAGATAAGCAGATTAAACGTACCCCCTGATATGAAGAGAGGATGCCGCTGTTGTTGTTTGTGAGGCTGTTATTGTGCGTGCTTTTGAAGGGAAATTGTTTATCAAGAGGGTACGTTTTCTCCATCCTAATTACGGTTCTGTCAAATAAGAGGAAATGATACTGAACGACGACAAGAAAATGTTCAATAATCTCCAATCAACATTTAAATATACATGAGGGAGTGACTTTGAGCTGAAAAGCCGGAATCCAATTTTACTTTCCAGCTAAAATCACCTGTACTTGTCCCCGTTTTCGGGTTCACGCTTTCGCCTCTGATCAGGGGGATAAGGGGTGTGTGATGCTGTTTTGGAAAATCATTCTTCTTCATGCTATAATTGTGACCAGTGGAGGGTGAGGAAGATGAGAGGCGGGTGGACGGGCAGGAGGAGGAGGTGTAGCAAGCGGGGTGGGAGCTGAGCAGGACTGTGAAAAGCTGTCATGCGTGACTGTGATCCTGGTTGACAGTTGGTCCGCTCTGTTTCACAGATCTCCTTACTGCCTGCTTGGTGGTCTTTCAGGAAGAAAACAGGTCTCCGTGCAGATTGCATCAGAAAATAACATCTCCAAAATTCCCTCTCTCTCACCCCTCTTTCTCCCCCCTGTGTCATATGATGGCCCTCAAGCACGGTTACCCCTCGCTGCCCTGTTGTTGGCCCGTGTGATTGGCACTACAGCCTCATATCTCTACTGAACCCAGCTGATGTCAGATGCTGGGAAATAGTAGAAAGGGCTGAACAAAGGGAAGTTCTCATAAAAACAGTTTTATTCCATATTTTCTGGAGGTGTTCCACAAAATTTTGGGGACTTTCTTTTCGCTTTCTTACCAAGAGTGAGATGAGAAGATACCGCTTTCATGTCTGTACACTAAATATGAAGCTGGAGCCAGCAGCTGATTAGCTTAGCTTAGCTTAGCACAAAGACTGGCTGGTTGCCTGTCACCTGCACTGCTAGTCTGACTCACTGGATGTAGACTGTGGGTATAAAGCCTGCCATTTCAGGCACCATTCTCCTCCATTCTGCTCACTGAAGGCAGACAGAAGTATCAGCTGCCATACCAGCGGACTACAGAGCAGCATCATTCCTCAGGCCGTGAGATTCCTCATCATCATGCTCCTTTTTCTCAAACAGATGTAGCACAAAGGACTCAAACATAGCTTAGTTTTGTAATTTAAAAAATGATACATTTACCTTGTAACCTTGAAAATGGCCAGTTACGATGCGTCCCATTTATCTCGTAAATTGGGAATGACGTCATTTTAATACTGTTGTGTTTTTACAGATTGTACAAAAAAAAGCATATCATGTTAAGTGGCGATTACCTGTTTCCCCCCGTTTCTAGTCTGCTTCTCTCATCTGTGAAATGGAGCGAAAAAGCGTGATTCCCAACCTGTGGAACTATTCCCTCAAAGCTATAAAACAAAAGATTTTTATTACAGTCAAATAAAACATGAATCTATTTGTGTCAACACTACTGGCAATGAGTCCTGAGCCAGCTATGGATTTACCAGCCCGCCAGCATTCTTCATAACCACTGATTTTAGGCCTTCGGGGCACCTGCTAGGTGTTCTTTGATTTCGTTCCAGTATCGGGCTCTCTGTATCCTACACTGTGCGCGAGCATAGGGTATGCTGTGTTTGGGGGGTGTTTTTGTAGTAGGTCTCCTTTAGCTTTCTTACTCTGGTAGGTGTGGCGAGCCTGCATGGCCTGGCCTGTTTTCCTCTGCTGACCATGATGTCTCTGTTCCCCGCAGATCGGCCTTTGAGCAGGACGTGGAGCATGGTAACACAGATGGCCTGGGAGACTGCCAAAGTAAGCAGGCCCTCTTCACTCTTATCTTTCCTCCTCTATCCTATACCTCCCCCACCACCACCACCACCACCACCACCACCACCACAATTCCTCTCTTCTCAGTTAACTCAGTCTCCCTCTTCTCTCGGCCCTCCGCTTCCTTCTTCGCTGCTGTCACCTTTTTCTCCCCCCGTCTGTTCCGCCCTCACAATCCTCCCTTTCAGCCTCTTCCATCCATCTGTCCCTATCGGCTCTCATCCTCTTCTGTCCTTCCCCCGCTGTTTCTCTGGTCCCCTGGTCAATAGAGTGTTGTGTCCACTTGGGCAAAGACTGGGCTCCTTCTTGCAAATGGCTACGTAAACACAACACAAACATTCAGCGACGCGGGGGGAAAAAGATTTCACTTGTGAGCGGTCACAGGGCTCATTTAGAAACGCCAGAACAAGACAGGCCTTCTCAACCCAGTCGGCTTCAGACGCCTTGAACGGTCTCTTTTACTCCACAACACAGAGAGGGGGCTAATATGGAGACTGTATATTTGATCTTTCCATGCCAGTAATAACTGTTTGGATTCATCAAATGTGATACCCTGTTGATATTTTACTGAGCTGCTCGCTTTGCAAGAGAAGCTTCAAAACAATTTGACATTATATCACTCAAAGTGTTAGTCCACTGCATCTCAATTTCGACTGTTTACTCAAAGGCTGTGTATTTTTGCCTTCAATTTCATCAGTATGTTTAGTCAAGGGAAGCCATAGCGTTGAGCCTTCATTAGCTGTAGAAGCCATTGATCACCTCTGATTAAAAGTTAGGAGAGTATCGAGCAGCCAGTCGATTCTGAATTACTTTAAAAGTCACGGCTTTTGATCATGTTAAAGCATAAGCCCTCTTTACCGCAAGCAGTAACATGTCTCCCCTCGTTTCTCTTCTTCTTCTTGCAGACACCTTTGTGGCGCTGAACGGTAAGTATCCCACATATACTGTAGAGGCAATCAAATAAAAGACAGGAGCTGCATTTCATCTCCCTTGACTTTAACTTCAGCCACACCTCTTCGTCTAGTCAATCAATCATTCCCTCTCAAGGAAATGAAAACTCCTCCCACATGCGTAAAGACGGGTTATTAATGACTCGAGGTTTTAACTGAATTAATTTCATCCCCTTTTCTTTTTTTTTTTTTTGATAGACAATCCTTCCAGTTACGAAGGTAATGAAACATTACGGCACGGTCGGTCAATTTCACCCCTCGTAGTGTTTCCCCCTCGTACAGCCCCTTTTGGTGTTTAGGATAGAGGACGTAGAATTAGAAATCAGAAAATTAAAAGTCTTCGATGCTGATTCTGATTCTATTAGTTCCCCTCTCCCTCCTTGTCGCCCCTTCCTCTTTATCCCCTGCGCAATATCATCGATTAGCCCTGACCTTTGCTTCGCTAATTGGATGGATCTGGTTGTTGGTGGTTTAAAGCCTTGATGGTGAAGAAATGCCTCAGCGTGCACATTAAACAGGACATGTGTTGACAGAAGGAGAGAGACAGAGAGAGATTATAGTGGTTTAGAGTAAGGAACGATCAGATATGTTTCTGCCAGCTGCCACCGCGAGCGTGCGCACTCCAAAAGGCTAATGTAAACATGCACAGAAATACATGCGAGCTCATTTCCAGAGCTGCAAACATTCTTCCTAATCGCACGGCATAAAAACCCCATCACACTTCACTGCGGGCTGCTAACATTTTCATCGATCAAGTCTCTTTAGAGAATGATAAACAGACGTGATTAGCCCGCAGCAAAGTCACTCTCATCCTCCACCTATGCTCACATCCACCTTATTTTTATCTAATCTGAGGGCGCATTTAGTTTGGTTTTCAGTGGATCTCTTTTTCTCTCTCTCACACACACACACACCCATACCTCGCAGCTGCCAGATCAAAACAGTCAGATCCATACAGAATGACAAGAATAGATATTTTGAAGTCCTTCCAGAAAGCCCATCCCTCCCTCACTCTCTCTTTCCCTCACCCCTGTGGCTGTACCCCCACTGTGATTCTCCCTCCTTTTGGACATCCAGGGTCAGAAAAAGCATCTGTGTTTGGTGTGCACCCCTATAGTGCTGAATATGCTCCCACAGGCTTGGCTGTGTGTCTCCAGGCACACACGCACACACACAAACACACACAGACAACACCCAGTTTACAACCCCCCCCCAAACAAAGTCTCAGCCGTTGCCCCTCCGCCTATCTGTCAGTGGTTGATATGGATTTGAAGATAAATAAATGCCCCCTCTCCATTCTCTTCTCCTCTACTCCAGACTAGACATCCTCGCCTAGCTTTTAATCTGTAGAAAGAGAGGGATGTGCATCCGTCGGCAGTTTAGGGCTTTTTCTCCCCCCCTCCGCCTTGATCCGCGGAGGAGCTCTGAGGCTCCGAGCTCTCTCTCTATGTGTGTCATCTGCCTGAATTGCACTTCCCCTGGCGGTGGGGGAATGAATTATAAAATAGGCCTGTCACACTAATCTCTCAGCCTTGGGCCAATAGTTAAATAAATCATTTTAATGATTGCCACGCCACACGGAGGAGGAGGACGAGGAGGAGGCTCTGGGTGGTGTTGTGTGCGGGTGTCTGTTGTGCGTATAGTCTACCAGCAGCATCAACGTTAGTCCCCTGGAATGCCTCCCCCCCCCCATCTTCAAACATAAGCATAAACACATATTGAAGAGGCTGTCGCACATCTGCAAACACACACACACGCGCACACACACTGCTCTCACCTCCTCTGTGGAGGGAGCGTGTCAAAATGGGAATCGGGGGTTGAGCTCCGCAGAAGTGTTGTCACTCTTCATCGCGGGTGGATTTTTTTCTTTTCTTTTTAAATACCTTATATTAAATACAATATATAGCTCGTGCAAAATTGTGTAGGGTGGCTTAAGTGTTAGCATGTGGGATGGTAATGTGATTAGCATGGTTCAAAAATAAACAGGTCGACAAAGCTTATGCACAAGTGCCGCCTATGAAAGAAAATGAGAAAACTGAGAGAGGCGGGTTGCAGGAAAACACTCAGATTGTTTGAGAGACGTGCGGTGATGGACAGAGATCTATCATCCACAGATGAAGGAGTACTTTGTTGCTATTGTCACGTAGCGACAGAGAGACACCCTGTGTGTGCTATCTTCGCTAAAGTCTCACGAATATTTTCACTTTCCCGCTATGTTATGATACCCTCTTAAACTGTTGGCCACTAGTTCATTTCGCCATGAAGGAATTTAATTACAGGGAGGAGTAAGATCAGAGAAAATTCATTAACGTGTAATGACATATTTCTGATGATTGATCTAGCCACGTTGCTGAGGGCCTTGCTAAATAAAGATTACCGTTGGTGCAGATATGAAACATTTGTGCGATCTTTGGTTTAAAATGAAGAAAGGAGGGAAAAGTGGGAAGAAGAGGAGAGACAGGAGCTGAGAGGAAGGAAGAGAAGAGGGGTTGTAAGGAGGTGAGGGAATTAGACAACAAAGCAGAGGACAGAAGAAACAGACATTTCTTTTGGCCCATTTTTAGATATTCAGTTAAAGGTGCACTATGAAGAAGAAAGATCTTCATTGATTGATTTTTTATTCCTGAACAAACTAAATAAATAAACTATCTTTGATTTCATGACGGAATAAACTGAATAAACAAGCTGACCTTTAAGGACAGCACAATTTCGTACCGTTTTGCTCAAAAAATGACTAAAATTATCTATAAAATATCAAAACAGTTGCTGATTTAAAACATTTCATGAGTTAAAGTGGAAGAAGTGAGCGGTGCACATCAAAAATGAATCGTACTTTGCTTGAAAAGTTGGATTGAAAGTAACGGGGAGCTTGAGAAAAGGTAGCGGGGAAGCACGTTAACAGAGTTAAAAGCGCTTTAGAGTTGAAGAAAAAGTTGCCGGCAGACTCGACAGGAACGATGGAAAGAAAGTTTGTCTCTTGTCCTTCATATCAAAGGTAGGCACCCTATGGTGAGTGTGGAGGAATACGATTGTGCTCTGCTCTGCTCTGACAGGCCCGACGGAGCTTTGACATGTCAGTCAGAACAGGAGGGGAGAGAGTGAGAAAAGACAGAGAGAGGCTGAGAGTGACAGAAAAAAAGAAAGGACACGTCTATCCTGAGAAACACACACACACACACACGTTTGCTAATGAGTTGCCCCTGGTAGCGAGGGAGAAACACTTTGTTGCCTCACACAGCCCAGCAGCTGTCCTTGTGTGTGAGTGTATCTGTGTCTGTGTGTATCCCTCAAAGACGAAATAGATGTCTATGTGTGTGTGTGTGTGTGTGTGTGTGTGTGTGTGCGCGCACCCCTGCTGGCCCGTGCTCACACGCACTGAAGCCTGTCTCCCTGTCTGCCCCCGAGCCACAGTTAACCTGTGTTGTGTCCGGCAGGCCACCATCACCGCCACCATCACCACACCCTCTCACTCCCCACCTCGGCCCTACCCGAGGCCGCCGAGGGCCCCCTGGGGCGGGGCCGCATGGTGGAGCGGAAGGACCCCCCCATGAGCTCAGACAAAGGGGAGGACCCCTACGTAGCCGTGCCCTCTCAGACTCAGCCCGAAGCCAATGGTAAGCCTTGGAACACAACAGTGAGCAGTCGATCTGGTCCATTGTCACCTGTGGCAAGGGAGGTGGGGGGAGGGGAGGGAGGACAGGGGGAGGGAGGGGTTTGTGTAATTGAGATTTACGGCTGCCTTGCTGCTTCCAGCTGAACGAGGTGTGGAGATAGTGGATCACTTTCTCTCTAGGGGACAAATTGCCTCAAACTGTGCACGTAAACCCCCCGCAGCAGCAAACACACCTACAAGCCGCATACATATGCAGACACATACACGCTCTGTGCTCATTGAGACACATGTACACACACACAGACACTCATGCGCACACTCTGTACGATGGATTTATTATCCATGGACCGTAATGTCCCACAGGAGATGTAATATCCAGACCATTACACTCTGAAAAGGAAGATGGCGATGTATTTATTTCCTGGAGAAGCTGGCCCGGTCCCGGGCTCTGTCATGCTTTGCGACACAGTGACATGACATTGAACGCCCTTTTCTCCTGTGTTAACAACCTGCGTAATGCTGTACCGCCTCAAGGACGGCTCGCTGGATAAATGAGATGGTGAGAAAAAGGAGAGAAGGGAAGGAGACGAGAGGGACGACACACACATAGGTGGGGTGGAAGAGAAAAAAAGGTCACCGCAGTGCTGCTGATCCTCGTTTTGTCCCTTAATAAAACAGATTGGCCTATTATATGGTTATATGTCCCCGCTACATTCCATAGTTCAAGCTATTAAATGCATGGCCTTGAGGAGATATTGATTATTAATAATGGTGAGACATCATGAGTGCCAGCATAGGAGAGACTTTCAATAAACATGTTGTATATAAAGGAAGAGACAGATAAACAGAGCAGCAAACAAAAGAAATGTTTTTCACTGAAGTTGCTATAGAAAATGAATGTGCTGCAGCTTAAAAGTAGCCCTGTTGATGCCTCTTATTTATTAACATCACATTTGAATCACTGTGTCAAGCCTTCATTTTTCTGAAAAGGTCATTTGACATTGACGTCTCCAGAATTCACTTTTCCATCTGATTAAAAAAGTATTCTGTCTGTTGCAGCGTAAAAAAGATTGAAGTTGTGCCACTTTTTGACGTCACATCTTGTGACAAAGATTTAAAAAATTGGTATAAACCCACCTTGCCATCACCCATTGGCTTGTGTACTAGTGTTTTGAAGCCTTGAGTCTGGCAGTGAATCACCATTTTGGATTTTTGGAGCCAGAAGTGACTATTTTTGGACGAGAGGGCGAAGCTAGCACGCCCTCAAACATTCCCCTTTTTATCATCTATTTTACTCTAAATGACACCATTATTTATATATTTAACATCATTCTGTATTAAAGAAGACTTGAAACAAACAATTGAGACCATAAAATCATATGGAAACTGTCACAAAGGTAATAAATCAAGCGAGAAGCATTGTTATTTTCTTATAAGCTTACATACAATTTGATACCAGTGTAGTCGCACCCTTCTGGACATCAGAAAGACTGCAGGTTTAAGGCACTTCTGCATCAGCTTCACTTTTTGGAGCCATAAATGCTGTTCATCGTTTATACATTCGATAGTTGCCGGGTTAGAAATCTCTTTAATGCTGCAACAGGTGTAATATTTTTTTGATCCAGATTGTTTGAGGAGTCTTTGAAGAGGATTTTAGAAGGTAAGCTCAACAGTTATATAATGTTTGTAGCATCAGATATGCAATGATTTTACTCGACTGTAGTGTTAATACACAAGAGGCACAAACTGGGGCTAGCTATAAACCCACCGTCTCCCATAATTACAAACACTGAAACGAAGTCGTTGTGCGTTGTCGCGACACATCCTCCAGTAGCTCCTGTCTGTGGAATAAACAGAGGCAGTGACTGCAGCATGTCAGCTGGAAGCAGAAAGGCACCAGTAGATAGATCCAAGCACAATGGTGGCAGAGACTTCAGACAGCATGCCTACAGCCAGCATCACAACATGCTGTCGCTCCCCTTGTTGCCTTTACCTGAGCAGGAGTGATATTACACGGGCCTCACGAGGGATGCTGTACTTTGAGAATCACACAGAACAAAAGCCAAAAGCTGACGTGCATTCATAAAACTTTCAGGAATCTTAGTTCTCGTTTTTTTGGGCGGGGGGAATGCTCCATTCTCAGGTAACGGCAACAGGGCTTCACATTTCAAAACAATGCTTCCTGCTGTTTTTTCTGTATGATCATTATTGTTATTATAATTTCTATAAGACACCTTTGCAGCTTGTTTCAGTATTTATCAGTTCTATTTTCAATTTCAGCTCAACAGTCTTTTCTTTTTTCCTTTTCTATACAATCTGATGAGATTTGTTTGATTTTCGTGTGTTGGCTTCTTGTGAGCGGTTCTTGATATTTTGCATGGCTTGGTCTGTTTTTTCTTTTTTGCTATTTATATATTTGCCTTTTTTCCTGCCTTGATTGCTTTGATGGTATTAGGCACAGTTTTGCCTCCATGCAGCTTAATGCTTTTCAGCATGGCAAATTGAGCACCACAGTCAACAGTATTCATTTCCCGCTCCACCCATCCTGCCTCCTCTTCCTTCCTGTCGCCCTCAGTGTTACTGGCTTCAGGTGTCAACTGTACTGTGAAAACTTAGCCAAAGTGCGTGTGTGAAAGTGTAAAATGGAATCGATATATGAGAAATGATTACGGAGTCAGAAACTAAGTAAATGAGTCATTTTATCTCCATTTTAATGCTTCAGAGATAAATCCATGCAGCCCATTTTACAGAAGAGCTGAGGGATAACCATTTTAACCACGCCATCAATCTCTCAAATTAAGCAAAAAAAAAGTTTCTGCTTGAGTGAAAAATGCATTAGCTCGTATCCAAAGCCATTTGCAAGCTTGTTTGTGATTTAAAAGAAATTACAATTACTCTCCAACTTTTTTCATTTGCAGTGGAGACATGGTGGAATCTTATCTGCTAATGAATATTACAGTGCTGCCAATATGTATTAGCCCGACACCACCAGAGTAATTAGAAATGCTGCAAAGTGATGAGCATTCACACGCTGATGATATTTAGCACCCAACAGCATCATTATCTGACATTCCAGCGGGGCCGTCGCCGTCACCAGGTGGCCGCCCGCGTTTCACAGTACATTTGAGCACGGTGTTTGTCTTGTCTGTATGTCTTTCCGGGCCTCATCTGTCTCTGTTATATTTTCCTTCCCCCTACCGTACACCTCTCCCTTTCACCTCCCATCGCTCACCCTGCCCCCCACCCCCACCCCCGAACACCACCAGCCCTGCCACTCTCCACCATCTGCTGCCATTGTGATCAGTCTCCCTTCCACAGGACCTCTCATCTGACTGGGATGGCATGTTCCAAGGCTATACCTTACCTAGTGCAAATGAATTCCCGAACCAATTTATGGAGCCTCCTCCCCCAATGCCCCTCCCCCCCTGCCTCTCTCTGTCTCTCCTCCATCTCTGCACCTCCTCCTCCTCCTCCTCCTCCTCCTCGGCCTCCCCCCTTGTAGTCTGTCTCTTCTCCAACTGGAGTCATATCTCTTCCCCTGTCTGCAGGAATGAATCCATGCCCTGCTCCCCCCCTTGCTCTCTCTCCTCCCTCTACCTTTCCCTGTCTCTGTCAGGCTCAACTCCCCCCCTCCCCCCCTTCTTACATCCACCCTCCCCCAACTCGACCTGTAGCCACCGCTGTGTTGCTCCAATTTATGGGTTCATTACAGCAGCTATCCACGGTAGAAGGAGATGGGGAGAGGTGGAAGGAAAGAGGGATGGAGA
The DNA here is from genome assembly GCF_965226575.1 of Pagrus pagrus. NCBI lineage: Eukaryota > Metazoa > Chordata > Actinopteri > Spariformes > Sparidae > Pagrus > Pagrus pagrus. The sequence goes on from NC_140192.1 coordinate 9,978,785, forward strand.
GAGACAACAGGGGAAGAGACGTGGGAAATGAGGGAGGTGGAGAGAAAAGGAACACGCATGATAAAGATTTATTAAACAGAACAGGACTATAATGCAGCAGTGAAGGTTATAAAGGAGAGTCGGGAGATAGAAGGTAGATTGAACAAACAAATGGACGAAATGGGGGAAAAGAGAGGATATAAGCTGTAGTGAGATATTGCAGCTGCACAGAGTGAACAACAGTGTTTCTCTCTATCCCTCTCAGTCATTTGTTTTCATACTGGGCCGCAATTTCAACCCTGAACACTCCGTGTTTTTATGTCTAACCAGCTAACCCAACTAATCTCGGCTGAATCAGTGTGGGGCTGAATATAAAACATCTACAAGTGTGTCTGGTGCAATCTTGTCTTTTAAAAATTTTATAAGGAAAAAGTTCACTGGATAAAGTTCCGCTTCAAGAATAATGATGAATGCAAGGTTTTTGTTGCCTGCAATAAGAAAAATATAACAATCTGCCAGTGGTACAAGGGAAAATGTCCCCAGATCTCACTGAAATGTTACTTTGTGTCTTAAATTATGTGTAATAAGATATTTGTTAAAGTTAGACAAAGTTAAGCAAATATACTTGATGAGATTTTTAGTTTTTGCAGTGTTTAATTAGGAAATGACTCACCTGAAACAGTTTTTTATTAATATAATGAGGTTGTTAATTGATGTATTTGGCAAACTCACTGAAATCATAAAATGAAGATACTAATTATATCGGCAAATGTTCCCTGACCGGATACTTTATTTATTTTCCTAGAATATCTGCTCACAGCATTGAACGCATAATTGAAGTCTTTTGAGGGTTATATTAAAGGACAAGTTCACCCAAAAATGAAACTTCAACTTGAAGTGGGTGCACGAGCTCGACCATGCGTTGAGGAATAACATCTTTTCAGGAGCTTCAAGAGGCTTCGATTGCACCAGACGAACTTGAGGGAGCCATTTTTTAAATTATCTTTCAGTCCTCAGCTACAAGAATGCTGCAAACCTCATCAGAGGTCGAGTAGATAATGGCTGTCTTTCATTTTTGGGTGAAGTTATCCTTTAAGTTGGTCAAAACATTTGGCTAAGGTTAGGGAAAGAAAACAGTTTTGGTTAAAGATTGAAAAAGTCATGAAGCACTAGACAGGAAGCGTTTACTTTAACCGGAACCCATAGATACCTCTCCGACTGTGCCAATCAAAACTGAATTAATTAATTAATTCAACTACATGTTCATTATTTAGCTTGTAGTTTGCAGCAGTGTTGAACTGAATTGCAATGAATTTTAATGAGATGTGATTTAAATATTTTGTGCAATCTGGTACAACACATCCGCCCACTACGACCTTAAAAACTGAGAAATGAGTCTTCGTAGAAACTAGAATTGATGGCAGAGCTGTTGTATTGGATTACATTACAGGTGTACCTAATGAACTGGCCGATGAGTGTGTACGTAACATCGCCTACACTAGAAAAAATGAATGTAATCCAGGTAGCAATTACGCTTCTAACCAGAATGTAATTGGGAGAGCAAATTAGGTATTACATAAACGTCTGGTGTCTGGTGAAATGTTTTTTTTTCTTTCCTCATACTCATTACAATTCACAGGATGAGTTTCCACAAGTGTCAGCTGAGTGAAGAAGATGCAGTGTTTACATCTCGATAAACAGAAACTTGATGATATGTCTTCGCCATTAGACGAGAGCCTCTGTACTTTATTGAGCGATGTGATTTTCCTCCATTTCAGGATTTCATGGTAATACCAACTGTCTGACAGCTGCTCTGCAAGGGTTATTTTCAGCTGCAGGCAGCTCTCTCTGACACCTGTGTGCCAAGGTGGTGTGATAGAGGGAGAGTATGACCCCCGCTCTCACAGGAATACTTTTCTGTCATGTGGAAAAGTCACTTTCTGGAAGGAACATTTCACCATTGTTATTGGGGATGCCATGTCAATCATGACTTTTACCTGTAAAGTCCAATAGCAGCAGAGAAAATATAAATATAAATGTGTTTACAGCCAAATTCTTGTTACAAACTTTCTAACAATGCACAGCATCGCTTCGACCCCATCCAGCCACACGCCCCTACAAGAGCAGAGCTCTAGCTCTTGATTTCTGGCAAATTTGCCAACACAGTAACGCTTGTACTGTTAAAAAAACCCACAAAAATCCAACTTGTGTAGTTTGGAAGGGTCCGTTTAACCACTAATTCATCCCAGTATTAGCGCTGCAAACTAACCCAAAACAAACAACCAGTGCCAACTGGAACAAGAGAGCATTTAGTGGGGATTTCTCTTAAATGTGTCCAGTGTAAAACTATCACACATTACCTTTCAGCTGTATTTCTTCTACCACTAATGAGAAAAAAGAGGGATTTCTTGGTTGTCTGATAATGGAGACATCTCTCCTTTCAAATTACCCTCCCCTGGAGGTGAGCCGACAAGATGTAAGGTAATAGACGCTTTAGTTCAACGTGAACTCTGCTCACTGTCAGATGATGCATTTGGCTGCCGAAGTTTTCCAGGAGCCTGCGAGGGAAATTTAATGCTCGTAGTTTCATACTGTATGTCCTTGCAGGAGAATGATAGGATTTAGGTTAATCCTGTAAAAAAGAATGATAGGATTTAGGTTAAAAGTTGGTGAAGTGGTCCTTTAAGGCAGGACAGCTGCGCTGTAGCAAAGAGGAAAAAACAGCAGAGTCATTTTTTGATCGGCTAATCCTTTAGCTCGCATTCCTGTCATTATAACACCTTCAATATTGTACTAACAGCAGGGTTCTGGTGAAGTGTTTTTTAGTGGCCAAAGATTGTGATAGGCCTTTGTGAGGCAGATAAATTATTCGCAGCTCATTGTGAATCATAATAGAAACAGTGGACTGGATGTTTTCCCGGCGTTACGCACTTCCCGCACTGACGTCAAGCCATAAGCCATAATTTCCTCCACTGATTAGCTCATTGTTCTCTCAGACCTCTTTTGTTTTCTACACACATTTGCTGCTTACTTTTCCGTTTTTATGTTTTGGCTATGCTTTTCAGCAAGGACCTCTTGCCATTGCTGGTTCTTACAAAAAGCTTTGCTTTTGTCTTTTTGGCCATGAGAGACTGAATCTCATATCACAGCAGCTCATCCTTTTGTGCTTTTGAAGCTTGTCTAACCCACATTCAGCTGTCATTATTCTGCTTTGAACTGAATTTAAATGGCCACGTTCATGATGTCCATGAGTGAGCCGCGCATCGAGTAGATACAAGCTGGGCTTTTGTTCTCTGGTGGCACTACGTAGGGCCTTTTGTGTACTAAAACATTTTGGACTCATCATCTATGCCTGCATTTAAAACTGGATGAATTTCAACACATATCACACCACACTTAGCACTTCAGTCATCCATACAAAATCACAAGCTTGTCACACGTTTTCAGTAGTCAGAGCATATTAAATACACTTGAATGGGTCACCCTTTATATAACAGTGACTCCACAGGATTGATTAGTAATTAACAGGAGTTCACATTAAAGAAAAAAGAGTTCAAACTGCCATTTCCGCTATAGAAAAATAGTCTGCAGTCAACCCGTGCTGTCAGGGATATCAGTGACATTCAGAAATAATTGGATTAATTGTTTTCGCTGCGTTATTCATGCTGGGCAGCGCTTTTTTAACAAGTCAATCACTCATGAATACAAACAGTAGAAGCGTCAATTTAAGGCATCAAACACCTGGTGAAAAATGTTCCCAGGGATGTGTAATTTAGCTTGATTTCCTGTGAGTATTAAATTGTACAGTTTGTATGCAGGGAGGTGGATAGGTTAGTACATCAGTGTTAATACCTGAGGTGCAGAACGATATAATTAAGGGTTTAATTATATCTTAACTGGCTCATCAGTATGCCGCGCGCCGACTCGCGATTGTCTGATGAATGCTTTAATATTGAATAACACCATTAATGCAAGTGCCTCTCGAATATAAACATACACAAGACTTAATGGGATTATACCCGAACAGGAGATTAAATAGAATTTAATGAATTGCTGTCATCATCTAAACAGCAATGTCCTTTTTAAGAGGTGACAACAAGCGAGTCCCTGAAAGCAAATAAGAAGTTTCTAAAGCTCTCGTGACGGCAGAGGCGCCGAACATCTTCTGCTCCTCATCCTTCATCTTCTCTTCCTCTCCATTAGTCGACAAGGTCCTCTGTTCTGACTTTCAACAAGTGACACGTCAAGGAGTGCAGTTAAGTCTGATTAAGATTTTTATCATTTCGCAGACGCCGTCTTTGTGCAGCGGCCTGGAGTCAGAGGTGAGAGCCCTCTCCGTAACCTCCCTGTGATGTTTAACTACCTTTGAAGTTTCCCCAACACCAACACAAAGAGCAGCTCTGTGGGCTTAAGTCAGTTGGTGCTTCTGAAGAGATTAAAAAGAGAGTAAGAGCGTCTATGTGTGTCAGACAGACAGAAAGAGAGCATTCACAAGTTCCAGTCACAGCAGATTACAATGTTTCTGATTTACAAGTCAGTGTTGCCGACCCAGGCTGTTTTGACAGCGAGCAATATCTGAGTATCTGAGATATGTGTTTAATATCTGAATGTTGAGGCCCGAGGCGGTGTGAAATTCAAATCAATTCAGCTGCCGAGAGAAGTGTTGAACTGCAGGAAGCCTTGTGAGGCATTCCGGGGGCACGGCAAGAGTTGAAACCAGAAGATTATAAGTCACTGTATAGTCAGAGCCCGAACAAGATGAGACTAAAGTAGAAAATCTGCGGGTTTTAGCAACACTTTGATACTTTTTTCAAGGTCGCGTTGTGAAAGTTTTGAAAAGTTTTTGCAGAGATCGCAGGGAGGCCTTGAAAAAATGAGCCGCGGAGCCACCTTCGTTCAAAACCCCGAAAGTCCTCTGATCCGACGGAGACACCTCCTGTGTCCTCTGTGGCTACTTCCATTCTCTTTGATGTCAGGATGAGAAACAATTCCTCACATGAAAGATGAAAAAAGTCTTCAAAGTTTCCTCTCTTTCTCTTTCTTTCCCTGTTTTACCCGAGGCCTTGGGCTAAGTACACACGCCGAACGGGAGGAGGTGTGTGAGTTAAAGAGACGTCAGTGATGGATGGAAGGAGAGAAAACCTGAGAAGAAGAAATGAAAAGAGTTGTACAGGAAGAACCCGCAGTGTGAGGTCAAACAGGGCTCTAACCTCGACGCCCGCACCAGAAATAGAAGATCTGGCACCGCAGTTCACCAGAATGGACGCTCGTTTGGCTCCGCTTCACTCCGCCTTTGTTATTCATGTGAAATTCAAATCCCTGGCTGCAGAAAGTTAACCTTTAGCACCAATAAATTCACTGTCATGAAAATTCATTACAGTTTTGACTGGCTCTTTCAGCACGTAAGCACCGTAGAGAGGGATGGATGAACGTATTTACATTTAACAAAGATTATAGAGGAAAAACAAGAGATCTGCCAAGGTATTTGTTTATTCTTGTACTTGAATTTTCTTAGACAAGTGGGAGCTTTTCAGGTCTCTTCTCCTCAGCTGAAGCGACGTTCCTCTTCCTTTTCTTCTTTGTTCGCAGAAACCCTTAACCCAGCAGCTCTCACCTGTCACCATTGTCGCTCCTGCCACAGGGTGATAACTCACAAAGACCACGAGGTTATAATTACAGCCTTCCCACTTTCCACTGAATAGGACACTTACCACATGAGAGCTGAACAGTGTGAAAGAAAACACTGTGAAAGTCAGAGAAGTGATTCATTGTTTCTGCGAGTGAAGGAGAGAAGTGGCAACAAAAGATCTAAGTGAGGGCAGAAGAAAGTCACAGATAGCGGCGAGGAGCAGTGTCTCTCGTGTTCGCAGATGTTGCAGTACGAGATGGGAAGCAGATGTTTCGTCAGGCGGGCGGGCCATTTGGTCACACGAGTCCACAGCATAACACATGTCAAACCCTAATGCTTCGCCGCAGATAACTCTCATCACTTCTCGTGCTATCTACACAGCACGGCACGTCCTTGATAAGAAACCAGAGAAGACGCTTTTAACCTTTTGTTTGACGCTAAATGAGGCCCGGCCGAGCTGCATCTTGTCAGCACTCTATTAAGGAGAAAAGTGAAGTCTGTTTTAACAATAAATGAGGAATGATCTGAGCTTTTTTTTTTTCCTTATCCAGGTTGAGCTTTAAAGTCAACGCAGAGACTCGCTTTATTTCGTCTGGGATGACAGATTCAAAGTGGTGTTTTTGGACTAATGAAGTATGACTGCAGCGAGCGAGGATTATGGATGTTAGTTTAAGAGAGTCTGGATTACGGTTCCACGAGAACAGATTACCATGTTGTTTCTGTGTCTGCGTTATGTCTCGCTGAGGTGACGCAGAAAGAAGATATTCTCAGAGAACGTCCTAGGTGAGAGGAGCTGGAAAGCCTGAACGTGATTACCCGGCCCCTTCGGGATTTTACAGATTTATTGCGAACCTGCGCTTCAGTTTGAGGCGTCTTATTTTGGTAAATTACAGAGCAAATTGAAAGACTGCTATGATGAAGTGCAAGAGATGAGAAGTTATTTGTGGGAAAGACCAAATTGCAACAGCATGCTTGTTTTGATCACCGTGTGTTGCTGAAGTTTGATGTCTGCAGCTCGCACTAATGCATTTTTAGTCACGTTCCCGACTGCTAATGCGCAGTAGCTGTTGTGTTTAAATACATTCAATCCTCTTTAGGTATTTGTTTATACAGTATCTTATGTCTCATTTCAGAATATATTTTGCTTTTCATAGGAAGAGGCGAGACAAACGAGGCAACCTAAAGCACAAGATTCAAAAAATGCAAATCTTTAACAAGTGAAACAAAAAGAGAGACAGTCAGCCATTTTCAGCCATTCTTTCCACTCTTATGTAAATTCCTCGTGAATGAAACTGTCTGCGATTTCTAAAAGCTGTTATACAAACCGTATCACCCACACAGTGCTCATTTTAGCACATATATACACAGGAGCACAGCAGAGACGCACACTGGCATGATAGATTATGTGAGCTGGATCCCATTCATACAGGTTCATACATATCAGGTTGTTGTATCGCTCAGAGTGACTGAGAGCTTCCATCTTTTTTACATTCTCCGGGTTTTTATGACCTCCTCGGGACACAAACAGCGCGCACAGCGAGCTTCGAGGATCTTCCACCTGTATGAGCCGTACAGTGAATAATATATACCATCACGGTGTGACACAATGAGCACAGTGCACACGTGTAACTGAGTCACGTTATCAAGACCAGCGGTGCTCTGTGGGAGCTTTTTACGTGATAGAGCACACCTGCCTAATCCTCTGTCTGTGGTAACTGATCTGTGTTGGCTGAGAACACATTATAAATCTCTCTGCCGTGGACTGGTGTGTTTAACCCAAGGAGCAGAGTGCTGCATTAGATGTCTACATTCATCAACAGGCTGAAGGTTATCATCCATGTGTGTGTGTGCGTGTTTGGGGTTGGGGTGTCCACACGCGTGTGTACGTGTGTGCAGATTATTGCTGACCCCATTTTATTACCCACAACCTGCTGCTCCCACACTCCCACCGCCAGAATCCTCCATAGCTGCTTTTATTGAATTATCTTTTATTTGGCCGTATCGCAGCGCGCCTTTGCCAGTCTTTGAAAGTGCCGCTTTCATAAGACATCGATGACACAGCTCATTGGATTTAGCGCCTAATCAGAGGCTTTTTAATGTATTCTCTGTGATTCATGAGATTGGATCCATTTATGAAGATTTATGAAAAGTCTCCCATTTGCATCTATGTGAAGAAAGGGTTCGGATATTTCGGGCTCCTTTATCTGCGCTCATATCTTTTTTTCATTTCAGCGGAGGGGTTTATCTGGGATTTAAAATGTGAATCATAATCACCCCTCCAAAACACATTCTCAGTCTAAGATTGGATTTTCTGGAAATATTGAATGTTGCTACTTCAAGCAACCATTTGTGCCTGTACTGAATAGGTGTTCCTTATGATGGGATAAACACTGGCTTCATTTGCATGTTTTTCATGAAATGAATTAAACCACTAATCTTTTTACCACGAAAATATATTTCAATTATTGAAATTCTATATCCTTTTTTTTTTTTTTTTGGTTAGTCTTATAATAAGCATCTTTCCCTACAGCTCTGTTTTTCTTAGAAACATCGAAACATGTTCCCAGCAGCAGCAGCAGCAGTGTCATCTCTCCTTTCTTTTGTCTGAATGTCATCTCCACGTCTCTCTGCAGGTGTGATCCGCGAGAGCTACCAGAAGGGTCGTGACCAGCTAGTTCCTGTGACCTTGTTGGCCATCGCTGTCATCCTGGCCTTCGCCATGGGCGCCATCTTCTCTGGCATCATCGTCTACTGCGTCTGTGACCACCGCCGGCGGGACATTGACCTGACAGGCCGCAAGGAAAAGGACAGCCACCACCTCCACTCCCGCCGGGGATCCATGAACAGTGTGACCAAGCTGACGGGCCTGTTTGAGACGCAGGCCAAAGACGGTCGGCCCGAGGCGATCCTCACCCCTTTGATGCACAATGGGAGACTCACACCAAATGGGAAGATGCTGATAAAAGCAGACCAGCACCACCTGGACCTTGCTGCTCTGCCAACGCCTGAATCCACCCCCATGCAGCCGCGGCGTAAGCCCAGCCGGGGCAGCCGGGAGTGGGAGCGGAACCAGAACCTCATCAATGCCTGCACCAAGGACATGCCACCGATGGGCTCCCCTGTTATCTCAGACCTGCCCCTGAGGGCCTCACCGGGGCACATTCCCAGCGTGGTAGTCCTGCCTCTGCCACAGCATCAGCACCAGCTGCAGCCTCATCTGCAGCAGCATCAGCAGTCATACCAGCACGAGTACGTGGAGCAGCCCCACCACAGTGACCTCAGCATGGGCCACGGTGTCATGGACGACCAGGGGGCCACTCTGGAGTACAAGACAGTCAAGAGCCCCTGTCACAACCTCACCATGGTGGATCCAGATGGGGTGCTGCCGCCACGTGTGCCCCAACGAGAGGCCTCTCTCACTATCCCTCCAGCTGTCCCACAGATGGGCAAACGTCTGGAGGTCCACTCGTCAGTCTACGGGCTCCGGAAAGGATCGGCTTCCGGTGCTTGCGGATCCTCCGCCCTAAAGAAACACAACACCAACTCCTCTAACTCCTCCCATTTGGCGAGACATCACAGCTTCAACCGCGTGGAGACTCCGCCCCCTGCACCACAGAGGGTGGACTCCATACAAATGACAGCACAGGGCATATCTCTGTCACGGCAGCCTGGAATGAGCTCCTATGGTTCACTGCCTCGAACGGGCATCAAATATCTCAAGCCTGATGTCCCCCCCAAACCCTCCGTAGTCTCACTCTCGACAAAAGTCAAGTCCAGTGACTCCTGCACATAGTCAGCTCGTTAGCCAGTCAGTCCAATGTGAACGGACAGTAGTGAAAGTTATTTTCTGAAAGAGAAAAAACAGGGAATACTGTACAACTTGCATCTCCTTTTAGTGTTTTTGTTTGTTTGTTTTTGGTGTACAGTACAGTGGAAAATGCAACACAGTTTTTTTAAGGAAACACTTTCTTTTTATATAAATATGTAAATATTATACAAATGGTTGTCGTCATTTGTTGCCGTCATCGAGCTCTTGCTCTGGCTGCCTCCCAGTTCCTCTGCAAACACACATGGGAACATGTGCTACTGAAACAGAAGAGGATGATGCTGTCCTGAATATTTCAACTAACGGCGCCCTGTAGCATCCAAGGCGGTGGCTCTTTTGTTTGTGGTGTCTTCGGCCACTGGGACTTGACTTTGATACTTTATCATGCTGGTAAAAGCACATAAGAAGACAGCACGGGGGGTTTCGGAGAATAATCGTTGTACAGTACCTTGAGGACTGGGAGATCTGAGCGAGCGAGCGAGCACTCAGAGGGACTGAGCTCGGACTGAAAGGACAGACAGCTGCCTGACTTCTGCGAGAAACTGTGAAAAGCCTCTCAGTGTTACAGCAATCAAGTCCTGCCTGGGTTTGACTGAAAGCCGGGGCCAGAGGAACCTTCTACTGTACTGGTTACTGAATAACACATGACTGTTAATACTAATAGCTTGTTGTATTTATTTTTATGAAGTGCTTTTGAAAAAAAAAAAAGACTGACTTTCTAGGCTCAGAGAGAGAGAGGACAGAGAAGAGATCTTTTAATATTAATTAATCAAGTGTGAGAAAAAAAAAAAAAACGTATTTAAAGTCATTAAACTGGAGCCCGTAGAACTTTTCTTGATGACTAAAGGTCCACTAGGTCTTACTGTGTGCTCAGTGGGACCAGCAGCTTGAGATATATGTGACCTCTATGAAGAGGAGGAGATATTTATTTAAACTGTGCCAGACAGGGACTTTTAACTTCATGGACCAGAATTTCCATTGTTTTAGACCAATCATAAAAAAAAAAAAAAGACTTCCTGAATCTCACCCTTTCACTCCTCCAATGAGCATAACCCCCCTTCCAATCAGCACTGTGGTTTTGTGTGAGTCAGTAACATTTGTCCTGATTGGTTGCTGGCTTACCGGTGCCATCGAAGCTCACTGTTGCATGTTGCAAATATAAGAGAAGCAGCTGCAGCAACAGTATCTGCATACACACACACACACACAGACACACACATACAAAAAGAAGACGTTGCAAGCAAAACGGGGGCAAACGACGCCTCCGTCTTGGGACCGTATCGTCTTCTCTCGACGAGCAGGTGAAAAAGAAAACTATAAAAACATCTGTCTTGCCTGCTTCTTTTTCCACATGTAAATTTGTGCCTTACACCCTAAAGTAGTGACAATGTTTTCTTTACTAGCTGTTAACTTTGTCTCCTCGTAGTATTTTTTTATTTTTCTTACGTCATGATATTTCCCTGGTTTGATAAAAATGCAATTAAAGAATGTAGGTGTTATTGTTGTAATTCTGGTCCCTAGACATAACACACTTACAGTCCAGAGGGAAGTGAGGAAGGAGGATTTCTTCTTCTCTCTCTTTCACACACACACACACAAACACACAACACACACACGCACACACACACGCACACACTCATCTTTGTGGTTCATTTCTGATTGTGCCATTAATGCGCTTAAAGCAACCCTTTATGTTGTGCTGGCAGTGTCGATGAAGACGTTGTGAGTGTTTTTTTGATTTTATATTTTATACAATTTAAACGTCCTGGTATTTGTTTTTACTTTTTTTTTTTTTTTTTTGCTGTCTGTTGGTTTGGAGTGGTGGTTGATTGACTGATTAACTGAGCAATTAACATTTGTTACTTGAGAAGGCCAATGTAGGTGTATCTCTCTGGTGCACTGCAATAATAAAAAAATGCAACGTCAACTCTAGCAAAACGTACAGTATGAGATACACATAAGCACCCAGTGTACTAACACAGTCCTTGTGTGCATCGTAACACTCAAAGTCAGCAGGCAGTTGCATAAACAGGCTGGTTCCTGTGACGCTGACGTTTTAAAACAACAATATTAAAAACCTTATTTAACCCCTTTTTGTAAGAAAACACAGTTTGATAAAGTCTAGAGTTTTTATTTTGCTTCACTAACTCTCGTGATCAAGGCCTTATGAATGGCGGAGAGTTTGACTAATCTGATCTCTTTTATTTGCTTTTTTACTTAAGGATTTTTATTGATCACCCCTCCCCCCCCCCCTCCAAACACTTAAATCAATGGAGCACTCCCTTAGTGTCGTATGTGTAGATAGGTAAAAGTTTTCTTGATATCAATGGAGGAAAGCCAACTATGTCTCAATCCACAGCTAATGTGAGGATGACGTGTGGGATCTGTGACCAAACTAACGTGTGCGTGTAGATGCTCGCGGGGTTTGGTTGCAAATGACGAGGTCATGAGCGACAGGTGAGGTCGGGAAGAAGCTGCCACTTCAGATACGAGATCTGGGGTCGGTTGAGACAGAAAGATATGATCTTCAAAGTGCAAAAGGCCCAAGATTGGTCTGAAGGCGTATGTTTACTCCAGACTTTCAGAATACCACTGCTTTGTAGACTAGTTACTGGCCACTACAAGGCCCCGTTTCCACCTTGAGGAGCGCATGAACCAGCAACTTTCCCTGATCTACAACTAAATATTTCTTGTCTGGAAATGTTCAGTTGTGCCGACTCCGTGTCCACACCGAATGTGAACAATAAAACACGTCGAGGTCAGAAGGTCGATTTAGCTGTGGGTGCGCTTAAGATTCTGTAACATCCAGTACCGAGCGGGGTTCGAACCCTTTCAAGACTGGATTGGGTTTGACTGTGAAGGCTGCTGTGGACAGTGAGGTTCTTTGGTGTGTGCCTTTTTTGTCTCTCACCCTTGTTATAATACACTGCTATTAGATGCAAATCGACTCTCTTCTCAACTTCTCAACCTTTTGAACTTTGTAAGCTTGTAAGATATTGTGACGTCACAAAGTTTTTTGCCCTACTCTCTTCACTTCCTTAACATCTGATTCACAGCTTAATGTATGTTGTAAAGAAAAAAACTCTTTAATTTAATGCAAAATGTAATTAAAAAAAAAAAAAAAGAAAATAAAATTCTTGTCATGAAGACTGTGATATGTCCTTGACTTCTTCACTTGTTTCTTTGCCTGAGGTGCTTATCGCTATACTAGGAACTGCTTTAATCGTTGGATTTTGTGCAACACTGTTTGGGGAAAACCAAGCCGGAGTTTTTCCACCGGTTCTTTCTGAACGTTCTTTCAACTGAGAGAGAAAAATATTGTACTTGTATAACCTCAACTACAACCACCGCCAACCCCTCGAGATCTGAGAAACTTTTCTTCAGCATAAGATTCTGATACAAAGCACATCTAAGTGGATTAAAGTACTTTGAACTGAAGTGAAAATGGTTTCTTTAACTTCATATCTAATAAGTGAGGGTATCTACGAGCAGAGGGACGAGCCCTGCACTCTGCTACGCTATCGATCCTCTCGGTTAAATGAAGCAAACAATTTGATGGAGATCGGGGGCAGCTTTGTGTTGGCGGATTGGTACAGAATGCACTCTAAATCTCACTTTAAACTATAATACATAATCGTCCACAGAGGTATTAGGAGTTCATAATTGTAGTGCAGGTTTGGGGTAAACCATTTAATCCCATATAGGAAATCAATAAACTCAAATATATGCTGAAGGCACTTGCAAGGAAATGGAGGGATTGCAGAGTGTGGGTGATTATTTTCTCTTAGTTCAATTTAAAAGTTAATAAGCATAAGTTCACAAACAAGCCTGCCATATCAACTTTATAAGATTATATATCAATGGTAAAATGTAACACAAGTTTCTGACAGATGGGCCATTTTCGGCCGTTTTAATGACAATATTCTCAGCAGTTACAAATTAAACTCTGTCTTAAGTCCTAATGGAGTTCAGCTCAGGTAAGTTATGACAAAAAAAATGAGGAATAAAGCTAATAGTATGACTAGTGACTTCGGTCTTTCCAACCTGGACTCTTTTTTCCCCATGTTTTTGTTTCTAGGGGACTATAATTTCGATCTTGTTGCTGGAGCCAGCACCTGCAAGACACAATATAATCCCTGCCAGCAACTGTGCACTGCTTCTACTACATCCACTCAAAGTGCTTGTTTTTGTGTCTGACAACATTATGGAAAGAATCTCTGCAGAGATAGACCCTTTGGTTAAAGAATAAGGTACATTTTGTTCAACTAGAAACAGTCGCTATTGCTTTCGCCAAAGTGAACAGAAACAGCATTTTTATCTTCGTAAACAGAGAAACTCACTTTAAAACTTCTTTGGTTCGTGTTTCCACTGTTCCAACAATTACCAACTCTGGTTTAGTCAAAATAAACCCTTAATTGACGATGTTGGATGGAAAATATTTCGGAAAGGAGTGAGAGGGAGGGCGGAGACATCAGAGAAGCAGTTAACCAGAATATTTTCTCATATAACGCGATGAATTAAGGTTTTTGGGTTTTTTCTACCAAACCAGAGCTGGTGATTGTTGGAGCAGTGGAAAGATGAACCGAGATGTTTTAAAGTGAGTTTTTCTCTTGAGTTTGAACGAAGTGTGTTTTATGATGATAAAATTAATGGTTCTGCAAATGGAGTCTGGTGGCTTTGGCAATGTGCTGTTTCTGGTTAAACAAAGTCACATCCACGCAGAAACATATCAAATAGGATCCAGATTGAAAAATACAGAAGGGTTAAGTGGGTGTTACAAATCGAACAAGCCATGGTACATGCCTTCGTAGCTCTTTGCTGAAGGAAGTATGTAAACCAAGCAAACAATACTTGTAGGGTTTGGCAAGAGGAGGAAATAGACTACTGAAAGCAAAGGAGGAATTTAAAGGAGGAAGTTTAAATATAAGAAAATGATAATGCCAAGTCAAAGCACCCCTTTGTCTCTCTCACATTGAAATGCCTGTGCTATCGCTCAAACTCATGTCTGACGATTAGAACAGATCTTAGGAGCAAATCTCCTCGCCCCCAGAGCATTAGCGCTGACTAACACTGACCAGAACGGCTTCTATTTCAGATGAACGTCTCCACTGTCATACGTTAGCACGTCCTTGGTATCATTTTGACGGGAAATGTGGCTTTGGCAGGTAGCTTGACACTCGTGCCTTTGATCCTGAGGTGAGTCATAAGTTGCAAGCGTTGGTACAAGTCAGACTGCGCATGGAGATCAGATAACCAGGATGTGGTGCAGCTAATGAGGCCTGTCGCTGCCTTCACAATGCCGCATTGTGCGTCTCCATTCAGAGCACCCGTGTGTTGTTGTACAGCGCGGAGATCAAGATTCAGATATTCACCACCAACTCTTTTCCGACGTGACAAGAGCACAATGATATCTATTGGTGACTAGTGTGAGCTGGTATTAGCACAGAGTTAGTCAGAGTGATGCTTGGTGACCTCAAATGTTGTAATTTGTGGGGTCAGAACAGGTGAACCCGGGCTTTGTTGAAAGATTCAGAGATAAAAAGACAAGATGTCACAGTCAGAGATATCAGGTTAGAGCTTTCAGGCATGTACAAGTAGTCCAGTGTATGAAACTTGTTCTGTGTCGATACTAATGTAATATAAGCCATAATCCTAATGTAATTGAGTGGTAACAATATGATATCATAGTGTTAGTGTATGGAGTCTTTAATATATTTATAAGCTCTCTTAATGTTATTGATTTTAGCTTGGCAAATCTGCAGTTATCTTGATTTTAAATGCATGTACAGAGGTGAAGTGTGCTCAGGATGCACAATGAACTTGATGTGTGGATACAGATACAGTGCGACTATCATAGTTTATAAAAAACGGTCATGTTGCTGTTTGTTTCCTACTTTTATTCAGATGGGATCTTGGAAAATGTTTACTTTTAATTGCTCTGTGCAGATGGTGAGTGAGAGTTTTTCACATCGTATGTATTATTTTAATATAACTTGTTTTAATTTATGTCACGAATCTCCTTAGTCAAACTCCAGTGTCCGAGGTTTTTAGTGTGGATATTTTAATGATTCCACTACACAACCTCTTCTATCACCATAGTGCGGTTAATTACACAATTATAAATGCTTTTCGGATATTATTAAAATGCACACTCATTACCACACTCCAAAAATAATCTCCCTGAAACAGTGACCTCTGGTATTTTCATTACATGTAAAGTTTTTGTCAAGGGTCACATTTAATGCAGTGTTTCTATTATGTTGTGTCAATGTGTATAAATTAAACAATTAGATGTGTAATTTATCAAATGAGATAGAATAACCAACTTGATTATGTACTTTTATGCATTTTACTTGAATAATGAAAAGCACATTATGTTGATGTAGGATTTCCCCTTAACTTTCAGTGTAATAGTTGAATAAAACACGAGGTTCATGCATAAGTCTGCTAAAAATGATTATTATTTAATTTACTCACATTGAAATCGACATGATAGGGAAACTTTGCATTAAATGTGACACTTTCCTGACAAGTTATGTAATAAAATTAGATGAAAACTACTTACATTACATTAAAAATACTCAAAGTTATAGTTTGAGGTGAATTATTTTTGGAGTTAATGTTATTAGGTGTTCTCACATGAGAGGTGTTTAATTGAAACACCTGTCGGTGTAACACAACAATATAATTTGGCAGAGAAAACCAATAGTTGTTAGACTATTAGTTCTGACTGTACATAATCTATTGCATTTTGAGGTGCAACTAAGACTGCCTGAGAGAGAGAAACCTGTTGATAAAGAATTACTTGATGTTAACTGTCCCTGTGCAGTGCACTGTACATCAGTGTAGACTTTAGAAAAAGAAAACAAAGAGAGCTGTGATGTCGCTATGGTTTTGTGGCCTCATACACTAATGCATCTAGAAGTAAGTAGTAAATGCTCTTTGATTAGCAGTTGATGTAGGAATACCGTATGCTGCAAAGCTTTCTAGTGTGAATCAGCAGCAAATCGCTCTGGCCCATGATCTGACATCATGACCCGTCGATCCGAGAGCTCGACGGCTCTTTCCTCTGCCAGTGACAGCTACTGCGGGCAGCCTGCCAGACCGTCAACAATCCCAGCAACAAACCAGCCAGCTGACCAGCTGACCAGCTAACCGGTCGGCCAGCCATTAAACCCTCCAGCCAGCCTTTAAATAAACCATGTAGTGACTCACGCTGCCCCGCCCCCTCCAGTCCAACACAGCTCTAATCCACCCTGGCCGCAGCCCGCTAGTGCTCATTTCGAGTGCCCGGCAATCTGTGGTCACAACAAGCTTAGTCGTGTGCTAATCCTCGCCGTCCCATCCAGCTATCATTATCCCCGCACTGATACTGTCTACATCCGCCACTGCTCTTTAATGGCACACATACTAGGTTGCCTTTTTCTGCCGAAAAACACAAAAGAAGGAGGATAGACAGGATAGACAGGTAAAAAAAAAAAAAAAAAATGGATGAGATAATTATCTGCCTTGTCAAAAAAGCCTGCAGAGATTCAATTGAAGTCAAAACAGGGAGAAAATAGACAGACACATATTTGAGCACACACACACACACACGCGCACACACACACACACACACACACACACACACACACACACACACACACACACACATTAACACACTCCATTGTAATGTGTCCCTAGTGAAATATGAGTCTCTATGAGTCATTAATGGAGGTCAATAGGCCCCTTAATGGTCATTCACCATGTTGGTTGGTTTGTCGTTAATGTGTCATGGTATAAGTATATGTGAGCTTAATAGTGGAGTCTCTGTGTCTGTTTTACAGCCATCTAAATGTGTGTATGTGTGTGCCTGTGTAGTCCGTCTGCTCTGTGAGTCTGTTTTCTACAGTTAAATATGTACCCACGGTCGATATTTCATAAGCTGATTCCAATATTTTTAGACCGGTAAAATATGATAACTTTAAGGCCAATAAATAAATCAGAGGTTCAATATTTCTCAAACAGTTTATTCCTGGCAGTAAAGGCCAGATTTAGACCTTCATTTAGGGAATTAAAATTTAAAGAAGTTATGTCAAATTACATAATATTTGTGCTTAGATTATTTTACTTCACGGAAAATATAATTTAGCTGATAATGTGCATAAAAAATCTGTTTAATAAGAAAACAGAGATTTCTTTTTGGTGTCTGTTTCCTTAAGGGAGCAAATGGTGCATCTGTTTGCTAAACCTCTCTGCTGGCCATTGAATGTCCGAACACACTGTAGTTTAGCAAACATAACTAGGCATGGCAGGTCCGTCAAGCTTGGGTTGTCGCCATATACTGAAATGTTGTGAATGGGGGCTAGTTGGAGTGATATTCTGCATTTAAAAGAGTCTGAGGGGGTTTTTTTTATCTTTTAACATCAAGATGAAATGAAAAATGCCTTTTTAACAGTTTGGCATCACATCCCATCCCATGTGCACCTTTTTTAATAATAAAAGCCAAAAAATAATGGCTAAAATCATAGCTAGTAACCTTATCTTCAGGAGTTCGTCCCCTCAAACCTTGTTCCATTTCCCACAAATATTGTGGTTACAGGCCCACTGGTTATAAGTTATTTACTTTGAGGGGAATATAACTGTGACAGCTCCAGATTATGCGCAAGGCATTTCAAGTTGACTGCTCCAGCAACTACATGGAGCATATAATTGGCTGTGTCTCTATCTCCCTGACGGAAAGTGCTCGCTGGTGTTCAAGTTTAGTTCCTCCCAATGTTATGTCCCACCTCCTTTCCTGTTTCACTCGGAAATATGTCAAATATGTCGGTTTAAATTAAGAAATCACGAACAGATGAGCAAACGTGTAAGGATTGGACTAAACTGTGTTTATCCGCTGTGATCAATAGCATGTCTGGCTAACTAGCTTACTACTTACAATAGCATTGCAGACACTTCCAAGGCTATATCACTTCATTAACTAACTAAAAACTAAAGGTTTGAGGGGTTTACAGGTCAGGCCTGTTTATGACGAGGAAAACCACCTCCTGGATCCAGTCCAACAGATGTTCAGCAGCTCTGTCCTGCTCTTTGTTGTCTTTGAGTGAGTTTATTTTACAGCAACTCTTTCAAACTTTACCCCCGGTTACATATTATATATAATATGATATTTCGCATACACATTGGTTAGTCTTAATCCTAGAAACCTGTTCTCCTGTAATGTTTAAAGTGAAAACGTAACACATGTAAGCTGAGCTGCCAAACAGGGTTATGTCAAAACGAAAAAAACAATTTAGTCTTATACTTTTCCATATCTACCTTTAATGAACCAATTCACGGAGCTAATGGTAGTTAATTAGCTCCGAGCTGGTACAGCCGATAAAATCTGCCAGCAGCAGTTGTCCTGCAGAAACCGACAGTCATCAGCTAGAAAGAATCAGCTTTTGTCTGAAACTTCAAGGTCTGATTTATTAAAAAAACTGCTAAGAATTATTCTTGGAATAAGTCTGTCACCGTTAATCCCTGTAAACTGCACAGGCCTATGTGTAGAGCTAAAATAGGACGCTTCACAGGCACAGCGAAAATAACTAAGGGGGTCAGTGCCTTGGGTCAATTGGGGAACTTCTGTTCTGTGAGGTTTTCCCCTGTCAGTGTGTGTCTGTGGATGCGTCTCTCTAATCCTGGACTCGGAGGAAAAACAATCTTCCAGAGGAGATGCAGAGCTTATTGTTGCTTTAAACCCGTCCCAACAGACTAGCCTTCACAATGAACTGGACTATGACAAAATGAAATACTGGATTGATGTTACTGTCCGCACTTTTGTTAAGTATAATAATGCGACACAATGCCAAACTTTTGGTGCATCTCACTGTGAAATACTGAATATAATGATTTAAAACAAGGCGGTGGTCATCTGAAGATCCCCGTGGTTTAACGACCATCATCAACAACAATCTTTCCCACAGCACCATATGTCTCGTGCGCTGAACAATATCTGCTGCACTTCATATTAAGCTGATTTAGGTCTCGCAGTAATCTGGATGTGGGCCAAAAATTTAGTGCAGAGCAGACATTATTGCCTTGTCGAATACATAAAAGCACACTGGAGACATTTTACCCTTGTAGGAAGTGCATTAACACATCCCGAGCACTTAAGCTGCGCTAAATGTACCTTTAAGGCATTCAGGTGGCCTTGTTGTGAAGTGAAGAGACCTGTGAAGGTGTAAACAATGAAATAGGCCTCCCCGCTGATGCTGCTATTGAGTCATGGTGCCTGGCAGCCGCAGAGGAGAGAAAAATGGAATATCAAAAATAGAGACAGTGACTTAAATCATGATGTTTTCCAGATATACTGAATAAAAGTGAGCTGAATAAACAAACCACAGTGTTGTGTTGTTAAAGGAGACCAGTATTACTCTTTTGTTGTTCTTTTCTTTTTTTGTTTTTCTGCTGGCTCAGGCGTGTGTGAGCTGACCAATCAGAGCAGACTGGGTTTTTAGGAGGGGGGGCCTTAAAGAGACAGGAGCTGCCTTAGACAGAGAGGGAGTACAGTGCTGCATAAGAGAAGACGGATGTGTTTTTTGAGCATAAAAGCATGTAAACCTATTCTAGTAGTGACCCAAAATAAAGTTCTGAACCTGAAAATGAGCATAATATGTGTCCTTTAATCATTGCATGACCCATGACGCAGCCTTCTGATTGTGTAAGTGTACCGTCACGCATCTTTGTGAAAAATGCAATGCCCACATTCATACAAAATTCAAAATGTGTGTCATTTTTAGTATCCCATTAGCGGTAAACTTGCATTTGTTCCGCGAACTTTAACCAGGAATCCATTAAAATTTCACTGAATGGGTCTCATGATATGATGGCTCACTGAGACAGCAAGATGCACCGAGGCGATGGGTGGCACACCCAACACAGCTGGTGATAACAGCCTATTCTTGTCTGATATTCCAGCGTACTAAAGCATGCATCAGTCAGCCCAGACTTCTCAGAACCCGAGAAGAATCCAGCAGAAGATTCTCAGCGAGGTTTCACAGGAACGAGGGCGAGAGCAACTGTCTCTCACACTCTGGAAAAAAAAAAGCCTTGGGCTGTGAAGAAGCAGCGAGAGGAGTATACCTCTGAGACTTCTGATGGCAGAGTGAGCAGGGGAAAGAGCCAATCCTTGTTCTGCCGTTATAAGCCCTGCACTGCATACATTGACGAACGAGCAGGGGAGAAATTGGCATTGGGAATAAGGGCAAGACGGTGTAAATTTGGAGCACAAAAGGCTTAAGGGGGCACTGTGCATGCATCCCTGTAGCCCCACACACACATACACTCCAATATGCACTGGGCTTAAGAGGTGGCTGAGGAGAATGACTGGCGAGGGGATCAAAACAAAGCCCGTGGGTGATGTTGGAGGGGAGCTCGGGGACTCGGGAGGGAAGTCTGCTCCTCATCTGACACTCATGTGCACGTTCGGATGTGCACACGCTCACACACTTATTCGGGAAGTCTAAGAGCGTAATGACCATAAGAGAGGGAGAGATAACCCAAAGAAAAGGGCACACCACCAAGAGAGAAAAGTCAAACTCACATGCATCCATGCACACAGACACACTGCAGAAGGCTCTAACTGGCTGATATTGCCAGGAGTGCAAGGATAATCCTGTGAAACTGTGTTTGTGTGGAAAAACTTAGTTTCAGTGGCCAGGAGAAAACACCCTCCAAAAGTTGAGAGGAGATGCCAATCAACTTTATACCACAATAATCTGTGACCTGGTTTCTCAATGCTGTCAGCCTCTTTGAGGGGTGAAAATAACAACAACACAGCTACATCCAATTATTTCTGTTTCAGGGCATTTCAACATTTTCTGTAAACATGCTTGCTATTTTCATAGTCACAGTTTAGAGCTTGCGATTGGCCCGATCAAAACACCATATGGGTGTATATATATAGTGTGGAGCAAATAGTGTGAGTTGTGGATGCAAAAAGGCTTTCGTGTGATGCAGCCTTCCTCCAACAGCGGAGGTTCAGCCGAGTGGCAGGGAAATGTGGCGATCATTTACGGAGAACCAAAAAGTCAGAGTTTATGAGGGTGCGGCTCCCATTAATGGTGTCATCCTGCGAGGAGCCCAGAGAGTCACAACTGCGGGGACAAAGATAAAGATGGGAAATGACATTTGATTTATGACTTCGCATATGTTGTTAATTTAGCACAGGACAGACTAATCAGTGAGCTTGAGTGTAAACAACCCTCTCCCAAAGCCATAAACTGGAGGAGACTTTCGTTTTCTAGGCTGTGAGCTACTTGGTAAAAAGGGAGTCCAGGACTGATTTTGTGTGAATGACTATAAAACTACTACTGAGTAATTTTATAGTCATTCAAACTGATCAATTCAAAGTCAGAAAGCTACTCTGAAAAGCTGAAGCCTGGCTTTCAAAATGTAACACAAAAGACGATGTGTCCTTGTGCGCAAACCTAAGAAACATATCCCGAAGA
This sequence comes from Pagrus pagrus, assembly GCF_965226575.1. NCBI lineage: Eukaryota > Metazoa > Chordata > Actinopteri > Spariformes > Sparidae > Pagrus > Pagrus pagrus. Next base: position 10,000,689 of record NC_140192.1, read on the forward strand.
TCTTCATTTCTGTTGAGAATTTTTCTTCCTTTTCTTTTGATATACATGCTAAACCTTCAACATGCCAAAAAACTCTATATGTTTCTAACCTTTGCCTTCTGAAGAGATGGTTTGGAGCATTACGTAAGTTAACAATGGCCGAGAGTATTCAGATAACATTGGTGAGTTCGGGCGTTCTCTGAGATCCAAAGCGTTAATTTTTAAGGAAGTGAATAAAACATGATTCAATTAATTTTTTAAAAACTCATCTTTTTTTCATCCTGTTTCTTTTGACAATAAGAGTTTCATGCAGGTGACTCTTTAATTTCTTTGCAAGGATGGTTTTTATTTCAAAATGATTTCACATTCCCGTTTCAAAAAGTCTTTATCAAGCGGGACAAATGGAGAAGAGCCGACTATATAACTGGCTGTATGCTCATTCAAACCAAACCCAGCAGACAATTTTTATACAATACATATGTCAAGTATAGAGAGCATTTCTCATCAAGTGCAGTTTAAATGTTAATCCATGTATTGATGGGGGGGGGGCATGTTTCAGTGTTTCAGTGATGCCGTACCCATCAAAAACATGAGAGGAGGAGGTCAAAAGGGTAGTGTGATGAAAGTCTCACCTCCCTCCCACCTCTCAGGCCACTGTGACAGAGGACGGGAGTGAAAACACGCACGTGTGAAAGCTGCCACATACTTGTTAATTTGCTGACGGGGTTTCATCCATCTTCTCTGGATGACGGGATAGACTTTGTCATCTTGTTTTGCCTTTCCAAACCGTGGATGTGTCCTGTAACGTCTCGCTTGCTTTTTTTAATGCTGAGTTTATTTTAGTCCACTCATTTCTCTTTATTTCAAATCGTCGTTCATTTCATATTTATTCCGTGCAGCCGCTGTCCCGCTGGTGCCCTCGCTGTTACGTCAGAGAGTTTTTTAAAAAAGCGTTCAGATTAACACAAGCATGGAAAATTAATGAGCGTGTCACCATCAGCAACCGAGATTCATGGAGATTCATGAATGTTTACTTTCTACTCCTCTCCCTAAGTGCTGGTCATTCAGGAGAGCGTACCGTAATGAATGGATGAAGTGGAAGTGAAAAGATGGTTCATACTATCAGGTTGACAAAGTGGTTTCTGCAGAACATAATGTTTTTTCACTCAAGACCATTTAAGGACAGAAATTTTGAATGTGCAAATAAAGGTACGAAGAGTCATACGCTGCAATAATGACTGTAAATATGCACCTGCAGTGCATCGTGATGATGATCAATCATCATTGGTATTATACTTGTTGTTGTTATTATATAAGTGTTTGCATTCTGCTCTGCATGTAAATGAAGTCTTTTCTATGACTTTGTGATATCTTAACATTATTGAGGCGGAGGCTTTAAATACTGCCCACCAGGTTTTCTGCCTCTTCTTGCACTGAATATCATTTGTCGTCCTTGTTACTTTGTGTGGTTTTTTAAATTGTACAAAATAAATAAAAGAAAAAACTTAAGTGTCTGGAACAGGAAACTGTACAGCTCTGTGTGGCTGTACTTGAACTGCTAACTGTAGTTGCCATTGGCTAGTAGGCTCAGTTAGCTGTCAAGGTAGCGGTTGTAGTCGACTCTGCCTGGACTTGGAGCTCAGAACATAGGGGGAGTGTTATGTTGTTTGCTATCAGTCACTTCTTAAGGTGGAGGAGGTTTAATCTATGTCAGCATGTCAGCTGGATGTGCATCTTTGTCTGATGAGAATGCCGTTAGTTTTGCAGGTATCTCATCAAAACCCAAAGTACTGATAAACTCAAATGTTGATCTGATGAGTGTGCAAAATGTATGGTGAAGGAATGTCCAAGGTTTTTACAAATCATCCTATGAAGAACTTAAATTGAATTAAAAATGCGTGGCAATATATCTGTGTAGAAACCTTTAACTGTATTAAAGGAAAAGCGGATCACCAAAGTTATTTTTATCCTCGAGGAACCAGGAAGATCTGTGCTAACATGTGTAACTCCATCCTGTAGATGTAAAGATATTTTACAAGATGAGTGAACATTTTGACTCCTAATGCCACGAGATGGAAAGTCAGCATATTACCAAATTCATTATAAATCATCCTCTGGGGACCATAAATGTCTCTATGGTGTTTCATGGCAATCCGTCCAATAATTTATGGACAGAATCGGACTACTGACAGACTGTCATTGTCTTCCTTATTGTTGCTAGCTGCCAAAACTCAAATTATATAAAGTTATAGGAGCATTTATGGAGACGTTTATGCTGGAATTCCAGTGAATAATATTGAAAATTGACATGGTCCCACATTTGAAAAAGATAAGATGTCATCTCGCCATTAAAGATAGCTATTATCCATCCATCTGGCATGCTGGTCATTCAACCAGGGCTTCAACCTGAAAGACATGGCGCCTGATGGCTGCTGATAACTGTTGTCAGAGGGGATTGCCTGGGCTTGTTGGACACAAAAGTAAGGTGAAAGATGTTGGCCCAGTGAGTGTGATCACGCCTCTCTGTCAGCAGCAATACCCTGAAAACAAGAACATCCAACTGAGATCACAGGGGGATATGTGAGCATGTTACCCCTGACCCGACACGTGTGTGCTGAGACAAAGTAGTGTCCTGACTTAAACTACTGTATGATGTCATTTTGGATTAACAAAGGCTGTTAACGGGACAGTTCACCCCAAAATGAAAAGTACATATGTTCCTCTTATCTGCAGCGCTGTTGATCCATCCAGACTGCTTTAGTGTGAGTTACTGAGTTACGGAGATATGGGCTGTGGAGGGTAAGGTAAATTATTTTTCAAATTTAATGGATTTAGATGGCACTGGGTTCGAGGTGCTCAAAGCACCAACACAAAAATACATGTGAAAAACTCCAAAAATCATGACCCGCTACCTCAAGAGAGACCTCATTGTGAGCAGTTTCATGTTGGGCCTATTTTCTCTTGGTATCAGTGCAAAATAAGGATCCATTTAAACATGGAGTAGAGACTGACTAACTAAGCTAATAAAGCTAGCTAAGGTTACACCTCAACTGAGGAGGAGACCATTAATGTTTACATGCACACTTTTAGATGCACACGTCCATCTGAAAAGGACAGCCTTGACAGTAAGACAGATAAATACCACAGAAAATGATCTAAATTGATGAGGTGGAGGTGCAGGTGGAGACACTTTGCATATTGTCTGGTTTGCTGGTATTAAGGCCAAACATACAATGTCCGACTGGATGCTGAATAAAGCATCCTGTCATTACCCAGAATCAGAGCTAATGTAAGAGACAGCCAGTTCACCAGCTTGGTGTATTTAAACAGCAGCAGGGGTGAGAAAAATAAACGTGGGTAGAATGGCTGCTTGTGTAACATCTTTGGCTTTGACACAGTCGAGCAGCAGAGTCGGCCTCGGACTGAGGAGGACCGAGGTGGCGCTGAAACACGCCCACAAAGCTGCACTCACTCTAATGTACAGAGAGGAGTTGAAAGGTCGTCGGATGTTATTCTGCGCGAAGATGCAAAAGGCCGGAGATGTGATGTTATCGCTGTGTAATGCTTAAAAAGATGTCGGAGAGGGAGAGCTGTTAAAGTGTAGAGAGATAGTGTAAAATAGAAATGATGCAGATTACCATAAAGGGAGATGAAAGGAGAGCTCCACCGCTCAGATTTATTGTGAATATGAAACAAAAATGACGTGTCAGAATGGAATATGGTTCTCTCCACATACAGAATAATGGATGCCTTAAAAGATGACACACTTATCTTTTTATCATCTTACATCGCTTTAAGTATACGTGCACATGAGACAGTTTTAGTTTATATCCTCAAAAGTGACTATCAAGTTCTTTTTCACCGCATGACTTACTAAAACGCATTCCCCCGACAGATATATATATATATATAAACAGTTTTCTTGAACCACAGGCCTGTGTAAGCACTTCCCCTCTGCCAGATGAACCACCTCCCATATCTTCACACATTACAGCCTCTCTGTGGTATCAGCCCAGCACTCTGTGTGTGTATGCCGACGTAGCTGTGTGTGTGTGTGTGTGTGTGTGTAGTGGTGGCTGTCGTCCTAAACTGCACTTCTGATATGAAAAAAAGGGATATCTTACTGAGGCACAGATGTGGCCACTGAAAGCAGTCTCTCTCCGCTCCCCAGAGGAATAGTATTTAGAAAATCCTGCAGAAGTGCTGCGGCACTAAGAAATGTGAGGAAGAAGCTGGCGAAGCAGTTGATAGCAGGTGTAGATGCTATTATAGAGAGACCCATTAAACAACAAATTACTCAGCTTCCCATTTCGTGATATTAATAACTTTATTTTTATCACACGTTTACTGAAAAGATGCAGCCCTAAGTGCTTCAGATATAAGGATTAAGTGGAGACTAAAAGGGACGATTGTACCACAATTATTAACTTGTTTGCAATAGTATAAAGAATGGATCTCAGAATAGCATGGTAAGTTTATTGCATCAGTGTTTTTCCCTTGTGTTATCAGTTTTGTGCATTTGAAAGGCCCATGAGACACGTATGGCAAACTAGCGCAAACTATTTTCCGTCAGTGGTTCATGCTCTGTACTTTGTCCCTGTGCAGATACACTCCACATAAATAAATGAATAGGATGGAGATGCCACAGGCCAAAAGTATTTGTAAGATAATGTGGAGAGGGGTGCTCCCGTAATGTCTGTGAGTGCATTATGTGTGTTTGGTTCCCCTGATATCGAAAAAAACATGGACGCTCCCTGCAAACAGACGTTTGGATGGCAAGTCTGCTAACTTCACGAGCAGCTACAGCAGCTGATTTAACAGGTGAAGGCACTTACAAAGAGACAGGGGTCGGCTCCTAACGCACACTCTTAGACTTAGTTTCTTTCTTTCAGTTAAGCGGAGTGCCATGTTGTTGGGAGGCTAAGCACGCATTGTGAGGTCCATACACTTAATGTGTGTGTGTTAAGACCACTTACAGACCACCACTGTGAGGTTTGCTGTGTTGCACCTGAGGTGAGTAAGTGATACTGGCCTCAGCTTAGTTCAGTTTAATTTACCTTGGACTGGCAGCTTTAATAATAATGGTTTCTCCAGCTTTTAGATTTTGTATTTAGGCCTTTTTAGCTGTTGTTGTAAAAAAGAAGGATTTTCTTTCAATATCTGCCTATTAACCATCCTTCATCCCCAGCAGCTCCAGCCCCGCACTAATAAATCCTCTTTTGCTTATTTACAATGAAATATTTGATTTCTTTTGAAAATATATCAGTCTTACATCAATATAAGAGCCTATGTGCCTTATTATCCATTTTCAATACAGGCTAAAACAAGTTTTATGTTTAGTATTTCCTGCCCTTGCCACAATTACATATAAATGCATATCAACGTCCTATAAACACCTTCAGCTCCTTAAAAGCCTTTAGACAACCGGTGGGAACATTTGTGCCGAAAATGTTAATGTTGAGTGTCTTTACTTTGATGACTTATTTGTGGGCTTTGCTTTGTTTTCCATAAGCTATTGCCTTTTTCACAGTTTCTCAGTTTGTTGTCTATCATGTAATTTTGGCCTTGCACGGTCATTGCTCTGTGTGTCTGTGTGTGTGTATGTGTGTGTGTGTGTGGTGTCTGTCACCGTGTCTGAGCTGGCTCAGTGTCCTCTGCTCTCATATCAGCTGGGATGAAGAGCTGTGTACAATCCATCAGCTCACAGCTGTGACTTACAGCCTGTTGGTTGGTCAAGGTCGCCTCACTCTCACACACAGACACACGCAGACACACAGACACACACAGACACACAGACACGTACACACACTGCATAAACATCCTCATGACACATTCAGCCTGTTTGTGTTGTAACTGCACATCACTGAAAAGCAAAACAAAACACGTCTCACGGCTAATTCCCTTCATTAAGTTACAGGTACACTAAATTATGCAAATTTGAGTTGAGGGAAACACCAATGGGACGTCTTGTTGGCAAGTTGATGTATACACCAGTAACATTAAAGGTCATGGGGTTTAAGTGTGGTTAATGGTTCATTTATTTCCTTCTTTCCCATGTGTGCGATCATACTCCACCATATGTTGTCTAACAAAGCATAAAACTAGCTGAGAAAAGGCAGACGAACGTGTCCTACTTTGAAGCAAACAGCTTCTCACAGCCGCATACTTTTTGTCGGGTTGTGAAGACAATCACTGAGTCATCCTTTCACTGGAGACACCCAGGGTGCAGTCACCTTTAAAGGGAATCAGACCAATCAGAGCACAAAGACAAAGAAGTGACTGAGTAGAGTTTGAAGATTTGAACAAATTGATTACGTGTCATAATGTCGGTCTAATTAATTTACCTTTTCCAGCTGAGCCTTTGTGGAGAGGTTGGCAAATTGCTGAAGCCTCCGTCAGAGCCATCACAGCCCTCTGCAGGGAGGGAAGCCAGATACTGAACCAGACGAGGACCGGCCATCTGGAGGGACTTTTTTTAATAAAGCTAGTCAAATGGTGGGGCAGCGGTGAATTAAAATCCACCAACATGAAGCAAACCCAGAAAGGTTTGGGTTCGGTTGTAGACCAAGACCTCTTTGTCTTCGTCTTAACTGCTTAAACAGCTGAAGATCTGTTTATGAAAAAGAAAAAAGGATGAAACAACACCACATGTGAGTGACTCACAACATGAACGTGTGTGAACTCAAACTGTATAACTGATTTAACTGGGTGTGATACTTAAATACGTGAAGCTTATAACTGTCTTCACAGAAGGAGGAAACAGATCTTAAACTCAATCCTAACACAAAAAACAGCTCTCGCTTAAGTTATTAATTTGCCTCTGTAAACATCTGGCTGGTGAGAGCAGTTCTGATGTATTCTATTTTGAGATGTGAAAAAAAAAAAAAAAGTGCTATTTTCCATCAATTACGCAGGTTCACCTTTATCCGTGCTCATGCTGACGTTGTGTGGCCCTTGGTGGGGCACACACACCCTGCTGTTCTTGCCATGATGCTGCGCTTCTATATTTAATTCACACTGCACAACTCTGTGTGTTGATAATAATTACACGGATTACCTGGAGCCATAATCACATGATGTGTGACGAGGAGGAAGGTAAAGCATAGGCCATCTGGTCTGCCTGGGTGAGACTGAGCCAACACACACACACACACATGCACACACATTTATGGTATGCATACAAGCCAGCCGGCAACACACAGTGACTCACAGTGTCAAGAAGCAATGCTTACATAACAACAACAAGAAAGAGTAATATACAATATCATGATTTAAATGAACTTGTAAATGCACTTTGAAGAACACATACAGTATGTCCTTATATCTAAAGGATTTTGCCATTTTTTAAATATTTTCAAATATTGCATGTTGTCCATTGCCATGCAGTGAAATCTCAAATCTGATGACCTCACAGTCTGTCCTGATTTTAGCTATGTACACTGTGATTCAGCTACATAAACTGCAAAACATCTGTAAAAGCTCCACTGAAAGCGTGTCTTCTTTGCATACCTCTCCTTATCTTATCATGTTGTGATCATATCAGATATACTGCAGCCAAGATTTTCCCGTAGAGGAGAATAACAAAGGTGGGTAATTCCATGCAATTGCACCAAAACACATTTAATTAACATGAGCTTACGTGGATCTTTTTCTTAATTAATTCGTCATTACTTTCTCTGCGCCTCTGCCGTTGCTTGTTTCATCCTGGCGTGAAAAAAATGATTCTCTAAAAAGTTTTGGCATTTTATTGTCATATTGAAAGATTTTTTTTTAATAATGCCACAAATGCCTGCACAACACATGAAAAATCTAAGATGTTTACCATCCAAAAACAGAAAAGTCAGGCAAAGTTTCGTCGTCCTCAAAATATTTTCTGGAGATTCACTGCACTATTTATGACCCTGAAGCACTGTCACCTACTTCAGACAGGCTGTGTGCTAATGCTTGTAGCTTAGCGGCTACAGTGAAGATCTTGGCTTATAAAGGATGTAAGTAATGCCTTCAATTTGGGATCTCAGGGCTTCCTGGAGACTTGGACCCCGGATGAGCTGTATCGAGCCATTTTGTGTGGGGGGGGTCAGTTGGGGTTAACTTATCCTTAAAACATACAATTATTATTATTTGTTCGGTAACATCTCAACATATATAGTCACAGCCTGTATCCATCCTTCTAGGTTACCCTCCACCCTCTAACAGTATCCATATCCATTGTTTCTTCCCCGCCTTCCCCCACTAACGTTGCATCATCTTTTCCCCTGCCTTGTCCACGCCCCTGCACCCTGCTATCAAATCCCTCCATCTCTCTCTCCTCCTGCCCATCAGCTCACCAACCGTCACCAACCTGTCACTTAAATCTCAGGGCTATGGGACACAGCTGCCGGATATTCGTAACCTCTATGCATACATATACACAAACACGAGCACACACACACACACACACACATGTGATTGTCAGGTGCCGCCTCTCTGGACTGTAATCAGCGAGGTCTCAGCTGCAGGTCTGGCCATCTCTTCTCCGAGGGCTGGAGGGATCAGTCAGCCCTCCAGAGGCAATGGCAGGGTGTGTCTGCATGTTGTGTGTGTGTGTCTGTGGAACATTTGGGGACACATTTGAAATTTAAACCAGTTGATTGGGGACGGCTTGTCTAATTAAGGACAAAACCTGTGTCGCCAATTTGTTTTCAGTGCAGCTGCAATCATTGTGAGCTAAAACAGCTTCGGTTCTGTTGGTGGTTCTGTGGGAGCGTTGAGTCTCAAAGCACCCAAACCAAAATAATTTAAGAGTGTGTAGTCTGTAGATGTTTGTCCCACATCAGACTGCCTGGATGACTCAACAAAGTATATGAAAAGGAAATAAATTCACCACTGACCTCGCCCTGCAAAATTTACATACATTGAACCTTTATTTATACTGTACACTGAGCTGACTGACAAACTGTTGTAGATCTGACCAAGTAATATACTGACTTCAACCGCATATTATCAGAAATATTATCTCTACAGTTGATCAAAAATTTGAGATATATCAATATGCAAAACTCCCCCGCTCTAGTGTTGGCATGGAGTAAACTGAATATTGGTTAGCTCCATTTTTTGCTAAAATCTGCAGCAGAAAACTACTTTAAAAAAAACTAGTTAAGTAAAAACTACTTTTTTATATAAAAATGTGTGTTGCTTTTTTATATTAATACATATTAATGTATTTTTTTTGCATATTAACGCAACTAATGTTATTATGGGGAAGATTAGCTTATTGCGATGGCATCAGCTGAGGGGGATCCTTTAAATAAACAAATAAACAAATAAACTTTATGAAGGCGGTGAGAGTGAACCGACACAGTTGCAGGAAAACCAAAACAATGAGCTGAAAGATGCTGAAACGCCTTGTAGAGCAGACTTGGCTGATAATCCTCTGTGTGTTCATCACTATGAGCCAACCCTTTCTCATCCAAGTAGCTATGCGTTCCTTTATTAATGTTATATATTAATAATAAAAGGCTTTTGAGCAATAAATATGTAATAAATGTGTCATCTTGTGAGAACCACGATAAGAGGGGAGTATCTGTCACTTACTGTGAATTCACTCCAGGGATTTAATTTATAAGTCAATGCAGCGGCCCCCAGAGGAGACTTAAACCAACAATATGTGTCTGTCTGTGTGTGTGAGAGAGAGAGAGCGAGATAAACTCAATAATCTGTACGTGTGTGTGTGTGTGTCTGTACCTGCGTATTTGTGCCAGCCCAGCATATGTGTGTGTAGTACATGTGCCAGGTGCTGTGTTCAGCATGTAGTACTGTAGATGCGTGCGTGGGTGCGTGCGTGTGTGTGTGTGTGTGTGTGTGTGTGTTCTCCGAAAGCCCTGAAGGTCAGTAGAGAGGTGATTATACTTCAGCTGCATCCAGATTTGGAGCACAAACGGCTGCGCTTCCACATTGATTTCCTGTCACTCCAGATGGAAATTCATACTGTACACCAGATTGGACCTTCCCTCCGCCTCTCTCTCAGTCTCTCTCACACTCACACACAAACTTATCATCCTCAAACTGATGAATGATTCCAAAGTTAGAGGTTAAAGGGCGCCGGATCAGGCTGTGTTTTTGACAGGTCACTGGTGGTTTCAGTGGATGGCTGGAAAATGTATTCTCTGGGATCTGGATGAACTGTCAGATGAGGTTATCGGAAAGGTTTCATGTGGAATTTTAATTCTCAAATTTAAATCGGCTGACATGTTATTGAAATTCAAATGACCACCTCCCCAGTATTTCTCAATCTTACCACATGAATATGAATGGAGTGATAGCCTCCATCTGATTTGTCCTTAATATGCATGAGAGGAGAAGACTTGATGAATTGCCCGAATCTGTGTACTGATCCCCATTTGCGATTATTGGATCAAGAAACCAATTGTTCTATAATGAGAAGCATTTACGCCTGCACTGGATGGACTTTTAATGTTATTTGGGTTCCATCCTGACCTGGCCTTGTTACACGAGGGGTCAAGGGTCGCACATCTTTTGAGGGGAGCATCAGTCACACTTGACATTTGGTGTTGACCTCTGCAGAGAGTGGAAGCTGCGAGGGCGCCGACAGTTCATCAGCAAAGGTGCAACGAATGGAAACGCAGACAAGCAGAGAGAGAAGCATGTTATATGGACATTTGCGCACACACCCATTCCAATTTCACCCCACACTTCCCCCACCCCACACACGCGTTTAAAAAGCTTTTTAGTTCAGGCAGTGATTGCCGGCTTTAAACATTACTTGTGAATGGGGACCACCATTAAGGCTTGTTCATTGGCGTGCTAACAGCCTCGTTCGCAGTGACAGGTCAGGGCTGCGTAAGTGGAAACCACATGAGTGATGAAATCAATGCCTGAGATTTATGCAAAAAGCTGGACTCTAAATGAAAACCATAATTTGGCGTCACGCCATGTAATGGATTTCAATCCGTTGTATTTGACCCATACTCTATAATTTTATTTATTTTTTGACTATGACTAGTCAATTTCTCTGGAGCTTGACAAGCTCAGAAAGATTGGCTTCATAAAATCAGTGGTATGAACTGTGTTCTTGTCCAAAAGTTTCACGTGTATTTTACATGAGTAAGTTACCTTCTACTTCACATCCACTAGAATCCAGAGGGAAAATAGTCAAAGTCAAAACATTTATTTTATCATGTGCGCAAATAAAAAACAACTTTCACGTCCAATAAAAGTCTTATTTTGCCTTCCACTCTGAATGCTGTTTTTACAATAAATAAAATACAAGAATATAAGAATCAATAAGACTAATGAGACAAAAAGATAAGTAGAAGATCCACAATGCACAAATAGACAGACATATAATACAATTATAAAGTATCATGCAGTATAAATATTTACAGGATCAGTGCAGTCACTGATCACGGGGTGGTAGTTGTAAGAGCAGGATTGGACATAACATAAGAAGATGTATAAAGGAAATATTATAAAGGCTTCATTAAATGAAATGTTTTTGAAACATGTTTTGACCACTAGGACTAGAAAATAATGAAATAACAATATTTCATGGCTGTTGCTACGATATACGTGAGGCCACACTGTGTTGTTTGCTGTGTGGAGCCCTGATGACAACCTAGTTGTGGAAGCTTTTTGATGATTTAGCCACTTTAATTAAGTCTTTTCTAATATTTCCTTTCTCGTTTAATACATTTTCTTGTATTTGGAGTGTCTGGATTGCCTCGAGATTTTGAAGTACCCTTGTTTTTCCATTTCTAAGAGCATCTGACACAATGTTTTGTCGTCTTTGCTGTCATATTTTATAAGGCTAATATATGCTGTGTAACCCAGTCTGAAAAGTACCTTGTAATTGTAAATATACTCATATATGGGATGGAGTCAAAAGTGCATTATTTGTCTCTAAAATGTGAAGCGAGTAGAATTTTAAAGCAGCATAAAATGGAAGTAACTGAATAAAGTATTTCAGGATAGTACTAAAAACAGTACCTGACCTCCCACTACTGTCAGTAACTATAATCCAATGTTACTATTCTGCATTATTCGGATAATGTTTATTACCTCCACCAAGGAGGATATGTCTTCACCCATGTTTGCTTGTTGGTTGGTTTGTCAGCAGGATTACACAAAAACTACCAAACAGATTTCCATGAAACTTGGATGGAGGATGGATCTCAGCCCAGAACAGAACCCATTAACTTTTGGTGTGGATCCAAAGCAAGAGATTTGGATCCGGTACATTTTATTTTTTTTTCGGAGATAGGGCGTTTTTCAACATTTTCATTCACTTCTCAGGGAATAATGCATGGACGTTAATGAAAAAAATCGTATTTAAGTGGCTGGTATCTATGAGTGAGTACAAAAGGGAACTGAGGCGTTGGCGGAGGTATGAGCCCCCCGAGTGCTATTCCAGTATTTTCAATGTGGTTTTCCTAATCTTACTTCCATCGCTACACATAATAGCAAATTTAACAGTTGTGTCTCTGTGCAGTCATTCAAATTACGAGTCTGATGCTGGGCTGAGGTTGATTAGCGTTTTTGTGTCTGCACAAAGAAGGCTGGCTGAAGATGACCAGTGCATTTGTTGAGCAGTTTTCCAGCTGCAAAAGTGTTTTCTTGCTCTCTCTCTTTCACTCCCCCCCCACACACACACGATTCTTCCATAATTGATGTGGGAGATGAGGCTCCCCAGGGGTCATCTCTCTCTCTCTCTCTCTTCATCTCTCCCATTTTCCCCAGCTGTTCTCGGCTGCCTCCTGCTCACCTTCTCCTCTCCTTCCTCCTCCTTTCCCTCTTCTTCTTCGTCTTTCATTTCGCCCTTCCATCCCCTGCCTTTCATCTTGTCCACCCATTTACATGCCCGCTGGCCCTCATCCATTTAATGTGCTGACGGAGTGCTGGGGGTTACCGGTTCGGTTCCAGCAAACCACTCATAGCCAAGGCGCCGTTCTTTTTCACCTCCTCTCCATTTGCCCTCTTCCCGTGTGTCTCCGTATCTACATCTGTATCTCGGTGCAAATTCAACCACCCTCCCCCACGCACACACAAAACCCTCACTTTGCAATTGGCCCGCACACACACACACACCTTGTGTTCTCTCTCTCTCTCTCTCTCTCTCTCTTGCTCTCTCCCCTCAGAGGATTTTATCACACCGTACCTGGGTCCCTCTCCAGATGTTAAGTGTCTACCTGGCTGCTTGAGATAGTAAGGAGAAGGCACACACACACGCATACACACACACACACACTAGATAGAGATGTATGGCAGGGGAAAAGCTGGATTACCGCGAGACCATCAGAACCTCCTAATGGAAAAGACACACACACATTCACACACATTATGACACACATTCACATTAGCTCAGACCTTGCTGGTCACCCTTTGGTAATATTATATTCTAATACACAGCACAGGCAATACATCTCTCCTCATATAATGAATTTACATACAGTGTGTCTCAATTTATCAAACATGACACTCAGACACTGTTTCTAGGTAATCGTGGCACAATGTGACTTTATGTTGCATTAAATCCATCTTTATTGGATTTATTATTGAGGTTACTGGTACGGAACATTTTTTTTATTGCTCAAGTAAAAAAAAGGGGGAAAATACACACTTCATAAAATCACTTCAACTGTCCCATAAAAAAGGTAGGTCTTTTTTTTTCTCTCTCTGCTATTCATATATTGAACAGAATGTTTTATTTTATTACCCTGACACGGACGTCAATGCCTAAAGAGGGTTTTAGGGAATGTAATAGGGTCGAATTCTGAATAATAATCAGTTTGCAGGGGTGATTAAAGGGTGACTAAAATCATACTATCATGAACTTAATGAAGTGATTTTTAAAATTTCTGAATACTAAATGTAGCTCAAGTCTGTGTTATGATTGCTAAGTTCCGTAAAATGAGCAAACATAAAAATCTCAAGTCAAAGCTCCAGTCCGTAGACCAGATTCACACGGCGGACACTTTCCACTGAGGTCACGCTCAGGGCGGGAAGCTCAAATGTTGTACGAATGTGTTCCAGGTCGTATAAACGTAGGAAATCTGACAAATTCTTATCATTTCATTGTCTTCCCGATTGAACAGCAACTGAAAAGGCAAAGAATAGTGAACACCTGGATCAGCCATATTTCAAGGTAAGACAACATATTTGATAAATCCCATCAGCTTCAGTCAGACAAAAGCAAATGTTAGCATGCAACCACTTCCTGGCTAACGTTACTGTTTGATAGTGTTACATGATACGAAAGGAAAGGCACAAATTAATTCTAAAACATCAATGCACATCCTGGACAAATGCATGTAATCAAATAGTTAGCCAGGAAGTGGTTGAATGCTAACATTTGCTAATGGTTAATCAAACATGTTGTTTTCAATATCCATTGTCTTTTTGGTTGCTGATTATAAATGATTTATCAGACTCCTGAGGTTTATACGTCAAGCAACTTGGAACAAAGCAACATAACATATAAGCTCCCCACCCTGAGCATGAAATCAGAGAAAAATGGCCGCTGTGTGAATATGGTCTATGGTGTGTGCTAGGGGTCACGCAGTAGCCTGAGGAGGCTGTCTGGTGGCTCTGTCTGGTTAGGGTGCCTCACAGGCAGGCCCGGAGCCCAAAGAAGTCCCCCCCTGCTCCCTCCCTGGGGACCATCCGACCATCCTCCAACCACCAAACCAGCAGATGGTGACGGACGAAGGACTGATTGGCATGGACCGCCCTCTAAAATGCTCTCTGAAAACAACAGCGATGTAAGTGAAAACACGGCCGCACACCAGCAATGAATAAAACATGGGGATGTGACTCCTATTTGACTCCTCCTGCGTTACATTTTTCTTTCCACACACACAAGGTCCTCGACACATGAATCACAACCTAGAAATAAAAAGAAAAGAGCGGATGGATTTACATGCAGCGGATATACTGAAGTGATTTTATGTGGCAGGAGAGATGGACTATTTTGAGACATCTCTGCTTTAATACCAGACAGCATGGGCAGAGGGAGACATGAAACAGAGTCTGTGGGCTGAAATCAAACCAGCAGTGCCCAAGAGTACATGTCTTTACATTGTACACATTAAACATGAGGTCTGCTCTGTCAAAACAGGAAGAAATCATGCTGGGGTGAGCGGGAAGTGTTAACTTTTGCTTTCAGAAAGTTAGCAGCATCTTTTGTCAGTATTTTATGGCTCATACAGAATGATGTGATTGAATGTGATCATCTTGGGCCAACAGGATTGATAGGATGAATGGTAAAGAATGGCTGGGGCAATTTGAAGTTTTGAGAGCGTGATGGCTTTCAAATGCCCATATGAACGGGGCTGATTTCATAATTGCTAATCTGTTTTTCATTTTTACTCATTCTTTCTTTTGTTTTTTTATCATCAGGCGGATCCTCCAGCTTTTCTGGCTGTGTTCATGGGTAATTTGGTCCTGCAAATGGTGTTCAGCTGTGCCCACTTTACCACCATCGCTGATACAAACAAAATGGTTTCAGATGTGTTTGTTAATAATTATAATGAATACTGAATCAGAACTACAGAACACATAACAAGTCCAGCAACTGAATGTTTTTCCGCCAGCAGTTTTTAGCCATACTAATGTTGTTTATCTCAAAAACTATTGAATGGATTTCCATTAAATTATGTACACATTTTTTAGACATCCATGGTCAGAGAGGAAGTATTCTGAAGACTTTGGTGATCCCTTGACTTTTCTAGTACCACCAGCAAGTTGAAGTATTTGGTTCTACGTGTGGTTATTAGCGAAGCTAGCATTCAACACAAGGCACTACTGTGCGATACAGTTTTGAAGAGCCACAAGCATGGCTGCAGGCTCTTTGTAATTGTTCAGAAACAGCTTAGAAACCAAAGGCACCACACACAGACAGCCGGGGTGAGATGAAAGTTCAAGTTCACTTGAGTCAAAAGGCAGGTAAGGGTCAAAACAAGGTAAACAGCCAGATACGGCAAATGTATCCAATAAGGGGCTACGCAGATATTCATCAAACTGTGGATCAGGCAAGCAGAATGAACCCTAGAAAGCTAAGCAAATGCAACAATCTGGCAGAAAAAAGGGGAGATGGACCTGTATAGAGTAACCAGGAAAATGGACAACAGGTATGGGCAAGAGCCATTAAGTAGAGAGAGTCGCATCATCTCTGTTTACGCCAATGGACGATTTCTTTTAATTAATCAATCATGTATTAACTACGAACTGCCAAACACTGTAATTCTGTTTCTCTGTATTCATCCATTTAAATTACCTGGTTAAAACTTCCTGAAGTCTCTGTGAATCACATGATGAAGGGCATTTTGAACCTTCCCCATTGTTGCGACTGTCTCTACTCAAGGGCTCTGGTATATGGCAAAGAAAAGAAAGAAAAGAGCAGGTGACTGAACGAATGTTAGGATCAAAGTCTTCACATTTGCATAATATTTCAAAAAATACACCAAACTTACCACTTATTATAAAGTCTACCTGAGCGTCATGTTTCCATCACTGTCAATCTGAGCTGGAGCCGATACATACCTGTGACTGCAGAGTCATGGGTTGACCTGGGATTGAACACCGATTGTACCCTTTCCCACTGAAGACAAAATCCAGATGCTGGTGGGTGTTAGTAGGTTTGTTTCTGTCCAGTGTGAAAGGGGTCGTAGTCTTGTTGAAGTAGAATGTCTGTTAAAGCAACGGAAACACTAATATCTACATGCAGAAAACACTTTTGAGAAAGCAAAAAGAGACCATTTGTTTTGAGTTAAAGTGCTCCTGTTTTCTGGTCTCTAAAAGCTCTGGCAGAGGCTTTTACAAGGATTCAGTCCAGCTACAGAACATTACATACCAACCTGGAAAAGACAAACGGTTGATCTCATCATGACAACAGACTGAAGAAACAAAAAACAAAGTATTCACTACAGCGACTCGAAAACTCATGCGCACATGTTACTTCTAAACCATCTAAATGAATGCCAGAAAAACAAATTAATTTTGCCTTCAGGGGCTTCTTGAGCAAATCCCAGTCTGGGAACCAATCAGCTGAATATGTGATACTATTATTAATGTCGAAGAGATTGAATTTGAAAACACAAGTCAGCGACAAGTATAATGGACGTGAATGTAATCGAAAAATCAACATTTCTTTCACTCAACAGTAAAAACAAAGACATTGTTATGGATCTTTCTTATTATACATTAAAAAGCCTCAGTATTAGTACCTATGGCTGCCTCTACAGTATATTACTTTACCTATTGATCTGTTGATGTAGTTTTCAGAAATGTATGTTAAAGCCCACCTTGAAGTGATCCTTTGGTTTTTGGAATACTGTTTTGAAGCCTTGAGTATGGCATTAGCCAAAGGTGACCACATTTGGACGAGTGAGTGGAGCTGGGGAGGATACTCATCGGATCTGACTAAGAACCCGATGACACGCTGTGGTAGCAACTTGTCAATAGCGACTTTAAGCTGTGAAGGTTGACTGGACAGCTACAGTGCTCGAGAAAAAACAAAGTTCCACCCTGTGCATGCACGATTCTGGTGCAACACTTACTGATTTTGGAGCCTGGTTTTGCTGCACCCAGCAATACATCAAAAGAGTGTTAGAAGGTAGTTATAGAAGAAGCTGTTGTAAGAGTTTAAGGTCCTACTTGATCCTTTGAGTTGATTTTTGAGTCTCATTCCCAACTCATCAAATGCTGACGCTTCGGGATGGTATGTCGGGATGGTCGCCACCCCAAAGCGTCAGTATTTGACAAGTTGGGAATGAACTCAGAACTTTTCTTACAAATAGGACCTTTAAATGTTGCTTAGTGATGTTCGTTTCCACTACGACAGCAACCCGTTGGACTGTTTGGCAGATGGCGTAGCTGTCCCTCTACCATCGCTGCTTAGTACCTAGTCATGAGTTAGCCACGCCCCAAAATCATACCCTGCTTTTATGTCTATTTTACTGTAAATGGGACCATAATTTATTAAAAGAACACAGAAGATGTGAAACTGGTGAGTCAAACTCATTCAGAAACTGCTCACTGAGGTAATAAATCAAGTGAGATGTAGCAACATTTTCGCATAGGCTTCCATACAATCAGAGCTCTTTTTGCAACCAGTGTAGTCGCATCCTGCTGGAAGAGAATGCTGGTTTAAGGCATCACCTCACTTTTCAGACCCGTAAGCTCCGTCCGTATTTTATGAAGGGAAACATATGTTCAGGCCTGTATGACTGTAAACACATTCACCTGGCAGGTTGACACCGAGAAGCTCCTCAACATATTAACCAGCTGACAGCAGAGTCTAGAACATCTTGCGAGCATATAGCGGCACATCAGCAGCCGTTCCCTTCGGGTTGCACACATGGCTCCTGCACATGCTGCGCATTAGTCGATAGATCACACGATTACAGTAGTTCACACCGGTTGAATGGATGGTAATCATGCATGTTGCAAAGTGTTTTTCATCATCATGAACCCTGCATTACTCGCACGCCACACATCTGCTAAGCCTGAGAGAACAAATGGCTCCGTCTGAAACACTTCGATCAGACAGGCAGGCTTACACACACACACACACTCGCACACACAGCTACTGAGTGAGACTCAGTAGTAATGTTTACTCCTCTGAGACAAGCTCATTTACAACAAGTGCAGAGTAGCTTTTACCAGCTCTCACATAGTTCACGATCATCTAAATATTGTGACAAGCGTGTGAAGAGGACCGCAGCACGGTAGCACTGATGGATGGGGTGAAGCTCAGAGAATCCTTCTTCCTCAAATTTGATTAAGACAAACACACAAACACAGCCTCCCCAACCACTGACTGGTCCCTTCACGTGTGATAAATCTGTAACAACCGAATGCGAAGGAAGTGATGTCTTGATTATAGCTGACACCGGCGAGTGTCGCTGTGATCTAATGATGGAGAGGCGAAGTCTGCTCGATATAATTTGGTTCAAACGGCCATTTATCTTCCTCAATTTGCCCCCAGTTATCAGCGAGGCTTTTGTACCTCCATCGCAGCTGCCATGCACCCAATTAATTAATTTTGCAGAGGTCGATGAAATGTTTTAGCTTCAACAAGTTGGTACGTCAAAGTCTGTGAATGTGTATTTCCTCTTTTTAAGAATCAGCCACATCTGCAGGATTATACTGAGATGAAACCTGTGGCACTTGTTTTTATCCGAGACCTCTGAGTGAAAACAAGTTGAGAGGGTCAGACTCGAGGTTAATGAAGGAGGAAGAATGAAAGTGCCATAGTGTGTATTTTGTGTATACTGTGTCTAAGTGAGTAATTTCAGCTGGTGATGATCGGGCATGCTCCCTGTTACAGTTTCACTTTCATTCACTAAAAGAGCACTAAACTGTGTCCTCTGAGCACCAGCGTCCAGATGGGAGAAGCTCTGAGGTGATCAAAATGTTAAAACCCTGATCTTCAGTTATTACATGTTATTCAGCCCTGTTTTCCCCTGGATTTGGCCTCTCAGGCAACACACAAGCTGGCTGACAAGCAGTTTGAAAAGATGACTGCAGACACTACTAAGGGCTGGAAAAAATATAGGGATGAGAATCACAGTGAAAGTTACGATACGATCCTGATGCGTTGCCCATGATAAGAATGATATCACGATACAGTGACTCTGCAATATACTGTAAAGACTGAAGTAGACAAATAATTTCAGGTTGTTCGAAAGTCAGAAAGTTCCCTTATCCTCATCTTAGTGAAGGGGCGTCCATACTCTTCCAACACAGTGAAATAGCTCTCCTTGCTTGAAGAAGTCCAATGTCCAGAAGCGTAGTCTGTTTCGATGTGTGTAGAAAGTCCTTTGGATTTATCACTCACAGTTTGGCATTTAATTTAACACTACTATTTAGCTTTATTAATGAAGCTTAGCGAAAAAATCCAATAAGGAAAACTCTCCCTCCTTCTCTCTCTCCCTCTTCTTCTTCCAAACTTTAAATCTGTTCTCCTCTCCGCTGCTGTCAGTCGCAGTCATGATCACCGGTGTCTAGACTCCATCAGGGGGATCCTGTACCACACACTGCTTCATTGCCCCTTTAAAATACAGTGATGTCATAACGGGGTCTGATCGCCAAAGACTATTGCATCTTTACTACTTGGTCACTCATATGAAGTCTCTCCCGTCTCTCCCGACACCCCTCTGTGCGTGTGACATGTTGCTCAGCGTGCAGCAGTGTGGCTCCTGCATTTGTTGTAGTCAATCTCATTAGAGCATCTCTTTAAGCTCTGCCCATAAGACCTTCCCTTCCATCTCCACACACACACATAAGAATATGTCGACAGCTACGGGAAGACATACACTGAGAAGCAGATGGTTCATTGCGAGCACACGACTAAACATGCAACCTTCCCGAAATCCCAGGATGCCACTAAAGCACTTACAGGTATTCAGTTGAGCATAGAGCACGAAATATCCATCACACACTCTCACTTACACACGCAGACAACTTAATCCATGCTGTTGGCACAGGAGTCTTGGACCAGCTGCCTTGCAACACACGGCGAAGTAGGCATCATCTGGCTGCTGAGAAAAGCCTGTCAGTTATCACACATTTGGGCAGACGCACAATCCTGCCCTGTGCGTGCACAATCGCGTACGCACGAGCACGCACG
Source organism: Pagrus pagrus (assembly GCF_965226575.1). Classification (NCBI taxonomy): domain Eukaryota; kingdom Metazoa; phylum Chordata; class Actinopteri; order Spariformes; family Sparidae; genus Pagrus; species Pagrus pagrus. The sequence goes on from NC_140192.1 coordinate 10,021,294, forward strand.
TCACACAATTAATTATGAAGTAAGCCGTACAGATTGGATAGAGGTGATCTGACAGCCCATCTTCTCTTCTCTCTTAGTAACAAACACTCGAGTTTCCCAGCAAAGTAATACAGCCTCATGAATTCTTAACTGAAACTCTATCAATAAACAAGAAGAGCGATAAATAAACCACTAAGTTAGTTACAGCAAAACAACAGGCTGGCAAGCAGCGAGAGGGTCTCCTTTGTCTGTGTGGGTTTTATTTGTCTGCCTGAGATATTCGGCGCAACAATGCATGCTATAATAATCTTGAGACATTGTTGATTATGGAAGGGGTGCATGGATTTAGAGGGAGATTTGCAGGGGAAAACATCGGGACGGCAGGCTTGAAGGAGACAAAGGCAGTCTGGAGGACAGTGGATTCCTGTATGCTAAAGCGTATGGAGAGATGCGCAGCACCAATAGGATTTTCTCAGAGGAGTCCAAGGTACTGGGATTTGGGAAACAGGATTAGCTGCTGTGTAATAATGTGGATGTGATGGGGGCAGCGTGCTCAGTAGAGTCAGCCCGTGTGGTGTGTGTTTGTGTGTGTGTGTGGAGTTGGGGGTTGAAGAGAGCAGTCAAAGGGATTAGGAGGGTCCAAAGAATAAAATCTTCTTCTTCTTCTCTCTTCGAGTTTAAAGATTGGATGCAACATCCTAATTTTAGTGCTGAGGGTTGTAATGAAATGTGAATGAAGCTGGTGGGGTTCGGATCTGTGGGACTATTCACACACAGACACACACAAATCAACACAATGCCACTAACAGGCATAGTCCTCAGGAGAAGAGGACTAAGCATATAATCAGTATTGTTAAATATACAATGAAATGAATAATATCTTGTTCCCCTTGTCTGCTGATTCTCCACACCATAACAGACACATTCGGGAGGGAAAAACGCTACAAACAATCATGAAATGTCTTAAAATATACACAAAACTTTCAATATTTCCTAAAATTTATACAAAAATCTGATCTAAATCTTAAACTGTTATTGTCTGTTTAATTATTATGCAAACTGATAATAACTTTGACCTCATTCCTCGCACAGAGCATCATTTATTTAATTTTGCTTCCTGAGAGTACATTTCTCTATTTCTCTTTCACTAACCCAAATACAAATGGCATGTTTTTGGAAGACGTCTGAGCCGTGTTTATGCTATCAACACAAAGCTGCAAGGTCAAATTCGACACTGGCAATTTTGATCTGAACTGACCCCGTGTTTCTCCGACATTCCCCACATTATCAGGTTATATATTCATAAAGTCTAAGCCATAGATATCAAGGTGGCAGTAAAGAGGCTCTTTATCTGGGCTCAGTGCCATGTTGAGTCTTACCCCCTCTGTATTTTAACCCACTTCCTGTTTAAACTTTATGTATCCATAAAAAATCTTCTCGCTCCTGCTTGACATTACAATCCGCCTGCTGCTTATCTATTTCTGACTATTTCCCCCTCTTCCTTTGTGTGGCACGACTCTCTCTGTCTACATTTCATTTTGATTATTTCCTGCTTGACCTCCGACAATACGTGGATGGACGCATCCTGCAGGAGCCGCAATTAGGTTTTTTATTTACACAGTTTATACTTTTTTCCTCTGAAATCTTGTCTGTACAAATAAGTGTGCAACTGCATTGGTGGCGAGGGCGCTACACTATAAGTTGGTGCGTCTGGCCCATGGTGGGTTGCAGCAGACACCGTCATTGAGCTCAGCCTTAGAAGCTCATCCCCATGCCCAGAAAAGAGTTCGCGGTCGATAGGCATCTGCTAGTTTTTGAAAAAAGGTCTCAGCAAAAGTGAACGGGAACTCTCCCTGGATTTATTTAAAGGAAGAAGGCTGCAAATCTGACACACTGCACCGGTACTCTCCATGGGGTAAAAACAAGAGCAAAATAAAAGAGGGGTTAGAGGAAAAACACAATTCAGATCCACTTGATGTTTTGGGGAGGTGACTGTCAGTACCACTTCCTGCACTTGTCTTACAGTATACGCAGGTAGCCTTCTGACAGTTTTGAGACTGTGTAACCCCTGATCAGATTGGTTGTTCCAACATCAAGTGGGCCATGGCCAACCCCATTTTTTCCCCACATTGCTTTTGGTGGCCTTGCAGACCACTAGGTGGGCTGCCCCATCTGGCGTTTGCCAGCACTGACAGCTTGCCAGTCCAAGCTTGCAAAGCTGTAAGGCAGTGATATGTCTCCAAGGTCCTCCAAGGGTCCAACAGACACGATGATGATGAGATCTTTTTTAAATAAAGATCTTGTTTCTTCAGCACCAGTCAGGTTTCCTTAGGATCAAAGTACTGCTCAGTGGGGTTTAAAGGCAGGCAAAGAAATATCAGAATATATCAGAAAGCCTAGCTATTCCTATCATTCAATAAAAGCTGAAAATGAAACATAGAAAACTTTGGTACAGCTAGTTCTGCAGTACTCCATCATCACTATAGCTTTAGTTGTTCCTGCTGTCGTCCCCATTGGATCATCCTCTTTAAAACTCTGGCTGCTCTGTAATGCTTCTTATTGAGTTTTATTCATAGCTTTACATTTATTATGTGTAGCTGTATGATTGTCTGGGTTTAAAGCTACAAAATTCCTCTTTTTTAAAGGGGCCCTCCACAGATTTTACACATCAAAGTCTGTTTCCAGGTCTCAGGGAGTATTACTGCATGTGTGAAACAAGGTTTATAAAGCCTTTTGGGGCTCCACAGGGCGCTAAAGGAAGTCTAATAAATTGTTGATAAAGTCTGATAAATGTCGGTTAGGTCTGAAGTCTACGAGTTTGAAAGTGAAAAAGAGAGAAAGTGGTATTACCAGACCTCTGTAGCCCGCTCCTCACCTCCGCTTAAGGCTAGCAGCTTAAGGCTTCATTAGCTGCTACTAGCATAACACAACAGAGTCTCAAACTCCAGTATTTTGGGTGATGCAGCGGCAGGTTTCGACAAGGACTTTGCCCTTCTTTTATTGTCCCTCATGAGTCCCACAGCGTTACAGGAGTGCAATGTTAGACCCATGGAGGACTCTTTTAATTCAACTGGAAAATGTATTAAAATATACCCCATCGACAAGCTGTTCCTTTCTGACTTTAAGTGCTCTTCAAGCTAATTAGAGACATTAAGGAAGATTGGATCCTTTGCTGATAAGTACCACTTTCAAAACAGAGACACTCAAAGAACACTGGACACTTTGAATGCATAAATGCAGCTACTAAATACATCATGGCTTTTTTTCAAAATTAAAGAGGCACCTGTCAAAAAAGACAAGTGTGTGACAAAAGTGTCTGTTTACATTTTAATTAAAACAAATCAAATATAAAAGAGGTTTAAAAAGAGTTAAGTTTCCTGTTGCACCTGTTTGGCATGATTTCAACTTATGACGACCATTAATAAGAGGCTTCTTGTAAATACATTTTCTAACATCTCTTTCAGACCTTTTATTTAATTATTTCAATCTTCAACAGATGATGAACCAAAGAAGTGTGACACAGTGTGATTTGTGGAGACAAGTCATGAGGACACGGCTCACTCTTGACCTTTGCATGTCACTACCTTCATCTCTCTCTATACAGATACTGAAAAACAACCTAATAAAACTGCAATGTCTTGAATTCTTGATCTCAAGAAATCGACTATCCTCTTTCATATTTCTGTTTACTATTGCCTCTGCCTTGAACCAAATATAATGAAATATGACAAGAATATGATATTGCTGCATTTTCACCTCAAGATACCTGCAGATAAACAAATACAGGCACGAGGAGAATAAAAGTAGATGAATGGAGAGGAACAAATGAAGGCACGTCAGTTTGCATTACTGTGGTCTAGACAACAGTTACATGATTGTCCCTGGATCCTCTCTACCTCTCTCCTCATATGTGCTTCATTTAATGTCAGTGCAGGAGAAACGGAGAGCATTGTTCCCAGACAGCAGACAGCAGGAGCTCAAGCATTGCAGAGCTGTGGTACCGTCATCCAGCCGAACACAGATGTGGAGTGACAGGTTGGAAAAGGAATAGTTCCTCGTTGTTGCTTAGAGCCGTGACCTCTGATCTGTCATCTCATATCTTCAGTATGTTGTCTGGACTACAAGCCTACTCTTGTTCCAGATCACAACTCTGCTTCAGAGTTCAACTCTCTCTCCTGAGTAGCCATGAGAGATGTTGTACGTTAACCAAATTACTTAGATAATTACTTACTTACCGAAACAATTGTAGGTTGCAACGTGTATGTTGTATCTGGGTTTGCAGAAACGTACTAAGCTCACATTTATTCTGGTAATTGGGTTGCCAAAAAGTGCCCCAAAACTTTTACCAATGTTTCACCACATAGAAAATGAGGCAACATGTGCATCAATATATCATATATATTAAATATATTATACTAGACTATAGTATATTACACAATACTACTCATATACCATATTATATTTGATATTCTGTTATATTTGTATACCTACCCTGCATTACCACATTATACTAATATTTGACAATGCGTATTAAATCATACAGTATACCATCTTCTTATTATATTCCTATATTAAAAGTCCTATTTGTAAGAAAAGTTGATTCAGACGAACACCAAGTATCATTCCTTAATCATTTACTACACTGGTGCAATCTGTTTACAAAAACGAGACACATTTTATACTTTCTCATTCATCTATACTGTTTTTATGCTCTTGCTGCTGCAGCAACTGATTTTATCCTCTGAGAATTAATAATGGCTTATCTTATCATATCTTATCAACATCATGATCATATTTAAAACCCTTAATATGCAAATATCCTGTGGCTAGATTGGTCACATAACATTAAGGAACCAGCCTACATTTATCCAACCATAATACTTCATTTATGGTAACTGTTTATTGTTAGTTTGATTCTTATTTTTGCTACAAATCTGCGAAGCAACACTGCCTAAAAATGCAGCCTCCCTTTTAACAGATATTCATAGTGTCATTTTTAGCCGTATGGGTTGTCAGTGACAATAAAAACTTAACATCTCTAGATTATGGTTCAATTTAATTGTTTTGTTGATTAAAAAGGAGAAACCAAAGTGGCCATCCCAATCAGAGAGTCACAGGTGAACTCAAAGGCACAGCTCACAGGCCATACAGTATATCCACTTAAAATCATATAACACAGAGAAATGCATGAAACCCAAACATTTTAGAGGCTGGAATCATAAAATAGTTGACATCTTTTCATAATAAATGACTTGAAAAAGCAACCGATTACCAAAATGATTGTCACTTACTCTTCTGTTGATTATCAAAACTAGGCTCCAAAGTCTCCACAGGCGGTAAACAGAACAATTCATCAGATGATTCACAGCTTTGGTTGTTGAGCTGATATACTTCCTGTTTATAAATAACCACCAAGTTATCTTATTCCTTATTCCCTTTGGTAGAGCAGAGAACAAGGTCAAATGTGAGTATGATGTGTGCTTGTATTTTCTGTGCTGGCCAGGCACTGAAAACCTGGACTATACATAATAAATACAAACATTGTATTTCAGTATTTCTTATTGAATATAAATCAAACTGTTTATAATTCGTCTTTGTTGCTTTTGTAACTTCAAAATGATTTATGGAGGAAGTCTTTTATTCTTTCCAATTGTCTTAGATGAGGAGTCAACAGCAACATAAAAGATCCGTCTTGACAGCATCTAATCAGACTTGGCAAGCTCTGCTGGATGAGAAGTCATCATTGCTCGTCAGAAAACTTAATTCCCTATCCGTAACTCCAGGACACCTGTGCTGAATCGGCTGAATTGGTTTGTAACACACCGTGCTCAGTGAACTGGAGAGCAGAACTTCCCCATCAGGTCCAACAGAAGACAGGCCACGGCTACAAACTACCCAGAAGGCTGTAACAGTCAGTCATGTCTCTGTCCTACTTTCCCTCTTTTCATCCTCCTCCTCCTCCTCCGCCTCCTCCTCCTCCTCGTGGTCTCATATCTTCCCTCCCTCTATAGCTCCATCCCTCCATTTCACTCCTCCATCGCAGAAAGGAAATAGCACCACTGGTCTGATTGCTTTAAAGTGCCATCGATAAAAATGAAAACACCACTTTCTGGATGTATCTGGGAAAATTCAGCGCAGGATTGAAAGCTGTTCTGGCTGGCTTGGATCGTTGGATATCATCAATTACAGTTCACCCTTGATAGGAGAAACACTTATTCAGCTGTCCATAACAGTCCTGAGTTTCCATTTCATATGTGCAGTATTTGAATTATGCAAAATGAAATTAAACATGTGCAAAGGATATCCAAACAGCATGAAACAAACCCACCTCCAAACATTTGATCTCAGTTTGAACATGCTGGAAAAGCAAACAAGCTTCCACATTTTCCATTTCCTCATCTCATTTGTTTTGAGACTGTGTAACCCCTGATCATATTGTTTGTTCCAACATCAAGTGGGCCATGGCCAACCCCATTTTTTTTCCCATATTGCTTTTGAAATGCAAAAAGAAATGCAATGAAGGCCATGAGTGCAAGTTATAAAACTAGTGACTACACAGATCGTAGATTTTCAGACAGTAAAGACAGCAGAGGGGTGACAGGAAACAATCGAAAAAGAGACACAACAAAGATCCCCTGCCAGACGCAAATCAGGGACGTTGTTGTTCAAGGTCAGCATTTTAACCCATACGGTACAGGTTCAGGCTTCATTATACAGGTTTTAGATACAGGGGAAATGAGGTACGGCCAGTTTGGTGCATTGTCAGCATTCATGTGGGTGTTGTACCAGACTGATCTGGTCAAGACAGAGTTTACCAGTCGATCTACGTTCCAACCTTCACCTATGGTCATGAGCTCTGGGTAGTGACTGAAAGAATGAGAATGCGGATACAAGCGTGGCTGGGCTCATCCTGAAAGACAGGGTGAGGAACTCGCTCAGGAGGCTGAGGTGGTTCAGGCATCTGATCAGGATGCTACCTGAGTGCCTCTCTTTGGAGGTTTTCTGGGCACGTCCAACTGGGAACTGACCCCGGGGTGGCCCAAGAACTCCTTGGAGCAATTACATACCTCATCTGGCCTGGGGAACGCCTGAGGGTCCCCCAGGAGGACCTGGAAAACGTAGCTGGGGAGATGGACGACTGGAAAACCCTGCTTAGCCTGCTGCTACTGACCTGATCCTGGATAAGCAGAAGAAAATGAATGGATGGATGGATGGATGGATGGATTATTATTTACTTATTTATTTATTATTACAAATGATAACCTTACTGTATGATTTATTTATATAGTATCTCCCAGTAACTCATCATTATCTACTGTTTATGCTCCTTGAATAACAATCACTAATTCCTGATTATTTCCTTGCTCGCTCCTTAGTAACTACTCACATTTCTGTGTACCTTATTTAAAATGTTTCTAAAATTTGATGTGTTTACTTTTAAAACATGCAAATTAAACCACAATTTTTTCAGTTAACCAAACCACAGTACGGTTTATACTTTGCATAAACATCATCAGCGGGACAGGATAATCTGCTGTGTCAAAGTGCTTTCACACCCATCCATCTACCCCTACTACCTCCCTATGGCTTGTGCTCTATGTAGCTCTTCACTTCACTAAATAAACTGAGGCAGTGAACATAATTCAGGCAGCAGTGATGATTTCCACCAAAACATAGCTGGCAAAAACCAATTTGTGATACATAAATGTTATTTTGAGAACTCTTCCAGTAAACGAGAGGTTATTACAGAACCATCCTTTTGGGTGCACTAATGTTTCCTCTTAGCCATTAACAAAGTGTTAGCGATGTCGCTGTGTTTCCTGATCTCGACAATTACTTTGGTGGATACCGTGTTATCACAACAAGTAGAAACAGTGGCCAAGGTCCAGCTTTAATAATTGTACATCTTTTAACTGTGATGAGCCGCATCTGGACAGCGCACATTCATAGAAAGAGACAAACAGAGATAGAGACACAGTCAGACAGACAGACAGACAGAGAGACAGACAAACAGAGACAGGGGCAGCAGGTGCAGAAGACAGACAGAAACTCAGAGAGTGACAGACGTTGACGGAGGGAAAGAGAGAGAGAGGGAGGAATGGAGGAGGATGCTGAGCTCCCCGGGCAGTGAACCTGCCATGTGTAGAGGCATGCTGCACCATCTGTGTTGAGACTGTTTACGCAACACACCACTGCTGCAGACGCCCTCCAGACACACACCCCATACCACCTTGCCTAGGACATCACAGGGCAGGGTGTTGCCATGCTTCACTTTGTGCAGCACTGAAAACAGCAAAAACAACAACTACAGCAAAAACAGGACAACAACGACACAAAGTCAGGCAAGGGCCAGGCCACACGTGTGACACCAAACACCGCAATTACAAAACATCAAGTAATAACGAAGCAAAAGGGGATTTAAAGTTTCACATTAAACAATAATGTGTTATTTAACGGACTTAATTATATGCAACAGCAGAGCCTGCAACAATCAAATGCGACAGAACAGGGGGATTAAAAATGAAAGAAGAGAAACGTGGCAGCATGTCGCCGCCACCACTCTGCAACACAACATGACCCTAAACAGCAATGACAGCCAGTGACTGTTACCTGTCAAGAGGCCCAGAATCCCATGCAAACACCAATCATAACAAATTCACATTTATCAGAAGTGCAAACAATGAACCACGACACAGCCAACACAGTATCTGCCACAGCTAAACGCTGAGAACAAAGAGGGGCAAGGGAGTGAGAAAGAAAGGACAAGACAGACAGAACAAACAACAGAAGTGATGTCATACGTATTGACAGACAAGGCAAGACATGATGATGAGGAGGGTGGATGACGAGAGTGAGAGAAAGAGGCAGAGCAAGTGGGCTAAGAGGCAGCCATGAGAGAATGACCAGCGAGACAGACAGAGTCTAGTGCGTGTTGACAGCGCTGCCGTGTCTTGGCGGTGCCAGTTAGTCTCTGGAGACGTCTTCAGCAGACACTGGCTGCTCAGAACGTGACCTCTTTGTGTGGAACCAGAACAGACCAAATGTTCAGGGGGAGGTGGCGGTGAAAGATAAAGGCATGTGTATTCCCCAAAGCATTTTATATTATTAGAATGAAGCTGCATCTTTATGTCTATGTCCTCCACATTGATCATCAATGGATGATATTATTTAGTGCACCTTAACTATGCGCTGGTGCACCTGAATCAAAAAATAGGCACACCAGCGCAACCAGTGTAAAAAGTCAGTCTGAAGAACTGTGTATGTAGCTGTCAGTGAGACCCTTATACAGGTTTCTCATTCTCAGAGAGTTAATTTTAACTAGCAACAAATAATAAAATCTGCTAAAGGCAGCCTGCCACCAAACTGTCTACTTCATGTCTTTGAAGCTCCCGAACCATAGCCTCAAAGATTACCACGAAGTCAAAACTCAAAAGCCGAAACATATTGGTCTGACAATAAAGTTGTCATAAAGAGTTTTGACCTCTTTGGACCTTTTCCCTTCTCCATGCTCCTTAGAAGTGGATTAGGTTGCGGCAGAAAACCCTACACTTTTTGAGTGGTAAATCGTCCTCCTCTTTCACTGCAAACAACATAAGTGCTGTGCTTGATTGGGAAACTTGACAGGTGTAGTAACTTGTAAGTAAGTAAGTATCTGCCATTTAGCACAAGAAAAATGTGGGAAAAGCAGCACTGCAGCAACACAATCTCAGGGAATGCCCAGAAGCTGAAACTAAAGATAAATATCCAGTAAAATCAAGGGTACATGCAGTATCAAGGCCTCCAGATCAGTGACTGATGCAGACCACAGCATGTCAGACTAACCTGCCCCAACAGTATATAATACATCAGAGACAAAACAGGGAAAAACAAACATTTCTCATGCCACAGTAGCAAACTTAGTCCATTTGGGCCAGGTGCACTTTGCCTGCGCCAAGGTCGACTCCATAATATCATAACGCGAGATCAAAACTGTGACTTGTTTACTGGAAAATCTGCCCATCTGGCTAAGCATCTCAGCTGGCAGCAAGATGAAAAGATGACTCAAAGAAATAATGTTGGGGAACGAGTGGAAAGCAAACGATGTGAATCATGAGTAAGGCCTGGCAGGTCCCGATTGGCTCTGCATTGGAAGGCAGACCAGACTGAGCCAGACTAGGCTGGATGCCCAGCACTGCCACCTAGGGCAGTGGACCAACAGAGAGGCGCTAGTTGAATGAGTATGCCTATTCATTTTGCCAACTGTGCAGCCAGCTAAGCAGAGCATGGAAGCAGAAACAGAGAGAGACAGAGAAAGATGAGAGCTTTAGGAAGACATCATGGTCATGGCTGGGAGGGTTTGGAAGAGCAAATACTTTGAAAAAAAGAAAGGAGGAATGGAGGGGAGGACAGCAAGTTGGTTTGAAAGAGATAATGAAGTATCTGCTTTAAACAACGGGGACAGCAGGACGACAGCAGTGATATGACCTCTGAATGACAAAGCCTGTGCGGTGGTGCCTGAGCTATGCCTTTAACTGAACTACTAACATTTTGCATAGTATTCAAAACATACAGTACTTTCACCAGTGGCTATTGTTGTCAGGTCAGGTCAGGAACAAAACACTCTCAAAAGAAATATGGTTTGGTCACCAACCATGCTGCTTTACCTACCCCTCTGGCTGTGAATTGTGTACTCCAGTGCATTTTTTTCTTGAAAAGTTTGCCGTCCTTGGGCTGAAAAGTACCTGATCCAGCTGCACTTTGCTGGAAGATGCACAGAGAACCCTGTTTCCCTCTAGCCTCAGTTTTACATGTGAAGGGCTCCGCGGTCAAGTTAGCGTTAAAACGTAACATGTAGAGGCGGACTCAGGATGTTTGAGGAGCTGGGGTGACAAAAATATAAAGGGCAACACATGTAAGTGTGGGGGCGCAGAGAAATTCATGACAAATTTATAGTGAAGAGCGGACATTTGATCACAAGGGCACCTAAAGGGCACTAAAGCTGGTTGACCAACAGAGAACTGAAAAATATCATCATCACACTATCACTACCATACTCTAATCATACGTTCATTCTTGTAACTTAGGTCACGTTACTACGCCCATATGTTGAAAAAAAAATGTAATTTTTAAAAATTTGACAAATAGACAGTAAAAAGACAAATACCATAAACAATAGTTTGACCAAAGCTATTGTAAAGATGAGCTGGAAGAACTTGATTCACAGAGGCATAGATTAACCCCCTGGCCCTTTCTGTCCCAAGATGTTATTGTCCAGCTGGTGAAATTTTATTACCGTTTCCATCAGTGTTTTAAATTGCTGCTCTTAGACCAGCCTCTATCTAACAACTTAGGTCACAGGGGTGTGCATCAACTCTCTGAATTTTATTCTGACATTGAAAACTTGCCTGCCACAGTAAAATCACTGTCATTTTGGCGAGAAAGATGGCCTATTAAGAGCAAACCCTCCACTGAGCACCATGGACAGTCCTGGCAGTCACTGAACTAACTGCAGGGAAAGTGGGTATTTTCGGAACAATGGGCCTTCAAAGCAATGGGCGTTTGTTTTCAGGATAACAGGTTGTTAGACAAATGGGGACATTTTCCGGACTATTGGGATTTTGGAATAATGGGCAGTCCAATCAATGGGCAGTGCCCAGAGCATCACCGCTGAAAGATCAACATTACATCCCCAATGGAGGTACAACAGGTTGGTCCACAGGAGTAAAAATACATGAATAAGCATAGCGGAGACATCATATAGATCGCACCACCGTGTTTAACTATATACTGTGACTTTACACATTACAGTTTCGGATGAAAATGACAACAGAACAATCAATATCAAATATATGTGCCAATTTCACATTCCTCTGCATTGAAAATCAACCACCAGTGTTACATCAAAGTGACTTTTGCTGTTAACAGCTGTCAGGGTGATTCGATCGATACATTTAAGAGCTGGGAATGTTTTGAAAACTTCATGTTAAATTCATGGAAGCTGAGTTTTTAATATTTTAATAGCCTACAAGAACCTAGATCCATATAATACTTTTTTAATGATATCCATGTTTGCCCATTTTTGTCTCCTGAGTTCTTGAATCTATTCCTAATAAATGCAGAATGAATTGGCTGCTGTCCCTTAGATGGAGGAAGTCAGAGCATCCTTGAAAGAAGCAGCACCATGAAAGAGTCGTCAGAGCGGTGACTCACTGCCAAGTGTGAAGGATCTCATGCTAGTTTCCGGCCTTTTGGTTCATTTTCATGTTGTTCTGTTGTGAATGAAATCAATCGCTACCTGCGAGGTGGAAAACAAATCAACAAATTCATGTTTTGAAGAAGCTTGGCAGTAACATACAGTACTCGTGATGTGCAGTTAATGGGCTGAAACAGTCCTTTCACGCTTTCCACCGGAGGAAAAAACCGCCCCTTTAGCACACTCCGACATGCTGCATAGATTACTTAAGCAACATCATTTTATTGGCTTTCGCTGTTTTGACATTAATGCATCATGCTTCTGCGTATGCTCAAATTCAAAAAACCATCAGAGCAGCCGATCTGAAGATGGACAAGCAGCTCCTGGGGCAGAGAAAAGAAAGGCGGCGGCTAAATTTAGACGTGCACAAAGCAAAACACCACAAAAAATTACAAGCAGGCTTCTGTGTAATGAGATGACGACTGATGCTGGTGACAGGTTTTGTTATTCATTGAAATATATTTGCGATACTGGCAGATGTCGCATGTGGTCATATCACAAACTAACTAAAAAGACAAAACTAAACTTTACATGTCAGAGCAGTCTCCAATTATTTTTAAAGACTACAGTGTAGAGAGGTATAAAAAGGGGGCTTCTCTGTCCCCGTCAGTATGGCACTAAGAGTTATAATAACCCCCGTGTCCAGAGGAACACTTTGGACCTTAAGATACAGAGGAGAAAAGAAGCTTTAAAGAGCTGGGGGTAAAGTGTCTTTATCTGTACAGGAACCGGAGGCTGCTGGGTCAAGAGGGTCTCGAGGCTGGGTGAAGCAGATAGGGAAGTTGGAGCTGGAAAGTTGCGGGAGAGTGTCTGTAGGATCATAAGGCTGCGAGAAAAGATGACAAGTTTCCGGGAGAAGCTAGGTGTCCCAGTTCATTTCAAGAAAATGAAAGGAAACTCCATTCAAGTCAGCAACCTTCACATAAACATGCAGGGAAGACACTGGGGTTATAACTTTTTCCGTCTGTGCCCTGCAGCAAGAAGCAACTCTACAAGGATAATAACAGAGTGTAAAAAAAAAAAAAAAAAAAAAAAAAAAAGCAACTGCATTTTTGAAAAGAATACAAGTTTAGAGCAGAAGGGAAGGCTGATAATTTGCAAAACATTTGTTTGTGTGAGGACTGACCACAGGTGGGCTATTGGGACTGAAAGCAGAATGGTCATTTTGGCAGAAAAACAAATTGAGAGCAGCGCTGAATATTTGATGAGGCTATTCTGCTGGAAATAAACGCTGGTGCAGAGAGATGAAGGCCAGAGGAATGATATGTGACCACTTTACCGCCACTGGCGCTATCAAAAACTGAGCTTGCGTCATTGAAATTCAGACATCCTACTGTAAGAGGAGTGAGGACATACTTTTGCATGCAGTGCCAATTGTATGGCTTATGCTCGAGAGCAGGGGGCTCTCGAATTTTTCATGATTGAGTGCCAATTTGGGCAGCCAGCATATGATTGAGGGTGGCACAGGAAAATCCATGCCGTTTTTTATTACATTCCCTGAGCTCTGAATTCACCTGTTTGCAGATAAGGCAGCTCACTTTATCTGTCCCCCGAGGTCCGATGGAGTAAGAGTTGATCCATTTTTGCTGAAAATTCCTATTCTCCTCAGCCACACAACATTTTTATACCCATTTCACTTTCATGGTAACCGCCAAGTTGTCCACTGATATTGCTAAATTAAGCCAGCAGTATCAGCATTGCTGACAGAACATTATAGCACCTTTTTACAAGTTGTCACTCGAGTCGTGTCCTGTTAAGGTAGTTGGCCAAACAGTACAAGCACAGCTAAGCTTAGATTCTCATAACTCTATTCATGCAAGCAATTTCGAGATAAAACCCAAATCAGCAAGGTACAATCAAAGAAACAAGCTAACAAACTAGCTAGTACGGTTACACCCCACCTTTCCGAAACCCCGCTGTTCCGAAAATAGACTTCCATTCATCGTAATGCTGTGGTTTCCCATTTTTCTAAAGACCCCACTATTCCGAAAAGGCTATTGTGGTACCCCTGACCCTAACTCCTAACCCTAACCATATTGGGAAGTAATTGGAAGTTGAAAGTCGGATTCGGAACAGCGGTGTGCCGGAGTGGGGTGTGTCGGGATGGAGGTGTTTCGGAATGTCAGGCTGTTCCCAGCTAGTACGAAGGTTTGCCAACTCACCAATGAAGTGTCTGGGTGTTTCAGTAGTTCATCAAACTTCAACAAAACTGTCTTCTTTCATTCCCAAATGTGCCGTAGATTCATTTCAGTAACATTTTTAGTCCGAAAACACAGTATTCCATGATTAAATTGTGACAAAATGGCAAAAACAACTGCAATCGCGGATGCTTTTTCATGCTTTTATCAGTAAAAGCACTCCTCTCATTTCTTGACATGGCAGCAGTTTGATTGACAGCTCATTTGAGCAGATAGGAGCTTCTATGCCCACCCTAGAGCCTACAACAACCAATAACTGATGCATCATGTAGCCAAGGTGAGCTTATGTAGTTTTATGCCTTCTGCCCTGCGAATAGGCTGTTTTTCCACTTAACCACTTGTTTTTGACTATTTTATTTGCACAAAGTTAGTGTAATTAAGGAAAATATAATGAGTTTTTGCCTAACATGTGCTAAGTGTTCATTTCCAGTGATATTGTTATCTCATTTTGCATTAAAAAATGTAGTTGAGAAAAACAAATAAATAATTCTGTGTGTTCAAACTCCTCTAGATTAATGCCAGAAACACGTACAGAGCTTCTGACAGCTTGGGGAAAAGATTCAACTTATAACCTTTTATAGGAGCCAACAATCATGCCTGTACTCTAAATGGTTCAACAACAGCTTTGAATTTACTTTGGTCTAGACTGGGATAGGTGTTCAGGATAATTGTACATACATTTCCAGGAATAAGAGCAGGATAATATTGGAAGTGAAAGTATTTAAATGGACTGCAGATGATTAAAATATGAACACATTTCAGGTCATGTTTGGGGGCCGCAGGAAAACTTTTTGAGAGCTGCCATTGGCCCACGAACTGCACTTTGAAGTCCCTACTCTGGAGACAGTGTGTGTGATAAGAAGTGTGTATGACAAAAAGTCAGAAGGTGAGGAAGTGTCACAGAGGAGTCTGAGTTAACAACTGCAGAGTTAATAAAGCAACAAAAGTGACTGAAGAGTGAAGTTCAAAGGGAAGTAAGACTTCATGCGAAGCTATCAACCTGCACATTTTAAAATAAAAGAGAGTGGGTGTATCATTAAAGTCGAGCTTTGACAAAGCAGTGCAATGCTGCCCTAATGAAAGGACTTTTACACATCTTGGTACAAAATCGCTGGTAAAAGCACAGATTAGTAAGTTTGTCAATTCAACTGCTGTTTTAATGATCCATCTTGGGGTTTGATGTTTGTCTCATAGTCTCATGTTTATCTGCTGGTCTGGATTTACACTGAAGATTAAAATCCGATCCATGCCAGTTGGCCTGGGATCAGTCCGCATGTTGATACATTTTCTGATGGTTTGAGCTGACAGGCTTTAATTGCCTCCACAAAGTACCTCAAATATGTAACAAATAGGCGACAAAGTCATGACCGCGGGCTGTGGTTTAGAACCAGAAGAGGTGCCTTCAACTACTTTAATAATAAAGTATATCGAGGTTAGTATCCACATAACTCCAACTCCAGTGATCACAGTGCCAACCACTTTCCAAATCTCTTTGGACGGAGCTCGTTGGATGCCAAAAAACTTGGCAACTCAGTGTCTGAATAATTTAGTCATCCAATTTAAAAAGCATTACACTCGGATTCTGTGCGACAAGATAACATTCTTCCCTTCCTAGTCCTGTGTTCCTCGTCTTCCCTTACATGAAATAATGTGCCCTCTTATAGAGCTCTGACAGAGCACTGATGCTGGTTAATGGTTGGGCTGATGTGAGAGGCTGCTTTTTCAGTACAATCATCGCCTTGAAAGCTAAAAAAAAAAAAATACAAAAATCTGCTTCTCATCAAGCTGTTCCCTGTTTGGCGCCACTCTTAGAAATAATTAGTAGATGGTGCATGCTGCTGAAAACATTTATCACAGTAGAGAGAAAGTGTTTAAAAATGTAGATGATGGGTAGCTATAGTTTTATGTCAGCTGCAGGTAAATATGCTTATCTACTGTAAAATACTGTAAAGTGCCTGAAAATGCTTTGAAAGTATTATGGCCTCAGGAAAAAATTTGATTACAGTGTCAGCTTTTGAAAGTGTTTTGCAACATCATGTCTTAACACGCCTCAAGAAACAGCACAGATCAGCAAAGAAACCTACTAATGATTTATGTGCACCTCACCTACCACTGTAATTAGCTGTAACACAATCACCCCACTGTTATTAGTGTCATGTGATTGGGTAATAGTTTTCCTCTTCAGAAAGAATCAAAGTCGGGACAGGAATTGGATTTACATCTTTTTAAATCATATCGCCTTGCTCGAACATATGATCTGCAACATTTCTGCATTAAAGTGTAAAAACTAGTGTTTCATTCGCTGTAACCGCCTGAGAAAAGAAAGATGATATGCTTGAGAAGAAGGAAGTTGGCGAACGTGACTAAACAATCATGGATGTATAATGAGATCTGGGTACAGTTTTGTTGGCATAGCCCCATTCAGTCCTATGAAAGATGCTCAATGGCGCTTGGAGCCAAAAAAGCTTGAGTTCCCAGGTATAAAATCACCTAGATCTTCAGTGTTGTGGTGACCATTGTGTGTGTTCATGGAAGACTTCCACCAGCTGAGCCAGCTAACTTCTGGTTTGGCACCCAGCTAGAAAGACGGTAGATTAATGCAACTCATTCCTTCAGTTTCGGGCCAAATACCGACCCAAAGTGTTGGTAACTGACGACCAGGGAATGAGATTTCACTATCAGCTCTCTCCAGAATTGCCTTATCTACCTTTTAAGGTCCGCTTGTAAGATAGTTGATTGTTGATTCTCCTCCCCCACTTCTCAAATACTGACGCTTTGAGTTGGTAGGCTGGGCCAGCCACCAACACAAAGCATTAGTATTTGAGTTTGCATTGCGTTGAGTTAAGAATGGGACTCAACAATCAACTATCTCACAATTGGACCTTTAAACCCCTGACTTGTAATGATGACATTGTCCTCAAGCCCAAACATTAACAGTGAGCAGTGATATAACAGATATACAGTTCAGAGTGTAGGACTGAACTGTGTTGACTTAGAAATACCTGCCTGAACTTGGGACTCTTATTATTGCACATGTCAAGTAACTTTGACTAAAACAATTTAAATCACAGTTGGTGTAACACGTTTAACAGGCTTGGCTTACATGTCAGTCTTTCAAATTACAGCGACACTCATACTGTACAGCTTATTCAGATTTTTTTTTTTCACATGCTGATAAATGCAAAGCAATATTTCTATATGCAGTTTTCTTTAGGCTACAATACTTCCTTTTGGGCATTAACTCAACTGTCAAACAATCATATTAACAGGGAAAACGGGGAAATTGGATTCCTGGGAACCTGTGAACCATGGAAATTCTTTAAATGAACTATTACATTAATCTGGTTATTCACAGTATAGTGTGTATAATGTGCCTGGAAACGGACTGCACCATGGAGTTTTAGAAAATGTGGGAAATGCTGACAAAGGTTTAGCAGGTTGGTCCAATTTTTATTCAGCTGGTGTCCTATTATAGCACCTCTTTCTGCTAGAGAGCACAGTAATAAATATTTTAATAACCAGGCACACATAAGAGACAATGGCAGGCAAAAAAAAAGATTGTTCCTGGCACAACACAGATTTATTGTGACTACCTCTCTGCTATTGTTCATTTTTTATTAGCTGCTCATAGCTTGCTTGTCCATTGTGAAAGGTTGTTCCTCATAAAGGCGGACTGGTGCTATCTGTGCAGCTTAATACTGTTGTTGTGACTCTTAGCTGTTGTTCATTTTTCACAAAAGACACTCATGATCATGTCTCCTTTGTCTTTTGAAAGTAGTGGCTGTCAAACGGGCACGAGACAAGCACCGTTGCAGAGATAGAGAATAGACACATGCACATGATGTATACACAAACGCACACATAGTACTGCACTTTGTTTATAGTCCACACACAGTCCTAACAAGTAAGTTCTCACAAATGCGCGTTAAATGTTCTGTCAATGATAGGATGTCCTCTCTAACGTGGTCAAATTTAAAAAAGCTGTTTGTAAGATGAGCTCACTGTTCACACTGCAACACCAAAACTGTTAACGCTAGAGGTGTTCAGTACGTTACAACGAGAACACCGAATCTTCAAGCTGACTGAGTCACCATATCAGCAGCTTTTAGCAGTGAAGCTGATCACTGGGGACTGAGAGCACCATTTTTAAAGCAGCTGTGAAACACGTCCTTGTTAAAAGCCAATTAAAGGACAGCGAAAGCTGATCATAATCAAATAACTTAGTCGTAAAAAATAATTGGCTGAACTATTAGACTTGATGAACACTGCTGGTAAAACTAGTTTTGCACTGAACAAAACGTGACAGCTTGGACCAAAAACAGGCTGAATGTACCTGAGAGTGCCTTTGAAGAGTGAGACATTCAATCACTGAAGTGCTTCTGAATGGTGATGTGATCAGAAAAGGAAAGAAGAAAATGAATGAAAATCATGGACAGTGACTATAAATCTTAGAGCGATTGTAACAGAGCTACAGAGTCTAGAATTGAGAAAGCGCCCATGTTTTGCTGAATCAATAGCACGTTCTCATTCTCATCCAATTTGCCTCAAATGAAATTGGCCTCATTCATTGGTGACCAAACACCTAAGGGACCAGTGTGTGGGATTTAGTGCTATCCAGCAGTGTGGTTGCAGATTGCAACTCAGAAAATACCCATCGTCTAACCTTTCCCTATAGCGGTTTCATAAACTCGAAAAAAACATGAAAGGCTCTCTCGAGACCATGCGTTTGGACTGTCTGTTCTGGGCTACTGTAGAAACGATGTGATATGGCTGACTTGGAAGAGGAGCTGCTCCATGAATGTATAATAGACCTGGATATTAGATACTTCACTGTGAAAGAAGCGGCTGTAAAACGGAGGATACATTTTTTGGAGCGTCACAACCCCTGTGAAATGACTCGTTTGACTCTCATAATTTGAGCCATTCGGTCCGATAACATTAGGAAATTCTAGAAGAGAGAAAAAGACTGAATCATTTTTATTTCTATTCAAGTTAGCCCGGGCACTAAACTGGAAGTTAGCCGGCTCAGTCGGCAGGAGTCTCTAGTGTGCATGCTCTTTATATGTGCCAGGCGAGCAATTCTCATTGGACTTTGGGTTTACTTACTAGTTCTTATTAAAATCTATAAGCAGCTTCCTCTGAAGACATCAAAGGTTCATTGTAAGGTACCAAAACAAAAAGGGTTAATCGTTTCAGTGATTACACGCTAATGTAAACATATTAATTAATATGTTCATACTTTTCTGCCAATAGAACCCCCTAAATTCTACACACTGGACCTTTAATAGGGTAAAGCGTTGTTGTCTTGCTTCTGAATTTCTTTATGTTTTGTATTTGGGGTGTCTTTTTGTTACTATGAATGCATCTTACTTTGAAAAAAGCTTCTCCATCCACATCAGGCACCCCTGGAGGGGGTTTTCAGAAACTATTTTTTCGCTGTTGGAAAACACCTGCTTAACATGGAAGGCCAGAGTGAGTAAAAACAAGGATATTTTCATATACAGCCACATTATAATAGTAGGATTCGATGGTTTGCCTGCTTGTGTGCATCCTAGAAGCCAACTATCAGTTTCAGTCATCTGTGGCCGAGCTCTGTCAGCCCTGTAGGACCGCAGCCACATGGTGAGGTGAGTCCATCAGACACTCACTAAAGCTGGAAAAGCACAGCACCCCCCGACTGGCCGCTCTGCAGAAACCAGTGTGCATGTTTGTGTGGTGTCCATCCGAACTTAGTTTGCCTCATCACACACACCAGAGCATGCAAACAGCTTTGACAAGTACATGCAGAGACACAACTCACCAGAGATAAACACACACAAGCTCAGACACACACTCCCCCTATCGCTCTCATCGGGACTGTGTGTGCTGTGTTCTGCCGGATCTCAGTGTGAGCCTCAGTGTGTGAGTCTCTTTTTTTCCCCTCTTTTTTTCCAGGCGGCCATCTCTGCTCGGCCTCGCCATCTGTTCTCCATGCTGTGGAACACGGCGCTCCCTCTGGCTGCAGGCGTTTTCACATGGTGGCAAAAATTGTCAATTGGAGTTAAAAAAGAAAGCACTCAGAACAGAAGTGACTCAAGACATGGCTTAGATTGTCTTTTGACACACACAGTCACCCAATGAGTAATTTTCCTATTTTTCTTAGTGCATCTGTGTGTGTTTTTGCCACGTGTTTTGTCCAAATTTGTTTTATTTTCATCTCCATTCATAACATTGTCAAGGTTTAATCTGAGACTACGGATTTGTAGGAGGAAAACAAAGAGAGTGCTGACGGTAGCCTCTTCTCTTCTTGTGTTGCACTATGTTTGGATATTTTTAGTATCTCTGGGGGTGCCAGCTGTAAGTAGGGTTCCCATAGTAAAGTGGGGAATTCATCCATTTTACAAGGTGGAAGTGGGAGTGATTGTGCTGTATGGTTGCGTGTGCGTTTTTATGTGTTTCTACAAGCCAATTATCCTATTAACACAGCTTGCCACCTGCTAAGGTTAGACATAAAAAGCAACAAAACCACATGGGAAAGTTATCTACAGTGGCTCTGCTCTACTTTTTGAAATGAAAATCTAGCTTGTAAACAACTTTCAAGGTTCATAAAGCAGGAGACCCAAGACCATACAGGGGACTAAGTCAGTATAATCTTATACTTCCATCTTGCTTATCTAGCTGTGAAACAGCAGACTAAGAATAGGATCCTAAATATCCTTCTCCATGACCTCAAGCTCCTCCAGAGGGATCCAGAGGCTGACGGCAGATACAATATCTCTGGTACGTTCTGTTTCTGCCTCCTAATAAGACGTGTCAAAAAAACATCCAGGAGGCTTCCTCATCCAATCTCCAAACCACCTCAATTCGCTCCTTCCAAATTTCTGAGCTTCTCAGGGCCTAAAAATGAGCCCTGTAAAATGTCTGCACCTGCCAACACTCCAAGAAACAGACCACCTTTTGATGCAAGGTTTGTTAATGAACATGACCTTGACGTACTAGGACTTTACTGAGCCTGTCGTCATCAGAAAAAACAAGCAGCTTTACGACATCTTGAAGTTTGTTGGTGGCGTCCTCTAGTGGCTGCAGTGAGTGTTACAGCTTCAAAAGAGGAAGTGAGTAGTCATAGTAAGAGTGAAAAGCCCGTAGAGGGATGAGGTTGGGGATGGATGGCCGGTTTAAAACAAGCCAACAGTCAGTTCCTTTAACTTGCTAACGTGAATTAACATCCAGTACGTGATGTAAGGTAACTTACTTAGGTAACTTTTGTAACGGAAGTTACAGAAGCAACCAAGTGATTTTAACCCAAACCATGATGTTTTCGGAGACCAAACCGAGTAGTTTTCTTGCATAACCATAAGAGTGCCAAATGAGGTAAAAACAACCCTCCACCTCAAGATTCTTTCCATAAAAGTCACAAACTTATGTTATTAAGTAACTAATAATCCGAAAAATTCGTGTGACGAAAAGTAGGTAGGTTGCAAGTCTGGAAGTAAGTGTACACAGGTGAGTAAGCAATGAATTGACCCCTGTGTTTATTAACATTTTCTTTTCTTTTAATCTTTACATGACTAATTTTTCTATTTTAGATTGTTTTTACACATGTAATTCAGCTGTTTTGTGTTTGGATGTCTGCATAAAGTATTTTGAACACAACTTTATGCAAAAGTAATAATAGGTAGTAGGTAGGTAACAGTGGGTATTAGGAGTGAATGCATATATGTGTAATGTGTTTGTACATAGGTAAGCGGACAATTCTTTTAGAAAAAAGCCTAAAATAACAGATAGAAAAAGTAGAAACAGTAGAAACGGTACACTAAGACCAGAGCTGCTGGGTAGATCTGATGGAGATGGGTTGTCAGCATGGGAGAATAACACCTGGGAATCTGAGAACCTGTCAAGTTTGAATTCAAAGAGCGGAAGAGAGAAGTTATTAACACACACACACACAAACACAGCTAGGACAGATGTATGAACAAGGACATATTTGTGCATCCATCTACCAACAGACACATGCAAGAGTATGCATACACACAAACTCGCTGGAGGTCCGCTGCGCCTCCCAGAACTCCCATCTGTTGAACCAGCAGTCCAGGTTGGTCTTAATGAGAAATAATGAGCCTTCACTAAATAACAACAGCTTGGATGGATTTCACCTCCACTTCAGATTTTATTAGAATGGCATGGACACTAGTTCATTCACCAAGTTACAAAAATCCATTTGTTTCAGCTCAGGATCACATTTAATCTCCTTGTATTTCCTTTGTCATTATCACTGACGATTGGCACATTTTTAAACATCTTATTATAATTAATTTACAGAGCAATCAAACATGGAGTTACTCACTACAGGACATAGAAAAATGGTACCAAGAGACTTGTTTCAGTACAATTTATATCGACAGGGTGAATTTTCCCACCATCTCCTTGACAGAGACATAAAAATACTTGAATCTCTAAGTTATGAGCGCAAACCTGAATTAAATGGTGATCAGAAGGTTAAGAAAGTCCTTCACACCAAAATTTGACATTTTTCTAGACTAAATCAGAGCAAGAACAGACTTTCTAGGCCTCCAACAGCTGGCATAGCTGGCAGCAAAACACTAACAATGTGTGTGTGTGTGAGAGAGAGAGAGAGAGAGAGAGAGAGAGAGTGAGTGTGTGTGTGTGTGTGTGTGTGTGTGTGTGTGTGTGTGTGTGTGTGTGTGTGTGTGTGTGTGTGTGTGTGTGTGTGTGTGTGTTTGGTTGTACAAAGAGCACCAGGCATCAAGTCAGGGAATCCAACTGTCCTTGCACGATTTCAAGCTGGAAGAAGGAGAAGAAAAGGTTGAGTGTTTGGAAGAAAAGAGTACACAAAAGAAGTCCTCACACACACACACACACACACACACACACACACACACACACACACACACACACACACACAGGAAAAAGGTAGATGAAGCCAGGCAACAAAAAATAAAAGAAAGGGGAAACAAAATGTATCAAAGTATGGGGGTGACAGGCAGGCAGATGGATTTTGTCAGGCGATGGAAGATAGCCACTGAATACAAAGATATATATACAACATGACATCAAAGTGGACACAAACAGTACGTGTGCTTACACACACACACACACACACACACTCTAACATTGCAATACCTTGTTGTAGAACTCAAGGAGCTCCTGGTGGCTAAAATCAACAAAGACATTTTCCTGGACCTGGAAGGAGAGAGAGAGAAAGAGAGAGATGTGGGTTAGAAAAGGTATAAGAGACATAAAAGCAGAAGGGAACAAACAACCTCACAAATAAGAAGCAAAGAGATGTAGGAGATGGACGGAGCAGAGGATAAAAAAGCAGCAATAAGAGCACATGCATAAGAGTCATGAAACAAGCCTTCTCCCGTCTTGTGCTTTCTATAAAAACCTTCATTAATTATTACTGATCTCTGGCCAGTATGGACAATCCTCTAAGTCTTATCCATCAGAGTGTTTAAAAATACACCGAAGGCAACCTCACTGTCCACTCTGTTCTCCGTTCTCGTTGAATTACTTTAAAAAGAGACTGGCTGCATCATGTGCATCCTGTGCTGTGTAGCATGAATGTCATAGCCATGAACACAACTGACACTAACAGTAGCCTTGCGAAGGCATGCGATGTGATATGGAAAATTAAGGCCAACATGGAACATTATGGCAAACTAATTTCCTGCTTTAAACACATATTGTCTAGTCCAGTGTAGCCCATGGCTGACAGTCACCAGTGTGTCTTTACTACAGGCAGCTTTTTCCTCTCTGTTTCTCTCAGTTGTGCTGTTGTTATTTGTGTATCCTTAGCTTAGCTTCCTCTGTATCGCTAGCTTAAAGTTTCTGAGGCTGAAAACAGTTTCAGTTACTGAAATGTGGTGCAGAGACGAGGACCCATTTAAACTCGGCTAGGGGATGTATGTCTGTGGTGACAGGAGACAGTTTTCTCAGCTGGGTGAGATTGATGGGTCGGAGTGACAGTGGGAAACAGCGGTGACTGCAGTGATGTGCTGATGAGCAGTTCTTGCATCACAGTTACTCTGAGGGGACGTGGTGAGGCTAGTCCAGGTGTGCCTTGGGATTTTGTTGTTACAACAATTATTGCAATATACAACTATACAACAATTATAAATGAGTTCTTAATTTACTTCTTCCCTTTCCTTAGTATTAATTACTTCCCTAATACAGAGGGAATTTATATACCCCAAAGAAATCCTATAAAAAGGGAACCATAAATAAATATGTACAGAGCGATTAGATAACAGGCTATTTTGGATATGAAAACAGGTCTCTTTACTTCTTTATTTCCTTCTGTCTGTCTCTTTTTCCCTTTCTCCTTTGAATCAGAGCTACAGAAAGTAAAACCCCACGTATCTGCTAAAGTTAAGTAACTTAATATAGCAACATTTATTTCAACAGAGTAAAAAGTGACAAGAAAAATTAAAGGTGAGCAGTGTTTTACAGCAATAGGATGGATAAGGAAGCTTGTGTCTTGTGGGATCTATAATCAAGATTTGTGAACACTGCTCCAATATATTTAAGTTAGTTATAATCGTTTTCAGTACCGTAACAAATGTTGTGTCACTTCTTGAATTTATTGTCTGTGCTTACAGGTTTACCACGGAGCCATTTGCTAGACCGCAGACTTGACAAACTATCGAGGGAAAAGAGTTTCCGCAGACAAACACAAGAAAACAAGGGCAACCATTGCTGGACTGCAATCATCGTCATCATCAAGCCATTAGAAAAGAAAGCTGGACAATAATCCACAGCCATGAGTGGAGTTGATAGCAAGACCATTTATCAACAACCATCCTTGTGAAAATCGTTAAAATGTGTGAAATGCTTTTTAGGTAGCGCAGTATGAGAAGTGCACTCAGCACCGTCACGCTGAATGTTGGTAATAGCAGCGAACTTCTGGCACCAACTATGAGGGAAGGCAGAAAGAAAGACACAAAGAAACAAACAAAGCAGAAAAGAAAAGAAGCCTAAACCACATGGGAGTTGTCTGATTGCGCGCTCCCATCTGCAGCTCTCCTCCCTGCAGTTTGGCTCTTGGAGACTAAACGGAGCTCTGGGGCTTGAATCTAACTGGCTCGCTGGTCGGGCGGACGGATGAAGGGAAGGAGGCCATGTGTCACAGCAAATTAATGACAGAGATATTAATTAGAAGCAACGTTAAAAGTCCATAAAGGAGAGCGCAGAGGGAAAATGTTATCTCTTGTCAAAGCCTCCACTCCACAGCAGCTGCACGGCACAAGGAGGATGTAGGACAGCCTTGAATTTGGCTGCGGCAGAGGGAGAGCTGCAAGGACAGCCTCTGAATGATGGTAATGAAACCACTTATTAAGGTGTTTAATGAAAAGACGATGCAGATCAAAGTATATCTACAAAGTTGCAGTTAGGAAACTATTTGATTTGAACTAAGAACTGAGCGTGCCGCTGAATTAGCTGAGCGATGAACACACCCTGTGCTTCTAACGTCGGCCCCCTTCACTCGTTTCCATTTTCTATTGATCCCCACTGTGGCAAACACTATTATAATGAGAGAAAACCAGTGCTGCATAATCAGTTATCTGGGCTGATGGTCTTTGGTGCACTGGGGTCACAGGAACAGCGACAGAAAAGTTTGAAACAGAAATGAACACTAGTTATGTGTCTCCATTGTAGTCTTACAGAGGTGAGACTGAGGGCAACAAAAAATTCAGTTTGAGCGCGTTAAATGTGATGTCGATCAAAACTGAGCAACAATAAAGTGAAGACAACAAACCAGGCTGTAACACTTCCCGTCTGTTACACAGGGGTTGAAGATGAAAGTGTGTTTGCGTGCATGTGCGCGTTTGTGAGATTGACGGAGGATTTTGACGAGTACTTCCAGGTACAGCTGGGTGTGTGTGCGAAACAGGGAAACAGTGTTTTGTCATGGGAACGTAGGCACAAGGGTGTGTGTGTGTGTGTGTGTGCGTGTGTGTGTGTGTGTGTGTGTGTGTGTGTGTATGTGTGGGTTTAGCCCATCCCATTGTTCCTCGGGGTTGAGATTTTGCCAGGCAGTAACCCAACAAGGCTCTGACAGATCTAGGCTAACACTAATGGGGATAGGATGCATCATCCTCATCATCACAGCCCTATACAACCAGTAATCATGCACACACACACACACAAACACACGCACACACACACACCCACACATTCTTATCTGTCTCAGTGCCAAAATCCTGTGTGTCAAGATACAGAAAATAGGATTAACACATGAAGATAATCATGAATTCACTTGCATCTGGTGTTCCACATGCACTACATGTTAGAGTATGATTACAATATAGGCTACATACTAAGGGAGAACCAACACATGAGAGAGAATAAACTAACATAGAAAAAAACTTCAATAATTGCTGAAAAGTGGGACTAAAACTTCTGTTGCAGCCCTCAGTATAAACCTAATAGCTTTCGACAAGGTTACTCGTACAATTCCCCAGATGAGCCAACAAAGTCAGGGGGGGATAATTGTCAAAGCTCTATATGGATTTCAGCATAAGCCCTCACACTCAAACTGAGGATACAGCAATGTTAAGAAAATTCTGGTTTACTGCAACCAGGGTATGAAGTTGGTTTCTGAAACCTTCTGAAGTGAGAGTTACAATAAAGCTGAAAAGACGTCTGACAAGAGGAAAAACACAGAGAGTCGGGCTTTAAACAAACCCCAAGGTTATCCAAACTTATTTGAAAGAGAAAACAAAGATTATAAAGATTATTACAGACATTTTGAGTTTGTGCTCACTTCAAGTTTTACTCAAGACTCAATCAAGCAGTGGATAATCCGTCCAAACTGTGGCTTTTTGAGCTGCGGCTCGATGGACAACAGTAGCTGTGTTTACACGGACAACATTTCCTCAACCCGAATGAAATCCTTCTGATCAGAGATTCCAAACTTAGCTCTTTAAAAAAGTGATCGGATAAGATGTGTGTCTACATTGCCCAAAGCATTTGTTCATAATATAACTTTAATGACATGCACAAAGTGGATCCACCTTTCTGTAAAGCGCCTTATTTGCCAAATACAACAAAAGAAAAAGAAGTGGTTCCTGTTATTACAGTTTTCAAGATGAACCAACATCCTGTCCTGGGAACAGTGTTTGTGTTTCTGCTGTTCTTTCTAATTAAGCAGCAATCGCAGCAGCAGGTACTGTACTTATCCTGCAATCTTTCGATGGGCAGAGTGCAAGAGGTCCTTCACAGCTCATCAAGAACGTATCAGTCTGAGAACAGTTTGTTTTGCTACCCATGTTCTCCCCTTTCCTTAAACTCATTCATGTCACCTAATGTTACCTCCATGTGAGACGAACAAGTGCAGAAACAATATATGTTTTATATAAGGAGAGAGAAACAATCAAATTAATAGTTTAAATGTTTATTAGGTGCTAATATTTTTCTATATGATGGATTGTCAAAAATTCACACCACCTGTCAATTCGATTGAAAATTCAATCAGGCTGGATCAGAGGAGTTTTTTCCGACTGAGGTTTTTACCTTCAGGCATTTATTCTCACTGGGCTATTATTCTGAATATAAGTGAAATATTAGGGACTATGTAAATGCAGCTGATGTCCCTATGGCCAGTCACTCAGTCCACCACTTGTCCATGAAATATTTTACATACATTCATGGTCCCCAGAGGATGAAGCCTTCTGTCTTCATTGATTCCCAAACTTTTCCTCGAGCCCCATCAATTGGGTGACAATTTTGTTTTTTAGCAAAATGTTTACCAGGTACTGGATGGATGAAAAACTGTAGATGTTGTCCGCAAGTTGAACCAGGCTCTGATGGTCAATCAAATACCCCTTTTTTTAAATGTTTTCTTCACTACTGTAATGGCTAAGGATAAAACAATGGCAGCCATTATCATTTTTAATCATGTGAACTGGGAGGAGCCGGCCTTAAAACTTCTGGCTTGGAGGCTGGCACCAATCAGCTCCCTCAGACAACCTACACACACTCATCATTCACTCAGCCAAACACACCAGACCAATCACACACTCACACAGGTAACAAGACAGAGAGATTAAATCAGAGGAAATTAAAGAATATACATGAAAATGTTCATATGACCTCTGGGGTCGTAACAGTTGTAAAATCCTGTCTGATAGAATTAAAAACAATTTTGCATTAATGTGCTTGATGCAGGGTTGGTTTTGGTCCGATTGCCTGCTAAGTTCAACCTGTGAAACCATCTCACTGACTTTCTGCATGAGTTTTGCTCGGTTTCGACTTAAATTATAGTTGCAGTATGATAAACCATAATTTTTCTTTAAAATAAATGCAAATGCAGCTCAGAACGGAAAAAGTATATTTTGTCTCCAGCTCAGAGCAACTCTTCTGATGTCATCTCTGTGAACAACCTGCAACCGCTGCTTTCATGTCAAAAGGAGACTGATTCTACACTTTAAAGAGGTTTTTTGTGTTCTTGAGTGGACCGATCAGTGTATTACCATTGATAAAAGGCGCTTTTATCCTATTCAGTGGTTACTGTCAGTAATGTCAGTTTATATGAGACCGCGGTGTACTGCATTGAGCAGCGGCATACTGATACCACGAGGAGTATGTGTGAATGGGGCTGGTTGGACGCAAAAAAGCACTCTTCATTAATTATTTGCCTCTGTGCAATAAAGAATACCATGGATTTGAAACACTTGTCAAAGTAGAGTTGTTTTTTTTTCCTGAGTTTTCTGAGTGCTTCTCAGAATTGAATGTCTTACTTTTTACTGATGAAAGAAAAAGAGGCAGGGAGGGAATAAAGAAAGGAAGGGTGAGTTAAAGATGACAAGCAAGAGAGATTGACAATAACAAAGAAGGGAGGGGAGAAATAGATATGACACAAATGAGTGGTAAAGCCACAGAGGAGGAGAACGTGAAGAAACACACTGACAAAAATGAGGGCTTAAGTAAAATCATGAAAAGTCGTGGGAACCCAAGAGAGCTTGCATTGTAACTAACAACCAAAAGCATCTGAAACATCAAACTAGAAAGACTTCACTGACAGAAGGAATTTGTCTTATGTGTAGAAATGTAATATCAAATCTAATATAACAACAAGGCTGCCTGTAAATTCACACAGAGAGGAAAAGAGAAATGGGATGACATTTTTTAGTGTCTGTGTGAAGCTGTCTGCAAGTCATCTTAAAAATTGCATGGAGGAGTTCGTACCAGAGACAGACACCGAGTGAAGCAAATCAGGCTCAAGTGTCGACAACAAGTGCCAATCAATCCTGTGCTGTATACTGAAATGACATGTGTGCTTGGAGAAAAGTAGATCATCATTTGAGAATTCAGAAGCTGCTTCTGCTGTGTACTCTTATATTCATATTCTTTTACCATTACTAAAGAACATCAATATTGTTTTAGTAAAAATAAGAAACTGTGCACACATTAATGATGAAGTCCATGGTACTGGTTGGCAGTCTGAAAGGAATCTGAGGCACCGAGACTTCAAGAGTCTTCATCAGGGTAATAGGTGCTTGAACAGACCACTTACAAGACATGATAGTAAGAGCAACCAAACAAGTGCAAATGTACTGTATACTTTAAAAAACTCACACCTAATGGCAGTGAGGAGAAGAAATAACAGTCAATATTCAATCAAAAATCAAAAGAGTATAAGTTAAGAGACAATGTGACATTAATAGGACCCAACAATGGAAATACTCATAATAAATCCCTTTCAGTGGTGTTTGTCAAAAAAAACAAGTGATCAAAACTATTTTGACTATAATTATATTGAGTACTTAGAGGAAAATATAATGATAGCATACAGAGTGAAGAAGGACTCACACAGTATAGTACTGTAAAACATTACAATAAAGTTTCACATATGTAGTTGCTCTATATGACAAAAAACCCCTCTTTGTTTAGGCCTGGGAAGGAAGTGGCCCTGAGGGCATCAATTCAAAAAGCCTCCTGTTGAAGGAGACGTCCGAGTCTCTCGCAACCCTTTGCATTTTTTGGAATGACTTTAATGGCTTTCTAAGTGTTTGGGTAGACACTGGGTACAGTGTAGTGCTCAGTGTGCCAGGGGTTGTTGGTCTTAGTAGTGTACAGTACTTGTGTTCAGCCAGTCTCTACTGCAGCTTACATTTAGTGCGGCTGATGTAGAATCATTATAATATAGTTTTCTTAGGCTCTCTTTTAGCTCTGTATCTTTCATTTTGTGGGCTATATGTTTAATTCTACTAGTTTTATCTTCTTCGTAGAAAGCACACTGTAATTTCTACTTATGAAACATTATGAGGGTTTGTTTGCTTGCATAAATGTAGCAGTTATTTTTTTTAGTTTTTTGTAGTTGCTGCCAACCTCCTTTTAGTCTGAGGAGGCAGTTTGTCCAGGAGGAAGGACACAGGCATTAGTACTGTGAATAGCCCTGCAGTAAGAGGATGAAAAGGGCAGCATTGGTGTGGGTGTGTTGCCACAGCGAGCAGTCAGGAGATCAAAAGTTTGGGTTTGAGGCTTCAGGCATCAGACACCAAAACACTGGACAATGATTTCTAATACTATTAAACACTATTAATTATTTCATAACTATGTAAAGCAGTGATGATAATGAACTAATCAGGGAATATGCTGTTCATATTGCAAGGGAATCTTCCAAGCATGTGCTGCTGCATGCTCTTGACTGGTCGACACAGCACAATTCAGGAATTGTGGAGTACAGAGGACTGATAGAGAGCTTCATCACATGGTGCAATGACAATCACCTGAGGCTCAGTATCAGCAAAACTACTGAGCTTGTGGTGAAGTCCAAAGGAGAAGCAAAAATCAGTTAAATCATTTGTATTTGTTCACACGCTTGGCCAATAAAGCTGATTTTGACAGAACACGAGGGAATTATTGATTCTGAAATGTGTATGCTTCACACACACCTTCACCCCAGCAGCACAGAAGATCTATACAATCACAAGTTTCAAGGTTGGCAGCCAAAATTTTGTGTCACGACTTCAGTGGCTGACAACATGTGAATTATAGTCACAATCACCCCTTCTGTTCCTGAGTTATGGTGTTACATAATTGTCAGAAAAGAACATTTCAGAACATTATGATGGTAATGAATCAATGGGTTTTTGGTGAAATGCCTGTAATAAAGTCTGTGGTCAACACAAGCTTAAGAGATTTTCACAGTTTGTCCTACAACATAAAATGCCTCAGTAAATACCCCACGTTTGAATTAAAAAACATTTACTTGTCTTAAAAAGCAGCTGTTGCTAACAAGTGGCTAAATGAGACTACAGAAGTTGTCAGGGATATTAAACGTCGTCATGCCGAACACGGAGACTCATCTACTCACTTGTCTGTCTTTACAGGCCTCAAACTTTACAACTTGGAAAACATGTATAATAATTGTGTAGTACAATCCAAATTTCCGATTTGCATATCCCATTGGCTTCCTTGATGAGGGAACCAGGGCGATGCTAACTTTCGGATAAACCTGCAAGAGTATTTTATCCCTACAGCACTCTATTGTAGTCAGTTCATACCTGTGTCAAGGAGAATATTTGTGCAAGATTTGAAGAAATTCCCTCCAGACGTTCATGAGATATCGCATTCACAAAAATGGGACTTTCAGATGTATGGACTGGCAACCCAAAAACATACTTGCGCAGTGGCATAAAAACAAAAACAGATCCACGTCCTACTGTTAATTACACAAAACAGTAAGCGTGTTCATTTCTTAGACCTTGATATATCCCATTTGGCACCTCAAATGGCATAAATGTTTCAACACATGCACCGAATCCGTTCATTTTGGCAGAGAATTTTAAATCAAACTCATATTTATTCTACCTACTCTACTCAAACGCTTTTCTGCTCCTATCAATATGACACCAGGACAGCATTAAATCAGCATCAAAAGAAAGGGTTACCGTAATTTCCCCAGCTCAAGTGCTCTGCAGAGAGAGGATATGGTATATTATAGCTCTTCTGTGACTTTGCTACATTATGTGTCTTCTCTGACTATGAGCTCTTTGACAGTTTGTCCAATTGGAGCTTTCTGGCAGCTGCCTGGTCGTTGACTTTTTTCCTGACGGAGAGAAATCTTGACAGTCAAAGACAAAGAGACGGAGAGAGAGACGGGGTGCACAGGAGGCCGAGCTGTCAGACTGTGGCAACCCCTTATCCCTCCTACTCACAGCACAGCACACACACACTCATAACAGATACACCCTTCCTTTTCCTTTCCTTGCTACTTTACTGTAATTTACACACTCACACATGTTTTTTTTGGCTTCAGCACACATCCTGACCTGTATTAATGAAAATAAAAAAACTTCAGTCCCTGTTGTCACACTGTTGTGTTGCCATGGGTACACACATCTTTACAAAAACCAGATGACTGACTGACTGCTGCTCTATCTTCCTATCTGTTCTATCAACTCGTCTGCATGCTCGACTGCTTCTCTGTCTCTCTGTCTGTCGGTCAGCTCGCAGCTACCACAGTATGTGTGTCATTACTGTTTGTCAGTTAGCTTACAATGCTCGCATGTCTGCCAACCTGTCTGCCTGTCCTCCTCTCTGTCTTTGTGCCAGCCTACATTCACAAGCTTCCCTGGCTGTCTGAGCTGCATTCTGCCATCTTGCTGAAGGATGATCAGCGGGAGTTATTTTATGAGGACATGAGGACGGTTGACTGTCAGTGGGCATGCACGCAGGTGACAGCACAAACAGAACTGTGGCATGAAGACACAGCGT
The DNA here is from genome assembly GCF_965226575.1 of Pagrus pagrus. Taxonomy (NCBI): domain Eukaryota; kingdom Metazoa; phylum Chordata; class Actinopteri; order Spariformes; family Sparidae; genus Pagrus; species Pagrus pagrus. The sequence goes on from NC_140192.1 coordinate 10,054,423, forward strand.
AGTATTTGCCAATTAAGTATCAGAGATGAAGTGAGATGAAAATGCATTTCACATCTCGACTTCGCTTTGTTTTTGGATTTCAGTTCAATTTGTAAAAGAGAAACTCACTGAGACATAAAGCAAATGTGAGGGCACCTTTTCTTGTAAATAAGGTTGTTTGGTGTGCTTGAGAGGATGCATGTGTTTGTATATGAGCGTGTTTGTTCAGCTGCATAGCTGTCTGTCACTAAAAACAGATACAAAGGCAGCTGTGCTGTCAAAACACAGTCCTTTAATGTCTCAATAAAGATTTTTGTTGTTTGCTTCGGTGCTACAGGTGCGCTGCCTCCTCTTTTATGTCCCGAGCATTTCTATCCATCTGTCTTTGCCTCATCAACACTGTTGAGGATCGGCTGGTTTGTCGCCACCTCATTCACTGTGGAGGAGGAGGAGGGACGCATATGGGGAATTGGAGACAGGTCGAAGGGTCATCAGGGGAGAATAACAGGTACCAAATTGGCCTAAACATTATGCTGACTTTAATTAATTGCTTTCTACTCATTAGTGTGCACTAATCAAAGTAAATGTAATATATCATATGTCTAATATGATCTCTGACTACGTTTTACAAACAGGAAGAGGATGGCATAAGAAGGTAATTACAGTACGGTAACTGTTGACCCCCAAAACATTTGAAACGACACAACTGATTAGAAACTGCATCTCTCAAACTTTGGCATGCTGCTGTGTATCCCCTCAGCCTGTTAGCTGACAGGTATGTGCCTCCAGTATAAAGACTAGAGACTATTAGCATTTGATCAGGATTTAGTGTGAACTCAGATTAATTTCCACGTTAGTGCTTAATTATTATTATTGATGCCTAAATAATGTCCTTAAATAACAATTTCTCATGTCTATTAAGGAATACAAAATCTCTGTCTGGCACCTATTTCTTCTCCTTCATTTAAAACTCCAGAATATACGAATATGAAAATATATTTTCAGTTCAAAAGTTTAACTTCTGGACACAAGATGTGTTGTGCACCGGAGGCTTCAAGACTCCACATCGCACCTTGTGCATGCTGAGTATTGGACTCGGCTTCCAAACCAACATATTTTCAATGAGCACACGAAATCTACGCTTTCAGCAGATGAATGTGAAATTAGCATTCTGTCACGACGCTGCACATAAATCATTCTACACAGTGAAGCTCAAACATTCAACTGTAGGAACAAGAAAGAAACGTTTTCATCATTCTCATGTTCGTGCCTCTCAATTTGTTTCTCTATGTTTTCCAGCAGTTACTGCACTTAATTAGGCTACCTTTACTTTACGTTTGACCCACTTTCCATTAACCTTTCTCAAGTCTCTCCATTTTACTTTTGTTTCTTACACAGTGAAACTACAGACACAATAATCTCACCTGAAGGTCTAATTAATCCAATTATTAAAAAAAATTAAAAGGAAAAATAGAAATCTACATTTCCATGGTAACCTGGCAAACTTCATCTGCAATGATCATGTGATAGGATCAAAAGCCTATAAACTATATACTATAAGTATAGATTGTTTTGTCATTTCCCAAAATGCTTTGCAACACACAGAAAACTGGAATGAACTTGATGCATTTAACTTTAAATGCAGGTGGAGAGAGCACAGAGCATTTTTCAAATCAAGAGAAAGAGACTAGTTTTCCTACACGTGATCAGCATAATGTAAAATTAGTAAAATTATGCTTAACTAAACTGTAGAGTAGCCAATCCACAAAATCGAGCACAAAATGTTTGGGCGGGTATCCATTTGGCTGATAAAATGTACCAGTGTGCATTAAAATTGGTTCTGAAGTCCAATCTTCAATAGCTTTGGATCTTTCGTTTTAAATTTGCAGTCAACAATATTCACCCCCTTTTATGTGTCAGTTTCCTGGAATCATTTGACAAGCGCTGTAGCCAGTGGCTTTGCACAAAACTCCACTGGTGCCAGTCAACAACAACAAAAAGAAATCAATAGCTCAAAAAACAACCATGTTTAATCTTCCCATGACCCTTTGAGCCGAGAGGCGTTCAGAAAAACAGACCCGTAGGAGCCACATATGCACTGTGCATTGATACTGAAAGAGGGGCACCGTGAACTGGTATCCGCATCCACAAGAGTGCCCTGTAGCCATCACACAGTGACAGACATGGAACCTCAAAACGTCAGCCATTCACTAAAAGCCTGTCGACTACAACAAATAAGAGCTGTCAAAGCCAAACACTAGAAACCGTCAATCACCTCTGGTATTTATAACAGGAATGAGCAAAAGCAGATATGTGCGCACAGAGATGCAGGCCCACACAAAGACACACAGATACTGTCCTATTCTCTAAATTATATCAAGAGAAGAGAAGAGAAGAGAAGACTTGTGACATGATGGAAAACCCTTCCGGTACAGTAAGGGCCTCCCAAATATATGTAAAGGGGCCAACATGTCACTCAGTGTCTCTCATTTCTATGATTTGGAAAAAAGCACTTGGGAAAGAAGAGGCCTAGAAACATTCCATCAGTCTGAATATCTTAGCCCTCTTAACTTTTTCTTCCTTTTTCCAACAGGCCTTTTGATAGTGCTCTCATTCAATCTAAACTCTATAAACCACAGGGAGTAAATAATAGCATAGAGGAGTGGAGTGTATGCTGCTACCCAAGGGGAGACAGTGGGAACTTTGACAACAATCAAAAGAAAAACAAGGCAGGAAAAACAATAAACAAACGGGGCTTTTGCTTTGTTTTGTACGGAGACAGGAGCGATGAGGTTCCAGTCCTGACAGGATGAATTCGTCAAAACACACACAGACATCACTAAGTACCCCCCACCAACACCTCCGTCCCACACACACACTCACACACACACACAAAGCTGCACACATACTGTACAGTATACATAGTTACAAAGGCTCACACACCCATTAACAAAACATAAACATACACTCGATGTGCATGTAACAAATCAGTTCTCATGACTGGACAAGGCTTTGGACTGGATATTATTCAACACCCACTCATCTGTCTGCCTTTCTGTCGGTCTGTGGACAGATCTTTGTCAACGCAATAGCATTTCAACCCCACAAAATACAGTCACAAAACTTCACAGGGGTGTAGTTGAGATCAAAATGAAGACGAGATTAAAGCTTGGTGCGGTCAGATCCATGAGGACTGAGTTTTAATGAAATAATGTAGTAATGACTACTGGGTACTAATGGGGTCGGAACATGAACATGCTGAATGGCTAGCTTACTTTAAGCTCATTAGTTCATTCATTTATCCATTATTTTTGGATACTATTCAACTGTTTCTCAAATAGCCTGCTTATAGCTAACTATTTCATCCATTACCTCTAAACTATTTAATTGATTTATCATTACTTGTTGTTTACCCGTTACTTTTAGCCATTTAACCTGTTAAAGCAGCTGTTAGCATTAATTTCTGTTCAAAATGAGTGTTAAATAGCTCTATATTGTAACAGTAATCACAGTTATAGAGTGTTTTCTGTTATCCCTGCTGTTCTGGTACCTCCTAAGAGAAGAGGCAAAGAGAGCTGCCTAAAAAAAAAATAAAAGGAGCTGTGAAAGTGTTGTGACGCAGAGAGGAGAGAGGTGATTGCCAACTGCTAAACAGACAGGAAACTAAAACGACACCAACGCTCACAGCAGCTTCCATACACTACTTTTAGCTGGTGAATTGAACCGCATATCCATGAACTTTATCCAACTGTTTATTCTTAACTTTTCGCTAACCACTGTAACTTCTGTGCGTGCTTGCTAACAAGTTTGTATGCAATCTCAATCACAAGACGTTATGTTAATAGGCCGTATGACCCAGGATGATGGGCAGTTGATGTAAATATGCTAGATAATTAGCTGAGCTTTCTTGACACACACTCACAGACAGATATTCATTGCTTCCTGTCTGCGACCTCCCTCATGTCACACACACCATGCTGTTTCACAATCATTCATCTATGTCTCCTTCCCAGTGAGGTGATTATGTCTCCCTTCCCCTCTCTCATCCTTCCTCCGTCTCTCGTTGGTAAGATGCATCACCCTCTCTTGATGTATTCCTGTTCTTTATCTCTGTAACTTCACCTCGGCTGCTGTCTCCCCTTGCATTAAGTGATGCCTTCTTATAAACAGCCCATCAGTGAGCTGTCCATCCGTAACCAGGTTGCTGGCTGACATTTATTAAGAGTCAGCTTTGCCTGCAGTCTGCCTGCCTCTCTCTGCATCCCCACATGAATACAGAGGACCAATTAGAAGAGGAACGGGGCATATGTCTACAGGCTCGTAGAGGCAAGGCCACAAACACAAACACCCAAACAGACACGGTAGCCAGACGGAGGGATGGCTCGAGGATGAGATGGAGGCAGAGGGAGAATTAAAAGAGGAGAAGAAAAAGAGGGTGAGACAGGGCTTGAACATATCTCACTAATAGTGGAGCTGCTGAGGACAATCTCCCTCCAGGAACACAAAATGAACAGTGAACTTTCATTGAAATGGGAACACTACCCACTGTGCTAAATGGCTGCTCTGACTAAGGTAGAAGACAATAACTGTGTTGTGAATAAAAGAGACATAACAAACTTGCTTGATAAAAACACAGCACTTGTATTCAAGTCATTAAACACACTTTGACACCCTGCACAGTCAAATTGTACAGCAAACTCTCATTCAATGATGAGGCCTGACATTTATGAGCAGCAGGAGGTACCTACTGGGGCTAAACAAATAACATCCTCGGTGGTGGGTTAAATAGGACGACGACTGTTTTGCCTATTGGTTTTGTCTCACATGGATGAGGTCACCTATGTCCTGTCTGTGCAGTGTGAGTGTGTGTGCCTGTTCGTTATTTGTTTGTGTGTGCGTATTGTCCATCCACCTCCCCAATTACAATCCACCACATCCTGTGTTGTGGTCAGAGACAATGGGAACAAGACTAGGCTTCCACCAGAGCGTACAGCTCCCACATCCGCCTCTTGAATCTTCACATGCTATGCAGCAAGAACCAGTACAGCACGAACACGAGTGACCATTATGGAAGATGATGATCTCCCTGTGAGAAATCCATTCGTGTATTAATCACTGGGAGGAAACAGGAAGACAGGGAGACGCCCAAAGGTTCCTCAGTCTGTTATAGTAATTATTTTTTGCCTTTCATACTCGGGCATCAATTCTGGAAAGGTTCCATGATGATTTAAGACACAGATGTTATTAATAGAGCAAAAGTGTTTGCATGGTACATGGCATCTGGCACGCAAGACCACAGTATGAAATACAGGGCTTATTGAATGTACAAGGTGACTGAATGTCTTTGAATTATCGATTATTTTCTGTGTTAATTAACCTGCTGATTATTTTCTCGATTGATCAATTAATTGTTTGGTCTATAAAGTGTCAGAAATGGTGAAAAATGACCATCAATGTCTCCTAAAGCCTAAAAAGATGTCCTCAAATGTCCTGTTTTGTCCACAACCCAAAGATATTCAGTAAGCTGACATAGAGGAGTAAAGAAACCAGAAAATATTCACATTTAAGAAGCTGAAATCAAAGAATTTTGACCTTTTTTTTTTTTTTTAAATATTACTCAAACAGATAAATGGATGTCAAAATAATTGCCAATTAATTTAAGAGTTGACAACTAATCGATTAATTGCTGCAGCTCTAGACAGCTTACCAAAATATTCCACTCAGCAGCATGTTATCTTGCCCTCGGCACGCAAGCACTTTCCGGCTATTTTAACAAAACCTGGGTCATGCAACTTGAAAAGTCTCCCTTCAAAGTCACATCTTATGTTTCAAAACTGTTTCCATGATCAACACACAGCATTTATTCTTTGTCTAATGTAGAGTGGTAGTGGCAAACGCTTAATTAAAGCCTCTCCACTCACAAAGGTGTTCTCAATTATGTTGCCTGATTACACCTCTACTCAAGCCTGTATGGACAAACTTGACAGCTTCCTTGTGTTTCTGTTAGCTTTGTCGCCCCGTTTGGGCATTGGTATGAATTTACAGACTTGGTGACATCTTTCCAGCGCAGCTCCAAACAACTTGGACCTGACTAAAAGTTCTCATCAACCAGATTAATTAAAAACACATGTGACAATGTGCAGAACCTATAAAACTGATAAGACTAATATTTTTCAGGCTCAGTGGGTATAAATACTGTGTAAAAACAACAGTTTATGTACTGATTGGTGACGGCACAAATGTGTGTTAAACAGGTTTCAATAGTCAATCAATCCTACTCAAAGCAAATGTCATCGAAAACTATATGAAAATACACTAGAACAAGACGAACGCAAAAGAAAATGAATGTATGTGAATGATAATAAATGAAAAACAATGAAGATATGTAGATATTTAAACTAAAACATGTAATGTATGTAAAATATTCATCCCTATCATTGCGACATGTCATAGCAGGTGTAACTAATTACATTAATGATGGCTCCATCCGATTAAAGCACAACATAAGGAACATATGGAACTGAGACACCTTAATTTAATGCAGCCATCATGGATGCTATTAGTTACACCTGCACATGTCACTGCTGTGAAAATGGTCTCAAGGCATTTTCAGATTTTCGAGCACAATGCAACAATGCAAGGAGATGGAGAGGGACACACGGACAAAGAGAAGAGACAGACAGACAGCGACAGTGAAACTGAGAGAACAGAGTGGCCTCTGCTGGGGGTCATTTGTCAGGTCATTAGGTTCTCCAGTTAATGAAATAAAAGAATAATAAAGAATCTCTCTGTACTGTCCGACACAGAGAGTTTTTGTTTCGGGATGGAGCGTCTGGTTTCACCCACCACTTCCCACCCTACACACACACGAACACTCTTTCTCTGTGTGCCTGTCTTTCTCTTGTACACACACACACACACACACACACACACACACACACACACACACACAGCTGACAGTCTCTAGGTGGGCAAGGGTGGGATTTTCACACGCCTTGCTCCCCAGAGTCCATTCAGTACAGTACACAGCATGGCAGCAGGACATGCTCACAAAGCCTGGGTTTGTCTGCACCCAGTGGGCAACTAACTGAACTAGAATGACAGAAACACACTGAAGCACGGATGCAGATACACGCACAGGCTCACTACAGACATGGCTGAACACACACTCATGCACATAATGAATTCAGAGATTCAAGAGCTAACTTTCTTTTTGGGGTCCACGATTAGAAAAACACATTCAGTTCTATCCGAGGAACTTTTTAACTAACTGACTGACTAACTATTAAGAGACTACAGTCGAGTTATTTAGGTACATACGAGTGTCTTGGG